>NC_034199.2:11053294-11682580 GCF_002021735.2 Oncorhynchus kisutch | reverse complement strand
TTCAACTAGACACTTGAACACAATGGCACCAAATAATCAATTAATAGGCTAACAGAATTTTGTATTCGCCGCCAACTTTCCACAGAGGAGTATAGAACAGAGTCAATTCCATGTCGTGTATATGACCTTTGAATACTACCAGTATCTTCACGTAATGTTGTCTAACAGTTTATTTTCTCCCTCAAGTCTGCCATTACATTTCTCCCCCCCTAAACAAATGGTTAAATGACCTGAGCTCAAACTACATTAGTTTTCAATGTGTTCTTAATGAGTCGTCCACTGTATAGTATAAATTTCAATTACATCCAATTAACCCCAATCAGAAGCACCTCATCTCGAGAGTTTTTTATTTTATTTAATGGTTCACTGCCGCTTAAACCATTGATTAGGCTGAATGAGCACCATTACTAAATGATGGGAGCTGTTAGCCTTAATAGAGTAGCCATGGTCATTACACCACTCTGTGCAAAGCTACCTGCTTTAACTGGCAATATCACTAACTTTTTATTTTAGGGTCTTACAGGCCGATTCAGGTTAATTTAGACTTTGGCCCGTTTGCTATGTGAGGAAATGTTAAGTAGAATTCTCCCATCCATGAACGTTAAGCCCATTATTTTCTAATTACGGTACATTTGGATACTCTGACGAGCATGCGTAATTATACACAGCACCATTTGTATGTGTACACAGTGGAGGTGTTATTGGAAGGTAGCAGTTATACCACATGAGGAGTGGATGGCATTCAATACCCGTGGTAAACTGCATGTCCATCGGGATTTAGGTATTGGCACTGTAAGCCTGTAATGCTGGAAGAACGTTTGCCTTATCTAAGCCACACAACGCAAGCAATAGCCTTCACATGATATGGTTGCAAGATGCTGGTAAATTCCCAGGTTTTCCAGAAATCCTGGTTGGAGGATTCCAGATTTCTTGCAATTTCCTCTTGATTCTAGTAATCTTCCAACCAGGAACTTTTCCTGGGAACGTTTCCAGAATTTTGCAACACTTGACATTCAATTTGACCTTTTAATGGATTGAAAGAAAGATCTCCTTGATTGCCACTATCTCTGTCACTCACTCTTATCTAACTGGCACCACACAAGGCTATGTTTACCCTGCCAGAGAGGTGGATCAATAGCTATGTCTTGTTAGCTGTCCACATTACAGCCATGTCACTGGACCACAATTTATTCAAAGGATAATAGAGGACCTAGCAAACCGGGAACATTCCCAGAACATTAGCTAAGATTCCCAATAAGTTCTAGTTAGGGTTTTATCTATCATTAGGATGATAACATCCATAAAACATTCACATCTTTTTGGGGGGGATATCAATGATTTATTTTATGTTAAAAATTCAACATCCTTGGAATGTTCTCCTAACATTCACAAAATTGTCGTGCAGAACATTTGTAACAACCTCCAACAGAACATTCCCTAAAAGTTCTCATGAGGTTTCCAGGCAATGCTATAACACAATGTACCAGTAATATTTTCCCAGCCAACAAAAAGGGTCTCTGTCTGTGAAAGTTCCCAGAGCATTTGTTAGGTTGCGGCAAATGTTCTTATGACACAAAAACTGTCATGTTGATGATCCTTCATATAAAACATTTTCCTGATGTTGCAAGAATGTTCCCAGAAAACATTTGGTCTGTACTTTAAACGTTCCCAGGATGTTTCATTCAATTGTGGGAACAGTCTGGTGGGAACATTGTTGGGACATCACAAAATATATTTTCTCAAAATTCTACAATGTTTCTTTTAGAGGTCAAAACACATTCACCTGATGTAGCAAGAACGTTCCTGTCATGCCCTGACCATAGAGAGCCCTCGGTACTCTATGGTGTTTAGGTCAGAGCGTGACTAGGGGGGGGGGGGGGGGGGGGGTGTTCTAGTCAGTTATTTTCTATGTTGCTGATTGGCATGGTTCCCAATTAGAGGCAGCTGGTAATCGTTGCCTCTAATTGGGGATCACATTTAGGAAGCCCTTTCTCCCACCTGCTTTGTGGGATATTGTTTTGAGTGAGTGCATGCAGCATTACGGTACTTCACGGTCGTTGTTTGTTTCTTGGTTTGTTTAATTTTCACTAAAATAAAGATGTGGAACTACAATCATGCTGCGCCTTGGTCCGTCTCTCCTCACGACCGTGATAGTTCCTAAAACACATCATGTCTGTTCTTTAAAGGTTCCTAAACTCAGCAAAAAAAGAAACGTCCTCTCACTGTCAACTGTGTTTATTTTCAGCAAACTTAACATGTGTAAATATTTGTATGAACATAAGATTCAACAACTGTGACATAAACTGAACAAGTTCCAGAGACATGTGACTAACAGAAATGGAATAATGTGTCTCTGAACAAAGGGGGGGGGGGGGGGGGTGTAACAGTCAGTATCTGGTGTGGCCACCAGCTGCATTAAGTACTGCAGTGCATCTCCTCCTCATGGACTGCACAATATTTGCCCGTTCTTGCTGTGAGATGTTACCCCACTCTTCCACCAAGGCACCTGCAAGTTCCCGGACATTTCTGGGAGAATGGCCCTAGCCCTTACCCTCCGATCCCAGACGTTCTCAATGGGATTGAGATCTGGGCTCTTCGCTGGCCATGGCAGAACACTGACATTCCTGTCTTGCAGGAAATCCCGCTCCAGAGTACAGGCCTTGGTGTAACGCTCATTCCTTCGACGATAAACATGAATCCGCCATCACCCCTGGTGAGACAAAACCGTGACTTGTCAGTGAAGAGCACTTTTTGCCAGTCCTGTCTGGTCCAGCGACGGTGGGTTTGTGCCCATAGGCAACGTTGTTACCGGTGATGTCTGGTGAGGAACTGCCTTACAACAGGCCTACAAGCCCTCAGTTCAGCCTCTCTCAGCCTATTGCGGACAGTCTGAGCACTGATGGAGGGATTGTGCGGATTGTTGCCATCCTGTACCTGTGCCGCAGGTGTGATGTTCAAATGTACCGATCCTGTGCAGGTGTTGTTACACGTGGTCTGCCACTGCGAGAATGATCAGCTGTCCGTCCTGTCTACCTCTAGCGCTGTCTTAGGCGTCTCACAGTACGGACATTGCAAGACAGACCAGGCAACGGGATAAGACGGCAGGACTTAGAGAACCGATCCACAACGACCAGGATCGTTGTGTTCCCCTGAGACGGGGGAAGATCCGTAAGAAAATCCACCGATAGATGGGACCACGGCCGCTGTGGAACGGGGAGGGGTTGTAATTTCCCTCGTGGCAAATGCCTAGGAGCCTTACTCTGAGCGCATACCGAACAGAAAGAGACATAGAATCGCACGTCTCTCACCAAGGTAGGCCACCAGTACTTCCCTCTAAGACTTCGCACCATCCTCAAAATACCCGGGTGACCTGATGAGGGTAGACTATGTGCCCATCGAATCAATTGATCACGAACAGCGAGCGGCACGTACCTACGACCCTCCGGGCACTGTGGAGGCGCAGGTTCCTCCCTTAGTGCCTGCTCGATGTCCGTGTCCACCTCCCATACTACCGGTGCTACCAGCTTGGCAGCCGGAATGATGGGAGTAGGATCGATGGACCGGTCATCAGTGTCGTATAGGCGGGACAGCGCGTCGGCCTTAGTATTGAGGGAACCTGGTCGATACGAGATCGTAAAACGAAATCGGGTGAAATACATGGCCCACCTTGCCTGACGAAGATTCAGCGCTGGGAGAGCACCACTCCAACCCCAGCCTCGGATGCGTCCACCTCAACTATGAATGCCAAAGAAGGGTCCGGATGCACCAACACTGGCGCGTCATTGAACAGCGCCTTCAAACGACGGAATGCTCCGTCCGACTCTGCTGACCACTGCAAACGCACCGCCCCCCCCCTTCAACAGTGAGGTAATAGGGGCCGCCACCTGGCCAAAACCCCGGATAAACCGCCGGTAGTAATTGGCAAACCCTAAGAACCGCTGCACCTCCTTTACCGTGGTGGGTGTCGGCCAATTACGCACGGCCTTGACGCGGTCGACTCCATTACCACCCCCGAGGTGGAAATGCGATAACCCAGGAAGGAAACGGTTCGTTTGGAAAATTCACATTTCTCTGCCTTCACGTACAGGTCATGCTCCAGAGGAATCGTGGCCTCCCTGACCAGCCCTGACCCTAACGGTCGACTATCTAAGGAGTGCACGGGGAAGGGGGGGTCTACCTTAACTAACGGAATCCTCAACCTCTGGGCGAGTCCGCGATCTATAAAATACCCCGCTGCGCCTGAATCGACTAGCGCCTTATGCTGGAGAGAGGGGAAAAACTTAAGGAAACAGATTAACAAAAACATGTGTCCAACAGGAAGCTCTGGGAGAGTGTGGTGCTGACTCACCTGGGGTGACCAAGGAGTGTTCCGCCTGCCCTCTCGACTCCCAGATGGACTCCTCCAGCACCGACCGGAAGTGTGCCCTCTCCGGCCACAATGGGTACAAGAGGAGCCTCCTCCTCAGGTCTCCCTTTGTCGCAGCCCCTCCTAGTTCCATCAGGATGGGAGCGGGGGGGGGGGGGGGGTGGAACTGACAGGACCCTTTCAGAATGTCCGCGCGCAGCCAGCAGACGGTCTAGCCGGATAAACATGTCGATCAGCACATCCAATCTGAGCGTAGTGTCCCGACAAGCCAGCTCCCTGCGGACGTCCTCTCTTAGGCTACACCTGTAATGGTCTATCAGAGCACTGTCGTTCCACCCAGCTCCAGCGGCCAAAGTCCGGAAATCCCACGCAAAGTCCTGCGCGCTCCTCGTCCTCTGCCGGAGATGGAACAACATCTCACCCGCCGCTCGGCCCTCCGGAGGATCATCGAACACAGCCCGGAAACGGCGGGTGAACTCCAGGTAGTGGCCCCTCGCTGAGTCGGGCCCGTTCCAGACAGTGTTGGCCCACTCCAGGGCCCTACCCGTCAGGCAGGAGACGAGGACACTCACGCTCTCCTCATCCGAGGGAGCAGGCCGAACGGTGGCCAGGTAGAGCTCTAGTTGTAGCAGAAATCCCTGGCACCCCGCCGCCGCTCCATCGTACTCCCTTGGAGGCGTAATGCGCAGAGCGCTGGCACCGGATCCCGCTGGAGGAGATGGTAGAGTTGCTGGTGGGAGGGTAGGTGGGGTAGTAGGGAAACCACTCCTCTCCCAATGGTCCATCCTCTTCATCATTTGATCCATGGCTGATCCGATGCGATGGACGTATGATGAAGGACTCTCTCCTCCATCATGGGGAGAGGGGTGGTGGCTGCTCCTGCTGACTCCATCTGGTGGTGTGGGCTTCTGTAACATCGGGTGAGTGATGAGTGAGGAGTCAAATGCAGAGAGCGAAGTGAACAGGAAAAACGCTTTAATGTCCTTCAAAACGTAACAGGTCCAAACATGGGTGAATGCCCTAAAACACTGGCGCTAAACAAACCCAAAACCTAGTTACAAACACTGGACAGCGAAAACCCAAAACAAACACAATACATCACCAAACGTAACAAACCAACAAGCCCACACAAACACCAGCGGGCAAAACGAACTTAAATAACACCCATCTCAAAACCCCAACAAGGAACAGGTGAAAACAATTAGACAAAAACAAACGAAAAGGAAAAAGGGATCGGTGGCAGCTAATAGACCGGCGTCGACGACCGCCGAGCGCCACCCGAGCAGGAAGGGGAGCCACCTTCAGTGGTATTCGTGACAGTGTCTTAACAACCGCTCCACAGGTGCATGTTCATTAATTGTTTATGGTTCATTGAACAAGCATGGCAAACAGTGTTTAAACCCTTTACAATGAAGATCTGTGAAGTTATTTGGATTTTTACGAATTATCTTTGAAAGACTGGATCCTGAAAAAGGGACGTTTCTTTTTTTTAGCTGAGTTTAGAATGTTTCATTAGGTTGTGGGAACATGTTCTCAAAACACAAAAACTGTCATGTTTGCGGATGATTCTACAATGTTTATTTTAGCCCGAAAAATCACAAATCTGATGTTACAAGAACGTTCCCAGAACAAAGGTTTTAAGAGCAGACAAATGTGTTCTGGGAATGTTATTGTAAATTGGGAACTAATCTTTTGTGATGTTCCCCCAATGTTCTAATTATAATAATACATAGTGCTTTTCACGACACCCAAAGTTACTTGTACATTCACAAAAATATCAATTAAAAATAAATAAACTCAGATTCAACAAGTAAGTTTATAAAAGCACACTGAAGATGATGACAGACTAACCATGGAGAACGCTAAACATGATGACAGACTAACCAGGGAAGTGAAGTTAGATAGAGGATATACGCTAAAACAACAGAGAATCCAGCTAAGCATGTGTGACGAGGCATGTCTTTAGTGTGGACTTGATTATCAAATCAAATCCAATTGTATTTGTCACATGCGCCTAATACAACAGGTGTAGACCTTACAGTGAAATGCTCACTTATATGCCCTTAACCAACAATGCAGTTTTAAGAAAAATGCCCCTCCCAAAAATAAGAAATAAAAGTAGCAAATAATTAATAAGCAGCAGTAAAATAACAATAGCGAGGCTATATACAGGGGGTACCGGTACAGAGTCAATTTGCGGGGTCACAATTTAGTCGAGGTAATTGAGGTTATATGTACATGTAGGTAGAGTTATTAAAGTGACTATGCATATATAATAACAGAGAGTAACAGCAGTGTAAAAGAGAGAGAGGGGGGGCAATGTAAATAGTCTGGGTAGCCATTTGATTAGATGTCTGGAGTGTCTGGAGTATCTGACAATTTTTAGGACCTTCCTCTGACACCGCCTCGTATAAAGGTCCTGGGTGGCAGGAAGCATGGCCCCAGTGAGGTATTGGGCTGTACGCACCACCCTCTGTAGTGCCTTGCGGTCGGAGGCTGAGCAGTTGCCATACCAGGCGGCTCTCGATGGTGCAGCTGTAGAACCTTTTGAGGATCTGAGGACCCATGCCAAATATTTTCAGTCTCCTGAGGGGGAATAGGTTTTGTTGTGCCCTCTTCACGACTGTCTTGGTTTGCTTTGACCATGTTAGTTTGTTGGTGATGTGGACGCCAAGGAATTGAAGCTCTCAACCTGCTCCATTACAGCCCTGTCCATGAAAATGGGGGCGTGCTCGGTCCTCCTTTTCCTGTAGTCCACAATAATCTCCTTCGTCTTGATCACGTTGAGGGAGAGGTTGTTGTCCTTGCACCACACGGTCAGGTCTCCTCCCTATAGGCTGTCTCGTTGTTGAAGTCGTGCCTGGCTGTGCAGTCACGAGTGAACAGGGAGTACAGGAGGGAACTGAGAATGCACCCGAGGGGTTCCCGTGTTGAGGATCAGCGGGGAGGATGTGTTGTTACCTACCCTGGGGTGGCCTGCCAGGAAGTCCAGGATCCAGTTAACAGAGGGAGGTGTTTAGTCCCAGGGTCATTAGCTTAGTGAAGAACTTTGAGGGCACTGTGGAGCTGAACACTGAGCTGTAGTCAATGAATAGCATTCTCATGTAGGTGTTCCTTTTGTCCAGGTGTGAAAGGGCAGTGTGGAGTGCAATAGAGATTGCATCATACGGGATCTGTTGGGGCAGTGTGCAAATTGGAGTGGGTCTAGGGTTTCTGGGATAATGGTGTTGATGTGAGCAATGACCAGCCTTTCAAAGCACTTCATGGCTACAGACGTGAGTGCTACGGGTCGGTAGTAATTAGGCAGGTTACCTTAGTGTTCTTGTTCTTGAGACTATGGTGGTCTGCTTGAAACATGTTGGTATTACAGACTCAGATAGGGAGAGGCTGAAAATGTCAGTGAAGACACTTGCCAGTTGGTCCGCGCATGCTCGGAGTACAGGTCCTGGTAATCCCTCTGGCCCTGCGGCTTTGTGAATGTTGACCTGTTTAAAGGTCTTTCTCACATCGGCTGCAGAGAGCGTGATCACAAGGTTGTCCAGAACAGCTGATGCTCTCATGCATGTTTCAGTGTTACTTGCCTTGAAGCGAGCATAGAAGTAATTTAGCTCATCTGGTAGGCTCGTGTCAATGGGCAGCTCTCGGCTGTGCATACTTCGGCTGTGCTTTTCTTTGTAGTCTGGAACAGTTTGCAAGCCCTGCCACATCCGACGATTGTCGGAGCCGGTGTGGTATGATTCGATCTTAGTCCTGTATTGACACTTTGCCTGTTTGATGGTTCGTCGGACAGCATAGCAGGATTTCTTATAAGCTTTCGGGTTAGAATCCCGCTCCTTGAAAGCGACAGTTCTACCCTTTAGCTCAGTGCGGATGTTGCCTGTAATCCATGGCTTCTGGTTGGGGTATGTACGTACAGTCACTGTGGGGAAGACATCATCGATGCACTTATTGAAGCCAGTGACTGATGTGGCATACTCCTCAATGCCATCGGAAGAATCCCGGAACATATTCCAGTCTGTGCTAGCAAAACAGTCCTGAAGCTTAGCATCTGCTTCATCTGACCACTTTTTTTATTGACCGAGTCATTGGTGCTTCCTGCTTTCATTTTTGCTTGTAAGCAGGAATCAGAAGGATAGAATATGTGTATGGAATGTGGGGTTCTGACATGGAGATGGAGGGAATTCCAGAGTTGGGGAGCTGTACTGCTAAAAGCCCGGTCTTCAATTGAGCGGAGCCTGGTGTGAGGGATGGTGAAGAGGCCAGTGTGAGAGGAGCACAGTGAAGAGGTGGGAGTGTAGGGGTGTAGGAGGTCAGTAAAGTATGTGGGAACCAGTCAACTGAGTGCTTTGTAGGTGAGCATGAGCAATTTGAAGATGATCCTGTATTGCACTGGGAGCCAGTGGAGTTTGATGAGGGTTGAGGTGATGTGGTCGCAATGTCTAGTGTGTGTGAGGACTTGTGCAGCTGACTTTTGAATGTGTTGAAGTCTGTCCAGTGTTATGGCTGGGAGTTTGTAGAGACTGGTGCTACAGTACTCCAGGCACGATAAAACAAATAATTTAACTAGGAAAGTCAGTTAAGAACAAATTCTTATTTACAATGACGTCCTACCGGGGAACAGTGGGTTAAACTGCCTTGTTCAGGGGCAGAATGACAGATTTTTACCGTGTCAGCTCAGGGATTCGATACAGCAACCTTTCGGGTACTGGCCCGACGCTCTAACCACTAGGCTACCTGCTGCCCCAATGAGGGTTGAATGAGGGTTTCAGCAGTGGGCTCAGTGAGAGAGGATGTGAGTCGTGAGCTGTTTTTCAGGTGGAAGAAGGCTGACATGGTGATGTTTCAGATGTGGGGTTGAAATGACAGTGGGATCAAATGTAACACCAAGGTTCCTGACTGTGGAGTTGGAGTTTATGGTGCAGAGGGAATTGGGTTTTGTGTTGAGGTAGATGTGTGTCATCTGCATAACAGTGAAATCTGTGTCCAAATTGATGGACGATCTGACCAAGTGGTAGCATGTAAATACTAAATAGTAATGGACCTAACACTAAACCTTGTGGGACACCTTGTGATACAGGGTCTGAAGCAGACCTGCAGTTGCCAATGGAGACAAACTGTTGTCTATCAGATAGTTAGAAGTGGAACCAGGCAAGAGGTGTTCAGAAAACTCCAAGAAGCCTCTCCCTGCAGTCAGTTAAAATGTGATGACAGACAGTGTCAAATGCTGCAGACAGGCCCAGGATAATGTTAAAAGTCAGTTTTAGTGCTATGCATAGCCCGGAAACCCGACTGGTTCAAAAAGCTGTGTTGTTGGAGTTGTGATGCTACCACCGTTCAAGCACTTTGGCGAGGAAGGGGAGCCTATGCCTGTAGTTGGTGAGGAGCTCAGTGTCCAGGCTCTGTATCTTCAGTATGGGAGTTATAGTCACTGTTTTCAAGGAACAATGCCAGATGAGAGATGCATTTACAATCTTGACCACCAGGGGGCAGAGAACTAAGAGTGTTAGTTAAAGACACTGTTCCCACAACTATATGAATCATTCTGGGAACATTTAAAGAAGAGATTAAATGTGTTCTAGGAACATTCTTGCAACATCAGGCAAACGTTTTATATAAACATTCTATAATCATCAGTATGACTGGACAGTTTTTGTGTTATGAGGACATTTGCCTCGACCTGGAACTTTCCCAGAACTCATTTTATTTTGCTGGGGAGACACTCCTGTTCCTGTGGAAACAGAGGAATGTTAATGTTAAAAGAAAATATTGTCAGAAATACAGGCAAAAGATTTTTGAACAATTTTAATATTTCACATTCATTGTACTGATTAAGTGACTCGTTAAAAACAATGTTCACAAAAAAATAAATACAAGAAGTACAGACATAACTGTTGGAGTTCAATACTGATGAACTTACCAGCATCTTTTACAGTACCAGTCTAAAGTTTGGACACACCAACTCATTCAAGACTTTTTCTTTCATTTTACTATTCTACATTGTAGAATAATAGTGAAGACATCAAAACTATGAAATAACACAAATGGAATCACGTAGTAACCAAAAAAGTGTTAAACAAATCAAAATATATTTTATATTTGAGAATCTTTAAAGTAGCCACCCTTTGCCTTGATGACAGCTTTGCACACTTGGCATTCCCTCACCTGGAATGCTTTTCCATCAGTCTCGAAGGAGTTCCCACATATGCTGAGCAATTGCTCTGCGGTCCAACTCACCCCAAACCATCTCAATTGGAGCACCCCATCACTTGACTTCTTGGTCAAATAGTCCGTACACAGCTTGGAGGTGTGTTGGGTCATTGTCCTGTTGAAAAACAAATGATAGTCCCACTAAGTGCAAACCAGATGGGATGGCGTATCGCTGCAGAATGCTGTGGTAGCCATGCTGGTTAAGTGTGCCTTGAATTCTAGATAAATCATGACAGTGTCACCAGCGAAGCACACCGACACCATCACACCTCCTCCTCCTTGCTTCATGGTGGGAAACACACATGCGGAAATCATCCATTCAGCTACTCTGCGTCTCACAAAGACATGGCGTTTGGAACTCAAGATCTTAAATTTTGACTAATCAGACCAAATGATTGGTGTCCATTAATAGTGGTTTCTTTACAGCAATTCAAACATGAAGGCCTGATTCACACAGTCTCCTCTAAACAGTTGATTTTGAGATGTTTTTGCATTTATTTGGGCTGCAATCTGAGAGGCAAGGCATTCCAGGTGAAATGCATTCCAGGTGACTACCTCATGAAGATGGTTGAAAGAATGCCAAGCGTGTGCAAAGCCGTCATCAAGGCAAAAGGTGGCTACTTTGAATAATCTCAAATGTAAAATACATCTTGTTTGTTTAATGACCTCTTTTTTTAAATATTCGCCTAAAATGACAGATATGCATATTCTTTGTACCATTTGAAAGGAAACACTTAGAAGTTTTTAGAATGTGAAAGGAATGTAGGAGAATAACACAATAGATCTGGTAAAAGATAATACAAAGAAGAAAAAAAACATTATTTTATATTTTTTTGGGATGATCATCTTTGAAATGCAAGAGAAAGGCCATAATTAATTATTTCAGCCCAGGTGCAATTTAGATTTTGGCCAGTAGATGTCAGCTGCGAATTTGCAACATTTTAGACTGATACAATGAACCATTGCATTTCTGTTCAAAATGTTGTGTCAAGACTGCTGAAATGTGCCTAATTTGTTTATTAATAACTTTTCATGTTCAAAATTGTGCACTCTCCTCAAGCAATAGCATGGTACTCTTCTACTGTAATAGCTACTGTAAATTGGACAGTGCAGTTAAATTAACAAGAATGTAAGCTTTCTGCCAATATCATATGTCTATGTCCTGGGAAATGTTCTTGTTTACTTACAACCTCATGCTAATCGCATTAGCCTACGTGAGCTCAACCGTCCAGCGGAAGGGACACCAATCCCAAAGGTGTTTAACACTTTTTTTGGTTACTACATGATTCCATATGTATTATTTCCTAGTTTTGATGTCTTCACTATTATTCTGAGACTGTAGAAAATAGTAAAAATAAATAAAAACCCTTGAATGAGTAGGTGTTCTAAAACTTTTGACTGGTACTATATTAATACTTATTGCTGAAAGCAGTCGCTTCATGCAGCAACTAAATTCACATTCCATTGCTTTTGTCAGAAGGAAGACAAAACTTCACCCAACTGCATTAGAACAACAATTGACCATCCTACCATCCAAATAAAAGAGTAAATCCAATTCATACATCAAGTATCCTAGTGCAGTAGAAGAATGGATAAGCCCTCCCACGTACTATGTATTGAGAATATCACTGTTGTTGTCCTTTTTTAGGAGTTAGATTGCATAACACCCCTATGGCGGGTGAGAAACAATCTGTAGATTAAGCCCGACATAAATATGTATTATAACTCCCTACATTTAACCCTTACATTTCCCATCAATGTATTCTAAAAACCAATTTGTTAATAATGTGAGTTTTATTAAAAACAAATGAAAAGAACAACAACAACCACGAGTTCCAGTGAATTGGTCTCGTGCTCCCGAGTCAACTTTCAAAGTTGGTTAATTAAGAACTGATAATTAAGAGATTTGAATCTGCCCTCATACCTAATTGTTGTACTAGGGGCAAACACATGACATTTTTTTTACTTTAACAGTGTGCATGAGAAAATAATTGCTTTGTTTATAGTTACTGTGAAATTAAGCACGCTTAAAAGCCAGGAAGGGTATGGTTTAATCAGCTCTGTTGATTCATGCTCTCAATTCGCACTGGATCTGAAAGCAAGGCACATTAAATACATTCCCTTATTACTCTATAAATGCAAGTGGCTAACCAGACAAACCATAAGTAATAAATTAATAGTCATAAAAACACCAAGTGCACAGACAGATCCAGAAATTAAAAGCCAGCATCAAACACAACACTTCATCCCATTCAGCATAATAAAATCATGCAAGACAATAACGTTTCCAGGAACCAATCACATGCACCTACTGTGGAATATTTAAAGATGCTCGCTGTTGATTTGTATCTCATTTGACGTCGACTAAATGAATATAATAAATATCTAGCATTTAGAGTCCATTTGAAAGGGATAAAATATAGATGTAAATGGCAGTGAGTGAAAAATGCTATCATTTTCCAATTAAGCCTTGCATCGAATAGAACAATTAAATTGCATTACTTAAATGAGGACCATAGAACATTGCTGAAAGTACGGTCAAAACTCACAACATCCAGCAAACACTATTTGTACAAAATGCCTCCCTTTAGATTGTCAGTATCTTAAAATGTATAAAATGGCACAGGAGTACGGTACACAACAAAACCCTTTTTGAAAAAGACCACAATGAGTGCAATTCAAGTCGTCAACGTACGTTGCACATCACTTTGCATTGTATCTAACATTCAGTTGTACGCTCTTGGGCAATGTTAAAAACAACAGTAACATCATACATTAAGAATTGTGTTGTTGTTGTTGTTGATATGTTGTGTAAAAACAAACAACAAATAAATACATTGAAATAAATACGTTGAAATAAACAACAGTGTCCCAATAATTACTCATTTCATATCTCAATAAATATCTCAATAAATATGGAAGATTCAAGGCGAGGCATCGGCTACATGTGTGTTGATGCAGTGAAAGAAAATGCCTGTGTCAGCAGAGCAACTCCCATGGAAGACATAAGATAATGAGCTTCAGTACCTTTGGGTTGTCCAGGCCTGTATACAATACCATATGAGCTTTAGCCAACCCTTGTGACTTCCGTTGTCATGTCATACATGACACCTATGATATGATATCACATGACATGACCATGGCAACATACAAGTCAGAAGGGTTGTTAAAAGCACATAGATCTGTGGCGACCAGGCTGGAGCAGGGCCGTATGCATCAAGCATCTCTGCGTAGGAGTGCTGATCGAGGATCAGGTCCAGCCATCCATATAACCTTATCTAAAACGCAAAACTGATCCTAAATCGGCACTCATACTTTGAGGTGCAATACATACGGTCCCAGAGTTGTGTGACGAGGATCGTCCGGAGGAAGAACCAGGGCCAGGGGTGCTGAGTCTCACACTCCTCCCCCGCTACGGTCCACCGACACAGGCTTCCTCTGGTCGACAGGTTCCCTCTGCTCGAGGGACTCTGTCTGGTCCAGGCTCTGTTCAGCCGTCTTCATCAGTATGGCCAGACGGTTGGCCGACACCTGGCCCTTCTTCACAGCACTCATCAGCTGAAGACAGGACACAGCAGCAGGACCATTTAAAAACGTTTAAATCCTTAAACAGTTGAAGTCAAAAGTTTACATACACTTAGGTTGTAGTCATTAAAACTAGTTGTTCAACCACTCCACACATTTCTTGTTAACAAACTATAGTTTTGGCAAGTCGGTTAGGACATCTACTTTGTGTATGACACAAGTAATTTTTCCAACAACTGTTTACAGACAGATTATTTCACTTATAATTCACTGTATCACAATTCCAGTGGGTCAGAAGTGTACATACACAAGTTGACTGTGCCTTTAAACAGCTTAAAACAATTCCAGAAAATGATGTCAATTTCCAAACGCCTGAAGGTACCACGTTCCTCTGTACAAACAATAGTACGCAAGTATAAACACCATGGGACCCCGCAACCGTCATACCGCTCAGGAAGGAGACGCATTCTGTCTCCTAGAGATTAATGTACTTTGGTGTGAAAAGTGCAAATCATTCCCAGAACAACAGCAAAGGACCTTGTGAAGATGCTGGAGGAAACAGGTACAAAAGTATCTATATCCACAGTTAAACGAGTGCTATCTCGACATAGCCTGAAAGGCGCTCAGCAAGGAAGAAGCCACTGCTCCAAAACCGTCATAAAAAAGCCAGACAAGGTTTGCAACTGCACATGGGGACAAAGATAGTACTTTTTGGAGAAATGTCCTCTGGTCTGATGAAACAAAAATAGAACTGTTTGGCCATAATGACCATCGTTATGTTTGGAGGGAAAAGGGGGAGGCTTGAAAGCCGAAGAACACCATCCCAACCGTGAAGCACGGTGGTGACAGCATCATGTTGTGGGGGTGCTTTTCTGCAAGAGGGACTGGTGCACTTCACAAAATAGATGACATCATGAGGAAGGCAAATTATGTGGATATATTGAAGCAACATCTGAAGACATAATTCTGGAAGTTAAAGCTTGGCCGCGAATGGGTCTTCCAAATGGACAATGACCCCAAGGATACTTCCAAAGTTGTGGCAAAATGGCTTAAAACCTTTTTGGGCTAGGGGCCGGATGAGTGTGTGCAGTATTCTATATTTTCACGACCGGATGAGAAGCATGCCCAAAGTAAACTGCCTGCTACTCAGGCCCAGAAGCTAGGATATGCATATTATGGTAGATTTGGATAGAAAACACTCTGAAGTTTCTAAAACTGTTTCAATAATGTCTGTGAGCATAACAAACTGATTTGGCAGGCGAAACCCCGAGCACAATCCATCCAGGGAAAAGTGTTTGAGCTCAATGTGTTTTCTATTAGTTTTCTATGGTAATCCCTTTTTAATAGAAATATGCTTGCAGTTCCTATGTCTTCCACTAGATGTCAACAGTCCTTAGAAATTGGTTGTTTTTCCTTTGAGAAATTAAGAAGTAGCCCTGTTCTTTCCATGTGTCACACTAAGGGACTCAAGTCTTTTGGAGCGTGCAACCTGGAACGCGCTTCACTTTGTTTCCGTCCGGTATTGAACACAGTATTTCCCATCTTACATTTGATTGATTATTTACGTTTTAGGATACATAAATTTGGATTAGGAACGTTGTTTGAAATGTTTCGACCATGTTTACAGGTAATTTACTAAATACTTTGTAGGCATGTTGGGCGAGTTGGAACCGGTGTATTTCTGAATTAAATGTGCCAAATAAATGGACATTTTGGGGATATAATGAAGGAATTTATCAACCAAAAGGACCATTTGGGATGTTTATGGGACATTTTGGAGTGCCAACAGAAGAAGATCATCAAAGGTAAGGCATTAATTATATCGTTATTTCTCATTTTTGTGTAGCACCTGCTTGGTTGAAACCTGATTTTCATGTGTTTGTATGCGGGGTGCTGTCCTCAGATAATTGCACTGTCTGCATTTGCTGTAAAGCCTTTTTGAAATCTGACACTGTGGCTGGATTAACAAGAAGTTAAGCTGTATTTTGATGTATAACACTTGTATGTATAACACTTGTATGTTTAATGAATTCTTATTATGAGTATTTCTGTTTTTGAATTTGGCGCACTGCAATTTCACTGGATGTTGTCAAATCAATCCCATTAACGGGATCCGAGCGGGAATGGGGGTGAAGGGATCCCTAAGAGGTTTTAAGGACAACAAAGTCAAGGTATTGGAGTAGCCATCACAAAGCCCTGACCTCAATCCTATAGAAAAGTTGTGGGCAGAACTGAAAAAGCATGTGCGAGCAAGGAGGCCTACAAACCTGACTCAGTTACACCAGCTCTGTCAGGAGGAATGGGACAAAATTCACCCAACTTATTGTGGGAAGCTTGTGGAAGGCTACCCAAAACATTTGACCCAAGTTAACTTCTTATGGATGGGGGGCAGTATTGCCTAGCTTGGATGAATAAGGTGCCCAGAGTAAACTGCCTGCTACTCAGGCCCAGAAACTAAGGTATGCATATTATTGGTAGATTTGGATAGAAAGCACTCTGGCGTTTCTAAAACTGTTTGAATGGTGTCTGTGAGTATAACAGAACTCATATGGCAGGCAAAAACCTGAGAAAAAATCCAACCAGGAAGTGGGAAATCTGAGGTCTGTAGGTTTTCAAGTCTTTGCCTATCCAAGATAGTGTAAATCTGGTCTGATTGCACTTCTGAAGGCTTCCACTAGATGTCAACAGTCTTTAGAACCTAGTTTCAGGCTTCTACTGTGAAGGGGGAGCGAATAAGAGTTGTTGACTAAGGGGTCTGGCAGAATGCCATGAGCTAAGTCATGCGCACGGCCGTGCGAGCGAGCTGCGTTCCCTTTCATTTCTACATTATTGAAGATTTATGAAAAAAACATTCTAAACATTGATTCTATACATCGTTTGCCATGTTTCTACGAACTGTAGGCAAACAGCAAAAGAAGCACAACTGAAATTGATTTTAAAAAACTAAACAAAAAAGACCACAGATGACAACTGGTTTGATGCAGATTGTACAATTATACAGAAAAAACTTAGAACACTATCCAAACAAAAGCACAGAGACCCAAATAATGGTGAATTACGCCTTCATTACTGTGAGATTTTAAACTCTATAAATGTACACTCAGAACCAAAAAAGCACAGTACAACAGCGAGCGGCTGACAGTAATTGAGGAGTCCATAAACACAAACAACTTCTGGCAAAATTTGGAAAAACTTTTAAAAAAATCTAAACAATCGGAATTAGTGATACAAAATGTTGACGTATGGACAACCCATTTTAAAACACTCTACAACACCGTTCAAATTGACACAAACGCAGAGCAATGTCAAAATCATGAGAAGTTGAATGGATTAGAAAAAGCTATAAAGGACAATAAAAATCCATTGGACTCCCCAATTACTGACCAGCTCTATAAGAAACATCAGGCCTTCAAATTTAAAAAAGCATGCAGACCGGATGGCATCCTAAATGAGATGCTCAAAGTCCCTAGTGCAAAGTTTAAATTGGCTATATTAAAACTGTTTAATTTGTAGAGTGTAGGTTATTTCCCTGACATCTGGAATCAAGGACTCATAACCCAAATCTTTAAGAACGGAGACAAATTTGACCCTAACAATTACTGAGGCATTTGTTTGAACAGTAACCTGGGGAACGTTTTCTGTGGTATTATAAATGTAAGAGTTCTAAACTTCATCAATAAGCACAATGTCTTGAGTAAAAGCCAAATTGGATTTATACCAAAACATCGCACGACCGATCATATTTACACCCTACACACCCTGATAGATAAACATGTCCACCAAAATATACTCTTGCTTTATCCACTTCCAAAAAAACATTTGATTCTATTTGGCATACAGGACTGTTCTACAATGTTATTGAAAGTGGTGTAGGAATTAAATAAATGTATACTGGCAATACGTGTAGCTTTAAAATTGGCAAGAAAAGAACAGAATTCTTTAACCAGGGGCAGGGCCTTCGCCAGGGTTGCAATCTGAGCCCAACACTCTTCAAAATGTACATCAACAAATTAGCCACTATTCTAGAAAAATAGTCAGCCCCTGGTGTTAGTCTCCACAATTCAGGCGTTAAATGCCTACTCTTCGCAGATGACCTATGCCTGCTGTCACCCACAGCACATGGCCAACAGCAGAACCTGGACCTGCTAGAGCAGTACTGGGCCCTTGCAGTAAACCCCAAAAATACAAAAATAAAGATCCAGATCTCAGGGAATTAGACTAAGTTCTCAATTGGTACAAAATATAGAATACTGCACACACTACAATCACTTAAAAATACTTCAAAATAAGCTCAACTGGACACCTTAATGATGCAGTGAATGAACTGAGAGAGAAAGCACGCAGTGTCACGCCCTGACCTTAGAGAGCTTTTTACGTCTCTATTTTGGTTTGGTCAGGGTGTGATTTAGGTGGGCATTCTATATTCTATTTTCTATGTTTTTGTATTTCTTTGTTTTGGCCGGGTATGGTTCTCAATCAGGGACCGCTGTCATTCGTTGTCTCTGATTGGGAATCATACTTAGGCAGTATTTTCCCGTTTTGTCATTGTGGGTAGTTGACTTTGTTAGTGGCACTATAGCCCTCTTAAGCGTCACAGTCATTTTGTATTGTTTTGTTGGCGACATTAGAAATAAAGTAATGTATGCTCACAACGCTGAGCTTTGGTCCACTTATTCCTTCCAGGAAGACGGCCGTGACACACAGGGCATTCTACACCATTAAAAAAGTAAATTGAAATACCTATTAAAATTTGGCTAAAACGAATTGAATGTGTCATTATACCAATTGCACTTTATGCCAGTGAGATGTGGGGTTCACTTGCAAAACAAGTCACCAAATGGGACAACCACCTCATTGAAACCCTGCATACAGAGTTCCGTAAGATTCTCCTACATGTCCAGAGGAACACTACAAACAATGCATGCAGGGCAGAATTAGGCCAATATCCACTAATAATAACAACTCAAAAAAGAGCAATTACGTTTTGGAAACATCTCAAATACAGTGACCCCTCTCATATCATTACCAAGCCCTGCAATGCCAAGAGCTGAACAAAGCAAAGAGTCCCCTCATCCAGCTGGTCCTGGGGCTGAGTTCACAAACCTGTTCTAATAACACTCTGAAGCCTCAGGACCAGAACATCCAATCAATCAGAATAAAACTAATTACAACACAATCAAAATAAAACTACATTGCTTATTGGGATGCACAAGCACAAAGCAAAATGCAGTGCTATCTGGCCCTAAATTGAAAGTACACAGTGGTTAACTATTTGACCATGGTTATTGATCAAAACCTTAGAAAAACCTTGACAAAGTACAGGCTCAGTGACCACAGCCTTGCCATTGAGAAGGGGAGACATGGGAAAACCTATCTCCCTGTAGAGGAAAGGCTGTGCAACCACTGCATCAAAGCAGAATCTGAGACGGAGCTGCATTTCCTGACAAAATGTAAAAAATATAAAACAATTAGAGAGTGTCATTTCCCCAAATTTGAAACCCTTATTCAAGGTTTCAAAGACCTCTCTGATGAGAGTAGGCTACCCGTCCTGTTGGGGGAGGACGCAGAGAGCTGTGGGTTGGCAGCGCACTACATTGCTTTTTGATTCTCTCATCAATTTTGATTCTCATCATCTTAATATTGTAAACATCTTTGGCAATATGTACATTGTTACGTCATGCCTATAAAGCAAATTGAATTGAATTGAGAAAGAGAGTGAGTAAGAGAGAGAGAGAGAGAGAGGGGGGGATGCTGGCTCAATCATTATCATGCTAGAACATGTTCAGCTCACCGGCCATCCTGGTTGTAAGTCAGCTCATGCCTTATGTGAGGAAGACCATGCCTACCCATAATACCACCATAACCAGAACCTCCTACTTCAGCCACTGGACTCCACTCCAAGACCACCACAAAACCAGGAAATAAATGGTTCTGCCACTCAAAAAGCACACTAATGAAGATTATACCAGCTTTTTGGAGACACTAAATTTGGTCCTGGGGCTGTATGTATAAAATGTCACAGAGTAAGAGTGCTGATCAGGATCAGGTTCCACCTGTCCATTTGATCTTATTCATTGTGAAACTGATCCTAGATCAGCACTCTGAGATGCCCAAGTCTAAGAGTACTAAGTGGATAGGTAGTCTGTCTCCTTCAGAGGAGTTATTTTTCTTTGATTCCATGCACACAGCATATTCCTAACTAAATGAACGTCCAAAAGACATTGATGAAATTCATCCGTAATATAACAGCTCAACGTAAAGATCTCCATTCCTTTCTCCTAATTAGTTGGATTTCAGCAGAGTGCATATGCTCTTAAGACGCCAGAAAATGTTCACACGTCTGACACGTGAAACAAAGGCCTCAGACAGGTCACTCCACCTCAACCTCAAATGAAATCCCCCTTAAACGCCGAGCGAAGTCAATGTAATGTATAGAGAACATGCAAATGCTTCCCTCTCTGATTTGAGACAAACCCATTTTCTAAGCACATTAGACATCCATCCATCTTGGACATAGGCGTCCAAGAGTAGGAGTGCTGATCTAGGATCAGTTTTGACTTTAAATCATAATAAATGAGATGACATGGACAGCGGGAAGTTGGTCCTAGACTAGCACTTCTATTTCGAGACGCCTTGTGAATACGGACCATTGTTTTTAAGAGCAGGGTGATCAGAAGTGACCCTAGTGGCAGAGGAAGACTGACCATGTTTAGGAATGGCAGAGGAGCCGGATCCCCCATAACCAGGCCTCCACGGCACGTCTCTTATCTCTTGAGGGATAATTACCATTCCCTTTGCCTTGATCTTGTTTGTTTAACTTGACATGGCGAAGAAAGAGCTGACATTGACCAGAATCCCCTGCATTAATGTGTCTCGTGTTCTGCATTCATCATTGTCACCGAGCAGGAGGAGCCTGGCAGTGTCAAGAGGAGAGGAGAGCACATCCATGTGTGTGCGCGTGTGCTTCACACTCTCTCTAACAGACACACATGCATGCACTTGCACATGTAAGCATGCACACACACATCTATTCAAACCATGAACTATTACAAGCTCTAGAAAACCAAAAAAATATAGGTTTTTTTTTAGAGTGGAAAGAAAATGTAATACACACAACAACAACAAAAATGGAGGTGGGATTTAAAATATTTTTGACACAAAAATAACCAGACAATAACCAGACAAAATTAATATACTCTACCTGCAAGAATTCATTAAATTCCACTTGTCCATTTTTATTGAGGTCGACTTCATTCAGAATTTCATGGAGGGTGTCTGCATCTATATAGACATTGATACTCTGAAACAAAGGAAACATAGTTTAGAACAGTCACCAGTAAACTGGTGCAGGTACTGAGTCCGCATCTCAAACACTAGAACTATGAACCACATGGGTTGCCGTCCCAAATGGCACCCTATACCCTGTATACTGCACTACTTTTGACCAGGGCCCCATAGAGCTCTGGTCAAAAGTAGTGCACTATATAGGGAATAGGGTGCCACTTGGGACGCAGACCTGGTCTCATCAAGTCCCTTCAGCTACAGTAATATCCAGAGCGACACCTATCCAGTATATTCATATCGTCTCCGAGATGAGGCTTCTTATGAATATGTCACCCCGGTATTTGCTCCCTAGCAATGAAACACATTTCATTTCGATTGTGTTGACAGAAACTCCCACACATCCCCCACCGCCAACCCACAGCTCAATTAGTAGAGAGAGAGAGTGGTCTCTTGCAGAGGCCTGTCGCTAGCTGAATCTTTGTGTACAGCTAATCCATACACTTTCAATGGAATGGATGTGAATAGGTTGGGATTAATGACAGGCGCCTACCTTATATACTCCCTATAGTTATACCCCAGTGGGTTTCAAACCAAACACTACTGTTTTCCACTACACGTCATTCTAACAGCAGGAGCTGCTGCTACTGCTACTGCTACTACTACTGCTGCTGATACTACCTCTACTGCTACTGCTACTACTACTACTACTTCTACCACTGCTGCTACTACTACTACTTCTACCACTGCTGCTACTACTACTACTACTACTTCTACTACTACTACTACTACTACTACTACTACTGCTACTAAAACTGCCACTGCTACTACTACTGCTACTCCTGCTGCTACTAATTATACTACTGCTGCTACTACTACTACTTATACTACTACTACTACTGCTACTATTACTGCTACTACCACTACTACTACTGCTGCTACTGCTTATACTACTGCTACTGCTGTTACCTCTCCTGCTACTACTGCTACTACAACTACTACTACAGCTGCTACTACTACTACTACTGCTACTACTACTACTACTGCTACTAAAACTGCCACTGCTACTACTACTACTACTACTACTACTACTACTACTACTACTACTACTACTACTACTACTACTACTACTGCTGCTACTGCTACTACTACTGCTGTTACCTATCCTGCTACTACTACTACTGCTACTACTGCTACTGCTACTACTGCTACAGCTGCTACTACTACTACTACTGCTACTACAACTACTACTACAGCTGCTACTACTGCTGCTGCTGCTACTTCTTCTTAACTGCTGCTACTACTACTGCTGCTACTACTACTACTACTGCTACTACTACTGCTGCTGCAACTACTACTACTGCTACTACTACTACTGCTACTACTACTGCTGCTGATACTACTACTTAACCGCTGCTACTACTGCTGCTGCAACTACTACTACTATTGCAACTACTACTACTGCTACTACTACTACTGCTACTACTACTGCTGCTGATACTACTACTTAACCGCTGCTACTACTGCTGCTGCAACTACTACTACTATTGCTACTACTACTACTACTACTGCTACTACTGCTGCTACTACTGCTGCTACTGCTACTACAACTACTACTACTACAGCTGCTACTACTACTACTACTACTACTACTACTACTTTGTTTCAATTCTCACCATTATCCTATATAAGTACACCGTTATAACGTTTTGATTGGATCTCTAGTTAAGTTGTTTTGGATCCAAAGAGTGTGATAAGGTTAAGAGCATATGAACACCACCTTATCACTACATGTTAAATGGCCTGAATTACACTTCAAACATCATTTGACAATGCTATGTCAACTCATACTTATAATTAGCCCAACAGCTCCTCATGCTCATGATCAGTTGGAGGGAGCGCTGCTGTCGTGTGACTGAGCAACGGAGTGTCATGGTTACTGAACTAAAAAAGGACCATCGGAGCAACGCTGTGTTGTGGAGCACCGTGGTTATATTAAAGCAGAGAAATCTGATACTCCTTCTACAGGCCTGACAAATGCACACTAATTGCACACACACACCTTCCAGCGGAGAGGACAAAGGGAAACGCAACATGAGACTGAGCATCATTCGTTACCTCTAATACCCGCTGAACATCCACGGTGGTGATGAAGCCCTTATTTTCTTTGTCAAACTTGTGGAACCTTTTCATATACCTGTTGACAGAAGAAAGGAAGTGGTGGGTGGCTGTTGGGTCGGTGCTAGGCTAGCCCTCTGAGACAGACAGGGGAGGAGAGGAGAGGGGAGGAGAAGGGCACAGTAGTGTGAAGTCTGTCTGTGTCTTTTTCAAATATATGTAAAAGCTTTATTTAGACAGATTGGAAGTTACAAAGGGGATACAAACGGGATAGTTGGAAGGGTCGACTCCGGGCTTGAACCCCGGTCTCCGGTGGGAAGTCACATTTGTGTTGGGAGCAGCACCAACACTCCGCGATGGTGAACACTCCGCGATGGCACCAGCCTGTCTGCCTTACCTGCCCACCTCAGCAGGAGTGAGGGTGATCTCGGAGGTGTCGGTCAGCTGCTCTGAGCGAGCCTTGTAGCCCATCTCATAATACAGGAACTGTTTGGCTGCAGATAGCTCCTCCTACAGGAATACACATAACAAGGTGAAGGCCCTGGCCGAGTCCTTAGAGCATGCGCAGACCAGCTGGCTGGTGTGTTTACGGACATATTCAATCAATCCCTATCCCAGTCTGCTGTCCCCACATGCTTCAAGATGGCCACCATTGTTCCTGTACCCAAGAAAGCCAAGGTAACTGAACTAAATGACTGTCGCCCTGTCGCTCACTTCTGTCATCATGAAGTGCTTTGAGAGACTAGTCAGCTGATCATATCACCTCCACCCTACCTGTCACCCTAGACCCACTTTAACTTGCTTACCGCCCCAATAGGTCCACAGACGATGCAATCGCCATCACACTGCACACTGCCCTATCGCATCTGGACAAGAGGAATGCCTATGTAAGAATGCTGTTGACTACAGCTCTGCATTCGACACCAACGTACCCTCCAAAATCATCATTAAGCTTGAGTCCTTGGGTCTTGACGCTGTCCTGTGCAACTGGGTCCTGGACTTCCTGACGGGCCACCCCCAGGTGGTGAAGGTAGGAAACAACATCTCCACTCTGCTGATCCTCAACACTGGGGCCCCACAAGGGTTCGTTCTCAGTCCCCTCCTATAATCCCTGTTCACCCACGACTGCATGGCCATGCACGACACAACAGTGGTAGGCTTGCTTACCAACAACGACGAGACAGCCCACAGGGAGGAGGTGAGGGCCCTTGGAGTGTGGTGGTGTCAGGAAAATGACCTCTTACTCAATGTCAGCAAAATAAAAGATGATCATGGACTGATCATGGAAGGTGGAAAGTTTTAAGTTCCTCAGTGTACATATCACAGACAAACTGAAATGGTCCACACACACAGACAGTGTGGTAAAGAAGGCACAACAGCGCCTCTTCAACCTCAGGAGGCTGAAAAAATGTGTCTTGTCACCGAAAACCCTCTCTAACTTTCACAGATACACAATCGAGAGCATACTGTCGGGCTACATCACCGCCTGGTACGGCAACTGCAGGCAAAAATAAAATAAAAGCCAAATATCACCAAGGACAATAACCACCGAGACACTGCCTGTTCACCCCGCTTCCAATCAGAAGGCGAGGTCAGTACAGGTGCATCAAAGCTGAGACAGAGAGATTGAAAAACAGCTTCTATCTCAAGGCCATCAGATTGTTAAACAGCCATCACTAGCAGAGAGGAGGCTGCCTACATACAGACTTGATATCATTGGGCACTTTTTAAAAATGGAACACTAGTCACTTTACTTATCTCATATGTATATACTGTATATGTATACTGTATATGGTCCTGCCGTACATACCTACACGTACGCTACGGTCACAAGACGCAGGCCTCCTTGCTGTCCCTAGAATTTCTAAGCAAACAGCTGGAGGCAGGGCTTTCTCATATAGAGCTCAATTTTTATGGAATGGTCTGCCTACCCATGTGAGAGATGCAGACTCGGTCTCAACCTTTAAGTCTATTGAAGACTCATCTCTTCAGTAGGTCCTATGATTGAGTGTAGTCTGGCCCAGGAGTGTGAAGGTGAACGGAAAGGCACTGGAGCAACGATCCGCCCTTGCTGTCTCTGCCTGGCCGGTTCCCCTCTCGCCACTGGGATTCTCTGCCTCTAACCCTATTACAGGTGCTGAGTCACTGGCTTACTGGTGCTCTTCAATGCCGTCGCTAAGGGGGGTTGTGTCACTTGAATGGGTTGAGTCACTGATGTGATTTTCCTGTCGGGGTTGGTGCCCCCCCTTGTGATGTGCCTTGGCGGAGATCTTTGTGGGCTATACTCGGCCTTGTCTCAGGATGGAAAGTTGGTGGTTGAAGATATCCCTCTATTGGTGTGGGGGCTGTGCTTGGCAAAGTGGGTGGGTTATATCCTGCCTGTTTGGCCCTGTCCGGGGGTATCGTGTCTCCCGACCCTCCCTGTCTCAGCCTCCAGTATTTATGCTGCAGTAGTTTATGTGTTGGGGGGCTAGGGTCAGTCTGTTATATCTGGAGTATTTCTCCTGTCTTATCCGGTGTCCTGTGTGAATTTAAATATGCTCTCTCTAATTCTCTCTCTCTTTCTCTCTTTCGTTCTCTCTTTCTCTCCTTTCTTTCTTTCTTTCTTTCTCTCTGAGGACCTGAGCACTAGGACCATGCCTCAGGACTACCTGGCCTGATGACTCCTTGCTGTCCCCAGTCCACCTGGCCGTGCTGCTGCTCCAGTTTCAACTGTTCTGCCTGCGGCTATGGAACCCTGACCTGTTCACCGGACGTGCTACCTGTCCCAGACCTGTTGTTTTCAACTCTCGAGGAGACAGCAGGAGCGGTAGAGACGCTCTGAATGATCGGCTATGAAAAGCCAGTTGACATTTACTCCTGAGGTGCTAACCTGTTGCACCCTCTACAAACACTGTGATTATTATTATCGGACCCGGCTGGTCATTTATGAACATTTGAACATCTTGGCCATGTTCTGTTATAATCTCCACCCGGCACAGCCAGAAGAGGACTGGCCACCCCTCATAGCCTGGATTCTCTCTAGGTTTCTTCCTAGGTTCTGGCCTTTCTAGGGAGTTTTTCCTAGCCACCGTGCTTCTACAACTGCATTGATTGTTGTTTGGGGTTTTAGGCTGGGGCTTCTGTACAGCACTTTGAGATATCAGCTGATGTAAGAAGGGCTTTATAAATACATTTGATTTGTATACTATCTATTCTGTAATATCCATTGCATTTTAGCCGCTCTGTCACTGCTCATCCATATATTTTATATTTATATATTCTTATCCCAGTCCTTTACTAGATTGTGGGTATTAGGTTTTGTTGTGGAATTGTTAGATATTACCTGTTACATACTGCTGCACTGTCAGATCAAGAAGCAGAAGCATTTCACTACACTTGCAATAACATCTGCTCACCATGTGTATGTGACCAATACGATTTGATTTGAAGGCCCATTGGAATACCAGACGTTCATCACAGCAGCACTAGCACTACTTCCATTAGCACACATTGATCACATAGCAGACACTCAGACACCCACATACAAACAGGTGGCCTGCAATCTACCACGAATGCTGTAGGTTAGTGGCTTTCTAAATACCTTCTCAACCTAAAAACTGTAAAAACAGGGGTCAGTTATCCATATTGGTGAATTAATACGTTTACATTCAACACCGGTTTGCTTTGAATGTGACTTGTCATGGATTGGTAAAGGTGCTCTAAGGATTGCAGGCAAGAATCACTCCATAACTGGGCTAAAGTTCAATGTAGAAGGAGAATTAGAGGAAGGGTGAGGCCCCATCTGAATTCATGAGAATCAAACTGTATCAAAGCTCTAGTTAGGCATTTCTCTATTAATAGTCCAATACAAACAAAACCTAGACTGGAATAGAAATATCAAAACAATACCTATTTAGGGGATACCCAAGCAGTAATTGGCTTTTGTTAGCTGCATATGATTACAGTGTGAATGTAGCAACAGCATAAAGCAAACCTCCATAATTAACCTATGGTAATGACCAAAGCCAATATATGGCACTTAATAAAGACCAAACGTATCCCAAGTTAATGTGAGGTCGATCAAAATGCACGTGCGGGAGTATCCGAGCGGGAAAATCAGTGACGGGATGGGAGAGAGATACTGGGAATGGTGCCAGTCAATAGGAATTTTCTTACATATCGATTGTATACTGGACAAATGGGTTAAGGAAAGATGTGGCGGTTTGAATGCAGTGGTTTTGTCTGTGAAATAGGGTTGCAAAATTCCATAAACTTTCCCAAAATGTCTATGGGATTCCTGGAATCAGAAGGAAATTAGAAGGAAATCCTACAACCTGGATTTCTGGAAAACCTGGGAATTTTCTGGAAAGTTTCTGGAAGTTTGCAACCCTACTGTGAGAGAGTGGTGGAGCTCACCCTCTTCCTCTGCTCACTCCACGTCAGCTGCTTTCCCATGATGTCTACGATGCGTGGAAGGGCCTCCTCGGCCGCCTGCACGTTCAGGAAGCCCAGCCGCGTGCGCCTGGCGATCACATCAATGGCCGTGCACGCATACTCTTTAATGGCATACTGGACCTGGAAACAATATAATGCTTTAGTCTACATTTTATGCACCTCTGGTCATTCACCTATTCACTCTTCTTTTAGCTCTGTTGATTAGGAGTTAAAGAGATCCTCCGGTACTTTTGTATTATTTTTAGCAAGTAGTTCTGAAAGTAGCACTCGCTAGCCAAAAGTGGTCCCTGAAAATTGCGTACTGTGTCACATACTGTATGTGCAGATATGTGCACTGATCTCTCGCTCTCTCTCTGCTGTGTCCACTGAGCCGTTGGGCCCACCCAGCAAACTCATTGGATAACGCTGGGCAGACCTCTTGCTAGCAGTCATTCAAATGCGAGGGGCTGAAGCTCATTTTCTAGAACTCTAATTGCTAGGGGACTGACCCAGGTGAGGGGAAATGTAGGGAAAATAGCGAGGCACAGCTTCAAGAAAACATTTGCTTTCAAACTAGGGATTTTGTGGCTAATTGAGGTAAAACAGTCATTCTGCTCATAGATTATGCATGTATGAACTACACACTCACACACCTAGCCCAAAGTGGGATGTTAAAAAAATACGCCAAAGTACCAGAGCATGTCTTTAACTACAGTAACTTCCTATGTTTCCCAGAATTCCCGGTTGGGAATTTTGGGGAAAGTGACTGGAATTTTGCAGCCCTGGATATAATGTACATACAAACCTCACTCTCAATGTAGGGGAATTCAGATACGAGGCGTTTGCCGACAATGGGCCATCGTTTGCCGGTGACATGGGCCATTTTGGCGACCTCGTAAGCCCTCCCTCCGTAGGAAGAGGCCAGATGTTGGGCCACCTGGACACCACACACATTTGCAATCCAGTTAAAATCCAAACAGAATGGGCCAATGTTCCCTGGGAAATCCATTGCACTTAAACAGCACCTTTTGATATGAGATCAATACGATGTATTAACAGTCGAGTCACTCATGGTGGAGATGGCTGCAGAGGAGACAGCATGCTTTGACTGTGATACATTATGTGCCAGAACTAAACAAAGAAGAAGTTATTTCAATTCAACCGGTTTGGTTACTTTTTTTCCACTAAAGGTCACGCGCTGTCAAAAATATCAGCACATTGACCTTTTTAAACATTCCGGCAACATCAGGATCATAGATTAGGCTTTCTTCCCTATTCCGTGCTAACGAAGGGTTAAATCTCATTCACACTAAGTCACAGGGGGCTGCAACTCTCTCGGCTTGTCATTTGCAGGTCATTGTACAGTTCATTTGAAGTCTAACATGGCGTGGACTGTCCTGGAGATGTGTCTGAGTGGTGCAGTGACAGAGAGAGTGCAAGCTGCACTGTTAATCCACTGTGCTAAAAGCACTGGTGTTCAATTCACTCATTGGCCAAGATGAACACATGTGGCTCATCATTGGGATGTCAGGGTACTGATGGCACAATCTTCATTTGACAGCAGCTTCCGGGATTGTGTGGACTCATGTACCAAAGGAGCCATTCAATTCAGCTTTACAAATGGGCCTGACTATTCATTAGTATCCACCTACAAATTGATGTCATACAATTATGGCAGACCATTACTTTAAAGTTGGCACCTCAATAAATCATTACAACTACCTAAAATGATTGGTAACTTTTTTCCAGAAACCCTAGGTGGAGGATTCCGGGAATCTTCTGCTTATTCCTTCCTGATTTCGGGAATCTTCCAGCCAGGATTTCAGAAAAACCTGGGAATGTTGGGAAAGTTAACAGAATTTTGCAACTAGTAGTAATTTTGCAACCACCTCCACCTCCAGGCCATAGTCCTGTACCAGGCGGATGTACATGGTAGGAGTCCAGTCTTTAGCTCCCTCTAGCATCAGGCCCACTGTCTTACTGGGGCCAGCAGAAAGGTTATGGGCCTTGACTGCAGCATCCAGGGTATCCTCCGCCATGGAGCGATATGTTGTCCATTTCCCACCTAGACAAGGATTTAAAATGTGGTGTTATTACCACACTACTTGTAATAGACTTCATATGGTGTTATTACCACTACTTGTAATAGACTTGTGTTCATATGGTGTTATTACCACACGATCTGTAATAGACTTGTGCTAATATGGTGTTATTACCACACTATATGTAAAACCTGTGTTAATATGGTGGTATTACCACACTATATGTAATAGACTTGTGTTAATATGTTGTTATTACCACACTATCTGTAATAGACTTGTTAGTGCTGCAATTCAAGTATAGTATAGGCCTATATTATCTCACACAGAGTAAGTTACATGTACAGCATGATTAGCATTGATAAAATGCAGTGAAACATTTGACTGTACAGACTAACCAGCGATGGTGACCAGTCCGCTGTCACTGATGTGGACAATATGATTCCTGCAGATTGACTGAGTGTCCTTGGAGTTGGGGTTTGTGACCAGCGGACGAATACCACTCCAGGCTGCCAAGACATCTCCTCTCCTCACTGCACAGGACAAAGAGTCCAGACAGAGTGAGACCACACACACACACACACACACACACACACACACACACACACACACACACACACACACACACACACGTTAGGCTACACAAAGCAGTAGAAACACAAAGCTATGAGAGTGATGGACAGCTAGTGGAATCCTTGCACGCCTAAATAACACCTCCCTCCTCTACTGCTAGAAAATAAATGACTTCCAACTCATATGCCACAACAGCCGCTCTCTCTTCATATCGCGGTGACATATAAAGAATTAAATATTAATATGATGTTGTGTATCGATTGAAAAAATAGCTGCCACTATAATGGGCTGGTTGATATTTCTGAATAAAACAATGACAAACTCGTTATCAAAGGGCATTTTTTAAACATTTATGACAGCTGAGTAGCTCTGGGGCTGAAGGCCTCACATGGGCAGTAAAACGGGAGCAGATAGAGACAAAGCTCATTTGTACGGCGGTGCAAAGTGAGAGCTATGCATGATAAACAACATCTCTGGTTGCAACCCAAATGGAATCCTGTTCCCTATTTAGTGCACTACTTTCGACCAGGTTCCATAGGGCTCTGGTCAAAACTAGTGCACAATATAGGGGAATAGGGAAACAGCCCGCTCGGGCTCCAACTCTGGCTGTATTCAACATAGGGGACCTGCTGGCTGCATTCAAGAGTTCACCGGCTCAGTCTGATTGACTTCAACTTTGTGGGTATACTTTCTAGTTCAGTATGGTGTCCATATTAGGACAGTCTCAGAAGTCTTGCTGAGATTGATTCATACCTAAAAACCATTCAACTCACACTGAAAACATATACATTTACCCTTCCTCAAAAAGTATGGCTGTGAACAAAGGACATATTCTTCCACGCAGAAATGTGGGTTGTCTGGGATGTGAAGGATACAATATGAAAAAGAGTGCCATTTTTGGATTATAAGAGACAATATGAGTTGAACTGACGGGTCCTTTGTTGGGATGACTCATTATCAGGGAATGGAGGCCGTGTGGAAACATTCCACCATGCCGAGAGAGGGTGCATTCCAAATAGAAACCTATTCCCTATATAGTGCACTACTTTTGACCAGAGCCCAATGGGCCCAAGTCCAAAGTAGAGCACTATATAGGGAATAGGGTGCCATTTGGGACATAATGGAGTCCAGTCCGTACTGCAGTAGAGGAACAAAGCAGGCCCAGTGCTTCAGCAACAGCAGGCCAGGGATGTGTTACTGGTACGGTCCTGTTACAGTCAGACCTGGGTTCAAAACTATTTTAAATCTTTTAAACACTATTAACAATTGATTTAGCCTGCTTGGAGTGCCAGATGGGTGGTATTTGCAGTTTTATAACTATTCTATTGGTTCCATTGTGCCAGGCAAGCTCAATCGAGCCCAGCTAAAGTATTTGAAATTATTTCAAATAGTAATTGAACCCAGGTTTGGTTCCAGTAGCGATCTTGAACTGTCTGCTGGGTGTCACTCAGAGGTTGGTGTGACTGTGAGAAGCCATGGAGACCACTTCCTTACGGGAAGGACTGGAGGAAGGACTGAGGAAACACTGCCTGTCCACTCCAGGCCACTATGTCTCCTCTGAGGTGTCACCGCCACATAATGTGACAAATCCCCCCTGGAAAGATCCTCCTCTTCTCCTTTCCTCTGCCGTTCAGAATTACTGGAGACTCCACGTCTGGAGCCCCAGCACGTCCACAGGCAAGGACGGAGAGATGAGACGGAGGAGAAAAGTCCGCTCCCTCATGGCCTCCGGCTCCATCACTTCACACTTGTGTGGTTTTTTTGTTCTCAGGCCGTAGGGTCTTCTGCTCCGACTGTGACCACAGGACTTGGGGAGACAGGGTCTCGCCCAGACATACGCCACATGTCAGCCTGGCGGGCCGTCCAGAGCACAGAGCATGCTGGCTGCAGCATGGAGCTGCCCGGACGCTGGTCTGAGACCTGAGTCGCAGAGCCCCCATGACACATAGTCCTCCTCCATACGCTCCATATAGACAGAGCTACTGTACTGTACAGGTGCCACCTCTCTACTGTCTCAAGGTCTTGGTAGAAGGAAAGCTGGCAGCTAATAATTAGGAAATGTGCAAAAACCTTTTGGGGTAAATATTATGCTGGATATAGATAGATGGAAAATAATGATGGAGAATGCAGTGCTTTGGCATTACTGTGCCATTAGATTGGCTGGCCAGGAGAGGATGTGGATGTAGACTAGAATCAAGCTAATCAATCAAATAATCTCGACAACCCCTTGTGCACTGAAAACAATTAGACCACTTCTCCAAAATCAATAGCACTGCATTCTGTTTAGACACCCAACGGTCCTTCATTTAATAAAGTCTCCCTGGGTTTTGATAAACCAGTCAATCGGTAAGGCCATCAGAGGCCCCAAATCGGAAAAACATATACAAAATACATAATAAGGGCTCCAGGAAGGTCTCATAAAAATCGCAAATCGAAAACAATATAATTTAATGTGGTATTGGTTATTTTTCACTTATTCATAACAAACCTCCCATGTGGAGGTATAGTGAGTAGAAAGCAGATAATCTATTTTGTCCTAAGTGTTTAGGGAAACAACAAGCAGCAGTGCATTATAGTCGAAGGAAACAAAACAACTATGGACGAAATGAAATAGGGCTTCACAAAGTTCCGATAAGAAATCCTCAGAGTGTTGTTGGTTGATGTCTCCTGTTTCTCGACTGCAGGTCCCCATACATAATTAAAGCAGGAATTTGTATCTGTCTGCACTCTGTGGCCGCCTGATGAATTAATATCTGGCGGAAGTCCTACACTGTGCTACACTGCCATCACATTAGCCCATTTATATCAGTCAGCTGCTTGCTCCATCAGCTATTTGTAAATCTAGAGGGGGGGGGGGGATACTGTGAGATTGTCGGACGTGTATTTATTATCATAAATGTCTGTTATGAATGAGGTATGATTGTAACGTCATTATAGTGCCGTAAGTGTAAAAGTATAGCACACGAGTGATTCATGGCTTGTAAAGGAAATACCGTATGTGTTGACATTGCTACCTTTATAACTTTAGCATCATGGCCTTCCTGTCCATCACCCTCTGGAAGATTGACTTGGGGAAAAAAAGCTGTATAGAATACAAGCATTTCACTGATATATCATTTTTACAAAACGATCCAGACTTCTGAAATGACTGGATATTCCAGTTATTATAAAGATATAACTGGCTAATTGAGTTATTATATAGATAACGCATATTGCATTATGAAAAGTTTGGTAAAGAAATGTCAATTCATGATTATAGTAGAGATCTTCTACCCCTGCACTGTGAATCCCTCGGAGAAACCATAAGCAGGTCATCGCAGGTCATAGTCACCTTCGACATCGGGGCTGAGGTAGTTGCGGACCTCCGTGAGGATGAAGTTGATGTCCTCCTCCATGGGGATGGGGTGCGGTGTGATCTCCGTGGGCGTGTCCGTGGTCCCGGCGATGGTCATCTTCTCCCAGGGCAGGAAGAAGATGACGCGTCCGTCGCTGGTGGCTGGGTCCAGGAGCCCCATGTTGTCTGGACTGAAGGTAGGGTGCAGGGGTGTGGTGGAGGGGGTGTGGTGGAAGTAGAGTGGGGGAAGCAAACAAGAAGACTGCATTAACCTTTGGTCTGCTGGGGGTCGTGAGCAGGCCGACTGGGGGACACCCCATAATCAGGCTCCTGTCAACGGTCTTTCCAGGAGATTAATTCTGCTGGTTTCAATTCCAGCTACGCCACTGCTCCCGTATAGTTCCAGCGACAGCATAGCACTCATATTGTCCTGTTTCAAACACATGCACACGCTACTGACTCAATTTAATACAGGAAACAGGGGAGGGGTAGAGGTGGCGGGAAAAAGGGGGGGGCACTTTTTTGTTGCCCTGCAAACACAAGTAACATGCATCAACAAGAAAACCAGCACTCTTAGAAAAAAGGATTTCAAAATGGTTCTTCGGCTGTCCCCACAGGAGAACCCTTTTTGGTCCCAGGTAGAACTCTTTTGGGTTCCATGTAGAACCCTATGTGTAAAAGGCTTCTACCTGGAACCAAAAAGGGTTCTTCAAAGTGTTCTCCTATTGGGACTTTTAGGTTCTAGATATCACCTTTTTTCCTAAAAGTGTAGGCATTACAGGAAAGTCTGGTTGAGTAGGCCAACAGCTCTCTTCAAAAATCCATATTCATCTGGAGATAAACGGCATACAATGCCATCTGTTAGCTTGATTAAACTCATCTAAATGGCCTTTTCGACCTAACAGGGAGTGTGAAGAAACACAAAGAGACATGATTCCCCTGAACAGAACCCCTCAGCACCAAGCACTTGTTCTGAACCATCCATGCAAGAGCATCTTGTATCGTAAGAGTGCCTATGTTTTGTCCTGGCTGTCCCCGTCTCGTGGCTCAGCCGATGGTGCTAATGAATTGATCAGCCAGGCGCTAATGATGCAGTGATGCAAAGGGGGGGGGGGGTGACGGAAGGGGGCGTCGTTTGTTACCTGTAATAGCCCGGGATGACGATGTGCACCCCAGCACTGGGCTGACAGATGTTGGGGTTCTTCTGATCATCCATTTTCCGCAGTGCATCGGTAAAAGGTCCCGTGGCATTGATAACACATTTGGCTCTGACATCAAATTCCTGCCCTATGTAAGAAAACAGCATCAATCACCAGGGGCCATTCATCTGTACCCAGTGACAACCGGGATTATTAATTTATCAGCCAACACCCCTTCCGTAATAGAGTGGCTCGCGTGTGTCCATGGGAGACTTCAGAAGACTGTAATTAATAGGAACCAGACATACCTAATTTCCCTCTCGCCTCTTTGTGTCAAAGTGCAGCCCAAGAGGCAGTGTGCGAGGGAGTGCTTTTAATGCGCACAGGGAAATGTATGCATCCCAAATGGCATGCCATTCCCTATTTACTGCACTACTTTTGACCAGGGCCGATCAGAAGTAGTGCACCATGTAGGGATTAGGGTACCATTTGGGATGCAGTCCATGTTTGTTAATGTGCTGCCTGGTGTTGACGAGCCTTTACAATGGGGCCCATATCAAACGTAGCACGATGATACTAAATGATCTGTTTTGACAACGACTTAAAAGAACGGACTACCCTCCTAATTTGACTTGTGACACCATGTCATAACGAAAGTAGCGAAAAGCTAAACTGAGCGACATAGAAATGACATTTTGTACGAATTTTCAAGCATATAACTGTAACACCTGACACATTCACATCGTAGAGAGAAACAGGAATACAGTCAACTGAATTAGCGTGATTCAAAGTACTCTTACAAGCGCTTTACTTGTGAGGCCTCTCTTCACACCAAAGAAAGTGAGCCGTTTCTTCTTCAGAAAGAAAGAAAGCACACATATCTTTCAAAACATCAGGGGGCAGTCATGTGTTGAGACCCTCAAATCTTGGTTATGTTTTATTCCTCCAAAGCCACTGCTATGCGTGACATTTAAAAAGGTAAGTTAGGCCATTTGGAGTACGCTAATTCCATATTATATTGCTAGCAGATCGGAAGGAGCTCTCTACACCATAAAATGCTTATAAAATATTAAAGCCCCACATTAGATCTGCGATGACTATGTGCAAAATACCACTGATTAACAGGGCTACCTAACAGGCAGGCTCTGAGAGCTGACGCCCTGTGGTGAGTGCTAGGGGGCAGGGAGGAAGGGCGGAAGCAGCAGCTTTGTAGCTGTAGTTTCACCTGTGATCACGTCCCTGCAGCGCGCTCCACAGACCCTCTCTTTGCCCATCTGAGGATCTACCCTCTTCAGTAGGTGCACCACTTCAGTGTAATTGGCTATGGCAGCCCCATACCTGGCAGCAGTGAGGGCGATGGCGAGGTTCATTCGAGCGTCGTTGTGTTGTCCTGCAGCGAGGGGACAGGACCAGGGGAGAGGATGTGAGTCACCCCCAGCCTGTGACTGGTGGTATGGAAGTGTGTCGGAACCGATATGTCACATCTGTCCCTGTCACTTTGCATCAGTGGGATGGCTGCTCTGGCCACACAAGGAGCACACTTAAAGCCACAGTGGCCCTTTGGCCTGTGTGTGCTGTTCTTATGGAGCCCCCACCACCCTGCACTGGGCTGGGGGGCTCCACAAGAACAACAGCGGGCTGGGCTGGGCTGGGCTGGTCAAAGTGTTAAACCTACCAAGCTATCAAGTGAGGACAAAATCTACTTACAACCAATCAATAATACTGCTCCTTTTCAAAATGGGTGCAAAATGTGGGGAAATGATCATCGAAAATAATTCTTTGCAATGTCCCTGGTACATCAGCATCAGGAGTGGGATTCTGACAGTGACGGATCTACTTGTAAAGCAGAAGATCCCTCCGCAGAATCCTTTTAATGAAGAGAGGAATCTGGTATCAAGATTTATGGATTAATCCCTCGCTGGCTTGAGAATATACTCAGATCTATATTCAAGAGTCAGGAGGTCATAAGTTTTGTAATTTAAATGAAAGGGTCTAAAAGGTGACAAATGAACAAAGCCCGGTTTCATTAGGAAGGGATTCTTATGTACATCTTTGAAGATTTATCGCTGGAAAATCCTTTGGTTCAAAGTAGAGAAAAGAACAGAGATGATTAATCACTTTTAATGTTGGTGTCTTGGGCGACTTTCTTTCTATTTGTTATTGCCAGGCGAGGTTCAAGTCCTCATTGTTGGCCTTGAGGGGAAGAGAATGTTGTTACTTTGCAGGAATGTTCTTTTGTGCCTTGATTTATTTGCGGTTTGAACGACCAGAGGCTAGGTAACTGGTAGGCTCTGCTGGTTAATGCTACTACATGCTCCGAGCCATTCCACCACTAAGAAAAATAAATTCATTAATTGGAAACAAAAAGTAAAACATGAGAAAACAACACATTTAAAGGCCACATTTTAGAATGAATTACATACAAGAGTATGCACCCTGCCATGATGTATTAGGAGGACCATAGAATCCACTTCCTCATCTCTGTAGGCTGAATATGACCATTAGAGTGTATGGTTGGCTAACATGTGTTGTGCTGTGGGTGTACAGTCAGTGTGTCTGATCCTGGATGATTGTTGAGCCCCCTGCTGACCTCTAACCTCATGATCCACAGCTCTCCGCTATGAGCCTAGCTCCGCTGCCAGTCACACATTCACATCGCCCAGATTACAGCTACATCCATCACAATGTTAAAATAATCCGATTACAGCTACACTTACCACCACCACACTTACCACCACAATGTTCAATGTTCAATGTGACTTTTTTTAGACAGATAACGTAACAAAGGATTATTACTATGCCATATTTATAATAATGGGATTATAATCTGATAACGCTAATAATGACAATACATAATACAAATAATCTGAACATTAAAGCGCAGGCCATCAATAATGAGCATAGGGAGGGAGCTGAGTGTCATGTCTCCCTAGAGGAGAGACAGTTGAGTGGGAGCCTCGGGCCTCCTCCCCTACAGCCCCGTACCTCCTCCTCCACTATAATCCGCGCCTCCTGGAGGTACAAAACTCATTGGAGTGAGAGGAACTCCATGGCTGGACAAAATGCTGCAAAATGACAGGGACAATAATGACATCATGTCTCCCAGTCATGAGAGAGAGAGATGCTTGGCTGGGCTGACTTGTCCAATTAAATTGTTGCAGGTACAGCGGGGGACGCAGTTATTATCCCAGACGCTTCTGCGAATGACTCCTCTGGCTAAAGGAGAGGAGGGCAACGAAGGGAGGGGAGATAAACACACACAAAGAGTCTGTATTTCCTAAAAAATGCATATGAAAATAATGAAGTGTAATAATTGTCATATATCACATTATTACAGCTATACTGTAATATTGCATAGGACATAGGATATTGCATAGCCTGGTGTTTAGAGCGTTGGGCCAGTAACCAAAAGGTTGCTGGATCGAATCCCCTAGCTGACAAGGTAAAAACAAAAAAAGGTTGTTCTGCCCCTGAACAAGGCAGTTAACCCACTGTTCCCCGGTAGGCCATCATTGTAAATAAGAATTTGTTCTTAACTGATTTGCCTAGATTTAAAAAAAAAATATATATATATAGTATTCACTGCCATCAACTTTGAAATGGATCCATTTCAGTTTGAATATTTTGGACTAAATTGTATGATCTAAGGCTAAGGCATGTCTACATGTTGAAACTATGTGAGCGTGATGACTTGAAGAATCCTGAGGAGATAAACGGAAGCAGTCAAAGCCCAATCCCACCTAAGGAATGTCAGCTTTTAAAATGTCATTGCCATAATTGTTACCGATTGAATAACAGAAGGGGTGGAAAAAAATGTCTGTCAAACTAGCCTAACACATACAACACAACGTAATATTTTCATCCAGGTCTTTACACCTTTTAAGTTTCAGTCATTTACCAAAATAGTATGATATTTAGAGAAGTGCTTAAAAAAATATATATGTAAAATTGTATTTTGACATTGAAGAAAACCAAACGGAGAAGTGATATTATAAAACAGAGTTAAATGATAGAGCTCCAGCATAACACCCTCTCTCCCACTCACTTCTGCTAAATGAGTAAGGCTGACAGATAGATCACTGCTCAGATCGCAGCCACATTCCCTTAGAAATAAATATGTTGCCTTTTTTTTGCAGTACATGGGAATCCACATATCCTCAAAATGTTTAATGAGGTCTGACAGATAGCCTGGAGAAACCAAGTTGGGAGTTTGAGGCTACGTAGGAGACCTTGAGTAAACAGGACATGCTATGTACACCCCGGCTAACAATCAACATATGCTTTGTTTTTCTGATGCCAACACGCACCACGGATAGCCGGAAGGAAAGATGGGTCCTGGGACTGGATGGAACCAACAAGGGATTGCCTACTGGCTATTTTCTGCTTAAAACCACGTTGTTTCTAATTTGTTTACGCCCACATAGCCAGCAATTACACTGCTGTGTACGCAAAAGGAGTTATTTCTATGAAGGAACATAAAAGACAAAATAATAATAATTTACATTCTATGCAGGATTATAAACTGGGTGGTTCGAGCCCTGAATGCTGATTGGCTGAAAGCTGTGCTATAATACCACGGTATGACAAAAACATACTTTTTACTGTTCTAATTACGTTGGTAACCAGTTTCTAATAGCAATGAAACACCTTGGGGGTTTGTGATATATGGCCAATGTACCATGGTTAATGGTTGTATCCAGGCACTCCTCGTTTCGTCGTGCTTAAGAACAGCCCTTATCCGTGATATATTGGCAATATACCAAACCTCCTCGTGCTTTATTGCTTAATTATATCATATATGTTAATGACACAGATTTCACTTACAAAACAGGATTCTTAGTGAAAAAAAGGACTTTAAAAGGTGCAGAGTCTTTTTTTTTGCAGGACTGATTGGGTCAGTGGTTCTATATTTGGTGAAAAGGTTTGCGGCTTACCATCATAGTAGACAATGGCTCCGACCAGTTTGTCTCTCTTCAACATAGGAAAGAGCTCCAGAGCCTTGGTCTTGGTGAGGATGTAGCTGCTCTTCAAGCACTGGGCTCCAGCCACCAGGTCGTATATCTTGATCCCTGCCCAGTAGTAGGGAAGCTGCCACCACCTCACACACAGTGGAAAAGTTACAATTAAAAGGGGAGTTCCACCACTTTTTCGCCTCATGTTCAACATCTCCAGCACCATACCAGTGTCTACATATGTGAAAACGCTGCATTTCTACGTTCTGTAATCAAAAAGATCATTAGAAAAGGTCATAAGAAAGTGCCACTTGATGATGTCATCACGTTCCGATGATTTACTAAGAATCAATTAGGTGTCATTCAGTAAGTGTATTTTTGGTTCACGCTAAATATACAATAGATAATACATTCTGAGGTTTATGGACTATAATAGAATTGGGAAGGTAGGTATAAGATGTGCACTTCTGAGTGTGACGGATATAGGGTCTGTGTTGGCATGATGACTTTAGGCAGTGCATGACAGAGCACTGGAAGCCAAACCGGTTTTCCCACACCCTTCAGTAATGAGACACACCTGTTCACTGCTTTAAATACCAGAGAAGATCTTAAATGTCATGTGCAATTAATGCTCATGATACCAGGCATCACCAATCAAATCAAGCCCCTAAGTTCACACAAGGCTCAGAGAGCTAGAGTGAGATGGTGAGATTGTGAGCAGGTACAGGTGGACCATCAGCCATTTTACCCATACCCACAATGGGCCTCTCAGCCCCGGGTGATTGTCTTAAAGTTTATTGCCATTCAGGTGAACTTATCTCCATCTTCAAAACTTTATGTGAAAGGTTTACAGCGTCATGTGGTATTTTCGGTGGTATATGTAGTGAGAAACGATGTGAGAGGCGGAGACTGGAGGTTATTCTTACTTGTATATGGGGAGCATGATGGGTAAAAGTGCAGTCAGATGAGGGGCGATATTCAGGAGGTTGGAACGCTCATGCAGTGCTTCCTTCACCATCATATACTGGAGGAGAAAAAAAGATCAAAAATGGATTACATCCAAATCAAATCAAGCTTTATTTATACAGCACATTTCAGACATGGAACGCAAAATATACATTTAAAACATTTAAGAAATTAAACAATTACATTTATACAATGTAAAAATGAAACAATGAGCAAAAGGATACAATTAAAAACATGATCCACTTAGCACTTTCTGAAGACTGGTTATATTTTGTCTCTCTCAATGCCTAATGCGGTAGTGCTGAGGTCACGTGAGAAAAAAATACTGAACTACACTGACTCCTATCAGAGTAGCTAATATAACCATTAAGTGTGAATAAATAGACATTTAACCCTGAATCCTAATGGCGTGCTATGAAATACAGTAACATCAGGTTCATTGTATTTCTTTAACAGATATACAGTATACATGGGTCATGTCTTCTTAAGTGAGGGACTTAAATGGTATAATGGTGATTAATCATTTACTAGGCAGAAACGTGTAAATGTTATTGTTATCATGGATGACCAAAGTGGCCGGCCCAAAGCAAATATGGAATGAATTGCCTTAATTTGCTTTCCATTTCCTCGCTGGCTGGTGGAGTAGGTGAGGAGTCTGTACTTTGCTGCACTGCTTCTGACTTTGCAGTTATGTTTCCTGCAATCACACTAATTGGCCCCTTCTCCAGCTCACCTCCAAGGCCCCAGCATGTTCAAACAGATAGGAAAAAAAGGACTTAAAAAAAAAAAACACACAGCCCTAAAATAATGAGATTCTTCAAGTGCTCTGAAATGTAACAGAAAACTGTGACATTTGAGTTCGAACCTCGGTGACTCTTCTTAACAATAAACAGACAAAACAAGGCCCAAATGCTTTATTCCTCCCATTACTCTGATATAAATGTCCTGTATTAGCCTAATTCCCATCTTGATAATGACAGGGGCGCTAGCTACTCCTTCCTCTCTTTCCCAGTTGTAGGAATTCTTTGAAATAACTTAGAAAATCATAGGCACTCACTCAAGGCAAGCATGTCAAGACCTTTTTTTGAATGAAAAATGATTCCAGATGGTAAATAAAGCAATATGACCAGACGGACCAGGAATTCACCGGATAAGTGTCAGCTGCAGAGAAAAAATGAGGCATTTACCTGTTCGTAATCTAATTTCACAATGGCTTTCTGTAGATATCGGACTCCTCCGTGAATGAGCTTGGTGCTCCGGCTGCTGGTCCCAGATGAGAAATCGTCTCGCTCCACCAGGGCAGTTTTAAGATCTGGCGGCAGGAAGGGAACCGAGGCAACAGATCAACGGCAAGCTGAGATTTGGCTACTTACTGTCCCAAATCTTTAGAATACATCACACATTATTTTCATATGCATGGACTACTGCTGTAATAATGGATGATGGGAGAAATATTGTGCAGGCATACATATTCCATTGGGTAAAAACTGCAAACATTTTCATTACACCGACGGTATGAACCACAAAAACGAGTCAAAATGTTTGATAATAATTCAAGGTCCTAACAAGTAAAACATGTAATAAAAAAGACTGTACAAATCACTTTACTTAATCATGTTTTTGTAATTATATTGTTATCAAAAAGGAGAGTATATTGGAGGAGAAATTGTCTTGACTTCCAGAGAATTCATTAACATTGAAACTGCTCCTCACTCCCACCATTAGAGGCTTGTTTGCTGTCCCTGACAGAAAGACACCGTAAATCCCAATTTTGAAGAAAAAAAAAAGGGAAAATAAATGTGGATTAGGAAAGGGGGATATGGCGGGGGTTTACAAAACCCCTGCTATTTCACCATTAGACCGTCAAATCGATAAAGGAGAAAAACATCTTAAAGAAACCTCTAACCAAGTTTCAAGTTTTAATGGCACATGCACAAGTACAGTGAAATGCCTTCCTTGTAAACTCATAACCCAACAATGCACACAAGAAATAAGAATTGGAAGTATGAAATACACAATAATGTAAGTAAGACAAAGGAGACGATTGTGGATTACAGGAAAAGGAGGGCCGAACACACCCCCGTTCACATTGAAGGGACTGTAGTGGAGCAGGTTGCGAGTTTCAAGGTCCTTGGTGTCCACATCACCAACAAACTATCATGGTCCAAACACACCAAGAAAGTCATGAAGAGGGCACGACAAAGCCTATTTCCCCTCAGGACACTGAAAAGATTTGGCATGGGCCCCAAGATCCTCAAATAGTTATACAGCTGCACCTTCGAGAGCATCCTGACCAGTTGCATCAGAGCCTGCTATGGCAACTGCTCGGCATCCGACATTAATAAGGCGCTACAGAGGGTAGTGCGTACAGCCCAGTACATCACTGAAGCCAAGCTTCCTGCCATCCAGGACTTATATACTAGGCGGTGTCAGAGTAAGGCCCAAAAAAATTGTCAAAGACTCCAGTCATCCAAGCCATAGACTGTTCTCTCTGCTCCCGCACTGTAAGTGGTACCGGAGCGTCAAGTATAGGTCCAAAAGGCTCCTTAACAGCTTCTACCCTCAAGCCATAAGACTGCTGAACAATTAATAAAATGACCACACAGACTTAAAAAAATGTTTTTAAAGAATAATGTTTTTGCTTATTTAGTAAACATTTCCTTAAATCGATTTTCTTAAACTGCATTGTTGGTTAAAGGCTTTTAAGTAAGCATACTATATACAGGAAATATTTGAAAAGTCAGTTCCGATACCATATTTACATGTGCAGGGATACTGGAGCAGCATAGATAATTGATTAGGATGTAATGGTAACCGCAAGAGGAACCCTCATCAGGGGAATGAAAGAGACATCTTTCAATTTTTGGTGATTGGACTCTTAGTCTCTTCCAGGGAAAAGAATCCTAGCTATTCAATCCTAGCTATTCTGGAGTTCCAGCCTCCGTAGCTGGCTTCTGAAGCTCCTTACAGGCTGAATCCCAGGGAGATGGCTTGGAGGCAGCTTCTGCACCATGACTAGAAGGTTATGCAATATCAGGACAGAGAATATCCTCCCGCTGCTGTGAGGGGGGACCGGAACAAAAGTGAACAAAGTCCTTGCTAAATGCGGATTCAAACTGCAGCTGTTGTGAAAGCTGAATAAAGGGGATTCATCTGAATTTGAGAGAGAAAAATGTGAGACTAATCAAAATAGTTTTGCCTTAATAGTTTGTGATATCCACAATGAAGTGGTCATAGTTTATGTACAGCAATCAGCCAATTTCACTATGTTTCTTAGCAGTTATTTTACAGAGATTAGTCATTCCATGAGCCCAGAGTATTGTTTGTTGGTGATATTCTAAAAGATGATGACAGAAATGATCCACATGCAAAGGACAGTTAAAGCATTAGGAACAACTGATAGACTGCAAGTGACAAAGACTGCAAAAGGCAACTTACCCCGTGTCACAGCGTCCAAGGCACAACCTGAGCCCGTGGCTCCTCCCCCTACAACGAGAACATCAAACTCCTGGGTGGCTCGTAAGGCCGTTAGCTGGGCTTGCCTGGACGGGAGCTCGTCTTGGAAGGCCATGTTCACCTGTTCAACCGCCTCCACGCGCGAGAGTCGGGCCTAGACCATCCACGCAAACAAACCAGTCATCCATTTCATTGTCATATGACTCCAGGGGACAGTGCACATTAATAAATGTGTTTCATTATTATGCACGTCTTCACATTCTTTATGATGGATTTAGGAAAAAAGAAAGCAGGCATTTTCTGTGGGGGAAAAAAACTCAGACCCTACCAAGGAATAAAAAACAATAAATCACATGCTAATTTATTACAATCTCCCTACTACCCCACCCCATTTCAAAATATTGTCCATCTAGATGAATGGCAAAATCTGCGTGCTACATGCATATATGTTAAGCTAGGATGGTAAAGTACAATAAAAGAGCATTACACCAAACAAAAATGAAGTAAAGTAGTCTATTAGGAGGGAAGGGATTAACCTGCCCAAACCATCTGCTGATAACTGGGCCTAATCTACACATAAACGTTTTAATACATCAAGAAATTGAGATCCACAAGGACAAACATTACCAAGGTCACCAAAAAGTAAGCTGATTTCTGCACATACAGTATTTGACCTGGCTGACATGCAGTCTTCAAGTTTCACTGTAGCATCTCAACAACGTGAACGCTAGAGGCTCACCTGTCTTTTCCTGTATTCGGTCAGCTGTGTAAGGCCATAAAAGGCTACCAAGCCTCCACTTGCTACGGCAGCAGTTCCTTTGACTGCCTTTCGGATCGCCATGCCTCCTGTAAGACAAAATACAACTGGAACTGAGAAAAACACACGATAGTCATGATAGTAATCATGACTAGTCATGATAGTCATGATACTAATCTGCATTTGAAAGCAGTTGGTATTAACATACCCCTTCATTTTTTGCTTGTTCAGTTTGTTCAAAGTTCAGGAAGTTGCTCTCAAGGGCGTTAGTGTTGTGTTGGCTAATGTAACCTGACTAACAGTGGTGGTTTGGTGTGTGACTTTTTCCTGAAACCATCAATCTCCACCAGAGCCTAGCCCAGGGATAATCAACTAGATTCAGCCACGGGCCAATTTTTTCTTGAGTGAAGGGTCAGTGAGACAGAACATAATTGCAAATATTTGGAGACTGCAAATTGACTGCAAAAGCCCAAACAGATATACAGTTGAAGTCAGAAGTTTACATACACTTATGTTGGAGTCATTAAAACTCGTTTTCAACCACTCCACAAATGTCTTGTTCACAAACTATACATTTGGCAAGTCGGTTAGGACATCTACTTTGTGCATGACACAAGTAATTTTTCCAACAATTGTTTACAGACAGATTATTTCACTTATAATTCACAGTATCACAATTCCAGTGGGTCAGAAGTTGACATACACTAAGTTGACTGTGCCTTTAAATAGCTTGGAAAATTCATGGCTTTAGAAGCTTCTGATCATTTGAGTCAATTGGAGGTGCACCTGTGGATGTATTTCAAGGCCTACCTTCAAACTCAGTGCCTCTTTGCTTGACATAATGGGAAAATCAAAAGAAATTAGCAAAGACCTCAGAAAAAAAATTGTAGACCTCCACAAGTCTGGTTCATCCTTGGGAGCAATTTCCAAATGCCTGAAGGTACCACGTTCATCTGTACAAACAATAGTACGCAAGTATAAACACCATGGGACCAGGCAGCCATCATACCGCTCAGGAAGGAGACGCGTTCCGACTCCTAGAAATGAATGTACATTGGTGCGAAATGTGCAAATCAATCCCAGAACAACAGCAAAGGACCTTGTGAAGATGCTGGAGGAAACAGGTACAAAAGTATCTATATCCACAGTAAAACGAGTCCTATATCGACATAACCTGAAAGGCCGCTCAGCAAGGAAGAAGCCACTGATCCAAAACCGCCATAAAAAAGCCAGACAAGGTTTGCAACTGTACATGAGGACAAAGATAGTACTTTTTGGAGAAATGTCCTCTGGTCTGATGAAACAAAAATAGAACTGTTTGGCCATAATGACCCTCGTTATGTCTGGAGGAAAAATGGGGAAGCTTGCAAGCTGAAGAACACCATCCCAACCGTGAAGCACGGGGGTGGCAGCATCATGTTGTGGGGGTGCTTAGCTGCAAGAGGGACTGGTGCACTTCACAAAATAGATGACATCACGAGGAGGGAAAATTATGTGGATATATTGAAGCAACATATCAATACATCAGTTAGGAAGTTAACTATTGGTCGCAAATGGGTCTTCCAAATGGACAATGACCCCAAGCATACTTCCAAAGTTGTGTCAAAATGGCTTAAGGACAACAAAGTCAAGGTATTTGAGTGGCCATCAAAAAGCCCTGACCTCAATCCTATAGAACTTTTGTGGGCAGAACTGAAAAAGCATGTACGAGCAAGGAGGCCTACAAACCTGACTCAGTGACACCAGCTCTGTCTAGAAGAATGGGCCAAAATTCACCCAACTTATTGTGGGAAACTTGTGGAAGGCTACCTGAAACAATTGACCTAAGTTAAACCATTTAAAGGCAATGCTACACTCAATTAGTATTTGGTATGTAAACTTCTGACCCACTGGGATGTGATGAAAGAAATAAAAGCTGAAATAAATCATTCTCTCTACTATTATTCTGACATTTCACATTAGTAAAATAAAGTGGTGATCCTAACTGACCTAAAACAGGGAATTTTTACTTGGAATAAATGTCAGGAATTGTGAAAAACTGATTTTAAATGTATTTGGCTAAGGTGTATGTAAACTTCCAACTTCAACTGTATTTGAGTAAAACATAATACTTTCAAACCTTGCTTACATTTCTGTATGATCACATACACTGAGTGTACAAAACATTAGGAACACCTGCTCTTTCCGTGACATAGACTGACCAGGTGAATACAGGTGAAAGCTATGATCCCTTGTTCATGTCACTTGTTAAATCCACTTCAATCGGTGTAGATGAAGGGGAGGAGACAGTTTAAAGAACGATTTTTAAGCCTTGAGACAATTGGATAATGTCTGTGCCATTCAGAGGGTAAATGGGCAGGACAAAAGCATTAAGTAACTTTGAACGGGGTATGGTAATAGGTGCCAGGAGCACCGGTTTGTGTCAAGATCTGCAACGCTGCTGGGTTTTTCATGCTCAACAGTTTCCCGTGTGTTTCAAGAATGGTCCACCACCCAAAGGACATCCAGCCAACTAGACACAACTGTGGGAAATAATGGGCCAGCATCCCTGTGGAACGCTTTTAACACCTTGTAGAGTCCATTGTTTTGTATACTCAGTGTATATCTAAATTATGCGTGGGAATACTTTGGAACATATTTTTTTTAATAACTTGGAGCTGATTTGCTCGTGTTTTTAAGGTATTTTATGTCCAAAAATTAAAAAAATATTATTGTATTTTGCTCAGGAAACTTGGGTGGCCAAGTACAGTTGGGGAAACCTGGCCTAGCCTATTAAACTGTTGCCAGGATAGCCACATCATCAGCACCACAAGTTGGAGCACAGGCACAAGGCGAGAAAATACTGCCATCCAACTGCTTAAGGAGAAAGCCATGCAGTTTATACAAAACTTGAGCCAATTCCCTCATCCATTCCAGGAGACTTTAGAAGGACTGAAATGGAATCACAGCAAATTATGAAGCAAAGATGGAATAACAGTAAACAGTGGCAAGTGGCTCAGTCAGAGACAATGTTGCCTCATGGTTTTCTCTATTTCTGGTTCAAATATGGATCAATTAGAATGAGTTCATTGAATAATAGAAAGGTGATTTAAGACAGAGTAAGACAAAATCGCATCTAACAAAAACCTATCTGAATACAAGTAGATAAACTGGCCTAAAACATGCTAGACCTAAATTCATACAAAGCGTAACAATGAGATTTAGGCTAGGCCTAACTTTGCCTGTTTGGATCCCCTTGTCTTCCACGATGATTAGGCAAGCTAGATTAATCATCAAAACAAGCTTGGTTTCCCTGATTTTCACTCGAGCACAATCCAACAGGCAATTGATTGTGGCATCAAGGCCACCTGCAGCTTCAAAATATATTTTGAGAAAGAAAAAAAAGGGGGGGGGGGGGGGGAAACACCCCAACTAGGAAATATTGGCCCACGACATGAATATGCAGGCACTCAATACCAGCAGTGTCATTACTAATGTTGCTGCCAATTACAGAGCATGTCATGACACTGTGATTCATGAATATTCATCACTGACTGATATAAAGGCAGTACTATGCAAAGGCCTCTATCCCCATTTTACTGTCGCAATGTGAATGGTGAACGGGTACCTCCATCATACCATGGCGGCGCCTTCCAGCTGCAAGACAAGCTGTTCCATAAGGCATTGCTAGTTAACAGTATGTTATATAAAGGTGTATTAAAGTGATGAAGTGCTCCCTGGCTCTAAAGAGTAGGCATTAAAGCATATTAAGTAGACATTTAAGCTTGTAAAATGGGAATGTAGAAATGGAAAAAAGACATAGGGCAATGGAATGCCTTCAGGGTGAGACTGCTGGGAAAGTTGAGATTCCATCCAGTCAATGTCATGAGGTTGGTCAGTTCTATCAACAAATAAATCAAATAGCCTACTGTGGCAACTTGTTATCCCCTGAGGTACTAAACTAGCCTAAATCCATGTATCAGTATGCAACCTAATCCGTTATCCTAGTTAACAATGAGTGACCTGAAACATTGCATCGTAGTAACAAAGGCAGATACTGGGTAATACTGCCAGTGATTGTTATTACATCAATAGGTTACCTGGGTCAATCCACAAAAAGAGTGCCTTTTGCATTCCTGTAGAAATGGTGCACCAATATTGAATTTATACGTATGTTATATTAAATGAAGTGCCCTTTAATATAGAATAAAGATTTGCTAAAGTGCCAAATTCAGCCCCCCCCCCCCCAGTGCACCCTCTGACTTCTAGGGATATTTTAACCCACTTTAATGCCAACATTTCTCCATGTTTTCACCATCATTGTAAATAAAGCCCTAGTTATTTTGTTGTTTTGACAAAGTCCTTTTTGAAGATAATTATTTGTTTAAATGTGATTAGTGATTCATTTTCATATGTCGCTTATTTTGAGGTCAACCCTGTTACGTGAACAGAACTCTCGTTTTAAAATGGAGAAACTATTCCTCTTTAAATATTTTTTTTCAAAAGAAAGCCTGAACAAAGCAGGAAAACTGGTTCTACTCTTTTTGGCAATTTTCTGGTGCTTTGTGGTGGAAAATTGAGTGGGTCGAGCTTAACCCATCAACCCTGTTACCCATAGATAGGGCTACAGGCTAGAGATGTTTTAACGTTAAACATTTTGGGGGGTGAAGTTTGCATTAAATTGCCCCACCCTGTTGCACACAACAAGCTTCCATTCCCCCTGTTATGGTCAAACACTTAAAGAGAGACTGAATGCACCAATTCCGCATGTTTCTCTGTTGCTCATTAAGAAAAAAACTGATTTCAGTCTTGGTGGTGTGGTTCGATGTGGCAGTTACTGATGTTTGTCCCCCATGAGACACCATAGGGAAAAAGGCAGTATTACTTCCTCAAAATAGTCCGAATGATTCTAAGATAACTCAAGAAATGTGTAGTTAATGTTTACATTTTTAAAGAGGTTGTAGAAGCGCAATTTTACATTCGTAAAATAGACTAGTAAATGCCTATTAAAGCAAACTGAAGACAATAAACAACTTATCTGATAGAAAGTGTTTATTTTGTCAAAACTGACCACAAATTGTAAATAGGATAATGTTGTTCATAAAGTCAGTCTCGTCCAAAGTTTTGTAGGTGAGTTCATCATGACTTACTTGAGGGTTGGATTTTGATTTCGACAATGCTCACTTGCCCAGTACCCACTAAAACAGGATAAACAGCTGTGGTGATTGCCTCTATCCAATCCTACCACAGAACATACAGATAACAGGACACACCAGCCCATCAGCACAGTGGATCTGACTTTGTTTAAATAAAGTAAAACAAGTTGCATTTTTTTTACGACCACAAATTGTAAATAGGATAATGTTGTTCATAAAGTCAGTCTCGCACCAATATTGAATTTATATGTAGCTAAGGTGTTCGTAAAAAAAATTAAACTTGTTTTACTTTATTTAAACAAAGTCAGATCCACTGTGCTGATGGGCTGGTGTGTCCTGTTATCTGTGTGTTCTGTGGTAGGATTGGATAGAGGCAATCACCACAGCTGTTTATCCTGTTTTAGTGGGTACTGGGCAAGTGAGCATTGTCGAAATCAAAATCCAACCCTCAAGTAAGTCATGATGAACTCACCTACAAAACTTTGGACGAGACTGACTTTATGAACAACATTATCCTATTTACAATTTGTGGTCAGTTTTGACAAAATAAACACTTTCTATCAGATAAGTTGTTTATTGTCTTCAGTTTGCTTTAATAGGCATTTACTAGTCTATTTTTATTTAACCCCTTGGGATGGGAAATTTGTTTTTTTATTAAGTGGAACTTGCTCTTTATGACTGAATGTTACAATTAGGTGAAATCAAACCAAGTTACAATTCTCAAATGTGAATGACCCACCTACTCATGAGTTGCATGAGCAAGTTGCAACTTGTGTACTGTAGCCAAAAACAACCTGACCTGTGTATCATTCTGGGTGGACTGGACATCCATGCATGTTCATATCAGCTAGTAAATGTAGGCCTGCTACTGAGAAGCAATCATTATCATCATGATCAATTTAGCTAGCTTTGGTCCACGAATAGTGGCTGGTTAATTAGGCTACTAGCTAGCTAGCCATAATAAACAAATGGTTTATTTAGGTAGCTATTATTTAACACTGACATGGTTGTTATGACAGGGCAGGGCAGTTGCTGTATCTAGGCTACTTGAGTAGTATTTCTACTCTAGTGAATGCAGTCTCCCTAGCTAACGTTAGATCGAGCTAAATGCCATGACATCTTGACCGACATAAGTCGTCACCTCGTAGCCTAAATGTTACTTAGCTGAGCTGGCTACGGTAGCCAGAGTTAGCAAGAGAAAAGCACAGGCTCAGAATGCATGCAAAATAAGATGGCTCGGAATCTGTGGGTGCATTCTGACATGCATGCCGGGGACTTACAGTTCTTCCGATGTCTCTGGCAGCTATCAACTTGCACAGACCCCCGGATCAATGACTGCAGAGCGTGAAAACAACAACTTGACAGTCAGGTAGGCGTCTGGTTGCTAGCAACAACCTCTTGGCAGTCGAACCAGGAAGTAGATTAATATGATGAACAGCACAGTAAACCAATCAAAATAGAGATAAGAGAGTCTTGTCCAATCATGATCAAGCCTATTTTATCTTGGAGCTAAACTGCGCAACCCTTGCCTGTGATCTATTTGTGGCAGAGGCCGGTTTAGCAGATGCTGACCTTGTCAGGGCTAGAATGCCCTGTCCATAACAATGATGCATATAAACCCTGTATAGATAATGCTATGTTTTGGCCATGGAGCAGATTTGAAGCCTCTGGTCGGCCATATTGGCACTCCTCAGAAAAGCAGTCCTCATAGGAATGAATGGAATTCTACATTATTTCATTTGAATGTTTCAAGGACAAAATTACATGTATTTAAGTGTGTTTGTTGTTGTAGTGGGTTAAGGTACATATAATTAGAATTCAAGAAAAAATGTTTGTATATATTTTTTTCATTATTTATTTTCGTGTTTAATTTAAAAGTTTGCATTAAAGTGTCTGTAATAGAATAAAGGTGGCAAAAACAAATGTACACGTTAGTAAATACATTTGTATAATTTCTAAATATTTTATACAAAGGTAGGGGAATGCCAAGATGGTGGCACAGTGGCTTCAAAACAGCGCCCCCTGTAAGTCCTCTAGTGTATATATAAACTATTGGTCCATAAGCATTCATGATGGTTCTTGGACAGCACTTATTTCAGCACCTTGGACAGATCACCTTTTTTTTTTACTGTCTATGACAACACATCTTTTTCAGCACCATGGACAGTAAAAATGTTTTTATAGTCAGTCCATGGACAGAACACATGCACGCACACGCCCACACATGTACGCACACACACACACACACACACACACACACACACACACACACGCCCACAAACACACACACACAAACACACTGCACAATTATCATCTAAAGAGTCCTAATATCCTGCCGGGCCAATAAAATACAGAGTGCATTACACACACGCACGGAAACACACACACACACATTTGACCTTGATTAGCAATGTCATTTTGAATTCCATCTACCACATATACAAATATTTTTGGGGAAATATCTTTGCTCTGATTTGATTATACATTATTAGCTCCCCACGTCCAAATGATTGTCAATTTATTGTGCATATAAATGAGGTGCTTTGTTATTCCACAGTAAAATGGGCAATTAAACTGCTAATTGTATTTCCATTCTAAACTTTAATTGGTAAATGGATAACAGTAGATTAAGGAATAGCAGTAGGCTCAGACTTTCAGGATAAAGTTGTTGGACTTTATTACTCATCCTTGTTAGGCCAATAAAATGTGATTGTTGTTATATGCTAATTCACTAAGTTGCCTTTGGTAAACGAGTCAAATGAGTCCTTGATGTAAAAAGAAATGACAATGCGTATGGGAGTATCTGTATGTATAGGCAAAACCTGAAATGCTCCCATTTTGTATGGTCACTAGTGGACCTATAGGATGCCAAGCCTATGACAATTTGAGAAACTTTGCAATTGACTCACCATACAAGAACACCTGTAATTCACTTGTAACTGATGCGCCTTAGGCCAAGAACAAAGATTGGAGGTCTTTTTTAAATTCTGTTTTGAACACACACTTATGGCCGTCTACTTTTTCAGAGGGTAGATTGACTGAGAGGTAGAGACCATCCAGTTTTGCCAAGCACTTAATGCAAATGCAACACTGTTTCAAAACTATTGATCTGATGAACCTAGTCTCATTCAGGATCTAGGCCTAGGCTAACAACTCCTCAAATTCCACTGAGCAAGTATAGCTAAGTCCGCATTTACAAAACACTAGATTTTCCATGTCTGTATGGTAGATTGTTATACGCTCCTGAAGTGTTATGCTGTAGCATTAGTTCATTCAAATCAAAGATAAATATGGATTGGATGATCTATGGATGATGAACAATAGTGTCCTCTAGAGGTGAGTGCAACCATGAAGTGTTGTTAGGGTTCTCTCCCCAACGTCCACTATGTTATGACTACATGGGACAGAGCTCACTGATCATGGACTATGTGTGTTCATAATTCCACGGAAATATGGACTTAAGTGAGCAAATAGGCAAGTATTAGACCATTGAATTGTTGGCTTAGGCCAAATCATTTGTCTTCCAATGCTGCATAAATTTGTCCCAGGATATTCATACCCAATCATTAGCCTCTGTGGCAGATCCATGCTTTTAAAATAAACAGTCATGGGAAAAAAGTGAGTAAGCCTATAATGGATACACGTGCAGGTGTAAGCTAAAGACCAGTAATATTGTTACAATACAATAACAATACGGCCAGGACTATTTCTGGAGGTCTGTTGACTGCGTCAAAGCCTGCGTTGTCTGCGTCACTCTCCATTCTGTGCTCTCACTATCGCGTTTCCCTTCCTCGATCAAATTGGCTCAGCCAGAAGAACTGACTCTACACACTAAATAATGAGCCCTGCCCACCCCATAGTCTGCTCAAGAGCAGCAGAGAACATGACTGACGGCATGTGAAACAACTAGGCCACACGCCCACGCGATTATGAGGTCTAAATTTGGAGTCCAATTGAAATCTACTAGTTGATTTTAAAGATAGACAGGGATAATATTGACCCACCGTCCATTATTTAACCAAACAAAGTTGTGAACCACTCTGATTATGACATGCCTGGATAAACAAATCACAGCCAATGAAACATTATTCAATGTTGAGCAAATATTCCACTCGTCAAAAACGGCCTATATTATAGACTACTGTGGTTAAGACTGACATACTCACACATTGCAACAGAGCTTTACCCGTCAAAATCGTGTAAACCTATGTGGCCTGCTGTGCGTCTTTCCTAGGCTATTTGAACACCTTGCTGCTGCTGCTTCGAAACACGTAAGATGAGACACCTGGTAGAGGCTGAGAATGACGCTCATTCTAAACACAATTGCACAGTTAAGCTTTACTTGAATATAAATATTCAAATGTTTAAATAACGCGGTTTCCAATACTTTTTATGGTTATAATCAATAAAAGAGAGTAGTCCCAGGTACACATGTACACAGACTATGCAACGGACTCATCATGTTGGCTGGACCATGTTCCAAAAGGGATTGGTGCATGTCACTGGCGACGCAGATGACGTTGATATTTGAAACACGTGGGCTGTGGTGCGGAGAGCTCACATAAACAAAGGCACATTGGCAGACCCGGTAGTCGAAGGTTGTATCGCGCGCAGTGCTCTGAGGAAGTCATACAGATTGCTTGGTTGGTATTGTAGGCTGTACTGTCGCTCACGCTTTGGAGCTTTTTACAGAATTGAAAAGCACTATCTACATGCTTTATGCATGGATTGACAACCACGATTCTGACGTGAAAGAAGGTAGGTTGATTTATTTGAATAAGTGGTATGTTTTTTTTAATACGCGTTATGTGTTGTGACATCTTACTTCTTTTTAAAAATTTATTGGGAGTCATCAGACCAGTTTTACTGTAACAGTTTATTTCTCACGTATTGTGTCATGTTGAGAATTGTTACTTTGCACATTGGGAGTGGTACTTACGGGTTGAGAATTGTTACATTTTACAATGAATGTGCAACATTACTTTGGAAAGGAGACGTGGAGAAAGTCATCGACGTCAATGCCGTGGAGGGTGGATGTTCAGCGACATTTAAACTTCTAATTTCTTCATTCAAAATGTCATGCGTGTGTATAGACTATAACAGGCAACTACGAAGCAGCGTGTGATTTTAAAGCTCATCCATATGGTCTTATAATTGACCTTTTGTCATTTAGGCTATATTGTAGGGCAGGCTGTGAGGCAAATATAAGTAAAAGCATAGTGAAAGTGTCGGAAAATTGTGCTTATTAATTGCCTAACTTGTTTCTCGTGAATTGTTGGAGCATTGACTTATCTGATGGCATTGCGTTTTCTAGATGAATATAAGTTAAATGTATCTATTTCATTAGGGGACGATTCCAGAAAAGAGACACTTTCTTGAATCCTGACCCCATACTCCTCCAGACAACATTATCAATTTCAAGTGTCACCGAAAAACAGTCTCAAGACTAAAGGTAGGAAAGCTTATTATACAGTCTATAATAAAAAATAATAAAAAAGATTATGAATAAATCTCATGAAGTTCACTGTTCCCGATCGCCCGTTTAAAACATGCGACTAAATAAGTTATCTGAACATCAGATCCGGATCAGAATTTTTTACAATACTTGTTATTTTGTAGATTATATGGAATGTCTATACTTTGTAGCTTGCAAATGGGTTTGAACATGAACATGTTGCCACTTTCGTTTTCAGCCATGCCCTGCGTTCAGGCTCAGTATGGGTCATCACCGCAAGGAGCCAGTCCCGCTTCTCAGAGCTACAGCTACCACACCGCTGGAGAATACAGCTGCGACTTCTTAACACCTGAGTTTGTTAAGTTTAGTATGGACCTGACCAACACTGAGATCACAGCTACTACTTCTCTCCCTAGTTTCAGCACGTTCATGGACAACTATAGCACCAGTTACGACGTTAAACCGCCCTGTCTATATCAAATGCCGCATTCTGGAGAGCAGTCCTCCATCAAAGTCGAGGACGTCCAGATGCACAGCTATCATCAGCAGAGCCATTTGCCAGCTCAGTCGGAAGAGATGATGGCCCACTCCGGCTCTATGTACTTCAAACCCTCCTCGCCTCATGCCCCAACCACACCAAACTTCCAGGTTCAGCCCAATCACATGTGGGAGGACCCTGGGTCCCTCCACAGTTTCCACCAGAACTATGTGGCAGCGACCTCTCATATGATAGAGCAGCGCAAAAACCCGGTGTCAAGGCTGTCACTATTCTCCTTCAAACAGTCCCCTCCTGGTACCCCTGTGTCGAGTTGCCAGATGCGATTCGATGGCCCACTGCATGTCTCCATGAACCACGACAACCCAGGAGCACACCGAGGCTTAGACAGCCAGAGCTTCGCGGTACCCAGTGCTCTAAGGAAACAGGCCGGGTTAGCCTTTCCTCACTCCCTTCAGCTCGGCCATGGACACCAGTTGATGGACAGCCAAGTTCATTCGCCCCCGTCCCGAGGGTCACCATCAAACGAGGGTCTGTGCGCAGTGTGTGGGGACAACGCCGCTTGCCAACATTATGGAGTGAGAACCTGCGAGGGTTGCAAAGGATTTTTTAAGGTGGGCGTTCGCTGATTGTGAATTATGTAGCTTAATTCAATTATTACAATTATTCATTGTATTATCAGTCCTGTTAATTTTAGCATTGTTATTTTCATAATCCCCTTGTTATTAGTGGTGGGACTAAGCCTAGTAAACAATTATGACAACTGTAATAACTTGTGGATATCACTTTCATCACGTCATTAAAAACTGTCAGTGTTGTGAGGTCTTTTTGTGAAATTACGGTCTTGTCTGGACAAGGAAGTGCAATATTCCCCATGGTAAAATTGAATGGTCACTTTATTTCCAACCCCCGATTAAATAGCCTAATCTTACATATTTAATTAGAGGTCGTCTCAGAGGGCCGTAAAAATATGAATGCCCACGGATTTTTGTTTTTACTGAATGTCTACCTCTCCGGTTCCTCACATATATAATTGCCCAAAACGGGAAGGATGGATGTTCTGTTACAATATCAATTATCCCCCATAGCGCAGCTGAATGTATGCCAACGGTGTATTCATTTTACATGTGCTGATGTCCATGCTTAAAACCCTGTTGTATTTTTCTTTGCAGCGCACTGTTCAGAAAAATGCTAAATATGTGTGTTTAGCGAACAAAAATTGTCCTGTCGATAAACGCCGAAGAAACCGTTGCCAGTACTGCCGTTTCCAGAAGTGCATGGTTGTCGGAATGGTCAAAGAGGGTAAGAACATATTGTGGTCACTTTGATTGTTTGTGTCCGTGCATGGCCATAAAACACCTGCGGTCCTGCGCGTAAAGTTTGCGCGTAAAGCAAGTTTAACCTTTTACGCACAACAATCAAAGTTAAATACAAGTCTATATTTTCTCTTGTCTTCCTCTCAACACAGTTGTCCGGACTGCTAATCTAAAAGGCCGAAGAGGCCGTCTTCCCTCCAAACCTAAAAGTCCCCAAGACCCCTCACCACCCTCGCCACCTGTCAGTCTCATAAGTGCCCTTGTTAGGGCTCATGTCGATTCCAACCCGTCCATGTCTGGCTTGGACTACTCAAGAGTGAGTTTACCATTTAATTCCCTTTAACAAATTGTGTATGAACATAAACACCGTGCTGCTAATTTATAATATTATTAGAGTAAAAATACAGCCTTTGTACAAAGCAGTGCATGTCTGGATGTATTTGATCGTGTTTGGATGTGCATTTGCCACACAATGTATCGACTTCAAATGTTTTGTGCAAGACAGGTCTGCATTCTAAACTTTGTCAGTCTTTTAAGGTGGCATATTTTACTTAAGTAAATTACTTTGAAACGGAGAACTCAATAAAAAGAAGACATTAATGTAATAGTAAAAAAAGCACTCCCCTCCTAGAAATAGGCTTTGCAATTTCACGGGTAATATATTTTAAAGGACCTCATTAAGCCCTGTTGAAATTAAATTCCAGTTTCAGGCTAACCCTGACTACCAAATGAGTGGAGACGACACCCAGCACATCCAGCAGTTCTATGATCTCCTGACGGGTTCCATGGAGATTATCCGAGGTTGGGCGGAGAAGATCCCTGGGTTTTCTGATCTTCCGAAGCAGGATCAAGATCTCCTTTTCGAATCAGCCTTCCTGGAACTTTTTGTTCTGCGGCTGGCATACAGGTAAGCCTCTTCTTAATTATGAAATAACCTCGACTATAATAAAGATCAGCCCCCTTCAAGCTCCGCTGCTTTGGCTTTTATTAGCTATCCAATAATTAGGAGCCTCTTAAATCCCTATTTATTGCTCAAGGTAATTAATGACACTTTGTTATTAATTGCAGGTCCAACCCAGTGGAAGGCAAACTCATTTTTTGCAATGGGGTGGTCTTACACAGGCTGCAGTGTGTCCGAGGATTTGGGGAATGGATAGACTCGATTGTGGAGTTTTCCTCTAACCTGCAGAGCATGAACATCGACATATCAGCATTCTCCTGCATCGCCGCTCTTGCCATGGTAACAGGTGCGCAAATAGGATATACTTGAATTGAATCACTCTCTCAAATGTTACACTGTTTAAATGCATTTCTTATATTCACGTTTTGGTAATTATGTTTTATTATTTTCACATTACAGAGAGGCATGGGCTTAAGGAACCCAAAAGGGTTGAAGAACTTCAAAACAAGATAGTGAACTGCCTTAAAGACCAAGTGACATTCAATGGCGGAGGTTTGAATCGTCCGAACTACTTGTCAAAACTTTTGGGAAAGCTCCCTGAACTTCGCACCCTATGTACACAAGGTCTGCAACGTATCTTCTACTTAAAACTCGAAGACTTGGTTCCTCCGCCAGCAATAATTGACAAACTTTTCCTCGACACTCTACCTTTTTAAATAGACGTTAAAACGGACTTTTGACGAGACCTCAAAGAACTTCCACAGACTCTGTTTGAGTCAGCCTAACAGATTTGAAAGATTTTATCTCTGAATATTTGCAAGCTCCATATTACAATCAAGGATCCACGAAATTGATATAAAGAAGAGTGAGAAAATTGGGTTCAGAAAACCTACTGATCTTCGATTTTTTTAAATGTAATTGCCAGAAATGTTGTGAGTAGCCCATGATCGACCCCACACCGGGGAAAGTCTCCAAGGCTTCTCTTGACTTAATGTGGATAATTTTCGACCAAGTGAAACACTTTCTTGCAATTCTTATTCCTTATTGTTGACTAACCATCTGCTCCATTGATAACGCATACTGAGATGTAATATATTCCATTTATATATACACATATATGATAGATTATGTGATGCGTCCAAAGCGTCAATTTATAACACTTGTAAAAAGTTTGTTAATGACAAAATTTCATTTGACTTTTATGACTTGTGCCTATATGTGTTTCTGTCAGGATCCCAGAGGTGCGAAAGTATTTCGAAAAGACAACGCATGTTGTAGGTTTTTATAGGCACTGGCTGTCGAGGAGACATGTCTATATTATACATTATATACTGGACACTATGTAGTCTGCTAGATTTTATAAAGATTCGTAGTACTGGCACACCTTTTATGTATGACGCATATGTGAAATAGTATCTCCATCTGCATAGATAAAGAGGGATCCATGGTGTTTGTAAAACTGTCAGACATTCCTTGTTTGTATGTGTTGTAAGTATTGTTGCTGTTGAATATAAACGTTTATATATTTATTATTTTATTGCCAAAAGCGACGTTAAGCATGGAGCATTTTTAAATGATTTCAAACCTTCATAATTCATGCTGAGCACGTTGTCTATGTTTTATGTCTTATAGACGTTTAGATTGTTATAATTTTACACATTTGAAAATGAAAAATTCGTCCTATATAAAATATAATTAAGTGTGCGGTACGTCCTTTGCCTTCATGGTGTATTTGAGTAGGGTATTGCAATGCATTCGGTGCCGAATTCCAAACGTTTAGAGAGAAAGAGATATTTAATGTTTACAAATAAATCTTTTAAATCATTTTTCTTCCGAAACAATTTCTCTTAACTGATTTTTCTTTACAAATGCAGGTGCATCTAAATGAAATTATTTAATTCAAAATTAACTGAGTGAAATATTGCTTGCTTTCCTGTAGGCATAAATATAGATTTTACGTTTTGATTAAATTCTTTCTCGGTAGCTCTATGCTGTATGGAATATTTTCAGTTTGTTCAAGCTCAGTAGAAATGAGGTGTTACTAATTAGGCTCTGATTACAGTGAATGTTTGATTACAGTGAAATAACTTACAATTTACATGAATGCAAAAACAAAAATCGTTGATTAAAAATAGATAACCCTCAGAAATGGGCATGCTTGCTTGAAAGGTAGGCTATATGGTTTACACTCTAAGAAAAAAAGGTTCTGGATAGAACCAAAAAGGTTTCTATGCTTGCTTCATATATGGCACCCCTTAATGTTATATAAATAAGATAATTGGTTTCCTAAAGAACCCAATATGGAACCCAAGGAGTATTTTTGGTTCCGATTTTGGTTCAGTGTAGAATAACCCCCGGGGATCTGATCAAATAACCCTACATAAGGGTTTATATAGAACCTTTAGGGGTGCCATATATGAAGCAAGCAATATAACCCTTTTTAGTTCTATACTGAACCTTTTTTTCTAAGAGCGTAGGCTAGTGTTTCATTGAGGTCGGAGACTTTATTTGGATTCGTTTTGCAAGAAAATTGGGAACTCACACTAGCAGTTTTCTAAAAGAAGGCTGAACAGTCTTGGACTCAAAATAATTGGACAAAACGTTTACATTGTTTTTTCATTTCTCATATGGCGACTGGCCTGCTATTCCAAAAGACCAACAAGTGGGGACATTGAAATATCAAGAGAAGTTAAAGTGGCATGCTGATATAGCGTCAATGCTCATCATACTTTCAAATATGAAATGAATAGAATAAGTGACAGCCGAGAACATAATACGAGATTTCCCAGTCTTTATTTATGCAACCACTTCTTACAATTTGGAACTCGGAAAAGATTATCCAGAAAGACGGGTAGACTAGGCTGCTATGAAGTAAAACAGTTCTAAAACAGTTGGATGGACGTCACATTTAGCATAATTTCTGACAGTTTGGGATTTTCGACAAACAGTTCTGTAAAAAAAACAACAACTACAAAACAGTAGTCCTAAATCGGATTTATTGTGTACAAAATAATGGACAATGTAATTTAAAAAATAAGCGCTTTTTTTGGAACGAAGTTAACAGACAAGCATAGTCAATACTTTGGATTTATAGCGTATAGATTTAGGAAAATAACTAAATAAAGAATCCTTATTTCAATTGCACCAGTCTCAATCATTTTCATATACATGATGACTATATAATTACTGAAAATATACATTTAAGTTTAAGCTTTTAGTAGAGTATTGCTTGGCCTACGCGATGTCAGAGGTGCGTAACCTTCAGCATTGAAATAGGTCTGTCATTTGTGAACTCAGACGTTTTGTGAAGTTGTTCTGGTTATCAGTTGTTCCAGACGTGTGCAAACAAACATCAGAGCAGTACGCCGGTACAGACTTAGACTCAAAATAATATGTCAAACAAGAAATTGCTCAAATTGAAAAGCGATAGCATCAAGTTAATTCATTAGGGTATTGGGTCGTTGCAAGAACATATTTCCTTTTGGGTCACTTTGATATTTTAAGTAGTAATTGTGCACCAAAAATGAATTGCCATTTACTATAGACCACATGGAGGATTCAATCAATCAGATTTTTTATATGACTAAAGACTCCATGCACCCTCTGTGAATTCTAGGAGTATTTTAACCCACTTAACCCCAACATTTCTCTAAGTTTTCACCATCATTGTAAAGCCCTAGATATTTTGTTGCTTTGACAGAGTATTTAAAAAAATATATACATATTTATCATGTGATTAGTGATTAATTTATGTATGTCCCTCATTTTAAGGTCAACCCTTTTATGTGAAATGAACTCTCGATTTAATATGGTGAAACAATTCCTTTATAAATGTTATTTTGAAAAGAAACATTGAACATCTATCAGTCAAATCATAGTGTAAAAGCAGGGGAGCTGGTTCTACCATTTTTGGCAATTTTCTAGTGTTTTGTGGTGGGAAACTGAGCAGATGGAGCATAACATGTCAACCCTGTTACCCATTGATAGACAGCTAATAATTGTTTTATTAATTATATTTGTTGTTGTGAAGCGTGCATTCAATTGACCCTTCGCTAAGCCCCGCCCCAAAAGTTTGGGCAACTAATCGCAGCTCTCCAGTTGATAGCAACAGTTTGTCGAGTCTCATACATGCTCACGTTAGAAACAAACGAAAGCCTGTCGGGGCAAGAGGGAAAAACTGAGTTTTCTTCAAAAAATACATTGTTTAAATGGCAAAATAATTTAACATTGCACCAGAGGTACTTGCTACTGTGATTTCTGAAAGGCAGAGCTTGTTGGAGTATTTTTCTCTCTGTCTCATTGACCACCAAACGTTGCTAACGCTAGCGAGCCACATACATTGTTTTATCGATATGTATGTTAGCTAGCTATATTCGTCACGTTATTAATACAACTCCCATCCCATTAGTATATAATTTGGGAGCACTAGTTAGCTCCCAAGTGTCCAGTAGCTTTGACTGCATTCTGACTTCATTGGCTAGCTACACGACAAACATAATTTTACCAGGTGGTTCCTGTCAAGCAATTTTAATGACAGTCTACCACAACATATCAAAAAGTTTCCTGATTAGCAAGGGGTCGTCTGTTTAATTTCATTGTGCATTAAAAACACCGTTTGAGATCATTGTAAGGGGATTTGAGTGGAGAAAAAGGCTTCCCAGGAAAATAACAAGGCGGGAGCCTTGACAAGGGTCAATTCCCCATTCAACCACTGGCGAAATGACCTCAATGTGTTTCTAATACACAAATAAATTAAACACAGACTACTGCTTGCTAGTCACGAAACTCTTGGTTATGTTGTGGTGGACTGTTATTACAATTGCTTCGCGGGAACCTAGTAAAATTATGTTTGAAGTGTAGCTAGCCACTGAATTGCTCTAAATTCAATGTCAGCATGCAGTCATATCTAGAACCACTTTTGGAACTAACTAGCACTCTCAAATTGTTTCCTGATGTCGACAGCAGATGGGAGTTCAATTCATACCATTGCTAGCTAACATACAGTACCAGTCAAAAGTTTGGACACACCTATTCATTCAAAGGTTTTTCTTTATTTGTTTGACTATTTTCTACATTGTAGAATAATAGTAATGACATCAAAACTATGAAATAACACATATGGAATCATGTAGTAACCAAAAAAGTGTTAAACAAATCAAATATATTTTATATTCTTGAAAGTAACCACCCTTTGCCTTGATGAAAGCTTTGCACACTCTTGACATTCTCTCAACCAGCTTCACCTGGAATGCTTTTCCAACAGTCTTGAAGGAGTTCCCACATATGCTGAGGACTTGTTGGCTGAGCACTTGTTCCTTCACTCTGCGGTCCAACTCAGCCCAAACCATCTAATTTGGGTTGAGGTGTGGTGATTGTGGAGGCCTGGTCATCTGATGCAGCACTCCATCACTCCAAATAGCCCATGCACAGGCTGGAGGTGTGTTGGGTCATTGTCCCATTGAAAAACAAATGATAGTCCCACTAAGCACAGCAGGGTAGCCTGGGGTGGCAGGGTAGCCTAGTGGTTAGCGTGTTGGACTAGTAACCGGAAGGTTACAAGTTCAAATCCCTGAGCTGACAAGGTACAAATCTGTCCTTCTGCCCCTGAACAGGCAGTTAACCCACTGTTCCTAGGCCGTCATTGTAAATAAGAATTTGTTCTAGTTAAATAAAGGTTAAAACAATTTTTTTTCAAAAGCACAAACCAGATTGGATGGACTATCACTGCAGAATGCTGTGGTAACCATGCTAGTCAAGTATGTCTTGAATTCTAAACAAATAACTGACATGTTCACTAGTAAAGCACCCCAACACCATCACACCTCCTCCTCCATATGTCACGGTGGGAATTACACATGCGAAGATTATCCATTCACCGACTCTGCGTCTCACAAAGACACAGCGGTTGGAACCAATCATGTCAAATTTGGACTCATCAGACCAAAGGACAGATTTCCACCGGTCTATGTCCATTGCTCGCGTTTCTTGGCCCAAGCAAGTCTCTTCTTCTTATTGGTGTCCTTTAGTAGTGGTTTCTTTTCATGCAGCCTGATTCACACAGTCTCCTCTGAATTTGGATTTGTTTAAAAAAAATAGGTTACTGCATGATTCTATATGTTATTGCTGTCTTCACTATTATTCTACAATGTAGAAAATAGTACAAATAAAGAGAAACCCTGGAATGAGTAGGTGTTTTGACTGGTACTATACATATATTAAGTGGCTAGCTAGCTAGCGTTAGCAACGTTTGGTGGCAAAATGAGACTGACAGCTAGCTAAGCAGCTGAGCAGCTAGCAAACAATGTAACAAAAACCTCCATCAAGGAATCACAGTAGCAAGTACTCCTGGTGCAGTGTTGAATTATTTGGCCATTTAAACATGTATTTTTTGAAGAAAACTCAGTTTTGCCATAGCCCTCACTGGCTTTCATGTGTTTTAAACATGAGCTTGTCCAAGGTGTCAGACTTGATGACCGTTGCTATCCATTGGAGCGCTGTGACTGATTGCCCAAAATTCTGTGGCGGGGCTTAAAGAAGAGTTGTCACCCCATGTTGCACACAACAAGCTTCCATTCTCCCAGTCATAAGAGGATTTATTATGACTGATTTAAGATGAAATCATCAACCCTGTTATGGTCAATCCCGTTACTTTAGGCCTATGTGGCGCTAAAGTCGTTTTTTTAATTTAACCTCTTGAGATGGGAAAACATATTTTTAATGAAGTTGAACATGCTCTTTATGACAGAATTAGAAAATTAGGTGAAATCAAACATATCTTTTTTTATACACTTCTCAAAAGATACCGAATTGTTGGAACGACTGACACTATTACTCTGAACAAAAACAAGTTGTTTTTGAAAGCAGCTTTGCCGCAACATAGCACAAAATCAAATCAAATCAAATCAAATGTATTTATATAGCCCTCCGTACATCAGCTGATATCTCAAAGTGCTGTACAGAAAACCAGCCTAAAACCCCAAACAGCAAGCAATGCAGGTGCAGGTGTAGAAGCAAGCAATGCAGGTGTAGAAGCACGGTGGCTACAAAACACAATGCCCACTACAAAACGAATGTCGTGCTCTTAGGCAAGTTTTGAGTTAAGTACTAGGAGTTGTATTATAAAGCATCTTTACAGCCAACCAATATTTGCTATTCGTAGCTACAGTTTAAGTCAGAAGTTTACATACATCTTAGCCAACTACATTTAAACTTTTTTACAATTTCTGACATTTAATCCTAGTAAAAATTCCTTGTTTTATGTCAGTTAGGATCAGCACTTTACTTTAAGAATGTGAAATGTCAGAAAAATAGTAGAGAGAACAATTTATTTCAGCTTTTATTTCTTTCATCACATTCCCAGTGGGTCTGAAGTTTACATACACTCAATTAGTATTTGGTAGCATTGCCTTTACATTGTTTAACTTGGGCCAAATGTTTCGGGTAGTCTTGCACATGCTTCCCACAATAAGTTGGGTGAATTTTGTCCCATTCCTCCTGACAGAGATGGTGTAACTGAGTCAGGTTTGTAGGCCTCCTTGCTCACACACGCTTTTCAGTTCTGCCCACAAATTTTCTATAGGATTGAGGTCCGGGCTTTGTGATGGCCACTCCAATACCTTGACTTTGCTGTCCTTAAGCCATTTTGCCACAACTTTGGAAATATGCTTGGGGTCATTGCCCATTTGGAAAACCCATTTGCGACCAAGCTTTACCTTCCTGACTGATGTCTTGAGATGTTGCTTCAATATATTCACATAATTTGCCGCCCCCATGATGCCATCTATTTTGTGAAATGCACCAGTCCCTCCTGTAGCAAAGCACCCCCACAACATGATGCTGCCACCCCCGTGCTTCACAGTTGGGATGGTGTCTTTGGCTTGCAAGCCTCCCCCTTTTTCCTCCAAACATAACAATGGTCATTATGGCCAAACAGTTCTATTTTTGTTTCATCAGACCAGAGGACATTTCTCCAAAAAGTATGATCTTTGTCCCCACGTGCAGTTGCAAACCGTAGTCTGGCTTTTTTATGGTGCTTTTGGAGCAGTGGCTTCTTCCTTGCTGAGCTGCTTTTCAGGTTATGTCGATATAGGACTTGTTTTACTGTGAATATAGATACTTTTGTTCCTGTTTCCTCCAGCATCTTCACAAGGTCCTTTGCTGTTGTTCTGGGATTGACATTTAAGAAAAGGTGACATATATTGTAGTCATTTAATAACACTTTGAATCGATGTAATGAGGGTATTTCAATTGTCATGCCACGTTTTGTGATATCAGATGGCTATTTGACAAATGCGTGTCTCATCAAGTAAATACAGTATGTTTTAGACCTATGTAATAGTATTCCCCCAGGGAATGCAACTGGCAATTTGTGACTGGTAGCCTATGTCGAAGTCTTCCTAAGGTTTTTCCTTCAGTCTGCCTCGTAGCCACCAACACATCACAGCATCTCAACATGCACTAAATCTGTAGTTCTTATATTTGCATCTCTTTATTGTTTTCGTTTGCACACACTGCATTATATATATCGACATACACATAGCCTAGACATTGTCACATAAAAGTAGATAGACATAGAATATTTTTCTGAGACTATGTTCATCATTGTAAAGCTACATTATAGTTGCAATTAAGAAACTACAGGCAAATACCCAAACAGGCAATAGCTTTGGTTGCGTATGATTTTTTAAACTGTCATTGCTGGTCACATCACTCTCCCGTAAAAGAGAAGTGATGTGAGCCTTCGAGGCTATGTCTGGGACTTATCCACAATGATACAAGAATTATCACATGATCAACACTGGCAGCAGTATAGCTCCTCTTGAAAGTTCTTAGCAGAAGGCTATATATTGTCGAAATAATTACATCTTTACTGCATAGTACTAATTCCAAGACAAATTGGGATTACATTCAGAACCGGTCTGGTGACATTTAGCAGATCTGTTGAAAGGGGTGCTTTGCAATGTCACAAGTTCATTTCTGTTGATTCCAACTACAGTTTGGTTAGGAGATGTCTGTCTCTGCACAATGAAACAGACACTAACACTTTTGACAGTGGCTGTGCATACACATACATGTAAGGGGATTTTAGTCCCATTTTACAGCTTAATTACCAGCATACTTAACATCAATACAAGGGTGTTTGACTGTACATTCCTCCATAAAAAAGGCCAACCTTGTCCCTTGATAAAGACGAGCAAAAAAGACTGTATAAACTAAATTATACAAATACTGAGCTATATTGCATGCAAATGTTTTTGGTGAACAGTACATTCTTTGATAATAATACAATTACTCAGATGAAGAGATTTTGTTTAACAAGTAATAAAATAAATCTAATAAAGATAGGGGTCAAAGTTATTGGTACCCCTGTTTTCAATACTCCAGCACCCTACAATTGCGAGGATAACAACACTGAGCCTTTTTAGAAAATGTTTTATGAGATTGGAGAACACATTAGGAGGGATCTTAGACTATTCCTCCATACAGAATCTTTTCAGATCCTTGATATCCTTTGTCTGCGCTTATGGACTGCCGTCTTCAATTCAAACTACAGGTCTTCAATGGGGTTCAAGTCCGTTGATTTTATGGTCAATTAACCATTTCTATGTAGATTTTGATGTGTGCTTGAGTTTATTGTCTTGCAGGAAGATCCAATTGTGGCCAAGTGTCAGCCTCCTGGCAGAGGTAACCAGGGTTTTGGTTAAAATGTCCTGGTACTTGATAAAGTTCATGATGCCGTTGATCTTAACAAGGGCCCCAGGACCAGTGGAAGCAAAATACCCCCATAACATCAAAGATCCACCACCATATTTGACTGTAGGTATGAGGTACTTTTCTGGATATGCGCTTTTCAACGCCAAACCCACCACTAGTGTGCGCGGCTAAAAATCTCTATTTTCATGTCATCTGACCATGGCACCGCCTGGAGTTTGATAAACTGCATTGGCACTTGGATTGGAACCGGTGCTATGGTCAGAGGACACGAAAATAGAGCTCTTTGGCCACACACACCAGCGGTGGGTTTGGCGTTGAAAAACGGAAGCATATGCAGAAAGTACCTCGTACTTACATATTACCTCAGTATTTGTATTACTTATTCGATACAGTCTTTTTTGCTCGTCTTTATCAAGGGTGCCAATAATGATGGACCTGAATGTATAAATTTTACTATAGCACTCATTTTAATCTTATAGCGTTATTGGACCTTAACGGGGTTATGCAAGTGTATGGTCTGTAAAGAGTCGAAAGAGAAAGCAGCAGAGAGAGAGAGTGCCATAAATAGCATGCTTACGGACGGTCTCCATAAGAGATGGAACAGAGCCCAGATGTCCTCTGCTAAGTGCTTGCACCGGTAGTGAGAAAGCCCCCAAATGATAAGGGTAAAGTCTCCTCCTCTGAGAGTGCTGCTAGTTCATAGGGCTACTATTAACTCCTGCAGACCTATGCAAGTTAAATGCTAAAATCCCTCTTCAGTGTATTTCCTCACACAATTTATTCAGTGTCCTTCGATGTGCTGCAACACTGGTGAAATGTTATCATGTAATAGTAAAAAAAAACTCAGGCTGACCATGAATTATATTGAAACCTCCACAATTGTTTTAAAGAAATTAGACTAACCTGTGATCTAGAAATACTAGAACAGACATTATCTTAACTTGTACAACATCATACACTAAAATCTATTTGACCAAGGAAGTATTAGGCCTATGCTGGAAATAGGTGTATTTTGTTGTTATGATGTTCTGCTTGGCTTATGGACCTCTGGTATTTAGATTTGATTTAGTCACACAAATCCTTCCTGCAAAGCAGCAAAATATCCATATGAACTGAACATGGATCTGGATGTGGCAGTTTTATCAAGTACCACAATGAGTGTGTTTGATTGCTCATTTATGTGACAAGAAAAATACAAATTTGAATCTATCTAAATAGGAGCTGCTCATGCACAAATATGTATTCCGAACAACCCTTGGCATGACTCATGTGAACCTTTGACCTTTGGTGACCCTGAGAAAAGATGTGGGTCAAGGGCCTGCTCTTGACTGTAAGTGAGCGGAGTTAGGAGACCAAGGCCAGGCAGTCTTTTCACTCCATAACACTTCATAACAACTCAAAGCACTTCATATCACTTCATGTTCTTCCTGTTTTCCCATGTCATCCTTCCCCATCATCTCTTTACTCTAGCCTACCGACTCTACACAACTTTCAGCTCCGCGAAGGAAGCTGCTCTTTCTTACCTGCATGTGATGACCAGACATAACCCTACTGAAGGATACCCTGAAAAATAATAACCAAAAAAATGTCTCTCCTTGCGAGGATCCAGCTAATGGACACTCAGCTCGGTGTCTGCTACAGCTACTCAATGGTATGAAACTTGTGAGTGCTGTCAGAACAGCAGAGTTGATCAAGCCTATCTTCAGCCCACAGACCCACCATGTTGGTAGACTGTGCTTGGTTGCACTCACCCGTGGCCCCTGACCCTTCCCCTTACAAGTAGTTATCCCTTCAGCACATGTCCTATCCTGGGCGCTTGCTTGGACATTGATTTTGGTAGTATTTGGAAGGGCATGTGTTTAAATGAGTATTGAGGCACTGTGGATAAGCACATCCCGATGCTAAAATGCATTGTTGTATACTGAGAAACAGTTCATGTGTTACTCAATGATATTGAGGGAAGTTTGTGTCAAACATCTATAACAAAAATGGGGAAAACCCCCTGCTTTTCAAAAAAAGAGAGTGAAGACAGAATACACCTTGCACAGAAGAGAAAGGAGCCTCTGGAGGCCTTGGCTTGCCCTGACTCACAGCGGCTTTATCATTCATAGGACTAAACAGATAATCAATTCAGCAGCCATGTATGACGAATGAAGGGAAGTGACAAGCTGTGAATGATGAGGAGCCAAAAATCAAAGTCCTCTGTCCTCCTCAACTCTAATGGCCATCAGCAAGAGGGACAGGACCAGTAAAATGAGGTTAATCGTTTGCAAAGATTATTTTAAAGAAGATTGACTGGACTTGATGCCCAGTCAGATCAATCATACATATTTACTTCCTATTAACAGCTGTGGCTAGTCTGTTATGTCACATTGATTTCTGATGGATATTGTCAAATTATTATATTAAATTTGGTCAACACATGGAAATGCATTAATGCAATACTTGAACTAGGGATCCATTGTGCTGGCAACAAGGAATTATTCATGCAATGAGATTGATAGAATTATCTGGCTGGAGGTGGTGCCCAAATGTTTTTAAGATGGCTATTTACATGAATAACATGGATAGTTCTTGTGAAAAACATTTCATAATGTTGCTTTCAGAAGCAACATGCAACAGTATTGAACATTTGAACCTTGTCCTTTGACCTTATTGACTAAATAAATAAAAAAAATGACATTCCCTTTATGTAAAGAGTTAATGTTTCCTAGGGCAGACATGTTTCCGATTCAATTAGGTTTAATGAACCCACTGCTCACTGGTTACTGAAGTAGAAAAAACAGCCATAAACGCTGGATGGTAAAAGAGGAGATATTAAGGAGGGAAGGGATCGGATGGAGAGTGTGTATTTCTAAGTGGACGAAAAATGCTTCAATCCGGCTGGTAGGAGTCAGTAGCTGAAGAGGCAGTGGATTGTTTAACCATCAAATGATGCATTAGATCTCTAGGGCAAAGCTTGAGGAAGGACAGAGCAGAACTGCAAAAGTGCCGATTTATAAAGGGCCCATGTCTGATGAATGAGAAAAGTAGATCTGGGATATTATCGTTGAAATCAGCAAATTAATGTATAACACCCCCCCCCCCCACACACACACACACACACTCACACAAAGTAAACTTTGTTATCACACAAACGCTAAGTATATATCAATTGTTGTCAATTGTTGTTTTCTAAAAGGAAACCACCCACTTACACCTCAGCGCGTTTTGATGATTCGATTGAATGCAAGGTTGCAAACTATCGCTCTGTCTGATGTCATCATGTGAAATGTCAACATGCTCAGATGCATTGGCTTGCTACCAACAACAATTTGCCCTGAACCTGTGATATGATTTTTTTCCCCCCTCATGCTTTACCATGTGTAGTGAATGTCTCAAACACATCCATGCACATGTAATCTGCTCATGTTTGACGAGTAAATTGTAAATGGTTTTCATTTCATAGACTTCTCAGTCCAAGGCAGACGTACAAACACCACTAGCATGGATAATCTATGCCTTGAGATCCCTTTTGAAGTGTTGACGATTTGAACAATAATACGATTGGAGTGTGGCTGACCCAGCTACTTAGGGACATTAGTGTTTCTCTCGTTCTAACTCATATTGCTGTCGTCAACGTCATCTTGTGAATACAGGGTGAAAGAAAGCTCGACAAGAGTTACAGATTCGGTATTCAAGCTTAAACTCAGAGGGCACACGGCACCGGTCAGTTGTTCAGAATACAGCTGAAGTTCTGTGCTTTTTCTTTTATAGGACAAAAGCAGAACCATGCCCCGCAGATATTGCAGCAACTTTGTCAAGTGGCACATCCAAATGCTCGATGCAAGGCCTTTGGCCAAATCTAAAGAAAACAGAGGAAATATTTGTGCCTCTTTTGACATGACCGTTTTTGAAAGTTCAAGCAGAAAACCAATTATAATGAGCATTGCAAAGCCTGAAGCCCATCCATGCCGCTCATAGATAATAAACCAAGAGGAGAGAGAATATAAGACTTGCAGTAAGCCAGTGCTTATAGCTGGTAGAGCTATCCACCCAACACTGGATATCATATAAATAGTGTCTGTTTGCTGTTGAGTTACCAAGCAGCTGCATTCTAGTGCAGATCAAATCAAGTCAGGATTAGAAAGTAAAAGAGCATGGTTTAAGGTAATCTATCCCACAGGAGCCCTGGTCCAATTCATCAAACAAAGCTTACAACTACACTATATCTTATACCCCAAGTGTGTTCACCACTGCATGGCTAGAGGCACACATGCTTGAAATGATTTAGAAAATCCATCCATAGATATTGCATGCATGGAGGGTTCTCGTCTCCCACTAGTTAGATTGTTTTGCTAATGTATATTGCAATGCCTGACTGTGTGCGTGCACTTGAGTGTATCTGTGAGTATGTATGTTTGAAGAGAATGTTTGTTATGCAAACACGGGTGTGTTATATGATGCATGCTGTGTTGCAGGCAGGCTTCCACATTATATATATAACCATGTTCATGTCTCAACTGAAGAGGATACCATTGAGTGTTCAGCTTCGGTTTCGGCTGCTTTTCTGCCTGATCCTTTGTGGCGGGCCCCATTGAGCCCTCTCAGGGTTGAGGGTTGAGGTGGGGCAGGAGGTGCGTGTATCACGGCAGACAGAGGAGATCCAGCGCAGGCTTTACCAGAGCTTTGTCATATCACTAGGAGATTAAGGACAGACACATGTCAAACCCTGCAGAGCCTGCTGCAATAAAGCACCTGCCAACAGTCAACCCTCTGAATCCACTCAACCTCAGCCAGGCAACACACACAGCAAGGCCTTACGCTACAGCTAACTCTAGGAACCCAAAACTTACAGTGGTTGTTCCGAAAGAGATAAAGTAACCAGATTAGGACACCACTGAGACTAGAGTGATCTTCACCTAGGTAGCTGGAAAATAATTATACGTCGACTATTGTAAGATTTCATTGATGATATCAGTATGTTTGAAAGTATCCCAAGACAAAAACAGATCACTTCAAATACTATGTGAGGTTGTACCTACCTATTTACGTATTCGTTGAACATACAAAACTCACACCGGAAATATCAAAGACATGGAAAAGGAAAGTGAGGTTTGAGGAAAACTGGATGTTTTACACAAAAGCTGGTGAAAAGTGCTGACAAAAAAAATGGTAATCCTATGAACACACGTTCCCAAGCTTTGTTCTTCATGAGCGAGTTCCTTTTAAACAGGAAGAGGAAGAGAAGGAAGTCGCCTCAAAGAGATCTAGAGCAAGGCCAGTCAACCTAGTCAACCTAGAGGCTCTTCAGAAATATGGACTAGAGGCTGGGGATATTTTCCTAACAAGAAGCCACAAGACGCAGCCCAGAGAGAACCCTAGAATCACTGACCTTCAAACAAGCTCTCCTTCTATTATATAGTATTGAAGACATGGAACAATCCATCATAAATGCACATGAACTTTCCTCTTCAAGTACTTCCTGCTTGAATAACAGTCAATGGCTCAACTGTGAATATTGCAATTTCTCCCTATCCAGCCAGCACTCATAAGGTATCCACAGAAAGTTGAAGAGCAAGTGAATAATGTGCAAATGTATTTCAAAAATAACATATTTATGAAATATATTAAAGGTCCAATGCAGCCGTTTTTGTCTCGATATCATGTGATTTCTGGGCAACAATTTAGTACCTTACTGTGATTGTTTTACACAATTTCACAGTATTAATCCAATCTCATAGTGTGGAAATATTCCAATCTCATAGCGCAGTTCTTGACTTCACTGGGCCTTTAAGCACCTTACAGTGATTGTTTTGAATTGAAACGGTCAAAGATAAACAACAATTGCTTCCTAAGAAAGAACAATTTCTCAAGCAAGAATTTTGCTAGGACTGTCTGGGAGTGGACTGAGTGGGGAGGGGAAAACTGAAATCTCTTTCTTATTGGTCTATTAACGAATTTACTGCCGGGTGATGTCACCCAGCAGGCCAAAACTCAACCCCACCAAAACAGGACATTTCAGGAGGTCATTTCAAACAGCTCTTACACTAAAAGGGCATTGTCATCATTTTCACAATGTCACAGTTTTATTCCAATCTTGTAGTGTGGAAATATATATAAAACACAGGTAAATCACATTCTTGACTGTACTGGGCCTTTAAATGCAGAGTTTGGCTAAATCTTCAACATTGTTCACTTTGGAGACTGATTTAAAGTAAAACACGTTATTACAGAATTACACTATTACAAACACAAGTTTATCATAGTCTTTGGATTGTTTGAAAGATTAACTGGATTCTTCAACTAAAAATATATTTTTTAAAGAGGTAATGTGTTGATATTAATCACATTTGAATAATCATGGTTCAAACTGTACTTTATTGTATAGTCTCGTATAGTAGCCATGAAATACCTCTTCCCATGGTCCCCTTCCAGGAATGAAAACATCAGTGTTAATTTCCAGGCCCTTTTTGATTGGCTGAACCTGGCTCCATCTCGCACAACATGGCTACCACAGGTCAGTGGCTGGTGCAGCGCACCATGAAACAAACAAATAGAAAAAGACACCTTGTGGCGCTCTACTTTCACCAGCGCGGGACTGCAAGCCAACCAGGTCCCTGTGATGAAGACCTGTGCCTAAGAAACAAACGGAGAGAGGGAAAGAGAGAGAGAGGAAGAGAGAGAGAGAGAAACTGAGAGAGAGGGAGTGTGTGTGTGTGTGTGTGTGTGTGTGGGAGAAGGAGGGGTAAGAGAGAGAGAAGGGAGAGAGAGAGAGAGAGTGTGTGTGTGTGTGTGTGTGTGTGTGTGTGTGTGTGTGTGTGTGTGTGTGTGTGTGTGTGTGTGTGTGTGTGTGTGTGTGTGTGTGTGTGTGTGTGTGTGTGTGTGTGTGTGTGTGGGTTGGAGAAGGAGGGGTAAGAGAGAGAGAAGGGAGACAGGAAAAGAGAGGTGGAGAGAGGCAGAGAAGGAGGAGGGGGAAGAAGGAGGGGAATCAAACGGGAGAGGGTTTGGGAGAGTAGGATAGACAGGCCGATCATCCAGTGATAAGATGTGGAAAATAAGTCTGATTATCACACAGGCTGGAAGCGTCAGACAGACAGTTGGGAGTCAGCTCAAAACTCAGGAGGGAGAAGGAGAAGACAAGAAGTCACAATTATATCCCGCCCGCTCCTCTTCCCCTCCTCCTCATGAAGTGAGGTAATATATTCGGTTTGATCCTGTATGCCGCTGAGGGGAAATTCTAATTAAGGGTGGAGGGAATTTTGACAAGTGAAGCAGAGATCAATATTTAGCACCATAATCAGCAATTCCTGATGGCTTGACAGTGTCACTGTGGAGCTCTGGAACTCTCCATTACTCACCGGGAGAATGGAGGCAGGCCTCAGCTAACCGACCCGCGGACTCCTCTCCTAGGCATCACGCATGACAGGAAGTGATGCCTCTTTTGCTCCATTTTGTCTTGTTTAAAAAAAATCTTCATTCATCCTTTTAAAAGAGGAAAGGCAAAAAAAACAAAAGGGTCGTCTGAAGTGGAGAGAAAAATGCATATTTAATAATCAGTTTCAGAATTGCGTAAGCCTTCTACCTCTCTATAAATAAAACACAAATAACATATTTTCTCCTTGAACAAAAATGGAACGTCCCATAGTATTCTCATAGTATTCAACGTCTCATAGTATTCACAAGCGAGCATGCGCACACACACACACACACACACACACACACACACACACACACACACACACACACACACACACACACACACACACACACACACACACGCACACACGCACACACACACACACACACACACACAAAGTAAGAGCAACATTTCCAACATGTCCACTCCAGCGCTGACACCCCTTCTGACCACACATGCAGAGCGTGTACCAGGAACATGGTGTTGTTGCGAGAGAGAGGGCACCTCAGAGGACGAGGGGGGCGACCAGGGTGTCCCCTGTCTCCCCGTGTCAGCCCATCTCCCTGTTCCTGCATGCCGCTGACACACACTTGGGTACTTACCACCCCAAGTTGCTCCAATTAAGGGCCGTCCCACTGTGCTGTCCGTTGTGCAGAGTGCTCGGGCAGCGGGTGACAAGAAATGGTCTGGGATCTGTCTCTCCAGTGACATAACGAAGGAATTTTAAGGGGGGATAGTGAGGCAAACACACACCACTGCATGCTGGGCCCAGATAGGTAGATAACAAAGAGTCCCTGTAAATGAGTGGCGGGGACCAAGGCATTGAGGATTCTCTAATTACTAGCCGCAATCTATCTAAGTCAGTGGCCTTCTAATTTGATTTATCAGAATGCATGAAACCCCTTGGAATAATGCCCTTATTAGAAGGACAGAATTGACGGGAGGACAAGAGGTCCAGGGAGGGGAGATGGGAATCTGGAATTTAAGCATCAATTACCGTCAAAGGGAGAATTAATAGTTATTAATCCACACAAACATGCCTGTCTTCCTTCTTCCTTCACCACTGCATTCCATTTGGAGGCACACACACACACACACACACACACACACACACACACACACACACACACACACTAAAGGAATCAAATGTTGCCTTGAGAAGGAGGATGCCGCAATAAACAAAGCAAAGAAGCAGAGAGAAAAGCCATAAGTATATTTTACTCTAGATAGTCCTATTATTTAGTAGAACCGCAGCTCAAAGGTCTTTAACTCTTTAACTGAATTCCTGTCTGCCAAATTCAATTGCTGTCAGTCTTCTAGGGTCCGCAATGTAATATGTGCATTTTGATTTAATTTTGCCCCAAAATACATACATATACATATCGTTTATTTGGTTATCGAGAGAAAAAAATCTATACTTATATCTGTACCTCGTCATTTCTAAATGCATCATGGAATAGCAAAATAGCCCTCTAATTTAATTTGGCCAAATCACATAGCTTGTTAATTCTGTGCTATTAAAGATTTGCAACATTTACAATGCCTCTTTTGCCCATTGATAACTGTTGTTTGTCCCCCTGTAAGGAAAAATAACATTTTATACATCTAGAAATTGAATTTGGAAAGGTCAAACTCTTAACAAATTACGATAAATCAAAGTTGCAACTTGCTTGCATCGTTGCTTGGAGATGGGATTCAGAGTAAATATGGTACATTCTTCAAGAACTAATTCAAATGTAGTGCGGTGTTACAAATATAAATGTATGTTTTAATTCCTATTGTTACGTCAACGTCTGTGAGACAACACCACAAGAATGTCGGTAATATAGACCAACTCACCCATATTATTTGAAAGACTAATAATCATTGCTCCAGATACATGATTATGTATTACGCTTCTATAATAAGTTGGCGTTTATTTGGAAAGTGGGACTCGAGGTGGTCTGTTCGGTATAAAAAATAAAAAACTCTGTGTGTTTCAATGATAGTGCCATTCTGCTGCTGCTACGCTGTCAGTCACACAGAAGCAGTATTTGGACAGGGGAGTTGAGAGGTCTGCACTGCTGCCAACTCCTTGCCTTTTAAACATCCCTTTCTCAGCGAGACAGCTGTGTGTTTAGTGCCAGTCAACTCTTTATTGTGCCCCCCCCCCCTCCTCTTCTCAAACTGTCTGCTCGGAGGACAATTTTGGGAAGAGAAATGATTGTGAGAAACATAGTGAGACCGAATGGTACATTGTGATGCGTCTATCCCCCTTTTCGATAAAGGGGAAAGCCAATACGTGCACAAAAGCATCTGGACAGCAAATTCATCAGCATTACTTGAATGGAGGAACGAGCTCATACAGCATTAGATGGCTGACAGGGAAGATGAATCTCGCCATGGCGACACATCTCGAATCCTCATAGCCCCTCATGGCCCGTGAAACAGAGCGAAGTATGAACGAGTAGATACCCATCATACAGTGTCTGTCTGGGCCACCATATTGTGGTCCTGTCCTGTCGGGTGTCTCAGACGATCGTATTCGCTGCCAGAGTGGGTCTGACACCATTGACAAACCTCTGCCGCGTGATGCCGTCACTCACACTTCCACAGTGTCTGTCATCACTCAAACAGTCATGCACTGACACCTTTTCACGTGAATGAAGATCCTCGAGTGACTGACAAAAATAGAGCATTGGCCTTTAAGAAAATCTGCCAGAATAGCACCTCTTTGAATAAGGAGAGACTTATAATTTGCAATAATGGCACGCCAATAGCTCTGGGAGAGGAAATTACAGCAAAAAGTGGATCTGAAATATCCTTTTAACTGGCAGAAACAGATCCATTGTAGACAGAAGTCTTGTTTACTTGGTAAAATGGCATCAATTAGGAGCGGATAGCAAAATTAGCATATTCTCTTAATGGACTGGCCTTTCTTCTGCTGCTCGCTCCACAGTGATTGTATGGAAGGGACATGTTAAGGGAGACTGAGAGAAAAGGTCATGTGTCTGCACCATTCAGGTGATCATATTTTTCACAAAACAGTTGTGCATTCTCCATGGCTATTGTCATGTCATATCGGAGCTGATACCAACATTTTTTGGTTCAGAATTCACTCACTTTGACAATGCATTCTCTGACAGATTTATTTTCCAAGACGGCACGTTAAAATGACATTGTAGTCGAGACAGACATTTACAGCTAGTTCATTCAATATTCTGAACATGCTAAAATTATTATACTTAAAACCTAGTAGTAAAACCTGATGAACTTTCATGATTAAATACATTTGTAACAGTAAATTACAAAGAGAAAATAGTTTCTAGTATATCATATCACAACAACAGTAATACGGAGACTTTTGCATGCAATATTCTGAAACAAATATTATGAAAAATAATAATGACAGTTAACAGGAATGTAGTTCTTTAAAAAAATTGCATAAAGACAGTGCAATTAAGTTGAGACTTAAATATGCTCTTTCTTCTACTGAAAATAAATATAGCCACAAATTAGAGAAATTAACAGGCAATTTAGGGAAGTAGTCAATATCCTGAGTGTAAGACTGGGCTAATCAATTTGAATGGTTCGCCAATTCATTTTCATTATTAACAGCGACCACCACAGTGGAAGCTAATTAATTCCAACAATGATATTTCATCATCAATATTGAAATAATTGTCCCAGGAAGGGGTCTGTTCCCTCCCCAGTAAAGTGAGGCAGGATACGGTAGATTCCCCTCCCCCTCACCTCCTCCCTTCTCTCCCCCAGAAGCCCCACTCCCACCACCCCAAATTGACTGGTCTTGCACAGTTGCAGCTGAACAAGAAAGGAATTGCTAGTGTCAAGACGCAGTTTACAAATATGACATCTCCTCTGGCATGGCCGGAAATATTGATTTATGTGCAGTAAAAGGTCTTATAAAAATGATCACATACACATGAGGGATTAATGCCCAGAAGATCAATATAAATTTCATTCTTGACGCTAGACTGTCACCTATGGTGAAATGCTAAAATAAAGAAATCAATATTATCTATGAAATGTCAAATTTATTATAATTATGTGGATGAAAGCTGGCCTAGTGGCTCCCATGAGGTTGAGAGGGATAGGTTACCACACTCAAGCATCCCTCATGTCCCCTGTTCTCTCGCTGCCAATTTGAGAGCAATATTGGTGTAAAGGGGTTTCAGCCCGTTATGTATGGCCATGTTGTAACAAATTCCTCCTGGAATATTTAACTGTTAAGACTGACAATGGGCTGCAGAGACCATGGCAGTTCGTAGCCTGAAGGTTGTGTAGTTAACAGCTGTTAGCTTTGGCACTCATGCCTCTTGCCCCCTGGATTGAAACCTGTCTATGTGGCAGCTGCCAGTGACAAGGAGAAGTGGAGATGTCACAGACCACTAAAGTATAATATCCCCCAGCATGCATCCTGGATCAAAGGACAAGACATGTTCACATAGATAGAGCACTTATTGATTTGGATACTGTTCTGGTACAGTGCATTTATCATATTTCTTTATTTTTATTGCTATCTGAATGATTGGAAATATGATTGTGTAATACATGTAACATTCTGAAACAATTATTGTGAAAAATATCAAGTTAACAGGGGATGTGGACAAATCATACATAAGAATGCATTTCAGTGAAAAAGTTAGGGCAATTTGAATTGGGTCAAATATTGAAGTGTACTAGGTGAGACTTGTTGCCAATCATTTCTGTCTAAACATTACATCAATGAACTCTGTGGCTTCTGTTTCCTTTCTATAGCTGGCTGTATTGTATTTTCTACTGCGTTTCATGAGTAATACTTGTGTTCATCCAATTGTTACCCATTACTAATTAATATCCTTTGCATGTGTTGGATCAATTTATGGAATCAATGTTGGGTACCGCCTCTCGCCACCAAAAGGTCACAGATGTGGGATGGGAAATCATCTGAGGGGGAACTACGGACGTGAACAGAGATTATTTGGCTACAACAAATTTAGCGTGCATCACTGATTTTAGTAAAAACGAACCCAAGTGTCATTTTTTTTGTCTTCTCATTTTAGCCAGTTTTCTTTTCGCGGCAAAGGCCCTTTGTACACACAAGTGTGTGGCAGCTGCGAAACCCATTTAACAACATTGTGCCTATTAAACGAGGTAACAGTACAAGCTACAAATATCCAATAAAGCCGTGACAATATCAGCCCTATTTAACAGCCCCATCTCTCTAGGCTCAAGAAGTTCCCTGAAAACGGGAGGAAACCACAGCAAAATGTAATCAAGGAAAACCTGTTTTTACATCCCGAACAGAAGGAGCCAAACCATTTTCACAGTCACCTACATGAAAGCTGTGTAATAAACGAACAGGACCCGAACCATAGAGAACTTTCCAGGCTTGCTAAGGTGACCACGGTATACTGGCTTATCGCAAATTTAGAGGCACACACGACAAAAATGTGCCTGTCAATCGAAGCAATTTACCGCCACAGATATTAACAGAGAAAGGCACAGAGGAAAATAACAAATTGTGTAGTTACATTTAAAGTGGCTAAATCGAATTCATAAGATCACAATTTGAGAGATAGAACCCAGTTTATTTCTCCCTCCTTTCACAGGCTTATGTGCTCTGTCAGATGAAAGAAGAGGAAGGAGTGGTGCTGATGAAGGACGGAGGGAGGCTTTGAGCTGGAGGAGGAGGAGGAGGAGCGCTGCCTCTTGAAGAAGGGGGTCTGGGCGGTGATAACCGGGGAGGCTGCGGGAGCCCCTCTCCGCTGACTGAGGAAGGTGTTCCAACTTATCAGAGTCCACACGCAGGGAATGATTAGCCTCCTCTGGGCCGATTACCGCAAGCTCGCCGGGTCAAAAGCATGCCACGATGAAAGGGGAGCGATGCAGCCTCCTATCCTCCCGCCAATCGTCCATTACCACTCAGACAGAGGGGCCTGCCCCCCTCCCCCCCCACACTCCCCTCCTATTGCTCTACATGGTATGTCTGTCTGGAACATACGAAGAGCAGTTCCATAATCAGAGGCAGCACTCTCTCTCAGACTGATGCTAGGACAGGACAGTGACTGACTGGAGGTAATTTATGGATCTGAGCCTCCCCACCTCCTTGAGATCTTATTTATTCCTTTGAGTTTGTTGAGGAACAATCCTCATCGTTCTGCAGGATGATGCAAAGTGTCCCGTCTGTCGACACTATCGATGTAGGGATGCCAATCTTCAGCCGCACGAATAACAACATGAAACAGCACTCCAGAGCCAAGTGACAGGCAGCAACAAAACAGGCAATCAGCACACATCCATTAAAACCACAGAGGTGTTCGGCTGCTAATCAACGCACAACTTTAACCGGGATGAAATGGTCAATTCATCTGTTCCATCAAAATGCAAGGGCAGAATTTCATAGCAATGTTTAAACAACTACCACTTTACAGTATCATGCTGCATGTCTCCACGCTAGATCTGTATCAGTCTCAATCAAATATCAACATTTGGTTCTTGGAGGAAATGTCTTAGTCCAAGTCTGAAACTGTGGAACTGTTCTTCTCATTCCCAAGTGGGTGGCTCCATTCCAAGTGTCTCTACTTAATGTTACACTCTGTATGTATTCCCAAGATGCACTGGTATTATTAGTTCACAATGGGCCAGTGCAGCTGACCAGACTCGCCCCTAGACTATGTTACCACAACCCTCAAGATTAAGGTCAGTGCTCTGGCCAGCTACTTCGCAGTCTGCTCTCTTTAATACAGGATACAGATAGGCAACTGCAAGGCAATTGTTTGTGGCTGGATCTCTGATGAATGGAGTGTAAAAATGCTCCCCCTATACTTCCATGCACAGGTCAGTCCAGAGGTCTTTACAATACAACAAAAATAATTCCATGCTCAAGAACTTCAATTGTGCTATTCCAGTGACCAATCTATTTGGACATATGGAGAGCTTAGTCTCCTGGGAGGGACCGGGGCCTGTCTGGGTGGATTTAGGGCAGATCAGTGAAGGAAAGCTTCACTCTGTCTCTCAGGACCTGCCTAGGAGGCTGCAGGTCAGCCTGGAGGCACTAGTGGGCACTGCCTTATACAGGCTAGAGTCAGCCATAGAGACGACCAAAAACACCACACAGGACTGAGTCAATGAGAAAAGCAATGTGGTTGATATGCGAGATCATATTACACGGAAGGAAAAAATATACACAATTAATGGATTACACCGAAATGCTTGCTTTTCATTTAATTGTGATTTGACTAAACCTGACAGAATTCAACAAGAGTGTCTGCTAGCTACCACAGACATTTTCCAGATTGCCGAACAGAAGCATGTAAGGCTGGTTTAACACAGTGGCTTGTAAGGCTGATTTAAAACAGATCATGTAAGGCTGATTTAAAACAGAAGCACGTAAGGCTGATTTAAAACAGAAACATGTAAGGATGATTTAAAACAGGAGCATGTAAGGCTGATTTTAAACAGATCATGTAAGGCTGGTCTAAAGCAGAAGCATGTAAGGATGATTTAAAATAGAAGCATGTAAGACTGATATAAAACAGATCATGCAAGGCTGATTGAAAACAGATCATGTAAGGCTGATTGAAAACAGATCATGTAAGGCTGATTTGAAACAGGAGCATATAACGCTGATTTAAAACAGAAGGCCCGTTTTAACATGGAGGGAGATTTCAATACATTGAGAGATCACTGGACATGTTGTTTGCAATGATCCAAAGCATCTTGTCTTGTCCTTTTCACACGGATTCAATGAATTATGTATCCCTCTTGATTTATGGTGGTCCATGTTCAACTCTTCTCCTCTTCATCCAGGTGGAATCCTTCATGGATTTTCCACCATGAGCCTAGTGGGAATACCAAAATTGCTCAATTTAAGGAAGTAATTAAAACCGTCCGCAATCAATATTTATCTTCAGAAGGTCCTGAAAGGGGGTTTAGGGCCTTCTTCTCCCCATGTCTGGCCCTCTGTCTGGCCCTCTGTTCGTAAACTACCCTGTCAGACAGCTGCTTGGATCTGGACCCTCAACTGTGGCTGAACACTGGGCCAAGCTGTGCACACTGAAACACTGGAACGACAGAATTCCAAGATGATGGTCATCAAAAAATGAGGCCTGGACACTGAGGTCCGGCGGTAAAATAAATAAAGTATCTGTGGTGTTAGATGAGCGTTGTCTGATCCTCTGTTTGATGGTCTATTCGAGAAAGGTTTTTTACATTTTTAAAAATCCTTTTACTATTTACAATTCACAAGAATGTCAGATGTGTTCTTGTGGATCTACCCTGTAGTTTTCACGTGGATCTGTTAGTTTAAATAAACCGGTTGTAATTTCTTAATTAACTGTTAAGCTTTTTGAACATGTTCCTACTTTGACACGGTGCTCTGGTTTAATTAGTTTGACATTAACAGACGTATCACCTGTGCAGAATTGGCAGGTTCACCAGACTGCAAAACAGGGTGTCTGTCATTGAGTAAATGTTATACTTGTGCCATTTAAATAGTGTAAATGTAATAAGTCTTACATAGATCAGTATCGAGTAAATGTAACAAGTACGTTTTTTTGTGTGCTAACGTTTCAATGAATACCATGTCAAACAAGAGAGCATGTTAGTTAAGTTATTTGGCTTACTGTTTCCAAGTAAACACGTTCACCTTCTGAGGTGAAATAGTAGATAAAGCCTATTAGCACTATGATAATATGAACACTGAACACTGAACAGTGAACTGTAAACCATACATGTTTCACTTGACTGAGATACTGGGTCAAAACAAGACAAGTTCAACTAACAGATTACTGATCTTTGGGTCTGGAGAGATAGTGCTTTAATTCAATATATGGTATTGTATTTACTTTCTTGAAGGTGAAATGGTCACGTGAAACATAACTGCGGCGGCATGACAGTTAGGTTAGATCGTCGTGGGAGGCTTATGGCTGCGGGCGGAAAATCATGTCTGTGTCACTCTATATCATCAATTTAAATTATCCTCAGAAGTGTTCATTCTGCTCGGGGCACTGAAAGGACGGCAGTATCTGGGACGAATTCCTCTAATCTATTTGGGACCTGAAGTGTGAGCTACCCTTGTCCCCTGTCTGTCACAACAACACCCCCCCCCCCCACACACACACACACATGCCAAATGCATGAACAAACATGAACAAACACACACACACACACACACACACACACACACACACACACACACACACACACACACACACACACACACACACACACACACACACACACACACACACACACACACACACACAGGCACGTGTAGTGTAACATGTTTGTAACATTTCACAAGTACAATCTGGGAGAAGTGATCTGTCATGCTCACAAACACAAACAAGATGCATGATGCCAAAGCCACAGTCCTATTGACATGACTGTGAACCCAGCAACTCTTTGCAAGAGTGCACATTATGCCTGCTTATTATTTTTTAATATCCTCCCTTTCTCCATGATAATTTGTATATTTCTGACTTTCCCCAGAAACCTGGTAAACGATTTTGACCGTTCCCAAGCATTTGTCCAGAGTACCCTAATTCTGAGAAGTATACCTCAGCCTAAACATCCCATTAAGAATAACATTTCTCAATTTGGCTGTAATTAACCGAAACACTAAAACAAAAGAACGTTCCCACGTTTTTCTTTGTCCTTCTTCCTGATTGTTATTTCCACTGTTGTTATTGCACCCCACTAGGAGTTGGAGGCAGAAGGTTAGTATAGCAAAGGTCAGGAGCCTCCTTGCCAATCTCCTGCTGTAATTGACCACCACAGACATTTAGTGTTAATTATGACACTCCCTAGTCTCCTCGGTGACATGGCAGGGGTCCCCCTGTTTGCCTCCTCTCTCACTGAGACCTCTCTCTGAGAAACAGACCAAACAGAGCCCTGCCATTGTCATTTGGATCTCATAATTGGCTGGCTCCATTGGTGCCAGTTGGATTCATTGGACGGTGGGATTGTGGGCTGTCTTGACATGGACTGACTGACTGGATGGAGGAATAGATGGACGGATGAGGGGATGAGGGCCAGTGATGTGGTTCAGAGTTCAGATCACTGGCGATGACCCCCCTGCCACAAGGTGCCACCCCTCACCTAACATTCACTGACCTCCCATCTGAACTGTGGTCCCTTGGAGACATGAAAACCGCAAAACACTGTTTTCCCATTACAAACAGTATCAATGTAATGTTGAAATGTAATGTTTTTGCACCATGGAATTTAGGGAACACAATGGAAATAAGTCTCTGACTTTTTTGTGATATCCCTGCCAGGTTTTTAAAATGTATTACTGTGAGTATATGTGTGTGTTTAAAAAAAAGAAGATTTTATATCAATCATTACTTGCACCCAAACAGGAGGTGATATAACATACACCTGATTTCTAAAAATGTTTGAAGTTTGTTTAGAAGAGTTCAAACTCACAGCCTCTCAGCGACTTAGACGACAGATAATGGCAGATCGTTTTCAGACGCACTTTAGTTAACAGCACAAAGCCTCAGTATTACATAGAAAGGACAATGTGACTTCCATCCCAGCAGGTACGAGCTGTGTTGAAGTCTTGGTTAGAGAAGGATACCAGCATGTAATCTCCTGCTTAATAAGGCATTATACTGCTGCTACTTTATATTCCTGCAACAGGGAGTTATTCCACATAGCCAGCCATGCCCAAAGCTTAGTGCGAGGCCCAAATGGCACCCAATTCCCTACTCACTATATAGGAAATAGGATGCCATTTGGGACTAGGCTTTGACTACTGAGGACAGGCCCAGCCACGGAATCACGTGTGTTTGTTTATTTATCCTTATTTCCTCATATCTTCCTCCCTCCTCCATGCTCCAATAACAGACCCTGACCTCTGCTTAATACCATGTTGCCATGTTTCTTTGCTGCTGTCTGAGATCCTTGTTGTCAGAGGGTGACAAGGACATCCACCATTGGCATTACATCCCAGTTATTAAAAAAGCACGGAGGACACGAGGTTCACACGGTTTGGACAGAGCAGATAGGAGCTTGGATACAGGCTTATATCCAGGTATGTTAGTATATATCTAAAACAGGCCCGTTTCACGTCGTATGAAATTCTAATAATTTCAGTTACTGTAGACCGACTGATAAAAAAAAGAAAAACGTGCGTTTGGACCTATTTCACTAACCCTGATTAGGCCAACTACTGGATTTACATTGATGTTTAAACACGATTTATGACAATCTGGTTTCGTTTCTATGAATTGAGATATTCCTTGACTATGGTCTATCTTAATTTAAGAAGTTTGAGTCACAGTGACTGCGCATCTCAGAGATCTGGTCTTGGGTTGGTGAAATCCAATCATTTCTAATGAGTTAAATTGAACCGAAAAGAAAGCGCAAACTAACAGTATGGTTTGGTTATCTACATTGCGTCTGAATGATGGTGATGCACTTATAACATGTTTTAACTATGGTTTAATACGTCTCCCAGTGTCTCTCTGTGATCGGAAATCCCTAGGAAATTAGCATGCAACATGGTTGAATCAAATTGAGGTAAATTGCTTGCATTTTTCTGTGATCATTAAGTTATTAGCAACACTAGAGGGGACAGGAAAACATTTGAAAAGATTTCCTCACTAATTGCAATCAATTCTCCCCTTTGAGAGAGGCTTCCGGGGGCTTATAGGTCTTCTGCTTGACTAAGGATTTCATGGATCTGTCTCTTTTGTGTTCACAATTTTATGGTAACAACAGCTACAACAATGCCAACCTGACATAAACAGAAAATCTTTTTAACGTTATGACGTTTTTATCGTGTCCAACGATATCTTACCAACACATTGTAAATGGGCACATCTGTGAGGGCTCTATTAGGCTTACGTTTGCATACGGGTCACCTCTGCATACCTACATAGTGTTGGCCAAAATGGCCCATAAAGAGATACAATTAATATAAGTGAATAATATGTGATTGGAAACGTGTGAAAAATGAAGCATACAGAAATGTGAAAAATACCTCTTGCCTTAGGGTGAGAAAGAAAACCACTCCCCCCCCCCCCCCCCCATAAAAAAAGAGAAGATAAAATAAATAAGTTGGAGGAAATCACTGCACAGCTTTTTATGTTTCTATGAGTGTCAGGGATTTGCGGTCGTAAAGATAGTGAAAGCTCAAGAGCTGCTGCTCACTGGAATTAATCAGTTTAGGTTTTGGGCCCGAACTGGAAATGTCAGACATTGCCTCCCAATTCTTATAGGTGATTTCTTAAAGCAGAACAACACGCTAATCCTACTTTCACACATATAGAAGGTCAAAGTTGGTCAGTGAGCCAAGAAATACCGTATCAGAGCATCCTTCCTCTTCAAACGCTAGGAGTATAAATTGTGGAATTAGTGTATTGATTGCACACTACGACTTCAAGCAATCACTTTTACACCCTTGACAATATTATTTTATCCTACTTTTGCAGTACTATTATGTGCTGTCTTTGAGTTATTCTCCCAGTATGGGAAGTGACAGCTTGAATTTATTCAATAAAGCAGGGCAGTTAGGGAAGCCAGTGAGGCAAAAAGGAGAAGGCACCGCGTGAGGGTGAGAGACAGCTTTAGTGCCTGCTAGCCTGCCTGCCACCCCAAATAGAGAGGGATCTCTGCCCAAATATTGCACTGATCAATACATTCATACAAACACAAGTCCATCATTTGTTACCTCTTGGATTGTGTCCTCCCTGTGATACACATTGCAAATGATACTAGTGAAAAAACACAATGAAGACGACTAATGAAATTTACGTCGATATGCATTTCCTCAGTGGAACAGATCCATAGTTTTCATTTGTATAGTGAAGTGATTCTCACAACTAAGACATGATACTAGAAACTAAGACCGTCCGTCCCCCCCCCCCCCCATTTACCGCAGATTGGACACTGGCAATCTATCAACACTCAATATTTATGTCATTTAAACAGCTTGGTCTACATTCTCACTTCGAAGATCATTGGGTAAACAAATTGCCATTGTCCATAACTGTCCCTTATAATGAGTGCTCATGTGACTGCCTAACATCAGCACTGAGACAAATCAACAAAGGGGTGGCCCTTAAAAAGTTTCTCCCTGTTCCTCCCTGTCAGTCTGGTGTAAAATGTACTCAGTAAAAATCCATACTTTGATTATATCTCAGACAACATGCAAACACAATCGTCCTTTCAAAATGAACTGTGTGTACAACTGTGCAGTTTATGTGCAGTGAAGTTCTTGCAGCGACCAATTAGTGCAATACCTTTTTCACAGATTTCACAAAGCAGGCACAGTACACGCCATCTGCCTCCTCCTGTTCAGGGAATGCCCAGCTTTTCTGCTCCAGATGTTTAGCTACAGGCTAGTGTTAATGCAATGATCCACACAGCTGGTTTAGAGATACTGAGCCCACTATGCAAATGGTTGTCATTTACAAATGGTGAATTTTAATGAACCTGAATAAATCACCTATCAAATATCGATGTGTATTGCTGATTCATGCTACACCACCACTGCTTGTTTTCGCTGTGTAACAACCATGTAAGGAATCAGATTTCAAGGATGGTTTGATTCTTACATCTTTGATACTGTCAAATGTGCACAAACAGAGGGACTATTTTTGAAAATGGTGGTTAAACATTTAAAAGAGGTAATGGTAAACATGTAGAAAACAAAACACACACGTACGCACACACACGCGCACGCGTACGGACACACACACACACACACAGACAGAAGTTATTTATCTTTGGATATCGAGAAAATGTTTGCGTGTGTGTATGTGTGTGTGTGTGTGTGTGTGTGTGTATGTGTGTGTGTGTGTATGTGAGCGTGTGTGTGTGTGTGCATGGGTGTGCGTGTGTGTGGTTAGAGATACATATTCCCTTGTACAGTTGGTCGGGAGAAAAAGCAATATTACATGTGAGCTCTGATTGATGCAATTTCCCATTTATAATCTCATTTGTAATGGTTTTCCCATTCTCTCCTGTATATCTGTCAGTTTCCTCCCTCTCTATTTCATTATACTAGATTTATACCCTCAAGTAAATCCCTGAATAGGAAAGGCTTAACCCTAGACACTGGGTCATTTTCCCAAAATAATGGTATTTACGGTTATATTCATCAAGATAGAGTTGCAAATGCACAGAGACGACCGGAGAAATCACGTTTTCAGAAAATGATGTTTTCCCACTGCTGCATATGGACTGTAATACAAAAATATGAATTAGTGTGTCAATGTTATGGATGACAGTGAAGCATTAGTAAGGAGTGTATCATGGGAACGGATAAATTCAGAAACAGTAAGGACAGTGTTAAATGATGGATGAGTGGGGGGGGGGGGATAGACATATGTCTCCTATGTACTTTTGCATTGAAGTGACAAGCCTGAACCAAAGTAATCTGACACATCTTGATCACATCACAGTCCTGATCTTTCTGTCATACCAGGGATTACAATAAAAAAAACAAGGGTAACAAGGGTCAGATATGACATTTCAAGGAAGTGACACATGACAGGACAAACAATTAAGTGTCACTGTGCTGACCTTTGAGCAACATTTTTACACCATGACCCTATATGCATTAGTCACCAAGCCAGCAGGGCTGATGAGAAAAAAAAAGTCTGCCTGCCTTGGCTCGCCTGTTCTTGTTCATCCCCCATTGGCCCAGTGTTGTTCATTGTTTGGCCATTATGATTTAAAAGATGTACAGCACTATGGAGATAGGAGCACTCGTCGTTTGTCTTTGTCTGTTCCGGCTTCAACAGTATTCAGTGTGAGTCACAGATTCCCCACCTCACACTTTATCACGGCACACACACACACACACACACACACACGCACAAGCACGCACACACACACACACACACACACGCACACGCACACGCACACGCACACGCACACGCACACGCACACGCACAAGCACAAGCACAAGCACACGCACGCACGCACGCACACACACACACACACACACACACACACACACACACACACACACACACACACACACACACACACACACACACACACACACACACACTCTGTAATTTCACGTTTGCATGCGAAGAAGAGCTCTGGATAGGACGAGAGCAGAGGAAAAACAGAAATGAAGATGCTTCTCTCCGTCCCCCTTATCGAATAAGGTGCCATTGTGCTGGCCTTCCAATAATACAGGGGCAAATTAAACTTTTTAGCATTTTATTATTTGAATGACCTACACAGTGAAATTACAACAGGAAATGAATCCTTGAGGAGAGAGGCCTCTATCAATCTTAGGAATATTCTAATGTGGAAGCTATGCAATTGCATCTTAGAAATCAGCAAGGTAATTACTCATGCGGACAGCGCAAAATGAAAGAAAAAAAAGTCGCGTTCTGCTGAGTATCCATTTTAGAACAAGCAACAAAGCAAGCAACGGTTGAGCTATAATCAGCCACATTCTGCTGCTAATTTTTGAGGTGGTGAAGGCTAATTTTGATGAAGCATTGTGGTATGAAAGTTAGCTAAATGGCGGGAAACTTGATTCAAACGGACTCTCTCATGCCACAACCTTGAATAAATGGAGCAGATAACTGAGGATAACAGCAAAGGTCACATGAAAATGAGACCAACCGCAGAAGACAGTGACAAAGAAATGACAATTAGATCATGTAAAACTAGGAGTATCAGTGAGTTTCAACAACTTTCCAAAGCGCAACCTCCAAAAGGAACACGTGCAAATAAACATTCTTTTTTTTCTCTTCACAATTTAATATGTTTTGTATTGCAAAATGTTCAAATACAACGTTTTAGCAAACTGCCACAAATGACCTCTAGGATGTAAGAACCTCAAAGGGTTAAGGTTAGCATGTATTCCTTTAGAGTTAGGGCTGACTTCCCCGTATAAACGTTCACTGGTGTGTAGAGTCAAGTCTTTGGCCTGCGTAGTCTGTTAGTTTGCGTTGACTGACTTAGTTTGTTATTGTATATCTAACTAATCCTAACTACCACTTGGATAGCTTCATTCGTCCAGGCTGTATCACATCCGGCCGTGTTTGGGCGTCCCATAGGGAGGCGCACAATTGACCCGGCGTCGTCCGGGTTTGGCCGGCGTAGGCAGTCATTGTAAACAAGAATTTGTTCTTAACTGACTTTCCTAGTTAAATAAAGGTTAAAAAAAAAAAATTGGTAAAAACGAACAAAAACATTATCTTAACATAAACCCTGTAGCATGATGTACTACGGTGCCCATAATGGTGTATAAGCATACAAACCCTTTGTTAGAACCAAAAGACAGAAAACAGAACACTTTATGAAAGGTTTTGGCATGAATCGTATTAGAGTAATGGGAAACAGTCATCTAGATTCATTTAACTCAAGTATAATATTCCTTGTTTAAAATATCACTAATGAGCAATCAATTACTTAAATGGATGATAGACTAACCTCCAAAGGGTATACGATTCAAGGATTTGATTGAATACTTAAATCAAACCGTTAAATTGTAACTTGGGAAGATACATGCACTGACAATAAAGAGAGATGTTTCCCTATAGTCCATTTGATAACATTAAGCAGAGCAGGTCTATAAGTAAGGTATTTTGATGGGTACTTATCAGTGTACAATATAAGTCAATGTTGTTAAACCGTTGCATTATCTGAAGCACAGGAAAATTTTCTGTTCATATAACATTAGTAGTGAATACCATCGCTCAACAGGTGGAGGAGATTATTTGAAATTACACAAATAAACAATATTGGGTGGCCATTTTTCATTAAAGTCCTAGTTTTTGCACCTTTTTTCAACGCAGTTTGCTTAGGTCTAATTTGGTTCATAGTAATATTAGTACTTACTAGAACAGCAAGAGGGGAGTGCTTATGTAATTAGTAATTAATTTACAAATGTGTTTTCAGTCATCTGAGGCATTGGGCAGTATGGTCTCATTTCTCGGTGACAGCTGGCGGTGCTTTCTTGTGATTCACGATAATCCACTTTTTATTATGAAGGAATACGGGTATTTCTCTATACAGCCGGAAATTAATATGTAATACACACGGAGGGGACATTTGGGTCTCAATTGTATTGGTACAAACCAAAATATCTCCAAAACATATGTTATTATTGTTTAGGGAAAAAAAAGACACAATTTAGAATGGTCTGACATCCAAAACAAAGGCTAACTAGCTGGTGTAGTCGTCAAGATCTCAGGATATAGGTTAACCCATAAAACTATGGCTGGATGGAAGGATTTAATAAATGGAACCCTTTTAAACGGGACTTGGAGACATATAGCATACAGCCAAGAACACAGCAAAGAAAGATACAGAACCCTAGAAATATCCATTTCACGCAATGATGGTATAACGCACAATGACGAAGTGTAAGAACTTTTGTCTTTTAGTTGACTTGCTTTTATAATGCAGACTATTATGTAAATGTACTTGACCCAAAACTGCTCAATGTAAATGAATGTGTTTTACCTTTAATATAAGATGCTTTGTTTTTTTTCTTCTTCCCAGAGCCATTTGTGTCCTGTGGTAACACGGCGGTGTAGATGAGATTTAGTGGCTAAAGAGACAAATAAATTACACGAAGATGAAGGTGCTGAGCAATTCTGGTGCTAAATGTTTTTTTTATTTTTTACTAATAACATTTATACTGTTACATCAGTAATGGTACTTTTCTAACTCCTAAAGCCATTATTCATCTGTACTACTACAGTAGCATTACATAGTAACACTATTAGGATTATTATTACAATATTAGTGCAATCTCAGTGTAATTGTCACAATGTAGCACTTAGAGTTGTGGGCACATTTGCAAAAACAACCATCTAACTGAGAAAAAAATGTAGAATGTATGAATCAATCTTAAATGTGCTTATGACACTTTAAGCCAAGTGGGTTTTAACATTATGCTAGCATACTTCATTCCTGGACAGACTCCTCGTACATCATCTCTAGCTAAACTATGATGTTTAGCTAGAGATGAGAGAGATGTACTATATTCTGCGATTTGTTCGCTATGTGGTGAAATAATATCATGTTTGCTTGTGTCCAAGATCCACCATGCAGCATTGTCAGTCCTCATAGCAAGAGCTAGGTTCACTGGGACTGGTGTTTTAGAGCAGCATCTCCATGTGCTTTGTATTGCAGAAGGTGTGTGGTCACTCTATAACGTCCAACAGTGGAAACACTGAGAAATACTGAGAAATTTATGCCAGGGACCACAAAGATACAAAGAAAGCCAAGTCTGGTGAATTAAAAGGGGTAAACAAATGAACATCCCAAAATGAGAGAAAGAGCAGGAGTGGGGTTAAGACTGCTACAACACAAACCAGAGAGGTTCACTGGTTCCAGACGGGGGCTGAAGACACCTTTTTTTAAACTACTTCTACTGCAAACAGCATTATCTTGATTAAGGTTTAATTAAGGATCACATTTGGCAGTGCCTTTCACAGAGATCTACATGAGCAGATTTCCTAGGGCTTAACTCCATCGCTGGGAAAATCCTCCTTTATTACTTTCAACCTGTTGTAAAAGCTGTTGGCACGGAGGGACGGCTGCCTCATTCACTGGCCTTGTTTGCCCCCCCCCCCCCCCCCCAGTGGTTCAGTGTAATATCTGTCCTATCGCTACAAGGCCTGGGCTCATTATTAATGTTACTATTCATTAATTTCTTGTAGGGCTGATGTTATTTATTAAAATATTAAAGAAAGCTCCTGAGACACTCACGTAATGAGGGATGTGTCCTCTGTGGCCCCACCCCCACCCCTCCACCTCCCTCTGCCCCTCTCTTTCTCCTCTCTCTTGCTGGATGGATGGAGTGTGGAATTACCCCACTCGGACACTGCTCGCCCGCGCTCCCTCATTAGTCGTTCTCCAGGGCTGAGTGACACCATAAATCTATTCTGCACGCCGACCAATGCCAGCCATATACAAACGTACGCAGCTCGGCTCTGCCCGTTAATGAGCCATTCCCATGCACAGGGAATTGACTACTGTCCATCCACAATAACCCGACAGTACTTTTTGGGGAGGGGGGGGGGGGACTAAATTACAGGGGGTTGTAGAGGGGTGTAGATTTAGGACATCAGATGACAGTTAAATGTCTCATTAAAGAACTATCATTATAAAAACCTCAAACAGAAGTGCATTATAAAACTAAATGGGCATCGCTGTTAATTTCTAGTCTGCTAGTTGAGGATTTGTCTTGGGTGATCATCTTTAGTAGTTGTCTTCTTCTGTTGTATCACATATCGACTTCCGTGTATTACACAGGATAATGACACTATATCTACAGTGATTGGGCAGAGCAGAAGTTGGTTTGTTTGTCAAAATATCTATTCCCTGTGGTAAGAACATGAACCAAATGATCAAATGCCCCATGAACAATTTGTACAGTGTTCAGTATATGTCCAGCGTGTTCAGTATATGGTCAGTGTGTTCTGTATGATCAGTATATGTTCAGTACGTTCAGTATATGTTCAGTGGGTTCAGTATATCTCCAGTATGTCCAGTATAGACAGCGTGTTGAGTATATGGTCCGTATGTTCAGTAGACAGTATATTCATCCTATACAGTAACACTGATCCAGAGGTCTGTTGCTGATCAAGCTTCATATGAATTAGCCCACGAGGCATGTTCATGTAAATAACATGTCTGCATTGCCCTGCAGGGCCTACAACTCAACTCCCCTAGTAAAAATGTTACAGTAAATGACTGGAGCCCACGACATGACATGCTCCAAGTAACATCACTCCGGCACCTTTCATTTGTGTGTGTCGTCTGTTTGATATCAGCAGTATTAATAGCTACACATAGAAAACCCCTCGCCCATTAATCATAATAATTAATCAGGTCCAATTATATTGCATAGAAATGTGAACAAATTGCTGGAGAAATAATGATCTATCACTGACACGTCACAGGGAAAAGGGACTAAAGTCATAATTAGAAGCAGGCTTTTTTAGTGGTATACAACTGCAGTTCAGCTGATGATGGCTCCACTGTTTGGATCTGATGATGTAATTAGTGGGAAGTATGAGAGAAGTGCCTTCCGAGGGCCTCCTAATGAAGTCTGTATGGGGAGAGGAGGAGAGGAGAGAAGGAATACACACTTTTTATTAGTGATTAAAGTCATCTCAAAGGTATATAGTAATTTAATTTATCGGGTTTCGGCGCCAATTTCTAGGAAAATAAAAAAAAGCAAAACCCTGAGTTTCTTTGTTATTTACACATTTGGCTGCCTTGCTTTCCATAAATCTGGGCCCTACATGCTATTAAAGGCACAAACTGTGAACTCAAAAGCCTGAATGTGATGTCTAAATTTGGAGAGGAAGTTGTGATATTTCAGGGTACGGGGAAGGCTACAATAGGCCTTGGTCTTGGACCACTTTGATCTCAGTGTTGTGACAGCTACAAAGAGGTAAAGCCCTTATCATGGCTGTTCCAGAGTCCGCTGCACAAGACCTCAATGATGCTCCAAAATATTTGAAGATAGTAGTCATTTCCTCTGCTGGAGATAAGAGGATGCACAGAGCAGGTAAATCCTTGGACATAAAACAAATCCAATATAATCCCACGGCCAGATGTGCTTTCACCGGGCATAACACGTCATAATGCAACTACTGCAACTGTGTTTGTAGTAGAAGATATTACAGAACAAAAAGAATAGTGTGGAATGTGTATCTATATGTTTTCACATGTGGTTAAGTAAAGCCCATGGACACATGCAAAGAGGGAGTCTAAGACGGTTTCCTTAGAAAAGGTCTTTGCTAGCAAGCTTGCGTCCACCTTCACCACCCCTCCCTTGTTGTGCGAGCCAATTGGTTGCCTCCTCATGGGTATAGAATGAATCACCTGTCTGCTCCCCAGTCTGTGCGCAGAGACCTGAGAACAGGGGTAATAAGACAGGCCCTTGAGGGACACCACCACGCCGCAGAGAGTATAAATATCAGCCTCTATGCATATGTAAATCACCCTCCTCATTTATTTATTTATCTTTTTTTTTCTTCTCTGAGGCTCAAGTGTGCTAATATCAAATAGCAAGCTTTTAGAGAGTGTTTAATGCCTGTCGGTGGGTGGTAGTGGAGCGCCGGAGTCTGGAGCGTGCAGCAGTTCATGAGTAATTAAGGGGTGTTTTGCTGAGCATAAATAATGCTGTTTGCATTGGTCCTTATGAGGAGAGAGCTGAGGAGAGAGGGAGGTAGGCTGGAGGAAGGCAGGCAAGCAGGCAGGCAGGGACAGCAAAGGTTAAAACCCTCCCCTGTCTCCCTCCTTATTCAACGCCTGTTAACGTTACACACAAGCAGGGAGGAGATCTCATTTGTTTGTTCTGTACCACTCTACGTTAAAGGAAATTATTGTCTATAAAGACCCGTATGAAAAGGAGGAGGGGGAAATTAAACTGGTTTTCACTCCTCCTTAATCATGGCTAGGTTAACATAACTGGGAGGGGAGATATACTGCAAAGCAGCCATGCAGTACACTGTACACAACCATTCAATCTGACTTGGCCTGATTTAAAAAAAACACAATGGCCCAGGCTACATAGAGATTAGTAAGGGCACACAAATAAATATATTTTAAAATGTAAATATAACAATATTCACATACATTTGACATACTTTTTATGATTAAAATAAGAATCACATAAAATAGAAATGTAGTACTTATAGTCACTGATGGCCGACATGAAAGTTTGGATGTGGAAGTCCTCTACTGAGAGGAATACATTGCAACACTACGTCTGCCTCCCAAATGGTACCCTATTCCCTTTACAGGGCACTACTTTTGACCGGAGTGGTGCACTGTGAAGGGAATAGGGTGCCATTTGGGGCACATCCAGTAGCTGTGTGCACTCGTTTAAGTGACAGTGACACTGCACCGCATGCACTTGTCGGGTCTAAGCGGTTGATTTTCCATTTGGAGGAGGAAATCCAGTTATTGCCTCATACCTTTGAAGAACACTTGTCAAGCCAAGTCGTGCATTTCACTGGAGCACATGAATAGTCACTGAGCAATCTCTAGAGCCAAGCAACACAGTGGCCGATGCTGTGAGAGATCTCCCCTCTTCTGACTCACTCCAATCACAAACATATCAGCTTGCCCTTAGGAATACTAACATACAGGTATATGTTTGCTGCACAAGTATTGTAACTGTAAAACCGCATGGGAACATCTGAGCTTTTCACAAGGGCTCAATATCTGAAGTCTGTGTTATTGTTTCAGCCATTGGGCTGAAAAGAAATTAGGGAGCATATTAAGAACCCGAAGGCTCTATAAAACTTTGAAAACAAAATACTGCAAAGTTGGCTAGGAGCTAGAAACAGGGCAAAGACATCTTTTGGCGCCATCTTGTTAACCGCCCAGTACCCTGCCCTGAAATGAGTCATTGTTACTTGCCGGCTACCACCCGGAACTACCCTGCACCTTAGAGACTGCTGCCCTACAGTGTGTACATAGTCTTTGAAAACTGGTCACTTTAATAATGTTTACATACTGTTTTACCCACTTCATATGTACTGTATATACTATATTCTAGTCATCCTATATAACTATTACTGTACACACCTTTTCTATACATATACTGTCCATAATGTCTGTACACACCATCATATACATATATATTTATATACTGGACTCTGACATTGCTTGTTCTGATATTTCTTAATTCCTTTCATTAACTTGTTGGGATTTGTGTGTATTGTTTTGCATCGTTAGGTATGACTGCACTGTTGGAGCTAGAGACATAAGCATTTCACTGCACCTGCGATAACATCTACAAAATATGTGTTACGGCACCAATACAATTGGATTTGATTTCCAGGGTAAAACAAAACAACATTTGTCCTGCACTCTAAGGATCTGATTTATCCAATCAATGAAGCAACTGTGTGAAACAAAGCGAAACTCAAGAGGAGACCGTTAACTGATTTGTAACACATTGAAAACGCTGCACAACATACTACACACGCAGAGGCTATTACCGATGTTGCTGTGGTTGTTGTTGACATCCAGCGAATATATATTACCACCGTCTCCTACTTGAGATGGCACAAAGGACTATGCTCAAGGAGAGACACAGGCATACAATATGGGCTACAATATCCTCTGGGTGCAATTACAGCATATACAGTATTTCTGTTAGAGAATGGCTTAGCCAAGGGGACAGCCCTATGAGTGAAACTATTTAGTTGTCATGACTGTGTGACAGGATCCAGTCCTGTTCGGTAAGTTTGTTGATCCCCTGAGTGGGAAGATAATAGCGTCCAGCCCAAGAACCAATAAATCAATCCGTTCCAGCACCACAGTTCAGGGGCTTGTAGTTAGCCCTCTCAATAAAAACATGACTTCCTGCTTCACAAACCAGCCTCTTCCATTTTTCATCTCTTGAGACCAGCAAATGACACTTCTTCCATTGATTTATACAACGTGGAGTGTATACAGTATGTATCACCGGTTGTTACTGTCTCTGAATATTAAGAATAGTATTAAACTCAATGGTTTACTTTACCCCCCAAAATCGGACTATGACGAAATATGAAAGCAACACCTTAAAGATGAACTAAAACATTTTGATAACCAAATGTGATAAAGAAGCATGTTCCTACCCTTAAAACATCTGAAAAACTGTTTGAAAATTGCCTCATCTGACTACTGCGTGCCGCCATCTTGATAACGTGTCATCAATGACGTCAATTGAATGGTTCTTCTGACAGGAAACCCAGATAACAACGCATGTTAGTAGCCTAATTGAGAATGACACGTATTTTACAAGAACCAATATCACTTCCTAAAAACACAACCTTATGGAACAATCCTTGGATAGCTTTTCAGAATTCACCAATACATTTGTCCAAATGGAAAACTAAAGTCATAGCAAACGTAAACGACTTGGTAACAGGAAATACCTTTATGACAGAATTAAAACGTAATTTTGGACTGACCAATGTAGATAATTTCAAATAGTATATAGGGGGGATGCAATCTTCACCGCTCTGCAGATTTTACTGTGAGGAGGCGGAGTCATTAGATCATTTGTTTTGGTACTGTCCATATGTAGCTCGTTTTTGGTCACAGGTCTAGGAATGGCTGAAGAACTGCAACATATGCCTAGAACTAAAGCTGCAGATAGCAATACTGGGTGATTTGAAAAGTCATAGTCAATCAATCAAATATATAATCATTATTTTAGCAAAAATGTTTATCTTTAATTTGCAATCTGTAGAAGCTATGAGAATAGAAAGGTTTCGTACTTTTGTGAAGCATCACAGCACAGTTGAAAAAATATATAACAAACAGACATCCAAAATGGATGGTGTAAAGAGATAGAAGGGGTTGAATGGAGCTGAAAATGTTCAGACATTTTGTGAAATAGCACAGCTACAAATAGAAATCAAACTGGATGGACATCAGAAAAAGAGGAAGGACTAGAACTAAACAAAATATAACTATTGTAAAATTGATTGTGTCTGTAAAATGTGTATAAGATGTATAAACTCAAGGTAGAAGACTAAGTGTTATTGTTTATTAGTTTACTCCAATTGGGGGAAGGGTGGTAGGGTTTTGCGAGGAATAATAAAGGTATATTCTAAACAAAAAAAGTATGTATATGTATGTATGTATATGGATATATAGATTTACCCCAAAATATATGAGGGATTGGAAATGATACAGACAATTACATTGATGGAAGCAACACTCTTTCCGCAATATTAAAGCTGATCCAAGAACCCAATGGTCACTCTTACAGAGCTTTAGAGTTCCTCTGAGGAGTTGGGAGAACCTCCCAGAAGGACAACCATCTCTACAGCACTCCACCAATCAGGCCTTTATGGTAGAGCGACCAGACGGAAGCCAATCCTCAGTAAAAGGCACATGACAGCCCGGTTAGAGTTTCCCAAAAGGCACCTAAAGATTCTCAGACCATGAGAAACAAGATTCTCTGGTCTGTTGAAACCAACATTGAACTCTTTGGCCTGAATGCCAAACGCCACATCTGGAGGAAACCTGGCACCATCCCTACGATGAAGCATGGTCGTGGTAGCATCATTCTGTGGGGATGTTTTTCAGCAGCAGGGACTGGGAGACTAGTCAGGATCAAGGCTAAGATGAACTGAGCAAAGTACTGATTAAAACCTGCTCCAGAGTGCTCAGGACCTCAGACTGGGCCGAAGGCTCACCTTCCAACAGGACAACGACACTAAGCACACAGCCAAGACAACGCAAGAGTGGCTTCAGGACAAATCTGTGAATGTCCTTGAGTGGCCCAGCCAGAGCCCAGATATTAACCTGATCGCACATCTCTGGAGAGATGTAAAAATAGCTGTGCAGCATTGCTCCCCATCCAGCCTGACAGATCTTGAGAGGATCTGCAGAGAAGAATGGGAGAAATTCCCCAAATTCAGATGTGCCAAGCTTGTAGCGTCATACCCAAGACTCGATGCTGTAATTGCGGCCAAAGGTGCTTCAATAAAAGTACTGAGTAAAGGGTCTGAATACTTATGTGAATGTGTTATTTCAGTTTATTATATTGAATAAATGAGCAAAAATGTCTAAAACTCTTTTTTCAGTCAATTGAAATGAATTAAAACAAACAGTGTTTCCTCTGACACATTGGTACGGCTGGCTTCCAGGTTAAGTGGGCATTGTGTCAAGAAGCAGTGGCGCTTAGTTGGGTTGTGTTTCGGAGGATGCATGGCTCTCGACCTTCGACTCTCCCAAGTCTGTACGGGAGCTGCAGCGATGAGACAAGACTGTAACTACCAATTAGAAAAAATTATAGGAAAAGACTTGCTTGGCCAAGAAACACGAGCAATGGACATTAGACCGGTGGAAATCTGTCCTTTGGTCTGATGAGTCCAAATGTAAGATTTTTGGTTCCAACCGCCGTGTCTTTGTGAGACGCAGAGTAGGTGAACGGATGATCTCCGCATGTGTGGTTCCCATGACGGAGCATGGAGGAGGTGTAATGGTGTGGGGCTGCTTTGCTGGTGACACTATCTGTGCTTTATTTAGAATTCAAGGCACACTCAATCAGCATGGCTACTACAATATTCTGCAGCGATACGCCATCCCATCTGGTTTGCGCTTAGTGGGTCTATCATTTGCTTTTCAACAGGACAATGACCCAACACACCTCCAAGCTGTGTAAGGGCTATTTGACCAAGAAGTGGTGAATCGTTGCTTCAAATCCATAAAAGCCTTGTTTTCTGCTGGGGACCATGTGAACGGTACCTTGGGAGAGGTGAGCACAGAGAGGGGACCCGCCAGGTTGCTGTAGCCCCGAATGAAATGGCTGAAAAATGAGCAAACCCCAGAAACCACTGTAGCTGCACCCTGGATGTGGGTTGGGGCCAATCCACCACCAATCTCACTTTTTCCAGATCCCTCTGAACATTCCCTTCAGAGATGATGTATCCCAGAAAAGTGATTGTGGAGCGGTGGAACTCGCACTTCTCCACTTTAAGAAACAACTGGTTCTCCAGAAGGCACTGAAGAACTTGTCGCACATGGAGAACATGTTCCTGGACAGAACGGGAGAAAACCAGGATGTCATTGAGTATACAAAAACAAACCGATTCAACATGTCCCAGAGCACATTGTTAATCAGAGCCAGGAAGACAGCAAGAGCGTAGTGAGTCCAAACGGCATGATCAGGTACTCATAGTGTCCACTTACTGTATTGAAAGTGGTCTTCCACTCGTCTCCTTTGCGTTACTGAAGAAGGTGGTAGGCATTCCGGAGGTCCAGTTTAGAAATGATGGTTGCCCCCTGGAGAGGTTTGAAAGCTGAGGAAAGGAATGGTAGTGAGTACCGGATCTTGACCGTGATGTCATTGAGACCCCGGTAATCAATACATGGACGCTGGGTCTTGACCTTCTTTCCCACAAAGAAGAATACTGCGCCGGCAGGAGAGGCGGAAGGGCGAATGCTTCCAGCCACCAGAGAGTTATCAATGTACTCCTCCATGGCCTTGGTCTCAGGGCCAGACAGGGAATATATCCGGTCTTGAGGCGGTGTGGTGCCCGGGAGGAGGTTAATCGCAGAAACGTAAAGATGATGTGGTGGAAGGGAGGTAGCACGAGCCTTACTGAAAACCTCCCGGAGGTCATGATACTCTGTGTGAATGGCAGAGAGATCCGAGGCCGAACTTAACCCAGCAGGCAGACATTTAGGGGAAGGCTGTGCCGCCTTTAGGCAGTGTGTGAGTGACAGAATGGGCTCCAACCCAGGATTGAACCCGTGGTCCAGTCAATATTGGGATTGTGCTTCTGGAGCCAAGAAAATCCCAAAACCACAGGGATGTGAGTATTGACTCACTGTGATTACCAGATATCCGCAGAGTCATGGGAACTGTGCTGTGTGTGACTCTTCCAATGGAAAGGCTGTCCAGAGCATCCATGGGAACAGAAAGGAGTTGAGTGGGAATACCTAGTTCAGATAGCATCCATGAAACTCTCATCAGCCCCAGAGTCAATGAGCACCCGAAAAGTATTTGACTGGTCTCCCCACAGCAGAATAACAGCAAAAGGGGTACGGGTTATTGGATTTAGGGAATTCCCAGTCTGACTCACCAGAGTACTTGTACCTACTAATGATCTAGGTCACCTCACTGGACAGGTAGCAATGAAACGCCCCGCAGCACTGCAATACAGACAACTGTTGGAGCTTAGCCTATGTGAACGTTCCCTAGGCAATAATGATTCTCGAGGGAGCTCGCGTGGCTTTGGATCCTCTCGGGAAAACCATCCTTGGGGACTTCCGGGATCCCTCGGAGGTGAGCAAACCACTGCGGATAAACGAGTGTACCCGAGACCAGATCTCCTCTCACTCCTGCGTTCCCTTAGGCGTCCATCAATTCTAATGGTGAGGGCGATGAGGGAGTCAAAGTCCACCGGTAGTTCTCGAGTAGCTAGCTCATCTTTTACCACCTCAGATAATCCGCGAAGAAAATTATCGAAAAGAGACTCCAGATTCCAGGCACTCTCGGCAGCCAACGTGAGAAAATCAACCTTGTAGTCTGCCACACTACGGGAGTTTTGACGTAATTCAATAAGTTTACTGGGCGCCTCTCTCCCGGATACCGGAGTATCGAATACCTTCCTCACTTCTGCCATGAAATCCTCCAGATGACAACTAATGGTGGATTGTTGCTCCTAAACTGCCGTAGGCCAGGAGAGCGCCCTTTCCGGCATTAGTGTAATAACATACGCTATCTTAGAAATAAGAGAACACTGAGAAAATAATAAAAATAAGAGAACACTGAGAAAGAAAAGCCTGGCAGGTACCAGGATCCCCAGAATATCACTCCGGAAGAGGTAGGTGGGGTTCTATGGGAGCCGGGGTAGGCTGTACAAGCTCACCACTAATAGGGAAAAAATTACTGGGTGGTTGGGGTTTCTCAGAGCAGGCAGCCTCTGAGCTAACTCAGAGGCCTCTGAGCTATCTCCTTAAACCCTTGGTCGTGGCATTCCGTTAAGGAACAGAGCCCTTCCAGAAGGTCCTGTAACAGCTCCTCATGTCTCCCAATAGTGTCTCCCAGCAGGGAGACAGCGTGGCGGAGCTGGTCCAAGTCTGCTGGGTCTGTCATGGCTAGTTGGTACTGTAAGGGCACAAGGCGAGACCCAGATGCAGACACAGGAGGTTAGAGTCTTTGTAGTTTATTTATAATCCAAAAGGAGTAGGCAAGAGAATCATCGTGGATAGGCAAAAGGTCAAAACCAGATTCTGAGTCCAAGAGGTAAAGAGTGGCAGACAGGCTTGATGACAAGGCAGGCAGATCGGGTACGGAGTCCAGAACAAACAGGCAAGGGTCAGAACCGGGAAGACTAGAAAAAGAGAATAGAAAAAAGGAGCACAGGAACACGCGCTGGTTGACTTGAAAACATACAAGATGAACTGGCACAGAGGCATAGGAAACACTGGGATAAATACACTGGGGGAAATAAGTGACACCTGGAGGAGATGGAGACAATCACAAGAACAGGTGAAACAGATCAGGGCATGACACATGCAGGCAAAGGAATAATTGTTTACCCGTTGAGTGTAGGGGACAGTATTTTGATGTTTGGATGAAAAACGTACCCAAATTAAACTGCTTATTTCTCAGGTCCAGAAGCTAGTATATGCATATAATTGTCCGATTAGGATAGAAAACACTCTAAAGTTTCCAAAACTGTCAAAATATTGTCTGTGAGTATAACAGAACTGATATTGCAGGCAAAAACCTGAGGAAAATCCAACCCGGAAGTGCTGTTTTCCCTGAAAGCTCTCTGTTCCATTGCCTGACTTCGCTCAATTTAAAGGGATATCAACCAGATTCATTTTCCTATGGCTTCCCCATGGTGTGAACAGTCTTTAAACATAGTTTCAGGCTTTTATCTTGATAAATGAGCGAGAAAGTTCACATCGCGTCAGTGGGTGGCTGGGTGCCAGCCAGCAGCGTTTTGCATGCGCAACAGCTTGGAGCAGACATTTCTCTCTCTCTCCTATTGAAGAAGCTACAGTCCCGGTTGAAATATTATCGATTATATATAGTAAAAACAACCTGAGGATTGATTATAAAAAACGTTTGACATGTTTCTACGAACTTTATAGATAGTATTTGGAATTTTCATCTGCGATGTCGTGACTGCTCGAGCCTCTGGATTTCTGAACATTAAGAGCCAAACAAATGGAGTTATTTTGGATATAAAAATAATCTTTACGGAACAAAAGGAATGTTTTAAGTGTAACTGGGAGTCTCTTGAGTGCAAACATCCGAAGATCATCAAAGGTAAGCGATTTAATTTATTGCTTATTGCTTAATTACTTGGCTGCTAGCTGTTTGTAATATTTTGTCTACTGAGAGAGATGTCTTTACATAAACGCTTGGTATGCTTTTGCCGAAAATCTTTATTGAAATCTGACACGCCAATTGGATTAACAACAAGCTAAGCTGTGTTTTGCTATATTGCACTTGTGATTTCATGAAAATGTAATATTTTTAGTAATTTAATTTGAATTTGGCGCTCTGCAATTCAGCGTATGTTGACAAAAATGATCCCGCTAACGGGATGGGTGCATCAAGAATTAATCGAGAATCCACACCAGGAAAAAGCCCAGGCACCACACAGAAGACAAATATTATAATAAATCATCTTCTATTGTACAGTTTGAAACACAGCTGAACTGTGTCAGCATAACATCAACATTAGGGATGGCTAATTGAACATGCATACATGTGCACAGGCACAGAGATTACATTTAGAACAATATCTAACCGAATAAAATAAAAAACATTTGTAATCTTTTTTATTTCACCTTTATTTAACCAGGTAGGCCAGTTGAGAACAAGTTCTCATTTACAACTGCGACCTGGCCAAGATTAAGCAAAGCAGTGCGACAAAAACAACAACACAAAGTTACACATAAACAAACAGAGGCCAAATGAATAGGCCAAAGTGGTGAAAAAATACAATTTAGCATTAACACTGGAGTGATAGATGTGCAGATGATGATGTGCAAGTAGAGATACTGGGGTGCAAAAGAGCAAGAGGGTAAGTAATAATATGGGGGTGAGGTAGTTGGGTGTGCTATTTACATATAGGCTGTGTACAGGTATAGTGATCGGTAAGATGCTCTGACAGCTGATGATTAAAGTTAGAAAGGGAGATATAAGACTCCAGCTTCAGTGATTTTGCAATTCTTTCCAGTTATTGGCAGCAGAGAACTGGAAGGAAAGGCGGCCAAAGGAAGTGTTGGCTTTGGGGATGACCAATGAAATATACCTGCTGGAGCGAGTGCTACGGGTGGGTGCTGCTATGGTGACCAGTGAGCTGAGATAAGGCAGGGCTTTACCTAGCAAAGACTTATAGATGACTTGGAGCCAGTGGATTTGGCAACGAATATGTAGTGAGGGCCAGCCAACGAGAGCATACAGGTCGCAGTGGTGGGTAGTATATGAGGCTTTGGTGACAAAACGGATGGCACTGTGATAGACTACATCCAGTTTGCTGAGTAGAGTGTTGGAGGCTATTTTGTAAATGACATCGCCGAAGACAAGGATCGATAGGATGATCAGTTTTACGAGGGTATGTTTGGCAACATAAGTGAAGGAGGCTTTGTTATGAAATAGGAAGCCGATTCTAGATTTAGTTTTGGATTGGAGATGCTTAATGTGAGTATGGAAGGAGAGTTTACAGTCTAACCAGAGCCCTAGGTATTTGTAGTTGTCCACATATTCTAAGTCTGAACCGTCCAGAGTAGTGATGCTAGTCGGGCGGGAGGGTGCAGGCAGCAATCGGTTGAAGAGCATGCACTTAGTTTTACTAGCATTTAAAAGCAGTTGGAGGCCACGGAAGGAGTGTTGTACGGCATTGAAGCTTGTTTGGAAGTTTGTTGGCAGTGTCCAAAGAAGGGCCAGAAGTATACAGAATGGTGTCGTCTGCGTAGAGGTGGATCAGAGAATCACCAGCAGCAAGAGCAACATTACTGATATATACAGAGAAAATAGTTGCATAACCCTCAACTTTTGCACAGTGACCAGACTGTGCAAATGTACCTAGGTACAACCATGTCTATCAGGCATGCATAGGCAAATATTTTTCCAGTAAATCCAGCAAATCAGTTTAACTGATTTCCAACAGTAAATTGTTTCTCCTCACTGTTAGGAAACTTAGCTATCTGGCTAGCTTGCTGTTGGGAATCCGATCTTGATTCATGCCTATCATTTTATAAGATTGAACTGCATCCACTGTCATAATCATAACCAATGTCAACCCTCATCAGTTATGTAACATAGAGTAGCTAGCTTGAAAAATAGTTTACTGTTGCTGATGTTACACATTTGCTAACAAGTTACAAATGCGAGGCTTGGCACATAGCAAGTTAGCAGGTGCCAGGCTAACCAGCTAGCCAACTCCAGTGATGTGCTAACATTTTCTAGCAAACCTTGCTTTAGGTGGTTGGTTTTAACGTTAGTAACTTGCTGTTTAGTAGCCAAATCTAGGAAAAAGAGAAGAGGTTTTTCAATCGAGATACAATAGATCTCTGATTGTAAAACCTCTTCTCTTTTAAGTCATTGATATTGCTACCAGTAGCTATTTACCTAACACAGCTAGCTAGACTAGTTAGCAAACAGAAAAAATATTTCATTTCTCCCCACTGTAACACAGTAGTATGTTAGCCAGCAATACACAATATGGGTTTCGGTAGATAAACTAATGTTAGCTAGCTAGGTGGCCTACATGAAAAAATAATATTTCTCATCTGCCCTCTTGCTGCTGGCATCAGCTGTAGCTGAGCTTCTAGCTAAATCCAACTCTTTGCTTCAAATCCCCTTCGCTATATTTTGGTTGAAACATGTATGGTTGAATGTCACCATGTAGCTAATAGAACATAAATAAATGCTCCATCGTCGAATTCATGTTGATGAGAGGAATCACTTGAAGCTATTACGGTCTGTGTTGTGTCCGCCTCGCTTTAAAAAAAACCATCTTGGGGCGGCGGCGGAGCCAGAGCAGGACTACATTTATTTTCAGATCTCGTACCCCCCCAGTACACCGGAAGTTGTCCGAAAGTGTATCGTTCGGCACGTCAAGTCCAGTCTCGCTATCTTCGTGGCCAATTATGCGTGAAGCACATCTCAATGACTTAGAAAACCCTCTGACAAACCCAGGATCCCCCAGGTTGAAATTCCCCTTTAACAACCCTACATGTCTGTAGCTAACTATTTCAGAACAGACACCTAGCTAGCTAGCTAGCTTGAATACACATTTTTCTATACAGCTAGCCTCCCTAGGTTTGGCACATCTGATGTCCCTCTCTGTAAACCATAAATACTGTTTTATCCATAGTGTACATGGTCTGCCTGCAAAAGTGACTATTATTTGGGGAATTAGCTTACAAACCTTGTTCACTGTTAGCTAGCTTGCTTGCTAACTTTGGCTAACACAGTACGATCTGATGCCTATGTCTAAACTACTGTATGGTCACAGCTACACCTTGCTCGCTGAATGAACACAAAAAAATCTACAAGTGGGTTTTGACTGGACTATACAGGATTATTCGATGCTAGCTACCTGCTTTGTTATTGTGGAGATCATGCATTTAGCTAGCTTAGCTACTAATGTCTGGTAACAGTAAATCTGATGCCCCTGCCCAGGTGAAAATCACTTTAATGCAGCCTACAGCTGAATGAGCTCAAAAACGTTTGCAATTGGATTTTTGACCAGTCTATACAGGCTTGTTAATATTGTATAGTTTTTACATATCATACTGGTCGTTTTAGCTTTGAGTTTATTCACTTCTTGGTCAGAGTCTTGATCAGGATGACTGCCTTGCCTGGTTCACCAATTACTTTGCAGACAGAGTTCAGTGTGTCAAATCGGAGGGCATGCTGTCCGGTCCTCTGGCAGTCTCTATGGGGGTGCCACAGGGTTCAATTCTCGGGCCGACTCTTTTCTCTGTGTATATCAATGATGTTGCTCTTGCTGCGGGCGATTCCCTGATCCACCTCTACGCAGATGACACCATTCTATATACTTTCGGCCCGTCTTTGGACACTGTGCTATCTAACCTCCAAACAAGCTTCAATGCCATACAACACTCCTTCCGTGGCCTCCAACTGCTCTTAAACGCTAGTAAAACCAAATGCATGCTTTTCAACCGGTCGCTGCCTGCACCTGCATGCCCGACTAGCATCACCACCCTGGATGGTTCCGACCTAGAATATGTGGACGTCTATAAGTACCTAGGTGTCTGGCTAGACTGCAAACTCTCCTTCCAGACTCATATCAAACATCTCCAATCGAAAATCAAATCAAGAGTCGGCTTTCTATTCCGCAACAAAGCCTCCTTCACTCAAGCCGCCAAGCTTACCCTAGTAAAACTGACTATCCTACCGATCCTCGACTTCGGCGATGTCATCTACAAAATGGCTTCCAACACTCTACTCAGCAAACTGGATGCAGTCTATCACAGTGCCATCCGTTTTGTCACTAAAGCACCTTATACTACCCACCACTGCGACTTGTATGCTCTAGTCGGCTGGCCCTCGCTACATATTCGTCGCCAGACCCACTGGCTCCAGGTCATCTACAAGTCTATGCTAGGTAAAGCTCCGCCTTATCTCAGCTCACTGGTCACGATGGCAACACCCATCCGTAGCACGCGCTCCAGCAGGCGTATCTCACTGATCATCCCTAAAGCCAACACCTCATTTGGCCGCCTTTCGTTCCAGTACTCTGCTGCCTGTGACTGGAACGAATTGCAAAAATCGCTGAAGTTGGAGACTTTTATCTCCCTCACCAACTTCAAACATCAGCTATCTGAGCAGCTAACCGATCGCTGCAGCTGTACATAGTCTATTGGTAAATAGCCCACCCTTTTCACCTACCTCATCCCCGTACTGTTTTTATTTATTTACTTTTCTGCTCTTCTGCACACCAATATCTCTACCTGTACATGACCATCTGATCTTTTATCACTCCAGTGTTAATCTGCAAAATTGTAATTATTTGCCTACCTCCTCATGCCTTTTGCACACATTGTATATAGACCCCCCCTTCGTTTTCTACTGTGTTATTGACTTGTTAATTGTTTACTCCATGTGTAACTCTTTGTTGTATGCTCACACTGCTATGCTTTATCTTGGCCAGGTCGCAGTTGCAAATGAGAACTTGTTCTCAACTAGCCTACCTGGTTAAATAAAGGTGAAATAAAAATAAAAATAAAAAAAGGCCATGAGTAAAATCAGCATGCAGACATTGTACCATGACGTTATTTCAATATGCCTTCGGCCACATTTGTCTAAGCTTGTGCTACATGCAAAAAAAAAGTATAATATTTTGTTTTAAAAGCATTTTCATAACATCGTATTCAACAAAGTTACCTAACATCGACATGAAAAACAATGTTGTAGGTTGATTTGAGCGATTCAGTTCCACTTTCAACATCTTATTATATGCATAGAATAGTTGTGCTTTGAGTTTTAATATGAAAAGTTATTCAGAAGAGAGATGATCTGGTACTGGTGCTGTCACAATAGAGATAATAGGGACTGGCAGCACCTACGTCCCCGTGTTCAAGCTGCCAGCATTGTGCTCCAGGGTCCAGGGAGAGGAGCTTTATTCAGGCCAGGGAGGCAGGGACTTGTACTGGGGTTGGGACTGAGCCACCCTGGTCCTCATGCTGGGTGAATGTCAGCAGAGACCCAGCAAGACCCATGGAGCCCTCCGCTCCCTCTGCTCTGCTCCCTCTGCTTGCACCGCCACCCAGCGTGACACCGACATAATCATGGACGGCAGTTGTGACACATGTAAGCAATGACTCCACACAGCTATCTGATCAGCATTACCGCTCTGTCAAAAGCACTGACTGCAGGGGCATGATGGGAGCTGTGATAGGGCCCCTTCCCTCTAACACAGGTCAGAGATGACGCCACTCCAGGGGTGCCCGCCGTACCTCCCCAAAATTAGCTAAACTCCACCATCATCATCAACAACATGGGTCTACATTGAAAAAAACTGCCTTTATTTTTAACCTAAACAATAGCCTATTAGGTTAAAAAATAAAGGGCAATATAACCAATATATAATGTAATTATATAATTATCATGATGATAAGCATTTAAGGAGATTGTCACTTGTTTGGTTTATGTTCTCACATACTCTAAATTGGGATATAAACTCCACGGGGAACAAAAACAGCATTATTTGTCATAAAGCTACGAGGGCATCAGCCATCAATCATTGGCATCACATTTGCCGTAGTCTGTTGTCAGTGCCTATTACGGCTGAATTCATTTTCCTCAATTAATTCAAAATCTAACCCCTTGGCAGCCATGGGTGTATGTTTTTTTTTCATCCATCCGCCTACCTATTTGTCAAAATGGTCTAAGTGACAGTGCAGTAATGCACATTCATTATAAAATGTGAAACAATAGTGGGCATATATCATTAATTAAGTCAATATTTGGAAAGGGGGAATTTTGTGGGAATAATCAGTATTACTGCAAGTTCTTTATGTAGCCTACCTGCAAACTGCAAGAGAATCAAATATATTCCAGGACCCTTATTATTAATTCAGCATTCATTTCTTTTTTGAGAAAACCTGATCATGTGACTTACATTTTTTTTTTTACCCCAAATACTTTCTTTTGTAACATATTTTATTTTAATATTTTATTTGATATTTATTTTCTATGCCTAATATTAGCTAATCATAATGTATGATCTGGAGAGCTTTTGAATTGTTTGTCAGGTCGCAATGAACTAGCAATGCTGATTCTATTCATACAACTCCAATCTATTTTAGGGGTGTAAAACAAAAGAAGACAGAAATGTCACTGCTGTGGCTTTGTCTGATCATTTGTACGATCTAAAACGCACACACACACACACACACACACACACACACACACGCACGCACAAACAAGTATCATTTTCCTTATCATTAGCGACATTAGAAAAAAACTGTTTGGAATGCACGAAGCATTACTTTAAATGTGGTGTTTAAATTAATTAACTGTAAACATGATTTAATTTCAGGAGATCATTTGAAAGTATAATTGCACACTGGGATTAAAATGAACTCTGTCGGGCATGTGGTCCCCCCAACTGAGCGCCCAGGATGGAGAAATGTCCAGTTTTAAAATGAATATGCATTTTAGATGAACAAGTCTTAATCTCAATCTTAAAGGACATTTAAAAAACACTTGGAACCTTCCGCGCAATCAGACGCAATTTGACTGCAACGTCCACCATGCAGAATCCGCGATTACATTTTTCATGTGCATGATTGAAATCGCTTTAGTGACCGTGCGGGGAGCATTTCACCGTGCATATTAATTACACACAGGCTTTGTCATCGGGGGTCTCAGCGGCCATGCTTGCTAAGCTGGCTCATTTGAACTGAGACCACAGCTTTTTGAGCCTGCTGTGCGCATCATGCCCACCGTCAAGAGCCAAAGGCTGCAGAGATAGGTTGCTGGTGTGATTACTGGTTAAAAAAGAAATTCCAATTTCACCCGCACCTGCAGACTCGAGCGTCTAAGCATCTCGCAATTGGATTAAAGCATAGTAATTAGACTGCTGTATTAGTGTTTAATGGATAAACACTGGAACCGATCAGAAAGTTAGACACTGCCATCAAGTCATTCACTGTCTAATTGTGTGTTTCATTCCTGTTCTGGTTAGAGAACTAATAGAAATCATAGGCTCAATTATACAATTACCAAATCACACCCATCCAATCCTTTTAGGGTTGTAGGCATTCTTAGTTATGAGAATTCCATTTAAATGTAACATTTCGGAGAAAATTCTCAGATTTAGGGCATTTTCCTCCTAATTGTAAGATTTTTTCTTTAAGTAATCCATAAAACATTTTAACATGGGTGTCTATAGGGGTATAGGGGCTAGAGCTTTCGGACAGGACTTCATGACTACATTATATAAATTCCATTACAGAAGAAAAGACCAGTGCTTTGTGTAACTCAAACTATTCTACCTATTTGTTTGCTGAGCAGTGCCAGGGCCACTTATGTCACTTATGCGATGTGAGTCCATGTGACATTTGGGTGGAGGAAGGGAGGCGCAGGGCAGGCAGGAGTCGGTGATGGTTAGGCATAGAAGCCACTGACTCAGCTAGCTGATGTGTGGGACATTTCACACATCTCTCTAGGCCTCCCCCCACGCCAAAAAGACCCAAATAGCCCTGATTAACGATCCCCTCCCCAGCCATTGGTGACAGGGCGGAGGGAGATTTTCCTCACAATTATTCCAAGGGTGAAAGCTTTGAAAATGAAATGCAACAAAATCTAAAGATCACATGTGAATATGCCCCCCAAATAGGTTGGGTCTTATTTGGCTCCACCTCCATGTGAAAGAAACCACGCTTTACTGATGCTGGACATACTGTACTGTATTTTTATTTTACAATGTGCATCCCAAATGGCACCCTATTCCCTCTATACTGCACTATTTTTGACCAGAGCCCTATTGACCCTGTTCAAAAGTAGTACACTACATAGGGAATAGGGTGGCATTTGGGACATAGACCGTGTTTGAGGTGGTTAAGAGCCTTGGGCCAGTAACTGAACGGTCGCTGGTTCGCATCCCCAAGCCGACTAGGTGGAAAATCTGTCGATCGGCCTTTGAGCAAGGCATTTTATGCCTAATTTCTCATGTAAGCCGCTCTGGATAAAAGTGTCTTCTAAATAAATAAAAAAGTGAAAAATAAGAAATGTAATGGAGATTGTGGGCTTATTTAATAATCCTTTATTTGACATTTGAAGATGGTACTCTCCAGGAGTCACATGGCTGTTTTATAGAAAAACACAGCATTATATTATGATCCAAGCTGCAGTAACCCCACACATTACCTCAATCCAGCCCACTATGACAAATTGATAGTAGTTGAACGCTGAAGGAATTACTGCCATGATGACCATACACTCATCCAAGATGGCTCATTTCATCTCTTCAAATCTCTTCAAATCAAATCCCAATCTGCTCAGGTATTTACAGGATTGATTTGGGGACGTAATACTTCAGCCATCCATGAGGAAAATGACTTCAACGTGTGAACAAAAATAATTCCAGTGGTATTTGAATCCAGAGAGCTGTATCTGTTACAACTGTGTGTCCTTGACACAATTCAAACTCAGCTGTTTGCACAGAACATATTTTGTCTTCATTTCCCTGAACCTTGCACAAAAATATCACCTTCCACTCTGTTACTGTACACAAGGAGCCAATGTTCAGGAGGAAAAGTGAATTAAGCCACGTTCAGTATGTAGATATTACATCCGAATCCTCTCGTGTCCTTTTGAGGCGCATCTAACCAGTTTGCTGGTTTTCTGGATAGCTCAGCAGAACCTGTTTGATAGTTTACCTTGACAAATTAGAGTAGGGGAGATTTAATGAACAGAACATATGGGGTCACCTTTGTTTCTTGGGGTAAAAACATTTATATATATATATATTTTTTCTTACTGTCAGATGCCTCCTTAATAATCAGATTTCTCATCCTCCCCATAATAGAGGGCACCCGGAATCTCATTACCTTATCTAGCTGAGAGGGAAAAGGGATTTATTTGTATTTTTACTTCCATAGTCAAAAAACAACAACAACGTAGATACAGAGTTCTGCTTATTTGCACATACATCGAAATCCTCTCCCAGATATGTAAATGACTTGGGCAAAAACGAAATGCTAAAGTCTACACCATTAGTTTCCCCACTTCATAATCTCCACATGGGGCTGTTAGTGAGATAATGCACCATACAATACATGGTTTCCTTTTAAATAATAGGAAAACGTATTTTGAAATGAATATTAAATCTAGATTAATGTGGGAAACCTCCCAAGGTCTAACGGTCTCTTTTTTAATTTAAGGCTCTATTACATGGCAAGAAAGGAGAAAACAGAGACGAGGCTTCTAAGGGAAAAAGCTCTATGAATATTTAAATTCAAAAAGCATGAAATTGTTCTATGGAACAATGGAAGATCACAAGTTTGTTATTCTACAAATAAGGAATGTGAGGGACAGAGTGTTATCATGTCACCAGAGGGAAGAACAAAGCATCTCAAATATGGTAAAGGAAAGATGTACAGATTCAAGATAACAACCTATACACGGGAGGTGATTGTAAATAATTGGTATGATAGTAATATGCATTTCATTATTAGGTTGCAACATGACAAAATAGTAAGGCTATTGGGGACATTTTTGAGTGGCTATCATACAAGACAAGGACCTCGTGAAATCTATCTAAAAATCGACCAACACCACTTTCAGCACAATAAAACCACGTAGGTACACTGCAAAACGCTCATCAGCATCGTTTCCCAATATTGTTGTTGTGTTATTGTTTTAACATAGGACATTTAAAAATAGACATGCCAAAAATGCAGAAGCGCAAACAAAATTGACAGGCGCCCAGCCGCCCGGCGGTGGTCTGCTCTCTGTTTGATTCCAACGTCAGACCTGGTCTGAAGTCTTAAACAATCCCCTTTTGATCTTTTATGACTTACACCACAAAGCAAAAGTAGAAAGGACAGCTTGTGCACCGCCCAAAGAGGTATCACCCTCTACAGCCTCCCTGTTCCCCACAAATGCCAGACTTTATTGCAAGGCAGTGGCCAGGTTAGGCCAATCTGCACTTCTAACATTTTCTGGATGGTCTTCTACTTCTGCCATGCCTTTATTATCACCCCTATATACTGTAGTGTGCTCCATGACTTCAGAAATGTCCTTGATCCCTGTGCTAGATGATTCCTTACTTGACACACAGGGGGTGTACACTGTACTGTAAGGATGTCAGTACTGAAGTTTAACAATTAAAGATGACATGTTCATTTATGTACCAACTCGTCCCGGTTCATATCCATACAAGCCGCTCCTTTCCCTTACAGAGTTAGCCTACAGACTTCCCCTCGTGAGTAAGGGTCTAAGTGATAAAGCATTTAGCAACTGCGCTAAGTGACACATTTGCTTCTTGCATTAACTCTGGCAATTAATGCGTTAATGTTTTATTATGTTCATTTCACTTGAAGTTTTAGCAGGATGGCTGGGTGAGAATGCCAGGGCCTGTTGACGACAATGCTGATGTATTCTTTGCTAATGCTAGAAGCATATTTGCATGTTCTAATGCTAGCAGCACATTCACATGTTCTAATGCTAGCAGCACGTTCACATGTTCTAATGCTAGCAGCACGTTCACATGTTCTAATTCTAGCAGCACGTTCACATGTTCTAATGCTAGCAGCACGTTCGCATGTTCTAATGCTAGCAGCACATTCACATGTTCTAATGCTAGCAGCACGTTCACATGTTCTAATGCTAGCAGCACGTTCACATGTTCTAATTCTAGCAGCACGTTCACATGTTCTAATGCTAGCAGCACGTTCGCATGTTCTAATGCTAGCAGCACATTCACATGTTCTAATGCTAGCAGCACGTTCACATGTTCTAATGCTAGCAGCACATTCACATGTTCTAATGCTAGCAGCACATTCACATGTTCTAATGCTAGCAGCACGTTCACATGCTCTAATGCTAGCAGCACGTTCACATGTTCTAATGATAACAGCACATTCGCATGTTCTAATGCTAGCAGCACGTTCACATGTTCTAATGCTAGCAGCACGTTCACATGTTCTAATGCTAGCAGCACGTTCGCATGTTCTAATTCTAGCAGCACGTTCACATGTTCTAATGCTAGCAGCACATTCACATGTTCTAATTCTAGCAGCACGTTCACATGTTCTAATGCTAGCAGCACATTCACATGTTCTAATGCTAGCAGCACGTTCACATGTTCTAATGCTAGCAGCACGTTCGCATGTTCTAATTCTAGCAGCACGTTCACATGTTCTAATGCCAGCAGCACGTTCGCATGTTCTAATTCTAGCAGCACGTTCACATGTTCTAATGCTAGCAGCACGTTCGCATGTTCTAATGCTAGCAGCACATTCACATGTTCTAATGCTAGCAGCACGTTCACATGTTCTAATGCTAGCAGCACGTTCACATGTTCTAATGCTAGCAGCACGTTCACATGTTCTAATTCTAGCAGCACGTTCACATGTTCTAATGCTAGCAGCACGTTCGCATGTTCTAATGCTAGCAGCACGTTCGCATGTTCTAATGCTAACAGCACATTCACATGTTCTAATGCTAGCAGCATGTTCACATGTTCTAATGCTAGCAGCACATTCACATGTTCTAATGCTAGCAGCACATTCACATGTTCTAATGCTAGCAGCACGTTCACATGCTCTAATGCTAGCAGCACGTTCACATGTTCTAATGATAACAGCACATTCGCATGTTCTAATGCTAGCAGCACGTTCACATGTTCTAATGCTAGCAGCACGTTCACATGTTCTAATGCTAGCAGCACATTCACATGTTCTAATGCTAGCAGCACATTCACATGTTCTAATGCTAGCAGCACGTTCACATGCTCTAATGCTAGCAGCACGTTCACATGTTCTAATGATAACAGCACATTCGCATGTTCTAATGCTAGCAGCACGTTCACCTGCTCTAATGCTAGCAGCACGTTCACATGTTCTAATGATAACAGCACATTCACCTGCTCTAATGCTAGCAGCGCGTTCACATGTTCTAATGCTAGCAGCACATTCACATGTTCTAATGCTAGCAGCACGTTCACATGTTCTAATGCTAGCAGCACGTTCACATGTTCTAAAAGATGTATCACTAGCCACTTTAACTATGCCACTTTGTTTACATACTCATCTCATATGTATATACTGTACTCGATACCATCTACTGTATCTTGCCTATGCTGCTCTGTACCATCACTCATTCATATATCCTTATGTACATATTCTTTTTCCCCTTACACTGTGTATAAGACAGTAGTTTGGAATTGTTAGTTAGATTACTTGTTGGTTATTACTGCATTGTCGGAACTAGAAGCACAAGCATTTCGCTACACTCGCATTAACATCTGCTAACCATGTGTATGTGACAAATAAAATTTGATTTGATTTGATTGGATTTAGCAGCACATTCACATGTTCTAATGCTAGTAGCACATTCACATGTTCTAATGCTAGCAGCACATTCACATGTTCTAATGCTAGTAGCACGTTCACATGTTCTAATGCTAGCAGCACATACACATGTTCTAATGCTAGCAGCACGTTCACATGTTCTAATGCTAGCAGCACGTTCACATGTTCTAATGCTAGCAGCACGTTCACATGTTCTAATGCTAGCAGCACGTTCACATGTTCTAATGCTAGCAGCACGTTCACATGTTCTAATGCTAGCAGCACGTTCACATGTTCTAATGCTAGCAGCACATTCACATGTTCTAATACTAGTAGCACATTCACATGTTCTGTACGTGTAAGGGGCCTTAAACGAGGAAGTCCAAACATGACATCTTTTCATCTCATAAAGGTAATTGGGATATTTCTGCTAAGAACTCAAACGGAGAAACTGTGAGATCTGTGAATCTGCTCTGCTTGTTGTGGATTTGAACACTAACACTGGCGTTTCGTGTTAGCCCTAACACTTGGGTGAATGAATCCCAAATATAAAGCATAAACAGGGTCTGTGGAACTGTTGCGGGATGAGATGGTGAGAACGTTTAAATGGAGAGTTTAAGGTGAGAGAAACGGTTTTCTCAGTAGCCAGAGGGTCCTTGCAACTACTTTAATTATGATTATACGGTAGAGAAGGAAGGCAGCCCTAAGGACAGGGAGTGAAAGTGGAGAATTATGTGCAGGGGCTGTACGTATCAGCCTCTCAAGAGTAGGAGTTCTCATCTAGGATCAGTTCCCTCTTGTACATATAATCATATTAATTATAATCCAAACGCAAAACTGATCCTAGATCAGTGCTGCTACTCTGAGATGCTTTATATATACGTAAAGCCCCTGTTCTCAAATGCAGCCTTTGTAGCCTACTTGCGCAGAGACAACGGAGCATCATTACATGAACATTATATTCTTTACATTATTCATCCAGGGTTACTGACATGTCTGAAGTTAGATTTGGTACTCACATGAGACTTGATAACTTACGTTCTATTAATGACCTCTGTGGGAACATGAAGGTATTTATACTGTCTAAATGGTAGCAGGCAGCACTGCAAAGATGAACACCATGACTGCAGACAGTTTTCCCTATTGTCTGAAGACCTGAGCATTGCACTTTCAGAAAGCTTCTTTTTTTAAATCACTATTGGGATGATTTTTGGAGAGAGAGAGAGAGAGAGAGAGAGAGCGCGCGCGAGAGAGAGAGAGAGAGAGAGAGAGAGAGAGAATGCTTGCCAATGACTATGGTAGTGGGAATATTCACCTGACATGAGATTTGTGTGTCGCATGGCACAACCAACCACTACTGGGCCATTAAATATATGTAAATGAAGAGAAACACAAGAGAGCTAGGGCATGATAGCACGCACAAGGGAGAAATGGATCCTGGGTAGTGATTAATTTATTTGATGATGCCTCTAGTGAGGAATTTTAGGTCACAAATGAAGTGACAGGATGACAAATGACCATTTTAAGGAATTTACTAGGAATCATTAACGAACAATTGCCAGGTAGTTTATGGCAGGCCAGAGATGACGGAATAAATGTAGATCGTATTCCTTATCTGGCTATGAATTATGAATTATCTTTTTTAGGGGGGACAATCTTGCCAGAGTGCTTGTCTTATTGGGTGTAATGCATGGTGTAGTTCTGACTAAATTGTAAATTAATTTAGGGACAAGATTCTGCACAATTAACTTGCTGGTCGGTGGGAGGTAAGGAGATAAACTCAGAGGCGGATAAAGAGGAGCACGAGACTAGTGTCAGTTTCTTTCCATAGAGTTACCAATCCGTGTCAACCCTGCTGCGATTCCATATTAATGTTCCCTGTTTATTCAGATTCTAAAATGACATACAAAGAGACAACATTTTACGGTGGTTAAGAAGACATTGTTGTATACAGGCAATTGTATGCACCACATGCATATGTGTGCTATATTAGTTTACTGTTAGCCAGTTGGATAGAAGGGGATGCTAAATGACGATAGAAGAGTATTTTCGTAGCCTACTTTAAGAGAAGTTCTTCTTTTGGGTTATTATTTGAGTCACAGAGCCATTATCTGTGTGTTGTATTGACATGTACTGTCTTCAGACCACCCATATCATGCCCAGTTTATCTCAGCACTGGCCATTGCCCGAAGGCCATTCAAGCTGAAGACATTGCCTTCTATTGAATAAGGCTATCAGACTTCAGAAGATACTGGTAAATTGTTGGCAGAAACGTCTATTGCCAATGGTGGAGCGGAGACCAGATACCAATGTGTCTTTAAACGACTGAATTCCCTACAAACAAATGTATATGGACAACAACCCCTTGCTCATAGAGTTTTCCTGATGAAACAAACATAAAAAAATATATATATTTCAACTTATATGGCAAGGTTCTGGCGTCTCCTTCGAATGGCTCTGAATTGGACTTATTCACACGACACATCTCAACCCACATAACTTCTTCTCTCTGACAAAATAAGTAAATTCACTCTTTAAAAATAAGCAAATACATCAAAGGACATATTCTACATGATTTAAGTGTTAAAGGAGTCAGATGCTCATCTGCTCTGTTACATTTGTTGCCTTAAAACTGCTCTTATAAAGCCCTTATAAGATAAAAGCTGACTTGACAGGACTAGACATTCACTGTGTACATTAATAAGACAGAATCCTTGATTTCCCTCCTGGGCCTTCTTGCGGGATTCACTGGCTGCCTCCCTTAAATGGCACCCTATTCCCTGTAGTGCGCTACTTTTGACCATAGCCTCATGGGCCCTGGCCAAAAGTAGTGCACTATATAGGGAATAGGGTGTCATTTGGGATGCATACGCCGCTCAACTACTGTAGTCGGTGTGACAAATGGATGTGGTTTAGAAGTGCCAAAATTGTATGTTCACCGATGAGATGTCACTAGGATTTCTAAAAACACTTAGTAATTACACATTACAGAAGTGAAACCACTGATCCCCAGTTTTGGGACATGCCACAACGATTAGTGAATTGGTGGAATCTAAGTCTGTACTGATTATGCTGTGGTTTCTGAAGCATCACAATAGCACAGCAAGTTTGGGACCAGCAAAGAGAAATTCAATGAGAATGTTTTCCTTGGCTTTGTGAGATTAAATAAATAAATGTTTTGGTGTTATAACGATACAATCTAGGACTCTATTTGGCCCCATACACACTCAGGTTATATATTACTAATGTACAAGGCATTTGACACAATGGTTGTGATACAACTGATATTTCTCTAGTAGAACAGAATGTTTGTCTGCATACATTTTTTTACACAATCATTGTCCGGTGTGACCGGCTACAGGACCTGAGGTGACTGACGTTAGTTCCTACTTCAAAGTAGGGTCGTAAATTAAATATATATATATTGTATATACACTGTATATATAATAATATATATACAGTGCCTTTGGAAAGTATTCAGACCCCTTGACTTTTTCCACATTTTGTTAGGTTACAGCCTTAATATAAAATGTATACAATTGTTTTCTATCTACACACAAAAGCCCATAATGACAAAGCAAACTGTTTGTTTGAAATTTTTGCTAATTTATTAACAATAAAAAACGGATATATAATTTACATAAGTATTCAGACCCTGTACTCAGTACTTTGTTAAAGCAAGTATTGGCAGTGATTACTGTCTCAAGTCTTCTTGAGTATTACGCGACAAGTTTGGCACACCTGTACAGTATCTGGGGAGGTTCTCCCATTCTTCTCTGCAAATCCTCTCAAGCTCTGTCAGATTGGATGGGGAGCATCACTACACAAGAACCCGATGGTCACTCTGACAGAGCTCCAGAGTTCCTCTGCAGCACTCAACCAATCAGGCCTTTATGGTAGACGGAAGCCACTCCTCAATAAAAGCAGATGGCACTCCACTTGGAGTTTGCTGGATATTTCTGGTCTGATGAAACCAAGATTGAAGTCTTTGGCCTGAATGCCAAGCGTCATGTCTGGAGGACACCTGGCACCATCCCTATGGTGAAGCATTGTCATTATGGGGTATTGTGTGTAGATTGATGAAGGAAAAAAACAATTTCATCAATTTTAGAATAGGGCTGTAACGTAACAAAATGTAGAAAAAGTCAAGGTGTATGAATACTTTCCAAATGCGCTGTATGTGAATATCATGGTTGATAACATACTGTAGAGATATAAATTGTCCCTCTTCACTAAGGAGAACAGACAGCTTGTCTGTAAATACCATTTTCTCTAAACTGATATTCTACTGGCCACCAGGGAACTTTATTCATGACCCGTTTGTGATCTAGAAGACAACATTTTCGATGTTAAAAAATGAATGCATTTCCTCCTCATAACAACTTCTTGAAACCGTAGGCCTAGTCTTGATTTATGCTCTGCATGGGCAGTGCACCCACATCCCTTCTCCTTGGTCCTAGAATAAATTAAATCAAATATAACACTGGGGCAACTTGGTGCTCCTATGATATATCTGGGTTATTTTGTTCACAAGTTTCCTCGAAATTAATTACATGAGTGATTACTTTGCTCAGAGAGGAAACACACTTGCTGCACTGAAGACTGTCTGTAGAACACAACAGCCTATCGCGACCCACTGGTGCAGACAAAGCCTATTTTAAATCCTGCTGAATTTCAGTATCGCAGCAGAGGGAAAACATGACTAAATTGGATGCTAAAATTGGAATCTCCCCTTTGGAAAGACTGGCACAGGAATGATCCATTTCCACCGGTCCTGTCCTACGTTCAGAACCCAAACTGATTTATTGATTATTTAATTGGGTGGTTAATCATTTGTCAAGAAGTTCACGTTGGCACTCTACAGAATACATCATACATTTCTCTTAAAAGTGCAATTTAAATAATTCAATTTTGATGTGCCAGCTTGCTGGAGCCACTCCAGTTAATTCTTCACCAGCTTTGAGCTGAGGAGGGATTGATCAATGCATACGGCTTTACAGTACCTGACTGTAGTAATTCAACCCCAGCAGACACTTTCAAAAGAAAGTCAATGGTCAGGTCAAATGAGAACGTTAAAGGATATATTGCATGCTTTAGTCGTGTGTTTATACATATGTTTTGTGAAATCTTAAAGGGGTCGTATGGGTATAAAGACATGGATCAGTAATCTACCTCTACATAACCTCTGACCAGTGCTTTTTGTGTGTCACAAATGAATGCATGAGTGATCACAATAATGTTCACACTCTGCATTGGACACACACAGCATGTGGCAATGAAAGCGTCGGTGAGCTTTTTTTCAGATTGTGCCCAATTTCATGCTGCTATAGACACCAAGCTTCAGTTCATCACACTAGATTTAGAATATAAATCCACTGTATTCAGCGGTTCGAGGTACAGTATATCTCTTTTCATAATTGTACAGTACAGTACAGTGTAAATGTATTCCTTTCATATTTTAAAGTTGCATGCGTCCTTCTGTAGGTGAGAGTGGGGTAAGTTAGGCCAAAGGGATCAATTGAGCCATCATTTAGTTTAGGACACCATATTCAGAATTCAGAATTTGACCAAATATTTAGGAAGAGGTCATCATTTCATGGAGTCTGTAAAGAAGGAAAGCACATGGAAAAAAGTGGTAAGCAAGTTAGGGGGGAAATAAAAAGATATTCACCAATTCAAATTAACATATTTTGTTAGAGGTTTCATGATGCTTGTATCTTAACCAAATTAGATCATTTTAAGATTGCTCTATACAGCAGTATGGGTCTCTATATGTGTCCCACCCTGATCTGTTTCACCTGTCTTGTGCTTGTCTCCACCCCCTACAAGGTGTCTCCCATTTTCCCCCGTTATCCCCTGTGTATTTATACCTGCGTTTTCCGTTTTGTCTGTTGCCAGTTCGTCTTGTCTTGTTCAGGTCGTACCAGCGTGTTTGTTGTCTTCTCGGTGCTGTGCTGCCCTTGACCTGCCTTTTGCCTGCCCACTATGTCACAATACATATCTGAGATTCAAACTATCCACCTGTGCCTGCATCTGGGTCTTATCCTGAGTCGTGATAATATGCTTCGATATGAGGTACTGAACCTAACATGAAAGTGCATCCTTGTATCTGTGTGGGCTAATATAGTCCAAATGTTTTCCTTTGGCTAAGTTGAGCCAATGACAAGTTGAACAAATTGTGACAAGTGTGAAAGGCGATATTGCTGGCATATGAGATAACAACAGGGCCTGGCCTATGTTAAGTGTTTAAAAAAGTGCAAAGTGTTTGTTAGGTGTTAAGTCTGTGCTAAAAGATGCTTAAAATGATAAAAATACAAACGTGATTGGGATTGTGTTGGGGAAATAAAGATAGACATGGTTTTTAACAGGTAGCGGAAATATTTCATTCAGCCCCGAAATGTATAGGCGGCTTAATTTATCCTTTCCTGCGGCTTAACTTACTCCATACCCGGGGTAACCTGTGCCATGAGATCACTTTTTTTGGACAAGCTATGTTTTAAAACTGTAACGTTGACATTTATTCGGATTAGGGATTGAACGTTATTTATAGTAAGGGTTACATTAAGAAAATCAGACCTCTCTGAAATACCTAAACCCTCCCTGAATTCTGGAGAAAACAAACAAGTGACCTTCCCCTATACCCAAAATAATAATTAAAACAAAGTGGGTAGCAGAGAACATGTCCACTGTTTACCCTCACTTCTTGTACAGACCAGATCCTTGGATATGCAGTTTTAGAAACTGTTCCTCATCCTTTAAGCATTAGTCATACATTGCAATGCAGGAATTTTGATAGTACCATTTTGGCTGCAGGCCAGAAGGTTGTGGGTTCGCAGACCATTATGGACAAGAGTAGAGGTGGAAAGATCTCCTTTATAGTAAAAGCATCGCAAGAATCTATCATCGTATTTGCAGGTTCAAGACAAAATAGCCTTTTATAAACATTTCATGCAATTCTACATAATTTGACATATCAGCGGAGCCTTTTTTAAATAGCAAACAAATGAACAAAATTACAGGCTAAGAACAGACAGAGAGATAGGTCTATATGTTCATCTTATCATATTTCTCCAATGCGAAATCAGTGTGTCTTGTTTGCAACAAAACTATCCCTGTTTGCAAATAATTAAATCTGAGATGGCATTAGGAATCTGACCATGGTACTTTCAAAGGTTAGGCCTACCTGCCTTCCGGTGCAGAAAAATGTCAGCTTTAACTGCTGGCTACTACTCTTCCATGGCTTAACCCAACGAGAGAAGTGGTGTGACCAACATTGAAAATAGTTTGCGAACGTTGGCTAACGTTAGCTAACGTATTCCATTTGTTTTGGGTTAGCCGTGACCTTTTGTTAACGTTTCTTAACCGTCTTAAAAGATTGTGTGCGGCGAACATACGCTATGTGTCAGCCCCACAATATTGTTAGGTCAATAACTCTGATAAATACATCATGGGCAAGAAACATATTGTTTTTAATTAAATCAATTACCAAGTTATCAAAGTTGACCTCTGGTCCTCCTTCCAATCTTCACACTTTCCTTCTCAGACTGAACAGAACATACTGCATTTTTTGGACTAGGCCTAATCAACAACCAAACATAGCCCTATACAGCACAGCTATTGGTTAAGCAGCACACCAAAAAGTTTTTGATCAGCAAGAGCAGAGCAGGCCGTGGCTCATGGTTGGAATATCCTTTGCGGTGTGTAATGCAGCCTAGTTGTATTTACACCATCCCAGCAGTTATCTTAGAAATATAACTTTACTCTGTTCTTCTCCGAGCTTGCACTTTGTAGCCGATAGCCTATAGGCTATTAAACATTTGATTGAGATCATACTAAATAGCCTATCGGCACAGTTGATATTACGCGCCCAGCGGAGAATCAGAGATGAGGGGCGGCATCGAGCACACATCGATATATAGCCAAATAAGCAAATACTTTTGAAACACAGAGAAATATTGAAATGTCATAAATTACCCTCCCTTGGACTAGATTTAAAAAAAGACTAAACACTCCCCTTGACTGAAATTGAAAAAGCATGACCCTCTCGCATTTCCCTCCACATTATGTACTTTTCGATCCGTCCCTTATTTCTAGGGATACACGTCATCCTGAAATATATGTAGATACTGTATCTTTGTTAGGAATAAAACTACAGTATGTTTCCCTTGACAGAGTGATGACGAATGTAGAAAATGGCTCAACTTACCCAACTACCCCCTATTATAAATACATGCATTTTATTTGATCTTTTATAGAATACCATAAAAAAAATGTGTTGTGTCGTGAATGATATTCTCCATGCTCAAAAAAAGCAAAGCAAATCCTCTATTTCATGTCAATACAAACATAAGGAGAATTCCCTATTGACCTCAAGCCAAGAAGAAGCAACTATTATGTTCTCCCTTTGTCTCTCTGCCTCTTTCTTGGCCTGTGTAACGAGAATAATATGAATGGGCTGAATACAAGATGTTGTGGTGTGGCTGTGGCTTGATTAACCTCTGCACTGGACTGTTGCATCATTGCCTATTGACCTCCAGATGCTTTGTGTTGCCGCTAGTGCAAAGGTCTGGAGGTCTGGGACCTACGGTGGTAACAGGCCGGCAGGGCCTAATTGTCTGTTCTTTGTAAGCTGAAGTTATTGGCAGCTGCCACTGTTTCAAGCGCCTCCGATGTCACCCGGCAAAACTAACTGGAGCACACTAATTGCAATGGCCTTTTCATCATCTCAAATCAACCACTTTCATACAAGCGGGAAACAGCATCCTCTCAGACCATTAGTGGAGTAGAGGGAGGTGAGTACTGCACTGTACCTATAGACATAAGCCCCTGGACTGAACAGGCACACCACACCGCAATCCTTATCTCTCTCTCGCTCTCTCTCTCTCGCTCTCTCTCTCTCTCTTTTCTTGGGAATGGCGCTGGAATGTATAGTGTCCATTTTATGGGCACCTGAACAATTTGGGTATTTTTTTCAGATTTTTCGTCTCTGACCTTAACATTTTCTGTACATACTGTTTCCGCCATTGGTTCCTATGACCGAAAAGAGCTTCTAGACATCAGAACAGAGATCACAACAGTTGTTGCACAATCTCTAATATTAAGGAAGTCTCGAGGTTCTGCCTGCCTGAGATAGAATACTGCATGATAAACTGTTGACCATATTATTTACCAAGAGAGTTTTCATCTACCACAAACAGATGCTGGCACTAAGACCACACTCAACTGTATGCTGTATAGGGCCATAAGCAAACAATTAATTATTTGATTGCAGGGAAACTGAAATCCATTTTACTAGATTTTTACCAGCATGTCACCTGTGCAACTAGAGGTGAAAAAAATTACAATGCTCTCCCTCACCCTCCATTTGGCAAATATTACCATAACTCTATACTCCTGATTCCTGTTTACAAGCAAAATCTCAAACAGGAAGTTCAGTACTGAAGTTGTCCAATGACACAGATGCTAAGCTACACAACTGTCTCGCTAGCACAGACTGGAAAATGTTCCAGGACTGATCCAATGGCATTGAGGAGTTTACCACATCAGTCACCGGCTTCATGAATAAGTGCATTGACAACGTCAAACCCATGGATTACAGGCAACATCCGCACTGAGCTAGGTGCCAGAGCTGCCGCTTTCAAGGAGAGGGACTCTAACATAAGCAATTATAAGAAATTACGCTATTGTAACGGTTGTCGTCGGGAGAAAGAGAGGACCAAGGTGCAGAGTGGTAAGTAATCATTGTAATTTCATAAAGAATGAATACTGAAACAAAAGCAATACACGACAAACGAACAGTCCTGAACGGTGCAACAAACCCGGGCGATTCTGGCAGCGCCGGTCAGGCGGGAGACTCTGTAGGTGGCACCGGATAGACCGGACTGTGAAGGCACACTGGAGGTCTCGAGCACCGAGCCTGCCCAACCCTACCTGGCTGAATGCTCCCTGTAGCCAGGCCAGTGCGGCGAGGTGGAATAGCCCGCACTGGGCTGTGCTGGCGAACCGGGGACACCATGCGTAGGGCTGATGCCATGTACCCCGGACCAAGGAGACGCACTGGAGACCAGATGTGCTGAGCCGGCTTCATGGCACTTGGCTCGATGCCCAACCTAGCCCGGCTGATACGAGGCGCTGCTATGTACCGCACCGGGCTATGCATGCGCACGGTCCCTCTCTCTCCACGGTAAGCACGTGAGTTGGTGCAGGTCTTCTACCTGACATCGCCCCACTCCCCGTGTGCCACCCCCCCAAGACATCAAGACATTTTTGGGGCTGCCTCTCGGGCTTCCAGCCGCACTGCCGTGCTGCCTCCTCATACCGCTGCCTCTCCGCTTTCGCTGCCTCCAGCTCAGCCTTGGGGCGGCGATATTCTCCAGCCTCTGCCCAGGGTCCCTTGCCGTCCAGAATCTCCTCCCAAGTCCAGTTCTCCAAGTATTGCTGCCTCTCGTCACCACTCTGCTTGGTCCTTTGGTGGTGGGTGTTTCTGTAACGGTTGTCGTGGGGAGATAGAGAGGACCAGGGTGCAGCGTGGTAAGTATTCATTGTAATTTAATAAAGAATGAATACTGAAACAAAAACAATACACGACAAACGAACAGTCCTGAACGGTGCAACAAAACACAGAACAGAAAATATCTACCAACAAATCAAGTGGGAAAAACAGGCTACCTAAATATGGTTCTCAATCAGAGACAACGATTGACAGCTGCCTCTGATTGAGAACCATACCAGGCCAAACAAATAGAAAAACAAAAATAGAACAACACATAGAATGCCCACCCCAACTCACGCCCTGACCAACCTAAACAAGAAACATAACAAAGGAACTAAGGTCAGGACGTGACAGCTATGCCCTCCGACGAACCATCAAACATGCAAAGTGTCAATTCAGGACTAAGATCGAATCCTACTACACTGGCTCTGACGCTCATCGGATATGGCAGGGCTTGCAAACTGTCACGGATTACAAAGGTAAACCCAGCCGTGAGCTGCCCAGTGATGCGAGCCTACCAGTTGAGCTACTGTAGTAAATGCCAAAAAAAAGCAACACTGAAACATGCGTGAGAGCACCAGCTGTTCAGGAGGACTGTGTGATCACACTCTCCTTAACTGATGTGAGTAAGACCTGTAATAAACAGATTAACATTCACAAGGCCGCAAGGCCAGACGGATTACCAGGAAGCGTACTCAGAGCATTCGCTGACCAGCTGGCAAGTGTCTTCACTGATATTTTAAACCTCTCCCTGACCCAGTCTGTAATGATGCCCTGTTGAGGGCATCATAGTGCCCTCAACAGGGGCATGTTTCAAGCAGACCACCATAGCTTTCCCAAAAAGGCTAAGGTAACCTCCCAGGAGCACTTACATCTGTAGCCATGAAATGCTTCAAAAGACAGATGACACAATTTATTTTGCACTCCATACTGGCCTTTCCCACTTGGACAAAAAGAACACCTACATTTTTATATTTAACTAGGCAAGTCAGTTAAGAAGATATTCTTATTTACAATGATGGCCTAGGAACAGTGGGTTAACTGCCTCATTCAGGGGCAGATTGATTTGTCAGCTCAGGGATTCGATCCACCAACCTTTCGGTTACTGTACTAAAGCTCTAACCACTAGACTACCTGCCTCCCCCATGAGAATGCTGTTCATTGACTACATCTCAACATTCAACATCATAGTGCCCTCAAAGCTCTTCACTAAGATAAAGACCCTGGGACTGAACACCTCCCTCTGCAACTGGATCCTGGACTTCCTGATGGGACGCACCCATGTGGTAAGGGTAGGCAACAGCACATCCTCCATGCTGACCCTTAAAACAGGGGCCCCTCAGAGGTGCGTGCATAGTCCCCTCCTGTACTCCTTGTTCACCCATGACTGTGTGGTCGCGCACAACACCATCATTAAGTTTGCAGATGACATGACGGTGGTAGGCCTGATCACCGATGATGATGAGACAGCCTATAGGGAGGTCATGGACCTGACAGTGTGGTGCCAAGACAACAACCTTTTCTTCAACGTTAGTAAGACAAAGGCGCTGATCGTGGACTATGGGAGGGCCGAGCACGCACCCATTCACATAGATAGGGCTATAGTGGAGCAGGTCTAGAGCTTCAAGTTCCTTGGTGTCCACACCAATAAGGATCTATCATGGTCCAAACACACCAACACAGTTGTTAAAAGGGCACGACACTGCCTCTTCTCAACTCAAGAGGCTGAAAAGATGGCTTCATCACCGCTTGATATGGCAACTTCTTGGCATTCGACCTCAAGGCGCTACAGAGGGCAATGTGTACGGCCCAGGACATCACTGGGGCCACGCACACACACACACACGCGCGCGTACACACACGCGCACACACACACACACACACACACACACACACACACACACACACACACGCGCGCGTACACACACACACACACACACACACACACACACACACACACACACACACACACACACACACACACTCTCCCTCTCAAACGTTGGGAGTATTTAGCGCACAAGCCCATTGACCTCTTCTCTCTCTCTGTACCTGAGTGCCATAACCTGGTTTTACCAGTAATTTCACAGGGTACTTGGAAAGAGAGTGGGGAGGGGGCGTGAGGAGAGAGGGGTGGGAAGAAGCGGGTTGGAAAGTCCAGTGGTACTAGATAGTAAGGCAGTCAACTGGTCCTCCTGACAAGAGATCAATACCGTCTTTGGAGTGGCTGGAGTCAAGCTGCTGGGTCTGACGGGGCCGTGTGGCGTAATTGGATCAGGGGCGCGGCGAGTCGCCTGGCTTCCCCCTTCAGCACTGTCACAGCTGTCAGATGTCATCCCCCAGCACCGCTGTCACTGCAGGAGGCTAGTGGCTCTTTTCTCCCTGTACCTCGCCCCATGCAAATGTCCACTTAGCAGATGAATGCCGCTGATATTAGCCACATTTTTCATGCTTTTATGCAAAAGAAAGATCTGTGTCATCTGAGAATTTCATGGAAATAAAATCGGCATTTATCCAGCGCTGGAAGAGGGAAACGGCCTGTAAAAAGTGAAAATGATTCGGTTAAGGTTATAAAAAAGAAATTAAGAAAAATGTGGCTTTGAAAAACAAACAATGAAGGAGTTGGGGATGAGATGAAATCGAAAGAAAATAGTAAATAAGAAAACTTGATAGGAGATAAAAATCCCACCGTCTATAAATAGTTTATATAATACACCTGTAGCACCTAATCCAAGTTCATTGATTGACTGTGGCGTAACCTCAGATGTTTCCGAGGTGAAACTTTACATCGTGAGATCTAGATTGTTTTTCAAACAGGTGTTGACCTTCTTCATTGTGCTGGAGCCGCTTAAAATAGGCTTCACACGGTTGGGTGTCAAGTAGGTTTGGCTGAAGGCAATATTCGAACCATCAAACACAGCCACAAAGCACAGCTGGCTTAAACAGATGTACTTTTTTATTATCTAACATCATGTCTAATGTATTCATTGATGATTTTTATCCTACTCCTTCTAATCCAAGTGGGGGGAATGATGGATTTCACCACTGATGATAATTCTCTATGCGGAAACAGGATAAAACATGTGATAACACAGTGATAGTCTTTAGTTAATCTAGCCAGTGTGAGTCCATGCAGCCCAAAGCCCTAAAACACACAAAGGAGTTTGATTTTCCTCGCTGAAACAGAAATGATATTTTGTCCACTGTGACTAAAATGCTTGCAGTTTGAAAGCCTCAATAATTGCCACCATTTTATCAGGGGGGGCCAAAACGCATTTTGGAATTATCATGCATCATGTGACAGATGCTGGAGTTTCAAACTGCAGCAGACAATAGAGTCTGGATGGATTAAAGGCTGGTTAGACATTAAACGGGAATCCATATGTAAATTTACAGCTCCAATTAGGAGACAGTGTTTGTGATGTAATCCGTCAAGAGGTTCTCTGCCCTCTATTTTCGCACACTTAATCAAATTAAAAGCTTAGGAGAACAGTGTGATTATCAGGATTGTCGACAATCGTTCAATTCCTTTTAGTTTGTTGGGCAAATAATACGTGGTTTCGCTACAATTTATCTTGAGGCTTAAGTCAATGTCTACTGTTGCTCCTTTTAGGGAGAAAATGTAATTTATGATTTGCATTCTAAGTGTTAGACCCAATTAATTCTTATATTAGGAAGGATTATTTTGGAAATATATGTTCATTTTCCTCTAGATAAACATATTATCAAAGATAGACTGCTGTACATAGAGTACACTGGTAAATGTAGAGTCAATGTAAAAGCCATCAGCCTCCTGTCTGGGCCTGGTGAAGGGAGAGATTGGTTGTTCAGATTGGGAATGGCAGAGTTCAGATGGCAGCACTTTGATCATGAGGCCTCAAGGCTCCTGGACCTCAGGGCTGATCAGACAGCCAGAACACAGACCCTCCCTCCCTCCCTCCCTCCCTCCCTCCCTCCCTCCCTCCCTCCCTCCCTCCCTCCCTCCCTCCCTCCCTCCCTCCCTCCCTCTCTCTCTCTCTCTCTCTCTCTCTCTCTCTCTTTCTCTCTCTCTCTCTCTCTCACACACACACACACACACACACACACACACACACACACACACACACACACACACACACACACACACACGCACACACAAACCCTGGTGAGACTGAATCATTGTTTCACTGCTTTATGGCAACAGGCGAAGACGGTCCTTTGGGGACTGCATGTTCACCTCTGCAGTCTCAACGGTTCAGTGGGCCCAAGAATGTGGTTAACAAATGTGGAGAATGCTATCCAACTTCAGGGCGGTTGCCGGCTTGTGCTAAGTGATCTGTATTCCCTGTGAATCTGCTGTTCCCTAACCCTGTGAAATTAACAGTACTTCCTGACACCCCGCCCCCTGACCTCTCACATAATACCACATTCAAAAAGCACCATGCATGAGTGTCCTCATGTAATGTAAAAAAACAACAACATTTAGGCCAGGTTTTAGGATCTAGCTAACAGCCACTTGTTTTAAAATCAAACCAACATGAATCAACCAAACGGGAACTTTTACTTTCTATTTTCGTACTTGTCAGAATATCATTCCAGCTGAATATACCGTGACGCCATCATGTCTCTAAATTTGAGTGATTTTGGTTCTTTCTGTAAAACACCATTCTCCATTGTGAGAATCCCAGCAGAATGGGTTTGGATATCTGGAGGTATTAAATAGTGGGGAAAAGAAGTGTTTTGTAGACATAATTTCCCAGATACCACCTGGAGTATGACAGCGTACAAGATAAGGAACAAGGCATCGGGAGTCTCCTGCAAAGTAAAGATTGGCAGCTGGAAGTGAGGCTTACAGGCTGACCTACACACAAGACCTCTTCACCCATGACTCATAATCACCACTCAGGGAGAGCCACGTGGCCAAGTAAAAGGCAGGCACAGCCATTAGGGGGGTGCTTAAAACTCCACTTAAATATCACTTTATAGCCTATTACTTTTAAACCATGGTTTGGTATTTACATGACACTTTCAGGGAGCTTTTTGGCGTGGTAATACAATTGCTTTGCAGGCAGAACATGGGATGTGGTGCTGTTGTGACAAAGTGCTCAACACGAAGACTGACACTAAGAGAGAATTACCACACTAAGACAGACGATGGGATAAGTATTGCCTAGCCATACGGGCTCTCAAATCCATGATTTAACAAAAAAAAAAGGGATTTCAGTAAAGCTAATATCACCAGGGATTTAAGTGAATTCATAGTATTCATTATTTGTGGTGAAGGATGGGCCTAGCAGTCTTGAACGCAATATACATGTTAAACTGTATTTCAGACCTTATCTTCAAAATGTATGTTCAATTCCTTCAGTGAAAACATTTGCCTACATTTGCTTTCGATGTATATTTTGACCTGTCCATTTGTTGGGTGGCATGAAATGTCTGTGGCGGTGGTGGCATTGTGTGTTGGTGCCCCAGCAGGATGAACTTGGATCATTGGAGACAGTCCTACCCTGGGGTCAGCGGCAACCACGCCTCTCTGATGTGATGTGGAGCAGGGGTGATGGTGTGTAAATAAAGGCAGAGAATTGGGACTCTAGTCGTGGCTGCATAGTGGAGCAGCTCAAGCATTTAAAGATGGTTGCCCGCAAACCTGACTGGGAGGCGATTCGTGTGTGGCTGTGTGGTGGCTGTGGCTAGGGTGAAGACGGTGGTTCCCTCCACCACTGCTTCCCCTCTCACTCCTTCCTCCTGTTCTGGCCTGACATATCAGGACCAGTTCACCTGGCTGCTCATCGCTGACATGTGACTTAATCACCCACGTGTGCACTAATGAATAGCAATGTGAAAACAATTATGGCTACCATACAATCCACGGTAGGTTCTTGGTTATCGACAACTTAAGCTCTTCCTTTGGTTGTGGTTAGATCTAAGAGTGTATAATTGCATTTTTAGGCTTAGTGAACCAATGTCACCATTCACAAACAACTCACTCTACAAATAATTCAGTTGATTCATCGTCTATGATGTATCATCAGAACACTATCTAAATGACATTTCTTATCAGCGGTTCCCGGTGGATTGATTGCTTTTTCTTATTTCAGTGTCATATTCAGTCTAAATATGCATTGTGTTAATGTCTCCTAGACTAAGGATTACATCAATTAAATGTTGACGAAAATGGCATCTTTCCTGGTAACACACTGCCTGTTTCTCCTGACATTTTGCACCCATTATATTTTCAGATATTCAATGCATTTCTGACACATTCGTGGACATTTTGATAAACATTGAAATGGGAAGTGGGAGACAAGGTGAGGCAGTGTATCTCACCACTCTGCATTTCAACAGAAATACCAACTTCTGTTTCCAAACTGAGAGGGAGGTTAAGAAGAAGCCAATCCACGTATTTGTCATAGCTGTCACGGAGACCGTGATCCAGCCAATCACAAGGGGGCTTAATTTGTCTGTGACACAGTTGCCTTTGTAAAAATGTCTTCCGAGGGGAGAAGAAGTGCTTGAAGTTAATTGGGTGAGGGATTGTGTCCTTAAACTCCAGTCAGAAGTGTAGGTTTAGTGTACTTTTTACCTTAATGCCATAATAGGTGGGGATATGAGGCTGTCCATTCATAATGCAACTCGTCATTTTCGAAGTAAAGTCATATGAATGGAATTGACACAAACTACAGGGTGCATTTGACTGTCACAACCAGCAGGCGTCTACACCAGCCTTCCTTTCTTATCTGAAAGTGTTAAGCTACTTCAAGAAACGTAATGTATTTTTAATCTACTGTATGGGCTGCCGTTCAATGAGGCTGTGCCATAGCTACATTTCTGTTGACAAAGACCATTCATTTCTATAGGTGGGATGACAGCCACTCTTTCCCATTTAATGGATTAATATCCTTTATGTATCATTCATATCTGTGTTTATGCATAATTATTTTCAAAATATATGATTCAGTTTAATCGACAGGCTTTATGTGCAGCAAATTCACTTTCTGACTGAGTCTGTCTAATTATGAGGCGGGCCATGGGAAAGATTGTCAATGTTTGCCAGTGGGTTTGGTGAAAGATGAGAATTTGATGAATATCCCACCTCCATATATATGCAGGGGGACTTGACTTTAATTCACTGTAAATTCACAACTCATACGCCTCTTCATGGCTTTGAAATTCTTAAACATTTCTGACGGAAAGGTGAGTTATTTCAATCTCACAACTCAGAGTCCCTGATGTGCTTTTTACTTTATTGACCTTCATTGGCACCTGGCAGAGCTTCAATGATCTATTTCTAAAAGAAAGCAAACATTAATGCAACATATTCATTCTGCATCTTCCTTCACCAATGAATTATATCAAGAATAAACCCTAAAATCTTGTTTGCTTTTGTTTATGGACATTTTGCATGCTAACAAAAGGTCCGTAATTCATGATGGAATTCAGGGGCGAAAAATCACAATTTGGACAAACAGCATGGTTCAATTCCACCATAATTCTTTATTCAACTGGCATATCATGGAAATTACAACAGTCATAGCAGATTAACCCTGTGTGTGCTTTCTGTCGCTTCCCCCTTTGATAGATTTGCATGCATCAGGATCAAAACTCTGTTTGGAAAGAGACAGATGGTTTATTTCATCCTATCCCTTTCCTTTCTCTTATGAAACAATCACAACTGTTATGTTGGAATATTTAAGCATAAATAATGAATTGCTTTAGAGCATTCTCCAATAGAATACTTCCGGCTCCAAGTGCTGGATCACATGACTTTTCAAACCCACACAACTTTTAGCATTTCGGACCAAATGTGGAACAGGTGTTCTGGACAATGTGAGCAAATGTTATTACATATACCTCTGAGATGTATCCCTGTGCTTCATTCCTTCCTTTGAATAAAACAGGGCATATTAATCAAAGGAGCTGATCGTGGACTGCAGGAAACGGAGGGCCGAGCATGCCCCCAGCCACATCGACGGGGCTGTAGTGGAGCGGGTTGAGAGCATCAAGTTCCTTGGTGTCTACATCACTAAGGAATTATCACGGTCCGCACACATCAACACAGCTCAGAAGAAGGCACGAAAACCACTTCTTCGCCCTCAGGAGGCCGAAAAGATTTGTCATGGGCCCTCAGATCCTCTAAATGTTCTACAGCTGCACCATTGAGAGCATCTTGACTGGCTGCATCACTGCTTGGTACGGCAACTACTTGGCATCCGACCGTAAGGCACTACAGAGGGTAGTGCGTATTGCCCCGTACATCTACTGGGGCCGAGCTTCCTGCCAACCAGAACCTCTATACGGTGTCAGAGGAAGGCCCTACAAATGTTCAAAACTCCAGCCATCCAAGTCATAGACTGTTCTCTCTGCTACCAAACGGCAAGTGGTACCAATGCACAATGCACAAGACTGGAACCAACAGGACCCTGAACAGCTTCTACCCCCAAGCCATAAGACTGCTAAGTAGTTAGTTAAATAGTTAATTAACCAAAAGATACCCGGACTATCTCTACTGACCCTTTGAGCACTAAGTCTATTAAACACATCACATACGCTGCTGCTACTGTTTATGATCTAACCTATATGTACATATCTATCTCGATTACCTCGTAACCCTGCACAGCTTTCTCGGTGCTGGTACCCGGTGTGTATAGACAGCCAAGTTATCGTTACTCATTGTGTATTTAGTCTTTTTTTTTTTACCCGTTCACCCTCTTCAGAGGATACAAATATGTATTTTTGGTTTTTACAGCTTTTCGCTACATATACATACATTTTACATATCACAATTACTTGTATGTTTTGCATATACATTTAACATACATGGTGCTTTAATATACAGCAATCACATAACAATAATATATTACTGAACATAAGCTCCTTAATCTCACCCCTCAGCCACTCTCAGCCCATCTCACCTGTCACCATAGACCTCCCTTGTTTGGTTTCCATGTGCCATATATATTTTCAATTGTGCTGTGATGTTTTACATGAGTTTTGAGCCTTTCTTAATCCCATGGTATCCACAGACTGTGAGCCAAAGATTAAATCCTTTCTTACGAGTATTATAATATTATTGATTGATTGAGTATGAAAAGCTACTGTACATAGTAATAATAGCAATAATAATACCACAATAAATGATCTAATGATTAGGGCTCTCTGCAGTAAAATCTACAGAGATGAGATTGTTGTATGCCCCATATATGTTGGTTAAAATAATTTTGAATAATAATTTAAAAAAACTCGAAGTGTTGAATCAAGTGTTTAAAAAAAATATCAGTTCATCGAAAATCTCTTCCCAATTCATTTTTCAACCTGTATGGCACAGCTGTCAACATTGAAACTAGATGATGAAACTAGTATATTTTTCTATTTATGCCAATCCTTTCCAGCTAATTTCTATCTTTTATGTATGGCAGACAAAGAAGTTCTCTACTTTCTCCCTCTTCCACTTGCCTCCTCCATTTTTGTAGTAGTGCTGCACTCAGTTGGTTGTAAGTTTGGATTGAACAGACGTTCCCGTATATTTTCAATAGCTGCATATGTGACATAACTCCCACATTTCTATTCATAATATCATTCATAAATATATATAAAGTTTTTTTTTTTATTAATCTGTATATTTGAGTTTAACCATAATATTTGTTGTAATATTTGTTCTCTCTTTTCTGGAGAATAACGTTTTAATTGTTACCAGCTTTGTATGGCTTGTTTAAGAAAGTGTGATATTTTAAACAAAGTTTCCTTTTCAATCAGTTGGAAATCAGAAGGTGTAATCTGTATAAAGGCAAAAAGGCCATTTTTGAACAAAGACTGAGCCTTTCTTAATAACCTACTGAGAAGCAGTTTGGATTTAAATATAACTTACTGTGTGTATGAGTGAAGCTTTTAGTGAGGTGTTTAATGCATTAATATTGAATCATTTTAGCCCCCAAACTCATATTCCTTATATAAATAGGCACGTTTAATTTTGTCTGGCGTAGCTTTCCAAATAAAGTGAAATAGGCAGCGCCATTAGTAAGAGTAGGCTGCTACATTAGTAAGAGTAGGCTGCTCAATTAGTAAGATTAGGCTGCTACATTAGTAAGGGTAGGCAGTTCCATTACTAAGAGAAGGCAGTTCCATTACTAAGAGTAGGCTCCTCCATTAGTAAGAGTAGACTGCTCCATTAGTAAGAGTAGGCTGCTCCATTAGTAAGAGTAGGCTGCTCCATTAGTAAGAGTAGGCTGCTCAATTAGTAAAAGTAGGCTGCTACATTAGTAAGAGTAGGCTGCTCAATTAGTAAGAATAGGCTACTACGTTAGTAAGGGTAGGCAGTTCCATTACTAAGAGTAGACTCCTCCATTAGTAAGAGTAGGCTGCTCCATTAGTAAGAGCAGGCTGCTCCATTCGTAAGAGTAGACTGCTCCATTAGTAAGAGTAGGCTGCTTCATTAGTAAGAGTAGACTGCTCCATTAGTAAGAGTAGGCTGCTCCATTAGTAAGAGTAGGCTGCTCCATTAGTAAGAGTAGGCTACTCCATTAGTAAGAGTACACTGCTCCATTAGTAAGAGTAGGTTGCTCCATTAGTAAGAGTAGGCTGCTCCATTAGTAAGAATAGGCTGCTCCATTAGTAAGAGTAGGCTCCTCCATTAGTAAGAGTAGACTGCTCCATTACTAAGAGTAGCCCCCTCTATTAGTAAGAGTAGGCTGCTCCATTAGTAAGAGTACACTGCTCCATTAGTAAAAGTAGGCTCCTCCAATTGTAAGAGTAGGCTGCTCCATTAGTAAGAGTAGGCAATTCCATTACTAAGAGTAGGCTCCTCCAATAGTAAGAGTAGGCTGCTCCATTAGTAAGAGTAGGCTGCTTCATTAGTAAGAGTAGACTGCTCCATTAGTAAGAGTAGGCTGCTCCATTAGTAAGAGTAGGCTGCTCCATTAGTAAGAGTAGGCTGCTCAATTAGTAAAAGTAGGCTGCTACATTAGTAAGAGTAGACTGCTCCATTAGTAAGAGTAGGCTGCTCCATTAGTAAGAGTAGGCTGCTCCATTAGTAAGAGTAGACTGCTCCATTAGTAAGAGTAGGCTCCTCCATTAGTAAGAGTAGACTGCTCCATATGTAAGAGTAGACTGTTCCATTAGTAAGAGTAGGCTGCTCCATTAGTAAGAGTAGGCTACTCCATTAGTAAGAGTACACTGCTCCATTAGTAAGAGTAGGTTGCTCCATTAGTAAGAGTACACTGCTCCATTAGTAAGAATAGGCTGCTCCATTAGTAAGAGTAGGCTCCTCCATTAGTAAGAGTAGACTGCTCCATTACTAAGAGTAGCCCCCTCCATTAGTAAGAGTAGACTGCTCCATTCGTAAGAGTAGGCTCCTCCATTAGTAAGAGTACACTGCTCCATTAGTAAAAGTAGGCTCCTCCAATTGTAAGAGTAGGCTGCTCCATTAGTAAGAGTAAGGCTCCTCCAATAGTAAGAGTAGGCAGTTCCATTACTAAGAGTAGGCTCCTCCAATAGTAAGAGTAGGCTGCTCCATTAGTAAGAGTAGGCTGCTTCATTAGTAAGAGTAGACTGCTCCATTAGAAAGAGTAAGCTCCTCCATTAGTAAGAGTCGACTGCTCCATTAGTAAGAGTAGACTGTTCCATTAGTAAGAGTAGGCAGTTCCATTACTAAGAGTAGGCTCCTTCATTAGTAAGAGTAGACTGCTCCATTACTAAGAGTAGCCACCTCCATTAGTAAGAGTAGACTGCTCCATTCGTAAGAGTAGGCTGCTCCATTAGTACGAGTAGGCAGGTCCATTAGTAAGAGTAGGTTGCTCCATTAGTAAGAATAGGCTGCTCCATTAGTAAGAGTAGGCTGCTCCATTACTAAGAGTAGGCTCCTCCATTAGTAAGAGTAGACTGCTCCATTACTAAGAGTAGCCCCCTCCATTAGTAAGAGTAGACTGCTCCATTCGTAAGAGTAGGCTCCTCCATTAGTAAGAGTACACTGCTCCATTAGTAAAAGTAGGCTCCTCCAATTGTAAGAGTAGGCTGCTCCATTAGTAAGAGTAGGCTCCTCCAATAGTAAGAGTAGGCAGTTCCATTACTAAGAGTAGGCTCCTCCAATAGTAAGAGTAGGCTGCTCCATTAGTAAGAGTAGGCTGCTTCATTAGTAAGAGTAGACTGCTCCATTAGAAAGAGTAAGCTCCTCCATTAGTAAGAGTCGACTGCTCCATTAGTAAGAGTAGACTGTTCCATTAGTAAGAGTAGGCAGTTCCATTACTAAGAGTAGACTCCTTCATTAGTAAGAGTACACTGCTCCATTAGTAAGAGTAGGCTGCTCCATTAGTAAGAGTAGGCTGCTCCATTAATAAGAGTCGACTGCTCCATTAGTAAGAGTAGACTGTTCCATTAGTAAGAGTAGGCAGTTCCATTACTAAGAGTAGGCTCCTTCATTAGTAAGAGTAGACTGCTCCATTACTAAGAGTAGCCACCTCCATTAGTAAGAGTAGACTGCTCCATTCGTAAGAGTAGGCTGCTCCATTAGTACGAGTAGGCAGGTCCATTAGTAAGAGTAGGCTGCTCCATTAGTAAGAGTAGGCTCCTTCATTAGTAAGAGTACACTGCTCCATTAGTAAGAGTAGGCTGCTCCATTAGTACGAGTAGGCAGGTCCATTAGTAAGAGTAGGCTGCTCCATTAGTAAGAGTAGGCTGCTCCATTAGTAAGAGTAGACTGCTCCATTAGTAAGAGTAGACTGCTCCATTAGTAAGAGTAGGCTGCTCCATTAGTAAGAGTAGGCTGCTCCATTAGTAAGAGTAGACTGCTCCATTAGTAAGAGTAGGCTGCTCCATTAGTAAGAGTAGGCTGCTCCATTAGTAAGAGTAGGCAGCGCCATTAGTCAGTAAGTAAACTGTGATAGGACCAAAGAATTCATCCATGTGATTTTTCCATAAATAGACAAGAACTTACCTCTCCATGGTTGCCAAATCTTATCTATCTTTTCAAATGTTCTATTGAAATTGGTTGCGGTAAGTTAGTACGTATTTTTAGAGATATGAATACCAAGTACACTGCTGGTCAAAAGTTTTAGAACACCTACTCATTCCAGGGTTTTTCTTTATTTGTACTATTTTCTACATTGTATAATAATAGTGAAGACATCAAAATGATGAAATAACACATATGGAATAATGTAGTAACCAAAAAAGTGTTAAACAACAATATATTTTATATTTGAGATTCTTCAAATAGCCACGCTTTGCCTTGATGACAGCATCGCACGCTCTTGGCATTCTCTCAACCAGCTTCACCTGGAATGCTTTTCCCACAGTCTTGAAGGAGTTTCCACATATGCTGAGCCCTTGTTGGCTGCTTTTCCTTACAATACATCCTTATAGTTCACATCATTCAGTGGAAATGGAGGAGACTGAAAAGAAAACATGCTTAAAATATTTTTCTTCCTTATTCAAAATATAATTTGGGGAATCATGGATGACTTTGTCATTAGTAACGAGTTCCTGTAAATAATATTTAGTAGTATTCCTCGTGTTATTACTTTTCTATTATTTTGTTTACAAAGCATGTGACAAATAACATTTTATTTTGATTTGTAATCCCCAGCCTAAACAAGACTCCCTAAATTTTATCAGCATATCGATTGCGCAACCAGGTCCTGGAAAAACCTTGGATCACTGCTATTCTAACTTCCGCGACGCATATAAGGCCCTGCCCCGCCCTCCTTTTGGATAAGCTGACCACGACTCCATTTAGTTGATCCCTGCCTACAGACAGAAACTAAAACAAGAAGCTCCCGCGCTGAGGTCTGTTCAACGCTGGTCCGACCAATCTGATTCCACATTCCAAGACTGCTTCCATCACGTGGACTGGGATAGGTTTCGTATTGCGTCAGACAACAACATTGACGAATACGCAGACTCGGTGAGCGAGTTCATTAGAACGTGCGTTGAAGATGTTGTTCCCATAGCAACGATTAAAACATTCCCAAACCAGAAACCGTGGACTGATGGCAGCATTCGTGTGAAACTGAAAGCCCGAACCACTGCTTTTAATCAAGGCAAGGTGACCGGAAACATGACCGAATACAAACAGTGTAACTATTCCCTCCGCAAGGCAATCAAACAAGCTAAGCGTCAGTATAGAGACAAAGTAGAATCTCAATTCAACGGCTCAGACACAAGAGGTATGTGGCAGGGTCTAGAGTCAATCACGGATTACAAAAAGAAAACCAGCCCAGTCACGGACCAGGATGTGAGGAAAACATTTAAACGTGTCAACCCTCGCAAGGCTGCAGGCCCAGACGGCATCCCCAGCCGCGCCCTCAGAGCATGCGCAGACCAGCTGGCTGGTGTCTTTACGGACATATTCAATCAATCCCTATCCCAGTCTGTTGTTCCCACATGCTTCAAGAGGGCCACCATTGTTCCTGTTCCCAAGAAAGCTAAGGTAACTGAGCTAAACGACTACCTCACTTCCGTCATCATGAAGTGCTTTGAGAGACTAGTCAAGGACCATATCACCTCCACCCTACCTGACACCCTAGACCCACTCCAATTTGCTTACCGCCCAAATAGGTCCACAGACGATGCAATCTCAACCACACTGCACACTGCCCTAACCCATCTGGACAAGAGGAATACCTATGTGAGAATGCTACAGCTCGACTACAGCTCAGCATTTAACACCATAGTGCCCTCCAAGCTCGTCATCAAGCTCGAGACCCTGGGTCTCGATCCCGCCCTGTGCAACTGGGTACTGGACTTCCTGACGGGCCGCCCCCAGGTGGTGAGGGTAGGCAACAACATTTCCACCCCGCTGATCCTCAACACTGGGGCCCCACAAGGGTGCGTTCTGAGCCCTCTCCTGTACTCCCTGTTCACCCACGACTGCATGGCCACGCACGCCTCCAACTCAATCATCAAGTTTGCGGACGACACAACAGTGGTAGGCTTGATTACCAACAACGACGAGACGGCCTACAGGGAGGAGGTGAGGGCCCTCGGAGTGTGGTGTCAGGAAAATAACCTCACACTCAACATCAACAAAACTAAGGAGATGATTGTGGACTTCAGGAAACAGCAGAGGGAACACCCCCCTATCCACATTGATGGAACAGTAGTGGAGAGGGTAGTAAGTTTTAAGTTCCTCGGCGTACACATCACAGACAAACTGAATTGGTCCACCCACACAGACAGCATCGTGAAGAAGGCGCAGCAGCGCCTCTTCAACCTCAGGAGGCTGAAGAAATTCGGCTTGTCACCAAAAGCACTCACAAACTTCTACAGATGCACAATCGAGAGCATCCTGTCGGGCTGTATCACCGCCTGGTATGGCAACTGCTCCGCCCACAACCGTAAGGCTCTCCAGAGGGTAGTGAGGTCTGCACAACGCATCACCGGGGGCAAACTACCTGCCCTCCAGGACACCTACACCACCCGATGTCACAGGAAGGCCATAAAGATCATCAAGGACAACAACCACCCAAGCCACTGCCTGTTCACCCCGCTATCATCCAGAAGGCGAGGTCAGTACAGGTGCATCAAAGCTGGGACCGAGAGACTGAAAAACAGCTTCTCTCTCAAGGCCATCAGACTGTTAAACAGCCACCACTGACATTGAGTGGCTACTGCCAACACACTGACTCAACTCCAGCCACTTTAATAATGGGAATTGATGGGAAATGATGTAAAATATATCACTAGCCACTTTAAACAATGCTACCTAATATAATGTTTACATACCCTACATTATTCATCTCATATGTATATGTATATACTATACTCTATATCATCTACTGCATCTTTATGTAATACATGTATCACTAGCCACTTTAACTATGCCACTTTGTTTACATACTCATCTCATATATATATATATATATATACTGCACTCAATACCATCTACTGTATCTTGCCTATGCCGCTTTGTACCATCACTCATTCATATATCTTTATGTACATATTCTTTATCCCCTTACACTTGTGTCTATAAGGTAGTAGTTTTGGAATTGTTAGCTAGATTACTTGTTGGTTATTACTGCATTGTCGGAACTAGAAGCACAAGCATTTCGCTACACTCGCATTAACATCTGCTAACCATGTGTATGTGACAAATAAAATTTGATTTGATTTGATTTGATTTGATTTAAATGCTGGAAGCCGTGCCCCATTAGAATAGTCTGAAGGAAATGTAGATTATCACTATTAGACCTAGTACTCAGTCCTCATATTCAATTTCTTTACATGTAATTCCCCTGCCCCCCTGCTCAATGAGCTCGGAACACTTTGAGTCTATCGTAAAACTTCACATATTAACACAGTCTCAAATAGCCACAGCACACATTTCAGCAAATAATCACCTGTTCCCACAAATTCAAGTTTTAGGGTAACACAGTGCCTTAGCTACATATTGTCCTCAGAACTGTATCCCAATAACATCATATAACAATACATGCCTCCGCGGAATGATTGTCCTCTAACCAAACTGGTTGACATTGGTACAGGGAGGAAAGGATATCACAGTACAGGGCTTTTTTGGATTTGCCTCACACCGTACCTCATTCACACTACTTTCCCCAAATTAGTAATGGTGTCCTGGGACGGGCCAGAATACATACAGGGATGTGATTACTACATCAATATGCAGTATGGGACCTGAGATATGGCTATATAGTGGAAGATAGGAAACATTCATACAAATATGAATATCAATACGGTTACCCTATTCCCTCTGTAAGCAGTCCTCTGTAGGGGAAGATATGGCTGGTGTTCTCCATTCTGCAGATGTAGGGTACGCAGCAGCATTAAGAAATCACCCTGAATGTGCCCGGGGAAGATAACTACACATGTTGGGTGTCTACAGGAGATTATTTACACAAAACAGGGAGCAGATAGGGTATATTTAATTGACTAGGGACCGTTTTCAGGGGTTTGGATGGCGCTCTCGGGAAGTAATCTGGATGAGGTGCTTACGGCAGACTATAAAGGGACCAGCGGAGTGGCTCGCAGAGCTACATATTGATGCTGACGTCTCTGCCACACCAATTACAGCCCGCTGCTTCATTGGGGAGGAATCCCCACCATTTATCTCTTTTGGCGACCTAGCACAAACTCGGTGTGTCAGAGGTCAGCCAGGAGAGGAAAGGCTCTGGCTGGGACCGCCCAGTGGGGGCCGCTCCCACAAACCTGGTGCTTCAGGCTCCCCCGTGGAGTGAGGTGCAACAGAGAGGTCCACAGCACAGCCCTGTCACTCACTGGGCTCTCCAAGCGCTGCACAATAGGAGGAGGGATCAGCCCAGAGACTATAGTTCGAACACTGGCATTTTCCCTCCTCGCTCTCTACTGCTCAGCCCCATCTCAAAATCTCTCTCCTCGGCACTACTTTGACACTTTTGTGCTGCAGCTTTTAAAAGGAGAACGCATCCTTAGTACAAACGTCGGGTTGCAACAAAGAAATTGCACAGTGGTGTATTTAGCCTTATGCTGCAACGACGATCCTCTCCAGAAGAGGCTATTGATGCTCTCATAACAATGAGATCTTCCGGGTATTATTTTAAAGTGTAACCTCCTCATATCCCAGACTACTGTGTGGGGCCTTCGCACCTAACTCAAAGAGCAGTGCAGTAGAAAAACCCTTCCTACACATCAGACAATGATTATTTTTAACTAGGCAAGTCAGTTAAGAATAAATTCTTATTTACAATGACGACCTACCAGGGAACAGTGGGTTAACTGCCTTGTTCAGGGGCAGAACGACAGATTTGTACCATGTCAGCTCGGGGATTCAATCCAGCAACCTTTCAGTTACTAGCCCAACACTCTAACCACTAGGCTGCCTGCCGACAATTGCAGTAGTTCCAGAATATTTCCAGTTCTCAACTAACATGTCCACATGGTCGTGGCGTGCAGTTGGAGCGCCCGGGAGCCACGAGGCCAGAGCGGCAGGAAGCCATCACATTGAGTTATCAGCTACATCGCTGCGACCGGGAAGGCAGTGTCCAGCCAAGCACCAGTCAAAGCCCCTCATAGCCCCCACCACAACACACACAGATCCCCGTCCCAAACGGTTGGGGGGCCGACAGGAGTCATTAGAGATCCAGGTCCTCTGATACCACAAACAAACAACACCTCCACCTACAGCCGGGGTCCCCACAAAGCAGAGCTCTTTGACCATGCAGCCACCAGCCACACGCCTCACACCACTGTCTGGGCCAGTACTTGATATAACTACTAACAGATACAGTAGATTTTTCGTTTTACGTCAGTGTTAGGGATTAGGTTCAAATTGTTGAAAGTGTGGTTTTCCAGTATGTTGTCTGATACAGAATGACAATAAAAAGCATGAAGGTGCTATTTAAAAAAATATATATATACAGGTATATCATTACGGTGATAGATCCACTGTGCACTGGCTCACAGTATTCAAAGGCTTGTTGCTTGTTCATCCTGCCATGATCTGGGTAAGAGACGAAGCACAGCAAGCCGGCTCCAAGACAAACAGTCTCCTAACGGCACAACTCAACATAAAACAACGCTGCACAGGTACACCCGTATCATAAGCCTATTAACTTTAATTAGATAAAATGTGATGCTCACCTTTCTACCGCGACAATAAATGAATGACTACCCAAAGAGAATAAAAAGAGTGGTAAGTGAAACGGGTTCTCGCCCATATTTCAAGGCATTTATAATGGCTCCTGAGCACACCTAAAAGCTCCTGGGAGTTTAGATCAAACCCCTCCTGTGCGGAGCGGAGGGAGACCAGCCATAAATTGCTAATAGACTAAATGGAATGAGGTAGGAGGCTCCTGCAATGCAGCAATTACCTCTCAGATGTGGCCATTCATATCCCTGCATGTCTCGTTTCATTAAGAGATTGCCAGCACTTTGTCAGGCCCGGGCATCACAGCTCGGTGAGTTAGGCAGGCAGGGGGAAGCTCTAGATCTGGGGAAGCATTTGAAACAACAAAGTCAGGTTTGACTGCCCGGCCGACAGTCCACAGGAGCACTGGTGTGCCTCCTCTTCCTGGCTTTGATGTGTTCCAAGGATTTATTGAATCAATTATTAATCAAAGTCGCGTTTTGAAACTCAAAGACACTTCTACCACTCTTAAGTGTTTTTTTTATTTTAGAGGGTATGTCGCCGCGTTTCATATGACTTCATTTGCGATGCTGTTATGTTGTTCTAATGGGGCACTTTCAGGTACAAGGACTCACAAGGTACTCCTCTCTTTGTTATTTGAAGCCATACTTGACAAAGGACATGCATTATTACCGTGGATTACTACCGCGTAAATGAGTCAATCACAATCCCCTACATCCACAGTGAGCGGAGCAGGACTCCAGAGAGAACCAAAGCCTCGGAGAATCCACTGCCTAGGGAACTAAGCACTGGCCAGACACTTCTGCTCACTAACTAAATCATACTTGTTGTGTGCAAAATGAAAGATGGATAGAAATGTTAAAGATAAAGCTCTCAAAATATGTCTAACATCATAAATATATACTGTACGTTTAATGTCATGGTTTTGATATCATGGAATACATATGTATAGGAAAAGGCATAAAATAGACCCCCAAACAATTGTAACTATTGGAATCAGCTGTGGAGTAGAAATAGCAGCCACTTGAATGCAAGATATTGTCATCTCTTGCCTCACGGACATATGAGGTGGCCAAGGACCAGTCACTGTTCAACGGAATCTCTCAATTCAATTTATAAATAAAAAATAGTGCCATACACTTGCAACTCAATTCACGCAATTCAATAAAAAATTCATACATTCTGTGGATGAAAATCCCACTACTCTGGCCCATTTTATTGTTAGACAAATTGAAGTGTGCACTCGGTAGGGAGGCCAATGGTAAACAGAATCCATTTACCCAGTCCATGGTGTGGTTGAGAGGAGGGCCCCAGCGTTGAAAGGCAGGAGCAACAATGTGAGTGACATCAGGTCATCCTGCTTCCTCACAGTCACCTGCCTGATAGAATTGTTCTCTGTCCAGATAAGAGGCTCTCTGAAGCAGCAGCTTTTTTTTTTTTTGTCATTGCCGTATCTTATGATTGATGGCTCCATAGCCACAGCGAATCTGCCCTTTTTAAATAATTTATATTGCCATCGCTATGGACAACTAGCTTATAACCGGGTTGTTATTTTTCCATTGACTGGGTGGGATCAATACTTTGAAGACTTGAGATACCCACTAATGAACTACTTAACTGGATCTCTGGGGTGCAAAACAATTGCACTATTTACTCAAAGCCAAGAAAAAGGGGACAATATAAAGTGCTTCTTTTCGGGTTATTGCCAAGAATTGGAAGGAGGAAAACAGAGTAGGACGTCAAGGGAGTTCAATCGTCAGGTGAACGTGGTCCAACAACAGAAACATACATTTATAATGTTAGTCACGTGTTCAAAGTCTACTCTCTCTGCCCGTGTGCCGTGAGTTTGCTTACTCGTCTTCATCGTCGCTTATAATGCCGTATAGTGAACTACACAAGGTCTCCAAAACAGCATTGTAGTTCTCCTGGTTGTGAGTTGTAAAGTCAAAGGCCCCTCGATTCATTCCTGCTCCAACAAAGTGACAAATTAGCCAAACAACTTCCTATTAAAGTTGATTAATTCATATCATTAGTTAATCACACAACAGCTCATAAAATATAGGACATGAATTTCTTTAGTGTGATTAATATGCAAAACACTTGAATCAACATCAGTAAATCAATTTGTGAATCAATTACATGATCATTTTTAAATACAGAGCTAATAGTTTACATTAACTATTGAGCCAGAAGTGATCATCTATCACTTCACGTTACGAGGAGGAAGAGCACGAGAGCAATCTGAAATGATCAATGATCAAAGGGATCTGACACTGCTCTTAATAGGTCCCAACACATTTGCATGACTCTAGTGCTGCTGCCGATTGAGAGAATATTTTCGAGCAAAAGAGTTCACTAAAAGTCATATGTCCTCTGATCCCAGAATTATTGGCCTGGTTATCAAGAGATACATTCATATTACACCAAACATAAGGGCTAGGAATTGCCAGGGACCTAACAATAGGATATTATCACGATACTCAGGTGCCGATACGATATGTATTGCAATTATATTTGTATCACGATTGATAACAGTTCTATATGTATTGCGATTCAATTCTGAGATTTTAATACAATTCGATGTTCCAAACATATTGCTCACAATATGTCTGCTTCAGAAAGACACGAGAGAGAGCCACGAGAAAAAGAGTTATGATCAGATATGGAAACAAAAGTGCAGAGAACATCCTGCTTCACCATATAAAAATAATTTTGAGGCCAAACTATAGAAGGATAAATACCGGCGTTTTGGAGCAGTTAACAGCTGACTGGCGCTACCTAGCAAAATAAAGAATTCATACTTGGAGTCATAGAATCGACATAATATTGTCCAAAATACTTCAGTAAAAATACTTTAAAGTACTACTTAAGTAGTTTTTGGGGGTGGCTGTACTTTACTTTACTATTTATATTTTTGCCAACTTTTACTTTGACTTCACTACATTCCTAAAGAAAATAATGTACTTTTTACTCCATACATTTTCCTGACACCAAAAAATACTTGAAAATTGTAAAATTCACACATTTATCAAGAGAATGTTCCTGGTCATCCTTACTGCCTCTAATCTGGCGGACTCACTAAACCAAAATGCTTCCTTTGTAAATGATGTCAGATTGTTGGAGTGTGCCCCTTGCCTATCCATCAATAAAAAAAATTAAATGATGCTGTCTGGTTTGCTTAAAAAATTCATTTCAAATGGTTTATACTTTTACTTTTGATACTTAAGTACATTTTAGCAATTCCATTTACTTTTGATACTTAAGTATATTTAAAGCCAAATACGTTTTGATTTTTACTCAAGTAGTATTTTACTGGGTGACTTTCACTTTTACATTAGTCATTTTCTATTAAGGTATCTTTACTTTTACTCAAGTATGACAATCGAGTACATTTTCTACCAATGTTCCTTCATCTCTCCTACATATAGCAGCAGCGAGGACACATCATATGATTTTGTACTTGGAAATGGGCTTGTATAGATGACTGGCTCCTACTTCAGTATGAAACGTGTGTCAAAGCTTTCTTCCTGGTTGTTAGGAAGTGCTACAGGAGTCATCAGTCCTTTACAGCGCTGCGGCTGAGGGGAAGTACTCAACCAGCGTTGAGTAGATAAGCCAACACTGTTAATGTGACATAGTGTGTAGAGAATTACACAGCCACTACAATGAGCTTCGGGTCTATGGTCTCGTTAATAATCCTGCTCCTTGTAACAGCTGTCTGATCGCTCAAATAGAAGAGCAGAGGCAAAAAGAGGCAAGGAAGGAAGAGGAAATGTCATCTGACGAGTAAAGAAATGTACCTCCAACTTTGTTTAAGGTTCAGGTAAGTCTGATTGAGCCTGATAGGTCTTGGTCTTTGTGCCAATTCTTGTTGCACTGTATAGGTCTAAGGACTGACTGCTGAATTCATGATCATGTGCACAAGACTGATTCAGCAACCTGGTCTCAGAGCAAAACGTATTATATTGTACATTAAATCTGTGCAATTCCATTTATGTTATGTTACTTTATGTTAGGTTACATTAGATTGACCTACCAATGTAAAAGCGGGCGTGCAATATAATACAAATTGTATCCTACGTCTTGATCGTTTAATGTGATATATTACGTTCAACTGCTTTAGCATGATATGCTACTGTACTGACTGCTTTATATGCTACATTAGGTAAGGAGTTAAAGTTATGCGTTAGGCTAACAGGTCACGGTTTCCTGGACGGATTAGCAACATGCTAAGTAGTAGCAAAGTAGCTAAAATGCTGAAGTTGTCCGTTATGAGATTTGAACCTACAACCTTTGCGTTGCTAGATGTTAGAGTTATACGTCTACCCATCCACCCCAACCAACCACTTTCCTATCACTTTTGCATTGAGTAACCTACTCTCATACCAAACGTAACATATCACACTAATTTCAGTGTCCTGAATTTAAAGTAACATCTCATGCTAAATGGAGAGCACAGATTTCAGTAAAATATAATACGTTTTGCTTTGACACCAGGCTGGATTCCTTGACGTGTCAGCACATACTCAACCTGCATACCTGAAATTACATGTAATATATTCTTTCTTTTTTTACGTCAAAAGCTTCCAATACATTGCACTGAAATCTAATCCCAACTAAATCCATTCTCACCCTACCGTAAGTAAAAGTAAGTAAAAATCCGGACAGACCAACACATTTGACCTTGTGGTTTTCAATCTTGATTTGTGGTTAGAGGCCACTTCTTAGTGACACCATAACTTTATTTAGTGGCCTGTAAATGACAGGGGTTAACTCTTTATGAACCTGTACCATTCTGTCCAGATATTCCAACTTGGACTCATATAGTTCACACAATATTCTGTGACAATGATACACGGTTTCAGAATTTCACTAATTTGTGACAGTGGGGTCTAAAAGCAGCCTGGTAGATTTTTTTTTCAGCCTGGCCTCACAGACTAGACCTAACATAGTAAATGCATATCCGGGACACTCAAATTAGTATGATTTGTTACATTTGGTATGGTTACATAAGAAAGAAGGTTTCTTAAGGCAAAAACTAAAGTATGGATGGTTGGTCGGGGTGGATGGATAGACAGACATAAAACACAAACGTCCAGTTGCGTGTTCGAATCTCATTGCGGAAAACGTTAGCTTTTTAGCTAATTAGTGACTTTGCTAAACGTACTACTTTTTAGCTACTCTGCAACTACTGAGCATGTTTGCTAACCCTTCACCAACCCTAACCGTAAACCTTTAACCTAACTCCTAACCCTAACCTTAACCCTAACCTTAAGCCTAACCTTAACCCTAACCTTAAGCCTAACCTTAACCAACGTTAGCCACCTAGCTAACGATAGAGACAAGAAATTTGAATTCATGTTTTGCAAATTCATAACATATTGTATGAATTACAATTCGTAACGTATCATAGGAAATGGATGATGGACATCCACAAATGAATACATCCCACACGAAACGTAACATATCATACTAATTGGGGTGTCCTGGATTTATGTTTATTATGTCCAGGTTTAATTTGATTTATTTAACCAGGAAGTCCCATTAAGGTCAGAAGACCTCTTTTACTAGGGAGACCTGAAAACAAGTATTGTCCCTCTTACAATACACAAGTGAAATAGCCTTCAGTTTAGGTGTCCCTTGACAACAGCCCTATTGTGTTATGCTGCACCCTGCCAATTCAAATGCCACATCCACTTACCCAAAGTCCTCTCTTTAAACCAGTTTAGATGTAACAACGAGCGGGTGTTGAACATACATTACCCCCATGTTGGCCTTTTCTCCTTCCACCGCACTTCTTCTTGACCACACGGATTTACTTGATCACATTTCTAAAGGACATACGTACAAACGCATGACAGGATTCAAACGCTTACCAACTCGAAACAATTCATTATTATCAACAGTTTGAATGAATTCCTTTCACCAACAATCGCTTGACGCTTCAGAAGATGATTTGCCATGTAATTCCTTTCCAGTCCCAGAGAAGGCAGCATACAATACTACATAGTACCTTTTTATTCAGCCCTCATAACAACCATTAATTCATCAAGAGTAAATCAAATGTTTAGTTGAGAGGGGACATTAATTATCACGTTCATCTGGCGGGTTTCTAAAATGGGAATAATTAAATGAGCTGTAATAAGAGATTTGCTCTCGGGGAGCCCGGCCTTTTATGAATCGCTGGAGGTGCAGGCAAGCCGTCCTTCCCCCTCGAGAGATAGAATTTATGCTGAACACCCCGCTGATTGTTGAGAAGGTAAAGAACCAATAGCAGCATGTTCAGAGGTTTAATTTAAAGTGTGTTTCTCACTAGGCTGCTCACAACACTTAATTAAACTCCGCTGTTTTGGCAATGACAAATGTTGTGGTGTATGAGAAAGCTGGGCTGCTGTGACTGAGAGGCTTTTGTAATTTCTTTCATGTGCAGTGACGGCGTGATCCAGGTCAGAAAGTGGAGAATGAAAGAACTCAACAAAGATTTAGGCACAAGGGAGAGTTTGGTTACAGAGAATCTTTCACATGAATACACATCTATTCTCACTCATTTACAGTTTTTTTTGTAATAGATTTATGGGGGTTGAGATGATGTTCCACTTTCTCTGAACTGTCTTCGCCTCATTGTATGTACACTTTTGTCTCCCATTTGGAATGTGGAATTTCCACGGGGGAAAAATGTCTTTGCTGCTCGACAAAGTGTGCGCGCGCGTGTGTATGTGTGTGTGTCTGCGCTTGTCCATATACGATGCACACAATACGATGTAGCACTGATTAACATGTCAATCCCTTAACATGATTCTTGGTACACCAATGTGACATTGGCTGGTATGCAAGCACAGTAGAGAGGGAGGGAACTTCAGTAGCACACCTAAGAAATACCTCCCAACTCTGGAGCAGTCAACAAACAAACAGAGTGTGACTAATGGCTTGCTCCGAGTGGAAATCCATTTCAGACCAAACAAAATCGTATTTTGTTTCAGTAATAGTACTGACTGTATTATTGTGCATTTCATAAGATCCACTTTCAAAGGTGGAGTCAGCCTAGCACAGCACATACCCACTCAGAAGCCCTGCCTGCTGCTACAGAGAAACGATGTCACATTGCTCCAGCAATACTACTAGGAAATAAACACAAAAGATGCCTGCGAGGCAGAAATATGAGCTGGAGCATTTCATTCAATAATGTAATCCAGACTTTTAAGTAACAGGCCTCAATACTTGTGTTCTTTTTTTTTTATTACTTGAGTGAATGATACCGGGTAAGGACATTATTCCTATCTGACATGGCAATCTTTTCACTGGGAAACTCTATCAAAACAGTATAAATAAGTAGTGTTTTGACTTGATATGGCGCCAGGTAAACAGAAATAACAACGGAAATACATGGGGGGGAAAAACCTTAGATTAGAAGACTACAACAACAAAAAGCTTATCTGGGACAGTATTTCGCCATATCTACTGAAGCAATTCCAAGATCTACATTTCATCTAATCTAATAAAGGTTGCTATCATACCTTACATTTTCAACATTTCCAGTTGTCACAGGGAAGAGATCACAACTATCACACCATTATTATTGGAATAACAAATCTGAAAGCACCTCCAGTCATATAATTATGCTAATCATCATTTAATTAAGGTGCCACAGCTTGTGAATTGCACTAAAGCAGAATAGTGGGATTTGATCAATGCTACTGCATTTAACGTATTGTACATAAAGATACTGCTATATCTGCTTCATTGCCATGTGAAAATGACCATATGTAGGTCAATTCATTTAGACATTTAGCATAAATGTCCCCACATAAAAATATCTATTTCAGCCAACATTAGTCAGCAAAATTTGTGATAAAAAAAAATGGGGGGGGATAATACTTGTCGCAGACTGATAATGACAAGAAAATATATACAAATGTATTTAAATATAGAAAGGAAAAAACAGCCCACGTGTATTTTGGGGTTTTGTAAATGCCAGTGAGATGCAGCAACATCTGTTAGAGTTAACGGTGCAGCACTTTTGTGTTCACTAGCACAAATCATTAATCATGAGCCCGGCCATATTCTTGTAGTGCCTGTGCTTTCATTACTGGGCCTAATTAAACAGCTCTGTGAACTGGAATCTGAGATTCCTCTGTTACAGATTATCATTAATTATGGTGAAAGTGCTCAGAGATGTTGGACTCAATTATATTCTGCTCAACCCTGGCAGAGGGTGATTCATTGCGCCGAGCACTCCACAGACGTACTGTCTCTGCTTATCACGAACCTCCACTTTTGTAAATTGGGCTCTGCCAGCCAACAAACTAAGAATTATGTGCTGCTTTTTCCATTACAAAACATGTTGGAGGAGCACAGACCAATTAAGGCTGGGGTTATTTTGTGTGGAGTGATGAGGCACTGCCTGGTGCAGGGGGGGGGGGGGGGGGGGGGGGGGGCAGGGGAATGAGCTCACCTTGCACACGTTGTGGCTTTATTACCCTGTGTGGTGGAGACAGCCTCCAACCCTGATGAGGATGGGGATAGAAGTGACTGATCATGGTCAGGTTTGACATTTTTTCCCCCCAATACTATGGCCCTACATTATTATTTTGACCGAAATTTGGAGCAAATGATATGAAATTGACGTTCACGTATGGCACACAGATTTTCAATGTATTGTAAGGTGTTTAACATTCAATATGTATTCTATTGTGGCAGCTGTAAGCATGCATGGCTCAGAGGAAGCCACCATCGTTTCGGGAATGTATTTTGATTACCATGAAAGTTTTGGTGCGGTTGAGCAATGTCAATATCATTCCTCTGGTCTTTATGCAGGGTACCTGAGGGTCTTCGGTTGAATCAGTGAGGGAATAAGATTATTGGCCGTCTTATTTGAGGGTCACAGAACCTAGAAGGGAATGGGAATCAAAGACGAGCAGGAGTTCTAACAGTAAGCCCATGCCTTAGCAGTTTGCACAATTTCATATGCCGCAGTAGGTGGTGAGTTTAATATATATGAAAATCAGCCTTCATGTGCATACTGTGTCTACCTATGACAACACCAGGAGATATTCTACTGTAGCTCGGAAACAAAAATGGTTTGTTTTTCCAGGCACAATGCTTATATCAATCTTGATCAAATATTTGCTCGTGGTTTGTCTCGTCTCAAATGATTTAACATTGGGAAACCACCAGGGTAAGTTACAAGTGACGATAAAATAATTGTTCAAAAACGAAGGCGATACACAATTCCATTACGTTATTCGATTTTTGATGTGAACTAATATATGATTAATCACATAATCCCATTAGCTAGACAAAGAGGGGGAGGATTAGAAAAAGCAGGAAGTGAGTGGGGATCTTGGCTACCAGTGGCAGAGATACAGCTCATTGAAAATGTAATACACTGCTGCCCAAGTACAGGTCAGCTGGCAATCAGAATTTTAAAAGGAATATGAATAATATTCTGTTTTATTTTGAAAATGAACTGTGTGCCCTCCATCATGAATCCAATATATGTCTTAATCTTCTGGGCTCTTGAAGCTGCCGGCTCTAGGAGGCCTTTGACTCCTGAACCTAATAAGGAAATCACTTGTTTTCACATCCTTCTTCTCATCTTTATAGGGGCTGACACAAAAAAAAGTCATTATTTTGAAAATAATTCACAAAGCATGAAAATGCGTGTTATATAATGTTTGTTTTTCTAGCTATATCAAGGTTTTCCCCATTTTCCACTTATGATTATGATATTGCATTGAACTGGTACAATAGGAAAAATAAACAGAAATCACAAAAACCATCCTTCCTGCTCTTAACCATGCAACATCAAAAAGACAATCTGATTTGAGAAATTCTGATATTGCAAATATATTCAATTAATTATATCATGTTAATGACAACGGGGCAGTAGGTAGTCTAGTGGTTAGAGCATTGGACTAGTAACCAAAAGGTTGCAACATCAAATCCCAGAGCTGACAAGGTAAAAATCTGATGTTCTACCCCTGAACAAGGCAGTTAACCCACTGTTCCTAGGCCGTCGTTGAATATGTTATTAACCGTCTTGCTTACTTAAATAAAGGAGGAAATGTTTTTGCCGATATCCAAGGCATTTGTAACTCGAAGCAGCTCAAACGTCTTCAATGGCTTCAATGCTACAAAAAGACTACTGTTGAGATAACCTAACACTGGTCTGTGACCACCACTATGGCACCCATTATACAGTACAGCTCAACTGTAGGGCATCTATTGTCTTTCAGTTGTAACATGGTCGCGTGCAACATGGCCTAGATACTGGCAATGTAGCTACGTGCTAATTTTACACTAACCTTTTCCAAATGGATATTAAGACGTGCTGCTTTCGGGAAGACACTTAATGCTGAGGAAATGAAAACATCCAACGGAAATCAGCATCTTCCCACATTAGCATAGCCTTCTAAAGTCCATTGGTGACAACATGGCCTTGGAATCCACTCCTATTTATCTTAAAACAGCCACTTAGCTTTGACTGACACTAATTCTTACCACATGAAACTGTAGAAACCCCTTCATTTCCCCCTTCTGTCCCTGTCAGAAAATTACACAAGACAGAGTTTGTGATGTCCCCAGCGCCAGATCCTTTATTCTGTCAGATTACAACATTTGATATGGCGTAGCTGTGCTGCCCTGGCCTCACATGCCAGCCAGAGGAAAGGGGGACCTGTCAGCGCCAGTGGAGAACACCGAGGATCATCACTTTGACTGATCCACAGGCCCCCAGACTGTCATTTCCTCCGACTGCACAAGTCAACACAAATAAAAGTGAGGAGGCAAAAGCCATAAGGAATGGGAGAGATCCAGGCTCATTGTGGCTATTACTTTTATTCAAACCTTACAGATGACATGATGTGAAAAATGAGCCTGTGTCTAGTCGGGTGCCCATTAGTGAGTGAGCACATTATCTCTCCTTTTTCACATTGAATCTCCTCCATACACGCAGTGGCAGATGCTCCTGTGGAGTCACTCACTTTTATAGGCCTTTTGACTGCCGTACTCTTTTAAATACAGGGGCCTGCACCATGCAACAACAAAAAAAATGACGTATGGCTGTCAGTGCTCTTTACCCCACAGACAGATGCCTTCAGTGGATCTCAGTGGGAACCGTCTGTTTGATTTTAAGGGGGGCCGTTAACCCCTTTCCCTCACGGACCAGACAGGCATGTAAAAACGGGATTAGAGAACACTCCAAAGGTATTGTGGAGGTATAGCCCTACTCTATCTAGACCCTTTGCTGTCATACTGAATTGGTTTGTTTTGAGATTGCATTATATTTCACATTGAGTTTTCTGTGTGCATATCAAAATATGGAAATAATATATACTGAACAAAAATAAAAACGCAAAACATGCAACAATTTCAAAGATTTTACTTAGTTACAGTTCATAGATGGAAATCAGTCAATTGAAAGAAATTAATTAGGCCCTAATTTATGGATTTCACATGACTGTGCAGGGGCACTGCCATGGGTGGGCATGAGAGGGCAATGGCCCACCCACTGGGGAGCCAGGCCCAGCCAATCTGAATGAGTTTTCCCCCACAAAAAGGACTTTATTACAGACAGAAATAGTCCTCTTTGTACACTATAGTTCAGCAACAAATTTCAATTTGGATTCAACATGGATTCAATTTAGACAGTTTTGTCACTGGCCTACACACAATACCCCCATATTGTCAGAGTGGAATTATGTTTTTCTTTTTTTTCTGAAATTAATTAGAAAATCTGAAATGTCTGGAGTCAATTAGTATTCAACCCTTTTGTTATGGCAAGACTAAATAAATTCAGAAGTAGACAATTGCTAAACAAGTCTCATAATAAGTTGCATGGACTCACTCTGTGTGCAATAATAGTTTACATAATTTTTGAATGACTACCTCATCTCTGTACCCCACACATACAATTATCGGTAAGGTCCCTCCATCGAGCAGTGCATTTCAAACACAGACTCAACCATTAAGACCAGGGAGGTTTTCCAATGCCTCGCAAAGAAGGCCACCTATTGGTAGATGGGTAAAAAAAAGCAGTAAAATCCCTTTGTGCATGGTGAAGTTATTAATTACACTTTGGATGGTCTATCAATACACTCAGTCCCTACAAACATACAGGCGTCTTTCCTTTCCTAACTCAGTTGCCAGAGAAGAAGGAAACTGCTCAGGGATTTCACCACGAGGCCAATAGTTACTTTAAAACAGTTACAGAGTTTAATGGCTGTGATAGGAGAAAACTGGTGATGGATAAACAACATTGTAGTTACTCCACAATACTAACCTAATTGACAGAGTGAAAAGAAGGAAGCCTGCAAGGCACAAAAATAATACTGCAAAAAATGTGGCAAAGCAATTAACTTTTTGTCCTGAATATAAAGTGTTATGTTTGGGGCATAATCAATACAACACATTACTGGGTACCACTCCGCATTTTCAAGCATAGTGGTGGCTGCATCTTATGGGTATGCTTGTAATCGTTAAGGACAGGGACGTTTTTCAGGATAAAAAAATAAATGGAATGGACCTAAGCACAGGCTAAATCCTAGAGGAAAACTAGGTTCAGTCTGCTTTCAACCAGACACTGGTAGATGAATTCACCTTTCAACAGGACAATAACCTAAACCACAAGGCCAAATCTACAAATCTATACTGGAGTTGCTTACCAAGAAGACAGTGAAAGTCCCTGAGTGGCCGAGTTACAGTTTTGAATTAGGTCTTCTTGAAAATCAATGGCAAGACCTGAAAATGCGTAGGGACTTAATCAGAAAGACTCACAGCTGTAATCGCTGACAAAGGTGCTTCTATAAATTATTGCTTCAGGGACGTGAATATTTATGTAAATTAAATATTTCTGTATTTCATTTTTATACATTTGCAAAAACTAAAAACATGTTTTCACTTTGTCTTTACAGGGTATTGTGTGTAAGAGAAAAAAAAGCACGTTTAATCCATTTTTACTTCAGGTTGTAAAACAAGAAAATGTGGAATAAGTCAAGGGCTATGAATATTTTCTGAAGGCACTGTAAAATGAGGGACGTCTAATTTGAAACCCCTTGATTTTCCAAGCTGTCATCACCATTTAATGAAATGTAAAGTCCCCTGTTTTGGGTTCTGCTACCGGTTCCGACATTTTCCTTTATAGATCAATATGTGGACACCATAGATTGAAATGGTTTGCATTGAGCGGTAGCCTTGATTGGACACAGGAGTACGTGACTTCTGCCTGTGAGGTGTGATTTAAACCTTTCCTGGAGTATGCAACATTACTAGTTATTGTTTAAAGACCCTCTCATGATAAATAGTTACTTTTGGGGATCATGTAGATTACATTTTAGATTGCATTTAGTTACATTTAAAATGTTCTTAATAAACACCTCTGGTGAAGTATACTGTGCAACCATCTGGAAAATGTAATCGAGCTTCGACTGGAGCCTCATGAACGAATCAAAAGAGTTTTTCAAGGTCTCCACACGTGTTAAAATGTGTGAGCAGCTCTTACCCTATATACATTGGCCAAAGTCAAATGAACAGTGCTCTGTCTACCCTGGGACAATGTGCTCGCTGTGTGCAGTATATGTTTTTAATGACTGGTGCCAGGGGAAGATAATCACAGATGCCCACTATGCAGAAATCAGTGCACTTGGTGGACCAATTAACTGCAGCAGAGGAATTGTTGTATTGTTCATTTTTTTTTAATGAACAATACATTTCAGATGATTGTGAAGGCTAACTGTTTGCACCCATTCCAATTAGGTTGATGTGTTTTTAACATACTAAAATCAGTCATTGAAAGTCATGGTCAACCATGATCAATTATGTGCGGAATCTCCCAGCACAAATGAAAAGTAACTGTCTCAGAAGCTCTGGTCAGTGAGTGAGTACAACACAACCTTCCCCCCCGTACTGGCATCTCCGTATGAACCAGAACGCCTCGGTTCAATCTAATCTCTGACAAGAAACAACAGGCCTTAGGGACACCATCCCAGTCCACATCTCAGCAGCACACCATCACAAGAAGCACAACATCAGGGGGGGGGGGGGGGGGGGGGGGGGGGGTTGATCAAGCTGTCAGGGGAGAGGTATGTTTCCATTTTACAACTTCACTGGTGGACTAGTCCTTTTGAATGCTCCACCACTCCCTCTCTCTCTTCTCTGAGTTCCACTTGTGTCAGTTTTCCTTCAGTGCAGGCCCCCCCCATGGGCTCTGTCCCATTACCGTCCTATGACTTGCAGCCCCACAATCCCACATGGTCCCCCACAACAATCCCACCAGCGTGGAGGAAATGCTAGAATAAGGGGCCTACAGGAGAACAGTCAGAGTGGTTCCTGTGACCTACGTGAGCCATACTGTCCCCAACTCACTGTCATCTCCTCTGCGGTGAAACAGACCTTGACAAAATATGAGGGCTGTATATTGTCAATATTTGCCCATTTAAAACACTGTTCTGTGAAATCTCAGAAGGATCCCTTGTAAACTGGTAGCTATAATAACCACATTAGCTGCTATGCTTGATTCCCCCGCGATGTGGAATTGTTATGCCTGTTCATTCTTGAGCAAATTTAGTGCAGGATTGCAATATGTTTGTTTTGAGTCGTCCGAAAAGTAAGGCATGTGTCAACAAGGAATGAATGCTGCGGCAAGATGTCACCAGCTGTACATGGTACGTGTCAGTGAGAATTGAATTAAAGGTTTATTTACAAGGGGGTCTATCAGAAACCCTTCATGGAGTGTTTTCTCAGGGATTTCTGTTTTTTCCCCTTTCTATATCGTCTAACTTTTAACATGCATGGGGTGTCTGTCTGTCTCTGTCTGTCTGTCTGTCTGTCTGTCTGTCTGTCTGTCTGTCTGTCTGTCTGTCTGTCTGTCTGTCTGTCTGTCTGTCTGTCTGTCTGTCTGTCTGTCTGTCTGTCTGTCTGTCTGTCTGTCTGTCTGTCTGTCTGTCTGTCTGTCTGTCTGCATGGAAGCATTAATAAAAAACGGACATGCCTGGACTGAAAGATTAATGGTGCTTGTCCAAGCGTTCTGAACTGCTTGGCTTTAATCTTATTGCATATGAATAGCTGCACATTTGCTGCTGCGAGAGACATGAATTGACCCAACGACTGCCCAAGACATAGCCAACTAATAAAATGGGATCCAAATAATAACAATAGGACTAAACATCTGCGCTGCCAACCCTACACTATTTGTGCATCACTTAGATACACATCCCCCGCTCTACCACAATGCTGTGTCTGCTTCCTGGCGGCAGAACAAACAGCAGCAGGCCCAGCTGCAGGGTCAATAAGAGCCAAAATACCTTTTTATTTCCCTAGCCGCCCATGTGGATAGATCCAGCAGTTTGTCCAGCAACTTACTGATGCCTTCAATAGCCCTTTTGGTCCATCATTGTTTTCCTTTTGGATGTGTGGGACCATGTCGGGGATGTGCCCGATTTAATTTAATGATGTTCGCTGATAGAAAAGACAATAGAGAACTTATTCAAAGGTCTGTAGTCAAATAGATTTTGTAATGATTTTGCGACCAAAGTGGGTCATTATCATAGCTAATAACGAGGATTGCTATCAAAATTTCTATAACCAGTTTTGGTTTGGAGTGTACATATTTGCCAGCTGTGACTAACATGCCAGTATGGAAGGAAACATACAAATTGGTCTATAAACAGCAATAAAGGGATACATGTACTATGGTATACATAGGAATAAATCAATGTTGAGCTGCTCAAAACTTATAACTGATATACAAAAGAGTTAAGTTACATTTTCTGTAACTAGTGTATACTAAAGCATTATATTGCATGAAACCTCTATCTGGGATCCTACATAACTAAGAGGACACTCCAGACAAGCTCAACCAGAGCTCTGTAATGTCACTCTTCCCCTCACATCCAGGGAGGCAAAGCAACCTCACTTAGGTTGCACAATTCAGGTAACTTTCGCCAAAATCCTAGGTTCTTCAGAAACCCCAGATGGAAGATTTAACTGACCCCAACCCTAACCCTGGAAACCCTGGGAATTTTGGGAAAGTTTGCAACGTTTTGGTGCACTCAACCTCATCTAACTCATCAACCTCATCTAACCACGCCATATATACAGAACTGCCAAAGCAATGGGAGATGCCATTACAATATACTGAAAACAGAACTCCTTGAGGAAGCTTGCCCGAGACCTAATGCCTAGGCTTTAGCTCAGCGGGCTAGCTTGGACGACCTAGGTTTGATACCTGGTCAGAAATATAAGCATGAGGGTCATTTCCATTTGGAAGAGTGTACTATTACAAGGGGTTGCCTGAGGGGGTTGTTATTTTTTATTTTATTGTACCGCGACTGAATAAATCGGAATGAAGGGTGAATAGATCCGTTACAAACTCAGTCACACTCATAAAGTACGTTACAACCAAATTATTTCCCACACAGCTTGTACTCAATATGCGATTCAAAGAAGCCTGGCAATATTCAACTGATATAGGGTGGTGTTTAGTTGTAATAGAAGCCCTCGGCTGAAATACTAGCTGACAAACGTGGCAAGACAAACACGGTCTCTCTCCGGCAAGGAAATATACACTCTCAAATAGACCTGTACCTCTTTGAATCCTCTGTGTGGGTGAAACCAAAGCGCAGAACAAACAGCGTTCTGATCTGGCTTTGAACGTGATAACAGCCTCTGACAGGGAGGAGGGGAGGCTTTGGGCTCGCTGCGAAAACACAGGCCGTGATTGACACAATTCCCGGGCCTTGGAGAAGTTTACCTTTTATTAGGAGCTCAGAGAGAGAGAGCGTCACGACGACCTGGCCCAGGTTTCCACCAACAGACAGGAGGGGACGGCTGGGGAGGAGTGTGTGTGTGTGTCTGAGGCGGCGGTGTCCACTTGTAGCAGATTTCAATCAAGAACTGCAGCCAATTCCCCCGAATATCCCCTTCTCTTTCGGAGTCGGGCTGGAAGGCTGTTTGAAGAAAATGAGTGAATTCAGGATCAAGAGCCTTTCCGGAGGAATTTAAGTCTGTTTGAGGATTATGACTTCTTCATCCAGTACAAAGCCAGCAGAGAAAGTGTTGTAATGCTGGCCCTTGGAAGCCTGGCTTAGCCATGCATCCCAGAGGGTGATATAGCACTGATAAAAACTCTGTCAAGTAACTACACTTATGGAGACACATCTTCAAAACATTAAGAAAGTTGAAGAAAGTTGGATCACTCAAGCTCTAATTCAAAAGTCAGAGAAAAATAATGTGCAAGCCCCACACGAAAAATCCCGGTCACCTGCAGCAACTCTTTACACTCCATTTCAATTTTGTCACTCTAACACATTCATAATTCTCCCTCCTGTTACTCACACATTATTTCCTGTTTGTGTGCATGTGTGCACTACCAGAAAGTAAGAGCCTTTGCTAATCATCCCAGGCCCCGTTTCTGCACACCCTCTTCAGTGAACATACTGCATAACTGCTGGTCTGCTTATTAGTGTACCAAGTCCTTTCTGCTCTCCCTCTCAGCCTCCTACCGCTTGCCACCAATCATATTCACAGTGCTGGCTAACGGCTGTACAAACTGCTACACCTCAACTCTGTCTACTTCATAAACCGTCGGTACAGTGAGTACACCGACACACCTCTCCTGTCAGCACTTATCACCAATTCAGTTCAACGCATTTCCTCTGTGCTTCACTAGCAGCCTGGTTTCTATTCCTGAGATGATGCGTACTGCCACTTTCTCCAGGGTTAAAAAAAAAACACAAAAAAACGGAGGAGGCTATAATCATTTTCCAAGCGCTCGTTAGCTTCTGATGCAGACAGCTGCTACGCATACAGTATCGGGAAAGTGTAGGGTTTGAAGGCTTAAATCTCCGTGTGGACTCCGACTCAAATCTGTCGTTATTTACCCTGTTTACGGCATAACTTGAAAACAAAGCAAGTAATCAATACGGAATGGGGACAGATTACTGTATGTGCCAATATTTCAGACAGCTTTGATAAAGGGCTCTGGGCTTCTACTAGATCCTTTAGGGAATATACACTCCATTTACCTTGAACTTGAAGAGGGGGATGTTTGCCAATTGCAAATAGGACCATTAATTAGCTGTTAATTAAACAATTTAGTCTCCTAAATACCCAACTTTTAAAGGTACATGGATGTTGACCATAATATAACTCTCCCAAGGTGTATTTCTATGTCTATCCTATTTTATTGAAGGAAAGTAAGAGTCCGTCCCATGTCAACAATTGCCAAAGCCACTTTGTAAACCCTGCAATCCTTAAATAATCTATATATGTTTAGAACCACTTGTTGGAAATCAAGAAGGACTGAAGCTTATCTGCAGCCCACCGCACAGCACGACATGGGCATGTACCCTTTATTACCAAAGCCTCTCACTTTCTCTCACTAAAATAACTCCACCTGCTTTTAGCTGAATATTTGACAATACTACTTTAAGAATAATACATTCTTAGCCCACTAGTGTCCCGTGGATAGTCAGGGGCTAAGACATGCAACGGCCAACCAAACCATCAATCCAGAACAGACAAGAGTGAAGAGAGCTTTAGAACAGCCTCTAACAGTAGGAAGTAGCACGAGTCTGTGGCAGAGCTTTGAGGAAACTGAAGGCTCTCTTTGACCCCAGGTCAGAGGTCCGTTAGCCACACCCTCATAGATTTAAAAAGAAAAGAAAAAAAAGAGGACGGTTAGACAAACACAGTGAGCCAAGCCTCTTGAGCAATGGGAGCCTTGAGCGAGGAGGAGAGGGACGAAGGTACTCCTACAGACAGCCTCAGCGCGCGGGGGGGGGGGGGGGGGGGGGGGGGACCATAGGCACATCAATGACTAACACTCACAGCAAGGCCACCTCCCCTCACTTTGAAAATAAAATAAATTAAACAACAGAGGGGACACTGACATTCAGCGCTGCCTTTCAGTTTGTTGCTCCAACTAACAGCGTGTACCATGACCATCACATAGGTACTGTATTTCCGAGCTTTATACACAAAAGGTATATTGTTGTTTGAGACTACCTATCAAAGCAACTATGATAGTTTCAAACATTGATAAATAGATGAGACAAACAAAAAAGTTACCTGATGCTCTGGCCTGGCCATCCAACGGGAGTGAGGGAAAACCCCATATCTCCATGCTTCTTCCTGCGATGCATTACACACACAATCAATAATGGAAAAATATACACTGCGAAAGGCCTTAGCCGCCGACGAGAGGCATTGATAAATGATTTTCTGCCAGTTATAACAGCAAGGTGCGCCCAGTGAAGAGAGTGGAAGGCCTTTTTAATAGTACAAGGAGAGAATGAAAATCAACCCCAAGAGGGCCTCCGCTGGAAAGAGGGGATGGTGCATCTCTCAGCTCTAAATCACAACTCTACTCTAGACCCATGCCTTCGTTTCCCCCATTTTTTCGACATTATCCAAGGAAACTTGTCTCTGCCTTCTGTTGGGAAGGTTTCCAGGTTATGATGTATCAAAGAGAAGAACCTCGATCAACACCCGTCCCGAAAACATAAACACAACAATCCCTGCATTTTAGGCACAGACAGAAGTTGCCCACTGCTTTGCTGCTATGAAACTGTGTACAAATATGATTCTGATGTTACTGAATCTTGTCATGTTGAAAAATAAACGTCGAATTTCATCGCCGACAAAAGTCCTTGTGAACATTCATAACTATAGTTTAAAATTGTGGCCTGTTACAATGGCCAGTAGAAATGGTATGTGCTTTCCATAAGTCAGCCATGTAAAATACTGTAGTGGGCAACACATTGCTAGCATGCCTTTATTATCTCCAGGTAGGGGAGGGAAAAAAATGCTTAAGAGGAGCGAAAAGTTTTCAAAGGTCAAGAATGAATCAAACTCATTACCTGTGGAAAAGAGCGATTATTGCCGGGTTCCTGCTAAGTGCTTTTGCCCAGTTTTAACCTGTTTTCTTTTCAAAGCGCCACAGATTCCCATAGGGGCAGGTGTCCACAAATACTACTTTAAAATGGGATAAGTGAATTATAAGGGTCCTTCTGAGCCTGTAGGAAACAGATTAGAATATTTTCTAAAAAAGCAGGTGAAATACAAGCAGAAATAAACACATAATATGTAGCAGACATTTGGTCTTGATACAGGAATAAACCATTTTGCCTGTTTATTAATTGTGCGGTTGCTGTGTTCAGTAAAGCCCGATGACAACCCAATTCTTTGTCATGCACTAGAAACAGTCAAAGCCATGCTAGCTGGGGAGAGAAAACCCTGCTTGCTGGCCATGAGGGCCAGTAGCTACCACTTGATCCGGTAAATACTGCAGATGAAAGAGGGAGAGAAAGGGAGCGAGGGAGAGGGGTGTGGGAGTGATGGTTTATATGCCCATGAACCCAGTGTGATGGGCAACCCCCGGTCCACTTTCCTCTCTCAGCTCTCAGATTCCAGAAGTTTCCGAGAGCTTCAAGCACTTATCACAGAGGATTTAAATCTACAGCAGACAGCTCACAGACAGAACAGAAGCAGACAGACAAGACAAGCCTGAATGGACACAGACCTTTTACTTATTGGGAAAATATTAGCCAGTCGTTACAGCAAATGTCTTTCGAAATAATTTGGATGTCAATGCAGAACAACAGGGGGATAGTTAAATGTTTCTCGAACGGATATGGATATTGTGAAATAATAGCAACGCCGATGTATATTAATGCTACATCCATATCCTCTCGGAGGAGTAAACAAACCTCTGTTTAGAGATGCAAGACGTAGGACCTAATGTTGTGTAGCCTACCTACAGGTATAAGACGTTACATGCATGGAATTCTTCTTTTTTTTTGATGCAGTGGACTGGTTGAAATGGCAATATTAACATATAGCATATTTGCAACATTCATTTTGTTCTTGTGAAATATTTCTTTACCTAATATTTTTCTGACATATGCTAATGCTTGCCATTTTGATAGCACATTGTCTAAAATGGACAATTTGCTGTCCTGTCCTTAGATAATGAATCTGAGTGTGCACAAAGTGGTGTTGCATAATGCCCTTGACTATACACATTATCATGTTGTTACAGTTGGAGACAACAACTGCGTTAAGGCATAAAGGGGATTAAGATATCAGTTCTCTTTTCATACACAACTAACTATGAGCCTAATTCAGGCTAATTATGTTGTAGCCGAACATAAAGAAACAATGCACCGTGCTCTATTTCCTGCCGTGTGGCCAGTGCCACGCTTTAAAGCACTATTGTGTTCATATGAAAACATGCAGATTGGTACAGCCTCCTCGTGGCAACACTGGGCACTGTAATTTCAAACTCCAGACCGCAAATAGAATTTGTTTGATGTATTTTTTAAATCCATGAATTATTCCCAAATATATGATTCTTCATATCGTCAGGCTATTATCTAATATGGGACATATGACCACATTTAGGTTCATTCATTGTTGAAAGGGTCATGCCTAAACCCAAATACAATCTTCAATCTTCTCTTTCGTGTGTTCTCCTTATTGTTTTATCTAATTTTATGGTTATAAAGCTCTCACACACATGGAATAAAAAATATATATACATATTAAACGCTCTAAGAGAATTCCGGATTGTAAATGTGCACAATATCCCACATTATATAGCCTACATGTCATTTCGGAGTACGGTTAGAGTGGCACAGTGTCAAATCTGTGTGACAGATTTAGGTGAAAGCTGGTGAGGGGAGCATGCATGGTGAGATCGGCTTAGGGCTGAATAAGACACTCTCTAGCAGAAAGGAGCCCTACTCACCACTGAGCTCAGCCTGGGTCACCACTGCCCACCAGCACACACAAACAAGCCCCTGACACCATTGCCATCTCCTGACCATGTCAACACACCACACGGCTTCCTTCTCAGCTTTTTTTGGGGCCTCTCTTTAAGTTAAGACAAAACATCCGTTTTGAAACAGGAGATCGATTAAGCCTAACTTGAAAACGTAAAAACAAGGCATTGAGAGGCAAACGTGTGTGATTACATGTCCTGTTGACTTCAATAGGAATGTACGAAGCACAGTAATACATTTGAAAACGAATCTAGTGAAATACTACTTGGATCTTTCCCAAGTGTACAAATGATTGTAATAGAGCCATAGAGAGTTGGTGAAATATGGTAAGAACCACAGGGGAGTTTCTTCTTTAGGCCATATTCTTTATGTAATGTCTCCCTCTTTTGGTTATATTAGGAAATTGAATAGATGTGTTTTCAAATACGACACATTTTCATTGTAACCAACAATAGAACAATATGCTATGTGTGTGCAGTGTTGGGGAGTAGTGAACCACTGTATATGTAGTTTGACTAATGAATTACATTTCGCAGTAGCTTGGTGGTAGTTGAACTAAATTCAAATCTGTAGGTGCTTTCACTATTTAATCATTACTGTTTTGCCGTGTAGCAGTGTAGCTAACTACCGGAAATAGACACTACTTTTTTTTTGCTAAATGAAAATAAAATGTGTGTGAAGAGGCAAGAATGTCTTTTTTTTCAGCATCACTGCCTCTTCTCACTTGAAACATTGTTGTTTCGTTGAATCGGATAAATGACACATTCTGTTGACATCTGACTCCAGAGGTGTCTGTTCTTTCCATTTGTATTCTGTAACTTTTCAGATTCTGAACATTTTAGAAACTACTACACTGTTGGAGCTAGGAACACAAGCATTTCCCCTCACCCGCAATAACATCTGCTAAATATGTGTGTGTGACCAATAGCGTTTGATTTGATTTAGATTTGATTTAGATATTCACATTTTTCACAAAGTAGTTTGTAAGTAACTTTAGTTAAGTAAACTCTATTTTTCTTATTAAGAATAGCTATAGTGTAGCTTAACTTTGTCCAGGGTGAAGTAACTGGCAGCTTGGAAAATGACATTTTCAGAGTAGCTTCCCTAACACTGGCTTTGTGTCAGGCACGTGGAAGTGTAGCTAGCTAGCTAGGCTATGCTGTTACAAGTGGAAATATATTTGAAAAAAATTGTATTTAAATGGTAGCCTGCATAGGATGGATAAAAAAATTATGCTATTAATGAAAAATGACTAATAATAGACCTTCCTTCTTATGATGTTTTGATCTTGGTAGTGACTGATAACAATCTGCATGTCACAAAACAACTATTAACACTGGTCTTATGGGGCAGGGTAGCTTTTAATCAACTAAACTGAGGACAGCCTGCCATCTAGTGGACAAAGAATAAACTGCTCCTAATCAAACATCGAATAAAATCAAATTTTATTGGTCACATACCCATGTTAAGCAGATGTTATTGCAGGTGTAGCGAAATGCTTGTGTTTCTAGCTCCAACAGCGCAGTAATATCTAACAATCCGCACACATCTAAAGTAAAGGAATGGAATTAAGAATATATAAGTATTTGGACTAGCAATGTCAGAGCGGCATAGACTAAGATACAGTAGAATAGAACACAGTATATATATATATATATATATATATATATATATGAGATGAGTAATGCAAAATATGTAAACATTATTACAGTAACTAGTGTTCCATTATTAAAGTGGCCAGTGAAGTCAAGGACCTTCTAATGCGCTGGTGATGGCTATTTAACAGTCTGATGGCCTTGAGATAGAAGCTGGTTTTCACTCTCTTGGTCTCTTCTGGGTGATAGCGGGGTGAACAGGCAGTGGCTCGGGTGGTTGTTGTCCTTGATTATCTTTTTGGCCTTCCTGTGACATCAGGTACTGTAGGTGTCCTGGAGGACAGGTAGTTTGCCCCCGGTGATGCGTTGAGCAGACCGCACCACCCTCTGGAGAGCCCCGTGGACTTGGATATTGGTTAGATATTTATATTTAAGTAATTTAGCAGACACTGTTATCCAGCGTGACTTACAGCCAGTCGATTCAACTAAGGTGTAAGAGAATATCCCAGTAATTGCAAGTAAAAAGCTTTCCTCAATAAAACAGCTATCAACAAAGCCAGTGCCGGTAAGAAAAGACGGTAACACTTTATTTTAAGGTGCACATATTAGCCTACGTAGTGTATACGTGTGTATACCAGCAGCTAATAAGGCCTTTATGTCTTATTAGCCATAATTAGGCCTTAATTAAGTGTTTTCTTATTCAAAGATTATATTACTGGACAATCCTTAATAACCTTATTGTTAGTCAAAGTAATGCCCGGGAAGCCAGTTTTTGGAGGATATAGAGTGAGGGGGAAAAGTATTTGATCCCCTGCTGATTTTGTACGTTTGCCCACAAACAAAGAAATGATCAGTCTATAACTTTAATGGTAGGTTTATTTGAACAGTGAGAGACAGAATAACAACAACAAAATCCAGAAAAACGCATGCCAAAAATGTTATAAATTGAATTTCATTTTAATGAGGGAAATAAGTATTTGACCCCCTCTCAATCAGAAAGATTTCTGGCTCCCAGGTGTCTTCTATACAGGTAACGAGCTGGGATTAGGAGCACACTCTTAAAGGGAGTGCTCCTAATCTCAGCTGGTTACCTGTATAAAAGACACCTGTTCACAAAAGCAATCAATCAATCAGATTCCAAACTCTCCACCATGGCCAAGACCAAAGAGCTCTCCAAGGATGTCAGGGACAAGATTGTAGACCTACACAAGGCTGGAATGGGCTACAAGACCATCGCCAAGCAGCTTGGTGAGAAGGTGACAACAGCCGGTGTGATTATTTGCAAATGGAAGAAACACAAAATAACTGTCAATCTCCCTCGGCCTGTGGCTCCATTGCAAGATCTCAACTCGTGGAGTTGCACAGATCATGAGAATGGTGAGGAATCAGCCCAGAACTACACGGGAGGATCTTGTCAATGATCTCAAGGCAGCTGGGACCATAGTCACCAAGAAAACAATTGGTAACACACTACTCCATGAAGGACTGAAATCCTGCAGCGCCCGCAAGGTCCCCCTGCTCAAGAAAGCCCGTCTGAAGTTTGCCAATGAACATCTGAATGATTCAGAGGACAACTGGGTGAAAGTGTTGTGGCAGATGAGACCAAAATGGAGCTCTTTGGCATCAACTCAACTCGCCGTGTTTGGAGGAGGAGGAATGCTGCCTGTGACCCCAAGAACACCATCCCCACCGTCAAACATGGAGGTGGAAACATAATTTTTGTATTTATTTTACCTTTATTTTACTAGGCAAGTGAGTTAAGAAGAAATTCTTATTTTCAATGACGGCCTAGGAACAGTGGGTTAACTGCCTGTTCAGGGGCAGAACGACAGATTTGTACCTTGTCAGCACGGGGATTTGAACTTGCAACCTTCTGGTTACTAGTCCAACGCTCTAACCACTAGGCTACCTGCCGCCTATGCTTTTGGGGGGGGGGGGGTTCTGCTAAGGGGACATGACAACTTCACCGCGTCAAAGGGACGATGGACGGGGCCATGTACCGTCAAATCTTGGGTGAGAACCTCCTTCCCTCAGCCAGGGCATTGAAAATGGGTCATGGATGGGTATTCCAGCATGACAATGACCCAAAATAACACGGCCAAGGCAACAAAGGAGTGGCTCAAGAAGAAGCACATTAAGGTCCTGGTGTGGCCTAGCCAGTCTCCAGACCATAATCCCATAGAAAATCTGTGGAAGGAGCTGAAGGTTCGAGTTGCCAAACGTCAGCCTCGAAACCTTAATGATTTGGAGAACATCTGCAAAGAGGAGTGGGACAAATCCCTCCTGAAATGTGTGCAAACCTGGTGGCCAACTACAAGAAAGTCTGACCTCTGTGATTGCCAACAAGGGTTTTAAATCAACAAGGGTATTAAGTCATGTTTTGCAGAGGGGTCAAATACATTTTTCCCTCACTGTATTGGCATGGGTGTTGTTGGAAAACTGTGCCAATATTTCCTCTAAACACCGGCTTCGAGGGCAATTTTCACTTAACAACATATTCAAATGATGATTTTTTATTTTGATAAATTTATTCATACTATTTCATCCTTCCACAAGATATAGTCCCGACACAAATCTAGGGTTGCTACCCAAGCCTGTTTGTTCATTTTATTGGTTCGGTTTCCAGAGACGCAACCCAGTCATTTATTTTTTTTGCTCTGTATCTATAGATGCGACCCAGTCATCATTAGAAATGTTCCATTGCCATAAAGGTAACGTTCTTATCCCTTGCTTGCTTGCTAGCTGCTAACTTACGGTCTCGTAAAACAGTGCAGACAGAATAACAGCAAAGTAGCTGCATTTGCGTTTGTTTAAGCTGTTTTCTAATTACATTTATTTGGATACACCCATAACAATGATCTGATGATGCACGATTTTGCCTGGCGTAGAAAATGTGCTCTCTCATCAGGACACTTGTTCAGAGGGGCTAGCCAACAACACAGCTAACACAATCACTTCAAACATCTGGAAAGACAGCGAACAAGCTGCACTTGGTTTCATTTGTTCTGTTTTCCATTGATAGTTCTTTGTATATATATCCATAAAAATTATGCTGATTCATGATTTCGACTGGCTGAGAAAAGCTGCTTGCCTGTATGTCTCATCCCGACTCCCGACATGTTCATTACTATGGGACAGCTGGAGATTTAATTTGTATATTGAAACAATGTTGCAAATGTCGTGAAGACAGACAGCAAGGTTTATACAAATCTCCACTGTAAAAAACTAAATGTTAGTCTAAAAGTAATGTGAGATAATGTCTAGATGCTTTTTATAGTGGAGATTTTATACATTGCCTGGCTGGGCTGATGAGATTGGATTGCGCAGTCAGATGGAACAGAGTAAATAGACATTTTAACATCATAGGTTTAGACGGTGGTAACTTGTGGAATCGACACCATCTGGAATGCCCTTCTAACCAATCAGCATTCAGGATTAAACCAGCCCGTTGTATAATTTAGAATAGGGAACACATTTGAAGGTACTATGTCCTTATTAGTTCCACATTGAGGCAACTTACTGTGAGCAAAAGCATATAATGTTAGCCTGAAACAAAGGAATTTTGTAGTTTCATGAGATATTAACTTCTATAGTGTATCTTTAAATTAGAATAACCATTATGTATTTGGACTTGCTGAAAGTATATAGAGTTCTCTATATAGATTTGAACAGGAATGCGTTTTTTTTCCTTTGCTTTTGATTAGCCTATGATTCAGTGAGGGACAGTTTCCTCCTGTAGATTTTGATGAGTTGTATGTGTTTGTACAGGGGGTAATTTCATACAGCTCGCACTTTCATGAATCTGACCTTCTGTAAGCCCAAATGTTTTTGGTAGTTTTGACAATATGGCTGTGAGTTCTTTTTAAGAGGGACCACGAACCTGCACAGACCTTTGGATGGTCAGGTGGGTGCTGTAAGTCAAAAAGAGCCCCCCTGCCCTCTCTCTCAAAACAAAAACAACAACAAACAAACAAACAACAACTTCCCCTTAAATTCCTTACATTTATACACCCAATGTAATTGCAATATAAAACAGCTTGTGACTGGAGTTTCCCACTAGGGTAGAGTTTTTCCTGGTCTAATGATGTTTGTTTCTTATCAACTCTTAAATCTGATGTTTACACTGTGTGACCCTGTGTGACCCTTTAACAGTCCAGTGGGTTGTTAAATCATGAAACATTCATAGGAAAACATTTAATGAAAAAAATCTGTTCCCTTCCGAAGTTCTGTTTTGGCCAAGAGAAGAGAGTTTTTTAATGAATGAAATGCTGCAGTTACAATATATCTTTGAAACTGCTACAGCCGTCACATGTGCAATTCGTTTAGAATGCCACCAGACACTCGAATATGGAAAATATTTCCTCCTTGAAAACCAACAAACTACATTCTGTTCCAGTCTCTCCTGTTTTATTCGTGATCAGCAGGCAGGCGAACCTACATAAAATATGAGGTAACTACATCCTTACTGAACCAGAGCCCAGATCACATGTTTTTTTCTTCTCAAGTTTCTCTCATCATATAAGCACAGACAACGATGATGATGATGGTGATGATTATTAAGATGATTACATGCATGGGTTTCATGGGGAAAAGGGAAGGTGAGTTTAAATGAATAGCCCTGCTCTCTCCAGAGCTTTCATTTACATTAGGCACAAGTTGTCTCTCGTAGTCCCAGAACCTCTTGTCTTCATGCAGCTCTTCCTTGGTCAGTCCTCCTCGTAGGGGAACTCTGACATGGATATTATGACACAACTTAGGAGGGACCTTCACTGTCTGCATGAAGTTACACAGTACAGAATGGACCGAGGTCTGCTCCACTGCTCTAAGGTCAGAGCCACAGAGGAGATAGACAGAGGTTCTATTCTATTCTATCCTGGGTTCTAATTCTAATCTGGGCTGTACTATCATCTTGGAGGGGTGGTAGATTCTAACCTGGGCCATACTATCATCTTAGAGGGATGGCAGATGCGATAGTCTGGCTCCTCTCTGTAAATACTCTCCATGATGTTGATCCCTGGTACATCCCTCCAGCGGGGCAGTTTAACCCTTCCACTGGGCTCAAACTGGGTTTTAGAGAAGATGTGGTTCTCTATGAGGAACACTTCGGCCTGGGGAAATGGAGTAAGAGAGGGACAGAGAATTCGAGAGAGAAAGAGAGAGATGGCAAGAGAGAGAGCGATAATTACTTTTCTAGGGCTGGATACACAGCTATCCTAAGAATTATTTTCAAATTAATATCTATTCTTTTTTTCTGGCTGTCCACAATGTTATTTATATTTTTGTATATGTGACACATCAGATTTTCACATTCACACTAATGTAGCCTATGAATAGCATGCAGATGCAATGCTCATCAATTTCCTGCACACTAACCAGGCTCATCCAACCTTTTTATACGGGTAAAGTACATTGGATAAAATAATTTCACAACAGGCCTGATGGAAACAGCAAATTTGTCAGTAAACTTTCAAAATGTCAACAAAACAAAATACGCTAGACAAGGTGGAATCTTTTTGTGTCGGGTAAATTTATTATGCGAGAAATGGCATTGGAAATGCCTTTATGCTCAAATATTGACATGAAACCATAATTTTGAAGTAAACTTGGAGTCAAGTGATGAATAGTTGTGTGGTCCTCTCACTACAACACGGGCATATTAGGCTACAGATTAAAAGTTATGATGAACTTCACATGGTGGTGAAAGTGCATGGCCTGATATATATATTTTTTACCCCTTTTTCTCCCCAATTTTGTGATATCAAATTGGTAGTTACAGTCTTGTCCCATCGCTGCAACTCCTGTACAGACTCGGGAGAGGTGAAGGTCAAGAGCCAAACACAACCCTGCCAAGCCACACTGCTTCTTGACACAATGCTTGCTTAACCCGGAAGCCAGCCGCTCCAATGTGTCGGAGGAAACACTGTACAACTGTCAGCGTGCAAGCGCCCGGCCCGCCACAGGAGTCGCTAAAGCGCGATGGGACAAGGAAATCCCGGCCGGGTAAACCCTCCCCTAACCCGGACGACGATGGGTCAATTGTGTGTCGCTGTCACACGAGACTGGGTGTGTGAGGGAAGAATCAGGCACAGAGAGCAGAGAGTTCCAAAGGGAGAAGTGCACTTTAATCTGGCACCACAATACAACATCCAAAAACACAGGGCGCGAAAATACTGACCAACCCAAAACACAGGGTACACAGTCCGGAGCGCTAACAAATCCAACGACACAACACGTAACACAAAATGAATCCCGCACAAAACAAGGGCGGGTTTACTAGGCTTAAATAAGGAAGCACATCAGGAAACACAATTAGACACAGGTGCAACTAATAAGACAAAACAAACAGAAAAAGGAAAAGGGATCGGTGGCGGCTAGTATGCCGATGATGACGACCGTCGAGCACCGCCAGAACAGACAGGGGTGCCAACTTCGGCGGGAGTCGTGACAGTCGCCTCATGGGTAACCCGGTCATGGCCGGCCTGCGACACAGCCCGGGATTGAACTCGGATGTGTAGTGAAACCTCAAGCACTGCAGTGTCTTAGAACACTGCGCCACTCGGGAGTCCAGCTGCCGTTTGACAAATACATATTATCTTGCTATTTTGTCCATAATAATCTCATAATATTGGCTAGAGCGTAAGTGCAAAGAGTTGACACGCCCTGATCTCTTTCACCTGTCTTTGTGATTGTCTCCACCCACCTCCAACTGTCTCCTGTTTCCCCATTAGTCCCTAGTGTATTTATCCCTGTATTTATTGTCTCTCTGTGCCAGTTCGTCTTGTTTTGCCAAGTCAAATAGCGTTTCTCCTAGCTGCTATTTTTCCCGGTCTCTGTTTTTTCCTAGCCCTCCTGGTTTTGACCCTTGCCTGTCCTGATGCCGAATCCGCCTGCCTGACCACTCTGCCTGTCCTGACCTCGAGCCTGCCTGTCCCCTGGTACTGTTTGGACTCTGACCTGGTTTATGAACTCTCGCCTGTCCCCGACCTGCCTTTTGCCTACCCCTTTTTGGTATAATAAATATCAGAGCTCAACCATCTTCCTCCTGTGTCTGCATTTCGGTCTTGCCTTGTGCCCTTATAAGAGTGCTATTCGTTATATAACGCAACATTCCTAAGGACTAAACCATCAGTAGAGTTGAAAATGCGATGGGAACCCATTTAACTTGTATTTTTTTATTCGGTACATGGGAATTTAACGCCAAAGTTATTTTTATGTGCAGTACAGGTGGTTGTCTTGGTAATGCAGATCCGGTGCAAAGGGGCCTTGCTTTTCAAAAGTGATCTCGGCAATCGATTTCGGCAATCGGGTCGGAATAAATGTTACAATTGGACTTTTTCAAAATTCAGAAATTAGATTGTGATCCTCCAGATGGAGATTTGGATTTGGTAATCCAATTGGAACTTTAAATGATTATTCTAAAAACATGCATTCTGTTTGCAATAGGGCACTAAAGTAAAACTGCTAAAAAATATGGCAAAGCAAATCAAATCAAATCAAATCAAATTTATTTATATAGCCCTTCGTACATCAGCGGATATCTCAAAGTGCTGTACAGAAACCCAGCCTAAAACCCCAAACAGCAAGCAATGCAGGTGTAGAAGCACGGTGGCTAGGAAAAACTCCCTAGAAAGGCCAATACCTAGGAAGAAACCTAGAGAGGAACCAGGCTATGTGGGGTGGCCAGTCCTCTTCTGGCTGTTCCGGGTGGAGATTATAACAGAACATGGCCAAGATGTTCAAATGTTCATAAATGACCAGCATGGTCGAATAATAATAAGGCAGAACAGTTGAAACTGGAGCAGCAGCACAGTCAGGTGGAAGTTGAAACTGGAGCAGCAGCATGGCCAGGTGGACTGGGGACAGCAAGGAGTCATCATGTCAGGTAGTCCTGGGGCATGGTCCTAGGGCTCAGGTCAGTTGAAACTGGAACAGCAGCATGGCCAGGTGGACTGGGGACAGCAAGGAGTCATCATGTCAGGTAGTCCTGGGGCATGGTCCTAGGGCTCAGGTCCTCCGAGAGAGAGAAAGAAAGAGAGAAGGAGAGAATTAGAGAACGCACACTTAGATTCACACAGGACACCGAATAGGACAGGAGAAGTACTCCAGATATAACAAACTGACCCCAGCCCCCCGACACATAAACTACTGCAGCATAAATACTGGAGGCTGAGACAGGAGGGGTCAGGAGACACTGTGGCCCCATCCGAGGACACCCCCGGACAGGGCCAAACAGGAAGGATATAACCCCACCCACTTTGCCAAAGCACAGCCCCCACACCACTAGAGGGATATCTTCAACCACCAACTTACCATCCTGAGACAAGGCTGAGTATAGCCCACAAAGATCTCCGCCACGGCACAACCCAAGGGGGGGGCGCCAACCCAGACAGGATGACCACAACAGTGAATCAACCCACTCAGGTGATGCACCCCCTCCAGGGACGGCATGAGAGAGCCCCAGCAAGCCAGTAACTCAGCCCCTGTAATAGGGTTAGAGGCAGAGAATCCCAGTGGAAAGAGGGGAACCGGCCAGGCAGAGACAGCAAGGGCGGTTCGTTGCTCCAGAGCCTTTCCGTTCACCTTCCCACTCCTGGGCCAGACTACACTCAATCATATGACCTGATCAAATGATCAAATGACAAATGAACTGTTTTCCCCAAATACGTTATGTTTGTGGCATATCCATTACTGAGTAACACTCTACATATGTTCAAGCGTAGTAGTGGCTGCATCATGTTATGGATATGATTGTAGCAATTAAGGACTGTGGAGTTTTTCAGGGGGAAAAGAATGCAATGGAGCTAAGCTCAGGCAAAATCCCAGAGGAAAACCTGGTTCAGTCTGCTTTCCACCAGACACTGGGAGATGAATTCACCTTTCAGCAGGACAATAACCTAAAACACAATGCCAAATCTACACTGAAGTTGCTTACCAAGAAGATAGTGAATGTTCTTGAGGGGCAGAGTCACAGTTTAGACTTAATTTTACTTGAAAATCGATGGCAAGCAGTGGCGTGTATTCATGGATGCTGAGGGACGCCAGGCTCCCTACAAAAAAATGACCAAGAAAGAAACATGTAAAATAATTTACCTTTATACATTCAGCAAGAAGCTCAATGTATCTCACTGGAAAAAGCATCAGAGAGAGTGAAACAGCGCCCCTCTGTCTCTTTATGTGTAGGCCATCTATTTCATACTGTCTGGTTCAAAAGAGTATGACATTGTTGCCGCTGATAGCATTGAATGCAAGTGAAGCCAACAAGCATTTAGCCTCCCTTGATTAAAAATATTTAAAAAAATAGCCAATCAGCATTGAGGTAAACTGAGTGAGCTCAACTGTGAATGGTCCTGGCACACCAAAAAAAAAGTCTTAGGGGAAGCCAGTTTGGATTTAGCGTCCCTCCTATCAAATCAGATTGAGTGGATACATCATCGATAGAAACAACTATTATTATGTTGATGTCCTCCAGTGGCTAGATAGAAAGCTAAAATTAACCCTTTCCTAAATTAGCCATGGATGGCGATAGGGATTTGTACTTGTCGTTTTACTTAATTATCCGTACTGGGAAATGACTATAACAGCGATTCTGATTCAACCATTAATTCATATATTGTTGTGCCCCTGGCCTGAGAGGATGGAAGTTCAATATGTACCTAGAGGTAGAAGGCTAATGTTAACTAGCTAACCTTGCCTATCAACGAAAGTTAGGCTAGCGAGTAAGCATTTTAGCCACGTAGCCTAGGACAACAAAAAATGTAGGCATGTACTGTATGACAGTGTGATAGACCGTTTTGTCAACATGAAAGAGAGGAGGATGGCAATGGCGTTTCTTTACAAGTAGGGTGAATCAACATGTCTCTTCTACTTGCGCGAACGCACACACATACACATACAGAAAAATTAGAACCACAGACAGCCATATTTAGCTTACGTTGACTAGACTAAATTGTGACTGCCAAAACATCTGTTAACTACCTGGGAAGCTCCAGATAGCCCAGAATCAGCTGATCAGGGTAGTGTTGAAGGTGAGTCCACGTACTCCCATAGGCAGGAGCTGCATTCACAAACTCAACTGGCTGCCTATTGAGGCTAGGGTGTCCCAGATTAGACTGGGTTTGGATTATAGGAGTATTTATGTTTCTGCGCCCAGATTTCTGACTGATTACTTTCCCCATGTTAGGGATGCACACAACCACAGCACCAGATCAGGTGTTGCTAATGTGTGCTTGTACAGGTTCAGGTACAATGCTGGAAAAGGTACTTTCTTGTATACAGAAACCTCAGTGGAATGAAAACAACATATTCTATGGGCAGTCTTGATGCCTTGTGTGCCCATGTGAATGTCCCCTCTAATGTATCTGCAATAATGAACCATTTTTGTTCTTCTATTTGTTTTTTAATGTTTTTTTGCTGCCATACGGTGTACAACTGTGTTGCCAATTTTGTCTAGCCGTCTTGTCACAAGAGGACCACAATGGAAATAAGTCCCGGAGTGTATTGTGTGTTATCCTCAATGATTTTAGTCATGGACATGTATGTATTTTTCAAGTTTATTGTGTGCTTGTTTTTAAAAGAGTGGAATTATTCAACTAAACTAGACCTCTCATAAAATGTTTTCTTATGCAGTGCTTTTGGAACGTATTCAGACCCACATTTTGTTACTTTACAGACTTATCCTAAAATGTATTAAATAAATGTTTTTCCTCATCAATCTACACACAAAACCCGATCAGGACAAAGCGAAAACAGGTTTTTAGAAATGTTTTCAAAAAATGTTTTCAAAAAAAAAAAAAAACAGAAACACCTTATTTATACAATGGCATGTCATACACTACAGTTAAATAACAATGCGAGAGTAATTCTGCTTTGAAAATTGATGTAAATTGTAACTTGTAACCTTTGAATAAATGACTCTTGAATAGTTTGGTACACCTACTGGAGAGCTTTTCTTTGTCTACACCCATTCAGCATCGTTCACACCCTCTTAAGCCTTAGCCCCGCCCATCTCTTTAAGGATTCACATGTGAGGCCATGTGCTAAACAGAGTGAGTATGGTAGTGTACTAAACAACCAAAGATAGGCTGGTTTGGACTACTTACACGGTGGCAGGTGTACTTGTTTATGACGTGACTCTGAGTCATCAAGTTGTCATGGGGTGTTTTTGTTTCACTCTGGGTTGAGTACGCAAACAGAAAGTGGACAAAGTCTCTCCTATTTCAGTGGCTCATACTACGTGTTGACGGACGATGGATGACTTCCTGCTTTCTTTCTGCAACCAGAAATCACATCAGTGTGACACGTCAGTGTGTCGTGTACTGACAAGAGGCCTATTATTATGATTATTATTTCATGATCAACTTTACAACAGAGAGAGAAAACAACTGTAAATATGGATCAATAATCAATAATACAAGATCAGACTTCATGACAAAAGTATATAGTGCTATATATTCTCCATACCTTCTGAAATACAGTATATAGTTTTATAAACTCTACATACGTTCTGAACTACAGTATATAGTGTTATAAACTCTCCTTCTGAACTATAGTATATAGTGTTATAAACGCGCCTTCTGAACTACAGTATAAAGTGTTATAAACTCTCCTTCTGAACTACAGTATTGTGTTGACGTTGTCCTGGGGGTAGGTTTATGACAGTCATGAATACCTCTTTCCCCCCTTTTCCTCTCTCTACCCTACTGATGTTACATTTGCAAACCCCTTGGTTAACATAGAGATTCTGGGAACATCAGAAGGTGGGGGGAAATGAACTATATTCTGGTAATCCGACCAAATGAACATATGCGGTGGTACTTAATGAATATGATGTCAGTTCGGTTGTCATCTGAGACATTCTCATCAATGATAAGATGACAAACTCTACAGTGGAAAGTCTACACATCAGAGTTATCGGTTTCACATGGAATTGTTGTTCAATTTCAATGTTTGAATATGTAATTATTCATGATGGGATGAAATGTGATTTTAGCTTCTAAAATGTGAGATTTGGGTTTTCACAAGGTCAATCAGTGGCCCACCCCTGTGAAGGGACAAAGGCTATAAAGCTTTTCAAATACTCCCTCCTCTCCCTTCCTTTATAAAGCCTTGACGACACTATAACCTCCTGTTTCGAGGATGTGAGGACGACGGTCCGAAGTCAGAATGGTTCAGATAATAACTACAGAATGAAGCCAACATCAGCGTGAGCTTTGGTTGCGAATGGTATGAAATTTGAACTCTTATTCACTACAGAAGTGATACCTCCTAGCCGTTGAGTTAGATACAGCAGCTGCAAACGCAGGTTAGGAAGGAACAGACAGAGTATCCCATCTACCACACAACGACGTTACTACAATGTATACAATTTACCAGCAGATACATTCTTCAAAGGACAAAGGACTCGGTTGGGCAACACGGCCTTCCATCTACCACCAACCTACCGAAGCGCAGCTCAGAGTAAATATTTATTGCATTTTCCTTTTCCAAATGGGCGGTAAATTAGAATGCATAAGATACTGTATTTACGACAGCACAGCTTCGCCCTTTGTTCCTCAGTCGTCCCGCTCTTTCACTCAAACCCAGCCCCTTTTCTTTTGTGTAACAAGCTGTCATATTGTCACGAACAATTTGGTAGTGAGGAGACCAAAGCGCAGCGTGATGTGAATACATCCTTTTAATGAAAACGACCGTGACCGCTATAAATACTGAGTGCAAACATGCAACATCACATAGACAATAACCCACGAAATACCCCAAGAAGATGGCTGCCTAAATATGGTTCCCAATCATAGACAACGATAAACAGCTGCCTCTAATTGAGAACCAATCTAGGCAACCATAGACATACATAAACACCTGGATGGTAAACAACCCCATAAACCTACAAAACCCCTAGACAGTACAAAAACACATACATCGCCCATGTCACACCCTGACCTAACCAAAACAAAAAGAAAACAAAGAATACTAAGGTCAGGGCGTGACACACATCTGTTCCGCCCGCTAGGGAAGTTTTTCTTTATGACGTAATTTGTAAACAAGTTATGATAAATTATGTGTATGTGTAATTATGTGTGATTAGTTAGGTATTTAGTAAATAAATAATGAAACCCAATTTTGTATTGCTGATTCAACTTGTTAGCCAGGGTTCGTGAAGATAATCAAGAATTTACAACTTTCAGATGAGACTGAATTAATGTGACGATTAATATGGGCTGCTATTGATATAAAATATTACTAGGTCTTTAAGAGTTTATTCGGAAGATAACAGCTCTATAAATAATCTTTCATGGTGCCCCGACTCTCTAGTTAATTACATTTACATGATTAGCTCAATCAGGTCATTTTAATTACGGAGAAATGATTTTATAGAACAGCATGTCATATCACTTAATCCGTCATAGCCAAAGAAACGACACTATATAGTGCTATAAACTCTCCTTCTGAACTACAGTATATAGTGTTATAAACTCTCCTTCTGAACTACAGTATAAAGTGTTGTAAACTCCCCTTCTGAACTACAGTATATAGTGTTATAAACTCTTCTTCTGAACTACAGTATAAAGTGTTATAAACTCTCCTTCTGAACTACAGTATAAAGTGTTATAAACTCTCCTTCTGAACTACAGTATAAAGTGTTATAAACTCTCCTTCTGAACTACAGTATATAGTGTTATAAACTCTACTTCTGAAAATCAAATCCAACCAACTTTTATTGGGCACATAAGTTATTGCTTGTGTAGCGAAATGCTTGTGTTCCTTGCTCTAACAGTGCAGAAGTGTCTAACAATTCATAACAATACACCAAAAAAAAATAATAGTAATAATTAAGAAATATATAAATAGTAGGACAAGCAATGTCGGAGTGGCATTGACTAAAATACAGTAGAATAGAATACAGTATATACATACGAGATGAGTTAAAGCAGCATTTAAACATTATTAAAGTGACCTATATTAATGGTGCCGGAGGGGAGGGCTGCTGTTTAACGGGTTCCTAACCAACTGTGTTATTTTGTTTGTTTTTCCGCATTGTTTGTAACTCATTTTGTACATAATGTTGCTGCTACCGTTTCTTATGACCGAAAATAGCTTCTGGACATCAGAACAGCGATTACTCACCTAATTTTTTCTTCAGTGAGTCCGACATAAAGGATATACTGCTTTGTCAAGACAAGGCCCAAATCCCTGTCATCAGTATGAAAGAAAAGACAGAGAAAAAGGGGGAGGAGAGCAGGTTGCCATTTAAGAATTCGCAGACTAGTAGGTAAACCGCCACTACCCTCCAGCGTGCAAACTGGACGATCTACGATTAAGACTATCCTACCAACGAGATATTAAAAACTACGGAGCATCCCTTCACGCGATGTTCCTTGTAGGCCCCCACCATGAAGTGTTTGGTGTCGTTGACAGACGTGATGGATTGGTCAGATGTGGCGCGGATAGAGGGGAAGGTGGTGCTGGTGCTTGTCTGGCTGTGGCCTTAGGAATCATGGACAGATGTTGTGTATCTACAGCAGAATTGTGTGTCCAATACAAGTATTTTATTAAAGGTCAAAAACAGCTATTTTTTATCTCCGTATCAAATAATTTCTTGGTAACAAAACTAGCTCCTTAGCAAAGAGGAATTTCTCAAGCAAGAATTTTGCTAGGACTGTCTGGGAGTGGTCTGAGTGTTGAGGGGAAAACTGAGATTTGGAACTCTTCCTTATTGGTTTATTAACTAATTTGTGATGTCACCAGGCAGGCCAAAACTCCATTCCACCAAAACAGTCTTAAATTTCAGGCGGTCTTTTCAAACAGCTCTAACACTAAAAGGGCATTATCATAATTTTCACAATATTATTCCAACCTCACAGTGTGGAAATATATATAAAACACAGGCAAATCAAGTTGACTGCAACGTACCTTTTAGGTTTATTGACTGTTCAACATGGTCTCAGAGCATTTTGTATTATTCTGTACGTAAATCCGAGACAGTCCATTTAGTATGATATGTTATGTTTTGTATGGTATGTCTTATTTGAGGATGTCCATCAATTATTTGGTATGATACAGTATGTTACAAATAGCTATTCGTAACATATCAATAACGTTAGCTAGACTAGGAGTTAATGTGAAGGTTAAGGTTAGGGTTAGGAGTTAGGTGAAAGGGTTAGGGAAAGGGTTAGCTAAAAGGGTTAAGGTTAGGGTTAGGGTAAGGGTTAGCTAACATGCTAAGTAATTGCAAAGTAGCAAAAAAATGAGTAAGCCCTTGAAAAGTTGCTAATTAGCTAAAATGGTCCGTGATGAGATTTGAACACGCAACCTTAGGATTGTTAGACGTTCGCATTATACGACCAACAATACCCTTCTATCTTATGTAACCACACTAAAGGTAACATATCATACTAATTTGAGTTTCCCGGATTTACATTTACTATGTTACATCTAGTCTGGATCATTCGATAGAGGTTTCACGGTACCTGGGCAACGTGATGATGTTGTAGACAACGAATGCCAGAGCTGAAGCTGAAGTAGAAGATGCGCCCTCCTAAACTTACACCTCTTCTCAATCATGAGTCAGACTTGGGAAGGTAGTTTAGGGAAGATAAAGAGTGAGGTGATCTTTCAAGAGAAGAGAAAGAAAATAATGTAGTCACACTTGCTGAGTGGTGCTTAGAGTGAGATGGAGACATGTACAACATGCAGATATGTAATGGAACTGGGAAACTACCTTGAGGGGAAATGACAGGTGTATGCAGTTGTTGATTATATCCTTCTCCCCCACGTGTGCTCCGTTCGAGACTATCCTATCAACGGGGACATTAAGAACTGCAATATACTATTCTTCATGGCTGAACAAGGACATGGATAACATACAGGTAGCTGGGGTTTGTAAGCATTGGCAGGACGGAATAGCAGAGTCCAGTAAACTCAGGGGGGAGGGGTATGCATTTTTGTTAACAATAGGATGTTCTAATATTCAGGAAGTCTCAAGGTTCTGTTTGTCTTAGTTAGAATACCTCATGAGCTGTAGACGATAATATTCACCATTATTAAGTTTTCATCTGTATTTTTTGTAGCTGTTTATTTACCACCACAAACCGATGCTGGCACTGAGACCGCACTCAACAAATTGTATAGGGCCATAATGCTAGGTTCATATCCCGCGTGTTACACTTACAAGAAATCCCGCTACGCATTCCAACAAACCATCAAACAGGCAAAGCGTACTACACCGGCTCTGGCGCTTGTCGGATGTGGCAGGCCTGGCAAACTATCAATAATTACAAAGGAAAACAAGCTATGATGCCTACAAGACAAGCTATGCTCGCTTCAAGGGAAGCAACACTCAACCATGCGTGAGAACAAAAGCTGTTCCAGATGATTGTGTGATCACGCTCTCCGTAGTCGATGTGAGTAAGACCTTTAAACAGGTTCAAAATTCACAAGGCTGCAGTGTCAGATGGATGACCCGGATGTGTACTCAGAGCATGTGCTGACCAGCTGGCAAGTGTCGTCACTGACATTTTCAACCTTTCCCTGATCCAGTGTGTCATATCTACATGTTTCAAGAATACCAAGGTAACCTGTCTAAATGACTACCGCCCTGAAGCACTCACATCTGTAGCCAATGCTTTGAAATGCTGTTTGTGACTGTTATGGGATTTTTTTTAAATGAATAACGACTAAATGAGGTATACGGCACTATAACTGACAAGAATTATACCCTGTCTTTTTTGTGGTGTTAAATAATGTTTGTTCATTAGGAAGGGGTTATATGGCATGGACCTAGGAAGAAATGAGTGTATGTGGGGGTAGAAAGAGAACGGAGAGGGGCATTAACCTATGTTGGAACCGACCTGGATGTAAATCTGTGGAGATAAGATAGGACAGGGAGAGCCCCTCCAGAGCTCTAGTATCTGGGGGTGTAAAGGTTTTCCTCCTCTTCCTCTGAAGAGGAGAGGCGAGCAGGATCGGAGGACCAATATGCGGCGTGGTAAGTGTCCATGGTTCTTTTAATAAGAAATACTCAACATGAACACAACTGAATACAAAAACAATAAACGTGGAACGAACGAAAACCAAAACAGTACCGTGTGGTGAAAAACACAGACACGGAAACAAACACCCACAAACAAACAGTGAAACCCAGGCTACCTAAGTATGATTCTCAATCAGAGACAACTAATGACACCTGCCTCAGATTGAGAACCATACTAGGCTGAAACATAGAAATCCCAAAATCATAGAAAAACAAACATAGACTGCCCACCCCAACTCATGCCCTGACCATACTAAATAATGACAAAACAAAGGAAATCAAATTCAGAACGTGACAGGGGGAGCCTGGAACTGTCAGCTGAGGGGTTATAAACTGTGATGAGACTCATGAGAAAATTCCTATGTTGGTGTGTATGTATGTGTGTAGGTTAGGATGGTATAAAAGGAATGTATTTGTGAAAACTTGAGAGCTCTCGCAAATAAATCTGGATCTGATCAATTGTGAGCTGGGAATTCTGTCTGTTTTATTTAAGACCAGAACTTTACAACCTGTGGGTATCAGACAGATAAAGATCATTTGAATTTATGAACATTGATTACAAAATTACTTAACAAGGACTCACATCAACACCATCATCCCATACACCCTGGACCTACTCCAATTTGCATACCACCCCAACAGATCCACAGATGACACAATCACACTCGACACTGCCCTTTCCCACCTGCACAAAAGGAACACCTACGTGAGAATAATGTTCATTGACTACAGTTGAGTGTTCAACACAATAGTGCCCTCCAAGCTCATCACTAAGCTAAGGACCCTGGGTCTGAACACCTCCCTCTGCAACAGACTCATTTACTTCCTGATGGGCTGCATGCTTAGTCCCCTCCTGTACTCGACACAACAGTGGTAGGCCTGATCACCAACGATGATGAGACAGCCTATAGGGAGGTCAGAGACCTGGTAATGTGGTGCTAGGACAACAACCTCTCCCTCAACGTGAGCAAGAAAAAGGAGCTGACCGTGGACCACGGGAGTTCTTAGTGGACAGGCCAGAACTGGAGTGCCAGGGCCTCAATGAGGAAAGCAAGAGCTCTGAAACACCTTTCTCCTCATTCAACACTGTATCAGAGCCTGAACCTATGGATGTAGGGGTCATGCCTCCCCACGGCAGATCGACGCAGACGGGGGAACCAGCTTCATGACCCAACTCAGAATCCACGAGAGCAGAGAGACAGTCACGTGAGCTTCCACCTCCTGGGGCAGGTGTGAGTATGCCCTCTTCATTTTCTGCCAAACCCTATTTAGTGTCGATCACACTACTGTTCAATCTCTCCAAAAAGTATTGGAAGCCAGCCTTTGCGCAGGACATTATTCACTATGTCAACTCCTGTTCTGTGTGTGCCCGAACTAAGTCCCTCTGCACGCTCGAGCAGGGAAACTCCTTCCCCTTCCCGTGCCTCAGCGTCCCTAGTTAAATCAAATGAAATTGTATTTGTCACATGCGCCGAATACAACAGGTGTAGACATTACAGTGAAATGCTTACTTACAAGCCCTTAACCAACGATGCAGTTAAGAAAATACCTCAAAAATAAAAAGTAAGAGATAAGAAAAACAAATAATTACAGAGCAGCAGCAAATAACAATAGTGAGGCTATATACAGGGGGTACAGGTCCTGTGTCAATGTGCGGGGTCACCGGTGTCAAAGTATTTGAGATAATTCTGTACATGCAGGTAGGGTTGTCAAAGTGGATATGCATAGATAATAACAGAGAGTAGCAGCAGCGTAGTGAGGAGTTGCAAATATTCTGGGTAGCCATTTGATTAGCTGTTCAGGAGTCTTATGGCTTGGGGGTAGAAGCAGAGAACAGTCTAGCTAAAGACTTTGACCTTTAAGGCCTTCTTCTGACATGCCTGGTATAGAGGTCCTGGATGGCAGGAAGCTTGGCCCCGGTGATGTACTTGGCCGTACACACTACGCTCTGTAGTGCCTTGCGGTCAGAGGCCAAGCAGTTGCCATACCAGGCAGTGATGCAACCCGTCAGGATGCTCTCGATGGTGCATATATCCATTGATTTTGTCACTGATCTCCCCTCTGATGGTTTCACCATCATTTTGGTGATAGTGGATATATTCTCTAAATGCTGTTTTATCCCCCTCTCTGATCTCCCTACTGCTCTCCAGGTCTAAGAGGTGCTGTTCCAGCAGGTGGCCTTCCAAAAGGACATTGTCTCAATTCACATCATGGGTATGGAGAGCCTTCATAGTGAAGCTTGGGGTCATGGTTAGCCTCACTTCCAGGTATAGAGGCTGAACTAGGAGCTGGGGAGGTTCCTGAGGTGGAGTATGCCCAGAATTCGTTACGTTACTACTCCACTGGGCTGACTCCCTTCCAGTGACTCCCTTCCTGGGTTATTAGTCGGCCCTGGCTCCGTGGATCAGGAGATCGGCCAGACCGAAGCTCCTGCGGTGGATGAGTGGTTCAGGCGCGCAGAAGTGTGGAGCGATGCCGTCTAACGTCAGAAGGAGCAGGCGGATGGCCACCGCAGGGAGGCTCCCATTTTCCACCCTGGTGATCGCATCTGGCTCTCCCCCAGGAACCTCCCACTCCGCCTGCCCTGCATGAAGCTGAGCCTGTTCAAGGTTCTGCGGAGGGTGAATGAGGTGATGTATAGATTTCAGCTCCTGAGTGACTATCGTATCTCACCTTCCTTTCATGTCTCTCTTCTCAGGCCGGTGGTTCCTGGTCCCCTGGCTGAAGCTGTCCCCCACAACACCCCTCCACCTCCCCTGGACATCGAGGGTGGTCCCACCTGTGCCATTAGATCCCTACTGGACTCCCGACGTTGTGAGGGTCGGCTCCAGTACCCGGTAAACTGGGAGGGGTATGGTCCAGAGGAGAGGTGTTAGGTTCCGGTGGAGGACATTCTGGATCCCAACATCATCCGTGATTTCCACCTTCCCCGTCCGGACTGGCCCGCTCCTCGCCCTTGAGGCTGTTACCTGGGCCAGCGTCGTCCTGCGGCCGGAGCCGCGCGTCGGGGGGAGGGGGACTGTCACATCTACTCCCCCTCTCCGGTATTCGACATCGCCAGTTTACTAATCACTGGCTCTCCCAACCATCATTTCACACACCTGGCACCATCGTTACGCGCACCTGCGCCTCATGAGACACACCTGGACTCCATAATTTCCCTGATTACCTCCCCTATATCTGTCACTCCCTTAGCTCCATTCCCCAGGCAATTTTGACTATGTGTTTAATGTCCCGAAGCTACTCTTGTCTTGTATCTTTCCATGTTCATTATATTATTAAACTCACCACCTGCTTCTCGACTCTCAGTGTCTCCGTTAGTATGAAAATACCGTCAAATAAAAGCTCACATTCTGTGCAGTCTCCTAATATAAAAAATATCGCAAATATTTTAAAAGGTTAACTTCCCTGTCCAAATACTTATGGATGGGTGTGTATATCCGTCTCAAATAGTCAGGTCCAAAATGATGGGCACCCTTGATAAAGATTAGCAAAAAATACTATTGGGAATACCGAGCTATGTTGTATGATAATAAATTATATTATTTTATACTAGTACAATTGCTCAGACAGATTTTGTTTAACAAGTAATAAATAAATCAAATAAAAACAGATTATTGGGAACCCCCTGTTTTCAATACTCTTGCGAGGTGGACAAAATCTTCATTTGATTTTAATGGCACTGAGCCTTTTTTTTCAAATGTTTTGAGCATGGAGAACACATTGGGATTTTAGACGATTCCGTACAAAATCTTTCCAGATCCTTGATATCCTTCGTCTGTGCTTGATGACCCGAAGATTCAATCAAGATCTGTAATTCTCCAACTTTGGCCCCGAACTGCGCATGGGGGCAAGATACACTTGCGTCTATTTCCAGGCATGTTGACCACTGTTCCAGTGGTTTTAATTGTTGCCCTAACAGTGGTACGTGGTATATTTAGATAAATAAAAAACATTGGTACATTTTGCCTGATTTAAGAAGACCAGCAAACCATTAAACTCTTTTCGTTTGAACTCTTTGCCTTTTCCCATGGTGATGGACGGCAAAGGGATTTTACATGCGTGTTACTTAATTTGTATAACTCAGGGTTAGGCCACAATACAGTTCCTTAAAATGAGATGAACTTAAAGTAGAACGTTAATGCAGATTATATTTTGTTTGATTTTATTTATGAGAATCTTAAGGGGTGCCAATAGTTTTGCCACCTATCCTTTAAAGAAAAAAACATGATTTTTTAGCATACAATATAGCTCAGTATTTTAATTATTTATTTTATACAGTCCTTTTTGCTCATTTTTATCAAGGGTGACAATAATTTAGGACCGGACTGTACAAAATCTCAACAAAACCATTCTCTTCGGAATGGCTTTTAAATACTTTCCTGTTCTGCAACCTTTTGTGATTGTGTGCTGCATTTATGCTATGTTTCATATTGACCTACTGTGCTTTTACCATGTTGTACAGCACTTTGAGAAATGATCCTGCAAGCGTGCATACGAAATACAAAATTACATCAGATACAGGGAATAATTCATGTTTGCGAAAATGAAGACTCGATCCTCCTAAATTATTGAGAAAAGTGCATTTTCATGCAGCAAGTACAACCATCTTGTCATCACAGGCTACGGTAGGTGACATTTCAAAAGGCAAAACAAATAAGAGTAGGTCTAAGTAGAATAGCCTAGAAGGATATTATTCAAATAATAGGACGCAAAGTTCCTAGCCAAGTCTAAATTTGAATACTAAAAGCGACTTAATTACAAAAAAAATGCAGACATAGGTTAAATTTTCTTTGTTTTTTTGTACTAATTTCAAGCAAGAGGCTAAATATAGCCAGCTACCTGCATGTAGTCTGATTAAACAGGTTGTAATACACAATTACTTGGTATATACAGCCTGTGACGTGTGTGCAGAATCATGTAAATGTTCCTTACAGCCAGAATGTTGAATAAAATTGCACTTACTCTACTGATTGTGCGGTTTGTCCTTCAGCGCTGCATGAAATATGAGACGTGGTGAGATGTCTCGATCCTTTGGAATGTCATGATATGAGCGCTTATTTCAAAGAGCCACGCCACAGTGGGCAGAGCTAAGCATGTTGCACTGGGAAACGTTTTAATACAAAGAAAAGCCTCATTGTATGGGTCTGTCGGGGTTCTGTGTAGCCTAGTTATGCTATTAAATTTGAGACCAGTGTATTGCAGTTCATTTTGTTTTAGAAACAACAAAAGAGTCCCATACATTTCTTAATAGAACATACCAGTCTATTGGTCTGCCTAAATGATTGTGATTCTTCTGGTTACCCGTTTACCACCAGTGTTTGGCATACATTGAGCTTGTCGACAAAGCAGCAGTGGTGGAAAAAGTACTCAATTGTCATACTTGAGTAAAAATAAAAATACCTTAATAGAAAATGATTCAAGTAAAAGTGAAAGTCATCCAGTAAAATATTACTTGAGTATAAGTCTAAAAGTATTTAGTTTAAAATATCAAAAGTAAATGGAATTGCTAAAATGTTTTTTTTTTCACCTTTATTTAACCAGGTAGGCCAGTTGAGAACAAGTTCTCATTTACAACTGTGACCTGGCCAATAACAACAACACATGGAATAAACATATGTACAGTCAATGACACAATAGAAAAGTCTATATACAGTGTGCGCAAATGAGGTAAGATTAGGGAGGGAAGGCAATAAATAGGCCATAGTGGTGAAATAATTACAAATTAGCAATTAAACACTGGAGTGATAGATATGCAGAAGATGAATGTGCAAGTAGAGATACTGGGGTGCAAAGAAGCAAAAAAAGTAATAACAATATGGTGATGAGGTAGTTATTTACAGATGGGCTATGTACAGGTGCAATGATCTGTAAGCTGCCCTGACAGCTGATGCGTAAAGTTAGTGAGGGAGATATGAATCTCCAGCTTCAGTGATTTTTGCAATTCGTTCCAGTCATTGGCAGCAGAGAACTGGAAGGAAAGGCAGCCAAAGGAGGAATTGGCTTTGAGGGTGACCAATGGAATATACCTGCTGGAGCGCGTGCTACGGGTGGGTGCTGCTATGGTAACCAGTGAGCTGAGATAAGGCGGGGCTTTACCTAGCAAAGACTTATAGATGACCTGCAGCCAGTGGATCTGGCGACGAATATGAAACGAGGGCCAGCCAACGAGAGCATACAGGTCGCAGTGGTGGGTAGTGTATGGGGCTTTGGTGACAAAACGGATGGCACTTTGATAGACTGCATCCAATTTGCTGAGTAGAGTGTGGGAGGCTATTTTGTAAATGACATCGCCGAAGTCAAGGATCGGTAGGATAGTCAGTTTTATAAAAGGGTATGTTTGGCAGCATATGAGTGAAGGATGCTTTGTTGCGAATAGGAAGCCGATTCTAGATTTAGTTTTGGATTGGAGATGCTTAATGTGAGTCTGGAAGGAGAGTTTACAGCCTAACCACCTAGGTATTTGTAGTTGTCCACATATTCTAAGTCAGAACCGTCCAGAGCAGTGATGCTAGACGTGCGGGCAGGTGCGGGCAGCGATCGGTTGAAGAGCATGCGTTTAGTTTTACTTGCTTTTAGGAGCAGTTGGAGGCCACGGAAGGAGAGTTGAAATGGCATTGAAGCTCGTCTGGAGGTTAGTTAACACAGTGTCCAAAGAAGGGCCAGAAGTATACAGAAGGGTGTTGTCTGCGTAGAGGTGGATCAGAGAATCACCAGCAGCAAAGAGCGACATCATTGATGTTTACAGAGTAAAAATGTACTTATAAACCATTTCAAATTCCTTATATTAAGGGGATAGCCAGGGTCAACACTCAGACATAATTTACAAATGAAGCATTTGTGTTTAGTGAGTCCGACAGATCAGAGGCAGTAGGGATGACCAGGGATGTTCTCTGTTTAGTGAGTCCGACAGATCAGAGGCAGTAGGGATGACCAGGGATGTTCTCTGTTTAGTGAGTCTGCCAGATCAGAGGCAGTAGGGATGACCAGGGATGTTCTCTGTTTAGTGAGTCCGACAGATCAGAGGCAGTAGGGATGACCAGGGATGTTCTCTGTTTAGTGAGTCCGACAGATCAGAGGCAGTAGGGATGACCAGGGATGTTCTCTGTTTAGTGAGTCCGACAGATCAGAGGCAGTAGGGATGACCAGGGATGTTCTCTGTTTAGTGAGTCTGCCAGATCAGAGGCAGTAGGGATGACCAGGGAGGTTCTCTTGATAAGTGTGGGAATTTGACAATTGTCCTGTCAAAATGTAACATGTACTTTTGGGTGTCAGGGAAAATGTATGGAGCAAAAAGTATATTATTTTCTTTAGGAATGTAGTGGAGTAAAAGTAAAAGTTGGCAAAAATATAAATAGTAAAGTAAAGTACAGATACCCCAAAAAACTACTTAAGCCGTACTTTCAAGTGTTTTTACTTAAGTACTTTACTCCACTACAAAGCAGACGGTTGGATGCCTTTTCACACGAAGGTCCGCAGTGGGTCGGTGTAAATTATGCTATTATGTTAGTTTATAGCAGTGAAAGGTTTATAGCAGTGAATGTCATCCATTAATTTACTGTCATAGTACAGAATTTCTAAGTAGGAGCCATATCAGAATTGTTATCACTTTATGATAGAACATTCAGATTTTTATGCCTGACTGACTACAGCGCTCTTTGCCTGAATTATTAGGATTTTCTTATGAACACAACAAAACGACTTTGCTCAAATATAGAGAGAATTCAATTGTGTTTTCTTTGAAAAGATGACCCTGGCTGAGAATAGAACATTCCGTTTTCTGCCTGAGTGTGGAGCTGTTAACCTCAATTGTCTGGATTATCTTGTGACCAGAACAAAACAATTTATTTTACGCAACTAGAGATTCTTTAGAAAGATGGGCCTGGTTGACATGGACTGTTTCCTCACCTTATTCTCCTTGTGGTTATCCACAGTTGTTGGTTGTTTACCAGGTAACAAGAAGTGAAAACTATACAAAGACTGAAGCAATAGACTAATTACTTGACTCAACTAGAGATTTGAAAAGATGGGCCTGGCTGACGTGAAACATACATTAAGGGGAATGGATCCACAGCCACAGAGGCTGATTATCGTTTTGCGCATCTCTTTATTTACAATGCTGGCTGCCATGGTTAACACAAACACAGGACATTGAACGCTGCCCGAATTGACTCGGAATGAGTAGGCCTACAGTATCACAGCCAGGTCAAACAGGTGTGTCTGTGTGTGTTGGTCAGATTATCCCGTGTCCACTGAAACTATGGTCTTAGCCATGCTCGCAATAACCCTCATATTGTCTCTTTCTGTTTCTCTGTCACCCCTTCCAGAGGGCCTGAGGTTCTTGGGCCGCGACTGAGGACACCCTGGTCTGACACCTGGATGTGCCTGGGTGACAGAGTCAGAGAAAAGATGAGGGAGAGCTTGGCTAAGACCATAGTACACAACATGCACTGGGGGTAGAGAATAATCAATAGTGTTCCTGTGGACACTGGATAATCTGACTAACACACACACACACACACACACACACACACACACACACACACACACACACACACACACACACACACACACACACACACACACACACACACACACACACACATAGCTGTTTGACCAGGCTGTGATACTGTAGGACTACTTATGTTATTTTTCTAAGTTAATTCAGGTAGCATTCAATGTCCTGTGTTTGTGTTAACCATGGCAGTTAGCATTTGCAAGCATTTCGCTACACCTACAATAACATCTGCTTATCATGTGTATGCGACCAATACAATTTGATTCGATTTGTAATTTGTAATTAAGAGATATGCAGAAATATAATCAGCCTCTGTGTCTGTGGATCCTTTCCCCTTAATGTATTTTTCATGCATTTTTTCAATCGCAGTACCCCCACCCCCAAACTACTTCCCGGGGCTATGAAAACACTGGTCTCAAATATATTAGCATACAGTAACTACACAGAACCACGTATTGTAGGTTTTTATATGTCTTAAAATATGTCCCAGCGCAACATGCCTAGCTATGCCCACTGAGGCGCTCTTTGAAATAAGCTCTCGTATAGCTGTATTCCAACGGATCGCATTATCTCACCACACATGTGGGGACTGGGACTGGGGATGGGTGGGGACATGTACCCCCCACATTCTGAAATAGCATTTTTGTCCCCCCCAGTTTTATTGTTGGAATGTGATACAAAACGAGGCAACAGTGTGTTTTAGGACCTTGCAGAAGCCTCCGAGTGGTCGGGTAATCTGTTTGGAGTGTTTATCCGACCAAAAAATTATTATTATTATTATGTCCCCCCCACTTCTAAAACCAAAGTTGCGCCCCTGCCTGTGGGTATATAGTTCGGGTAAAATTAGTTTTATATTGGATATTTGGTTTTCTCTCGTCAACAGCTATTGAACTAAGCATGCCATGGTATATTATTACACAGGGATGGAATTGTGTATTTAAAAAAATGTATTATTCGGATTTCAATCTTGAAAAACAATCAACAATTTAAAGACATTAAGGTGTGGATTGTTCTTCATCCTTAAGTTCATTCTCGTCTTAAATGCATAAATGTTTAACCTTTGTAAGCTATTTCTTATGTTCGGTCCCACCAAACTCTCTCTACTCACGTCCACTGTGGTGGACGTGCCTGGTCTGGTTCTCACATGAGGGAGCGCGGGAAGTTCTCAGCTTTTAGGAAAAGGTTGCGGGTGCCTGTCATCACATTTTACTTCAAGACACATTCAATTGGAGCTACGGGACAGTCAGGTGGTAGGATCTTTTAATATAGGTGGTAGCATCTTATTATAACAGTTCACTCTGTCATCACATTTTGCTTCTGAGAGACACCCGAAAGAGGACTGGAGGTAGCATTTCCCCCAAATGAAAAGCTTTCAGTCAGAAAAGATATGCTAAACTGTCCTTCTTGTAAGGAGGAGAGCTTCAAGCCATTCGAAATCCATGTCATTTAAAAAACAAACAAGGTTCAAAACTATTTAGGCTTGCTGTTGGGAATCAGATTAAAGTCGTCACTTGTATATGCTTAAAAGGGGCAATCAACAGTTGCTATATCCATTTTTGGACTTAAATAAATAAAACATTAATTAATGAAATGTACTCATTGATTCTTGAAGAATATAAGTTATTAATAATGTCTTATGAACTTAGTTCAACTGAACCGAAAATATAATATTGTTTTACTCCAATGTTTGGAAACAAAGTGAATGTAAAAACCACTGCATAGCTTCAAAACATGGTTAGAACTATCACGTTGATATCTGTCTATGGATTTGGGAGAGGTTACATTTCTCCAGCCCGCCCTTCAGTTTTTCACCCAAACAGGGGCTGGGAAAACGCATTGTTATTGTTTCTACTGCTGATCGCCAATTTAAGCAGTGGGAACTAATGCAAATTGTTGCCTGGCACACATTGCATGTCAAGCCTTTTCACCGAGAGCCTCTTTATGTAATTGGCTCTTGTTACAAAGAATACAAAGAAATACTTGTACCTACGACATTTCCTGTTTTGAGCAGCAGAGGGCATAATATGCCTTTGTAGTGTGATTTAGTCGATGTTGTAGCTCCAACTCAACCAGGATGCTATCTAGTTTAAGGGAGGATGGATGACACCAAGATGAATAACCCAGTTAATTAAATATGGTTCCATATGTGGAATTGGAGCAAGAAGGTTTATCCTCCCCTCTTCTCCATCTAAAAGGCCTCACAACATATATGTGAGTAATGTAGACAGTGGTTTTATGAACGGCAGATGATTCCCATGGAGGAGAGATTGATTGTCTATGATTACTGTGCTGATGGATAGGTGAGCGGAGAATCCTCCTTGTCTTCGCTCTTCAATCTACCAAAAAAGGAATCAGTAGGTCTGCTTAGAAAGGGGAAGTGTTGAAATACACAACAGCAACCAAGTTCCCTTTACATTAACCACGAGAAATATAGGAAGTCAGTGTCGATTGATTACTCAAAGAAATATAATGCTCCTTCGTGTATGTCTTATACACTGTAGGCCTTCCTATTTAAATGCCTAACATTGCTTGTTCTAAATGGAGTCATTGCAATATATTTTAACGTCGGTGGAGCCTGTAAAGTCTTCTAGAAAGTCCTTTGATCTCACTTGTTTTAAAGCATGCTCCCTCCCAAGACAGGTGATTTTGCATCAGTCATGTCCAGTTCATCATTTGGCACGTAACAGGCCCTCCGTTTTCATTTGGGGAAGACGGATGGTGTTAACAGGTCTATATCCTGCATGCACTTAATCATCCTTCACTGGGGGAGGCAGAATTATCTTCCTTTTCACCGTTTACAGGCTCCACCAGCCTCCCTGTGGTATAGAAAGTAAACTAAACAAACAAGGTCCTCCTGGGAGTCCTGACTGGGAGTGATATGAGCTCTACATTCGGAAGACCGGTTGGAATGATCTTAATTGCTCGATAATGTAAGTAAATGAAACGGTCAGAAGCACAAAGACCGTCGTATTGAATGGGACAGACAGAAGAAAGATCATTATACAGGAAGTCATCATAAGCGCTGAAACAGCGAGCGATAGGAGGCCAAATTGGACCTACATGCCCCATTTTAGGGAATGTAACTTCCCTTCCTTTCCACACAGACACACACATGCATGAACACACATATATGCAGGCACACACACACACGCACGCACACACGCACACACACCACTTTTGGCAGCCATAGCAACCAAGGCAATTAATGTGCTTAAACTCCTATGTGCTCCCTCAAGACATATTCCGAATGATATTAGTGCCTGTGCCTAATCCACACATCCCACTTCAAGCCCACCAGCAATTACAGTGGACACCTCAACATCTTCTAATATTGTATCACCTGGAAAGCCTTGAATGTGCAGGTGAGGTATTTACAATTGAAGTCGGAAGTTTACATACACCTTAGCCAAATACATTTAAACTCAGTTTTTCACAATTCCTGACATTTAATCCTAGTAAAAATTCCCTTTTTTAGGTCAGTTAGGATCACCACTTTATTGTAAGAATGTGAAATGTCAGAATAATAGTAGAGAGAATTATTTATTTCAGCTTTTATTTCTTTCATCATATTCCCAGTGTGTCAGAAGTTTACATACACTCAATTAGTATTTGGTAGCATTGCCTTTAAATTGTTTAACTTGAGTCAAACGTTACGGGAAGCCTTCCACAAACTTCCCACAATAAGTTGGGTGAATTTTGGCCTATTCCTCCTGACAGAGCTGGTGTAGCTGAGTCAGGTTTGTAGGCCTCCTTGCTCGCACACGCTGTTTCAGTTCTGCCCACACATTTTCTATGGGATTGAGGTCAGGGCTTTGTGATGGCCACTCCAATACCTTGACTTTGTTGTCCTTAAGCCATTTTGCCACAGCTTTGGAAGTATGCTTGGGGTCATTGTCCATTTGGAAGACCCATTTGTGACCAAGCTTTAACTTCCTGACTGATGTCTTGAGATCTTGCTTCAATATATCCATATAATTTTCCTGCCTCATGATGCCATCTATTTTGTGAAGTGCATCAGTCCCTCCTGCAGCTAAGCACACCCACAACATGATGCTGCCACCCCCGTGCTTCAAGGCCGGGATGATGTTCTTCGGCTTGCAAGCCTCCCAGTTCTATTTTTGTTTCATTAGACCAGAGGACATTTCTACAAAAAGTATGATCTTTGTCCCCATGTACAGTTGCAAACCGTAGTCTAGATTTTTTATTGTGGTTTTGGAACAGTGGCTTCTTCCTTGCTGAGTGGCCTTTCAGGTTATGTCGATGTAGGACTTGTTTTACTGTGGATATAGATACTCTTATACCTGTTTCCTCCAGCATCTTCACAAGGTCCTTTGCTGTTGTTCTGGGATTGATTTGCACTTTTAGCACCAAAGTATGTTAATCTCTTTGAGGCAGAACGCGTCTCCTTCCTGAGCGGTATGACGACTGCGTGGTACAATGGTGTTTATACTTGCCTACTATTGTTTGTACAGATGAACATGGTACCTTCAGGCATTTGGAAATTGCTTGCAGGGATGAAACAGACTTGTGGAGGTCTACAATTTTTTTTTTTTTACTGAGGTCGTCTGATTTCTTTTGATTTTCAAATGATGTCAAGCAAAGAGGCACTGAGTTTTGTAGCCTTGAAATACATCCACAGGTACACCTCCAAGTGACTCAGATGATGTCAATTAGCCTATCAAAAGCTTCTAAAGCCATGACATCATTTTCTGGAATTTTCCAAGCTGTTTAAAGGCACAATCAACTTAGTGTATGTAAACTTCTGACCCACTGGAATTGTGATACAGTGAATTATAGGTGAAATAATCTGTCTGTAAACAATTGTTGGAAAAATTACTTGTGTCATGCACAAAGTAGATATCCTAACAGACTTGCCAAAACTATAGTTTGTTAACAAGAAATTTGTGGAGTGGTTGAAAAACAAGTTTTAATGACTCCAACTTAAGTGTATGTAAACTTCTAACTTCAACTGTACATACTGTATGTGGTAGCAGCGAGATGGTTTGTTTACAGTGGGTGTGGATTAAGGTTAATTAGTCATGCTACTCTGACTATTCTACTCTCTGACTCGATAAGTGTTCTGTTAGTATGCATCCCAATGCCCACTCTGCGGGAAGCCATTGATTAGTAAATAATGTTTCAGTCTGTATCTGAGAATAGGCCTGACGTATTTAGAGTTCAGCTCTCTTCACAGAGGTTACTGTGTTACTGTTTCTTGTCTTTTCATGGTTACTAGTTGTCTGCACCACAAAATACAGCAAATTAAAAGCAATTAAAGCATCTCGGTTGTTCATATGGATTCGCAAAACTGTCTTAAATGTGAGCTGTCATGATGATGTGTGCAGTAACAGAAATATGTTCAAGTTGAGACGTTCAGTGTCAAATCTCTGAATGCCAGCGTGGGGTGGAGGCCTTCTTGTGGTTGACAGGGAGGTGGAGTGGGAGGGGGTGACCCCCTACAGAGAGAGGGGGAACATCTAGGTGGGGTATCATGTGCACCTGTCACACAGAGGAGGAACAGTTTCTCATTAAATGTGCCTCATTATCTGCTTAGGATCTGTGTGTGTGTGTGTGTGTGTGTGTGTGTGTGTGTGTGTGTGTGTGTGTGTGTGTGTGTGTGTGTGTGTGTGTGTGTGTGTGTGTGTGTGTGTGTGTGTGTGTGTGTGTGTGTGTGTGTGTGTGTGTCTGTGTGTGTGTGTGCGTGTGTGCGTGTGTGTGTGTGTGCGTGTGTGCGTTTGTGCGTGAAATCAAGAAATACAGATTTTCCTTTCTGAACAGACCTAACATTTGTAAAAACTCCAACATACCCTGTATAACAGATGCAAATTGTGGTCTAGAGGAGAAAAGATACTGAGGCAAAATGTGGCTATCACATGATATGAATAAATGCTTCAAAAACTGCTGTAATACTGCGACTATTATGCATGTGATATGCATGTTTACGCCAACAAATCCTCTGCAAAACATATACAAAACTCCTACCTAAGTTTCCTACCTAGGTACTGTACATAACTGCCACAGCTTGAGTCAGTGTAATTATTTGGTGGAGTGATCATCTCTCTGATTAAAATAAAATGGAAGCTGTGGGTCTGCTGAAGAGCAGTGAGGATTATATGAATTAGCATATTTGCAATGACCATGTGGACTGAGATTATTGTGTAGCTGCTTGGCTGTCTGTTCCATTGCAGCCTCTGAGAGCCAATGGATTGCTCATTGTCGATGCTCTCCGACCAACAGGCTCCAACACAGCTTCTACCAGCTTCTACCGCCAAGCCATAAGACTGCTAAATAGTTAATTAAATGGTTACCCAGGCTATCTCCATTCACCCTATCTTGCACTGAATACTATGCTCACTCACAAAACGATGTATATACACTATATACACGCTCACTCACACACACTATACTGACACTCTCACACAAAACCCACATTTATTCACATACACTACACCAATGTGGCTTATTTGGTAACTCAGTGCTGGTTAAATAGGTCGCAATTGTAAATTAGAACTTGTTCTCAACTTGCCTACCTGGTTAAATAAAGGTGAAATAAAATAAATAAAAAATAGTGGACAGAACAAAAGCTGGGTTATTTTGATCCAGCCAGTTGGGTTGCGTGAATAACGCAAAATGTTGGGTTGTTGGGATTAGCCAAAGATACGTTAATTTAAACATCAGTTGTTTTTTATTTTATTTTATTAAAAATATATATATTTTACCCCTTTTTCTCCCCAATTTCATGGTATCCAATTGTTTTAGTAGCTACTATCTTGTCTCATCACTACAACTCCAATACGGGCTCGGGAGAGACGAAGGTTGAAAGTCATGCGTCCTCCGATACACAACACAACCAAGCCGCACTGTTTCTTAACACAGCATGCATCCAACCCGGAAGCCAGCCGCACCAATGTGTCGGAGGAAACACAGTGCACCTGGCAACCTTGGTCAGCGCGCACTGCGTCCGGCCCGCCACAGGAGACGCTGGTGTGCGATGAGACAAGGACATCCCTATCGGCCAAGCCCTCACTACCCGGACGACGCTAGGACAATTGTGCATCTCCCCACGGACCTCCCAGTCGCGGCCGGTTACGATAGAGCCTGGGCGCGATAGTTTTTTTTTTTTTAACCATCCGCCTGGTTGACCCAGGATAGGGTTATTTTTTTATTTAATCCATTGGTTATTTTCTGGAGGCATAGCCAATTAGGGGATTGGCTTTCACATGGTTATATTTGGCCACCCATGAGAGTAAATGGTATTGCTGTTCATAAAGTTAAATGTGTACACTGCAATTTTCAATTTTCCTTTAATATTTTGCACACTACATATTGTAGTATAAAATTCAGAACATTATTATTTACATATCCCAACATTGAGATATAATGTTGGGATATGTATTATTTATCCCAACATCGAGATACAATGTTGGGATGTTGGGATACGTAACATTTGCAAATCCTAACATTGGGATGTGAATGGGCTCTTGAACCCCAACACTTGTGTAAGCCTGGTTAAAGCTACAGAGGTGTCAGTGTCCTTAACATGGGGCAACAATACAACAGAACAGATGGACCAGAATGACATTTACTCTCACAGGTGGTCAAAAATAACTATATGTAAACAACATCCCTACTAAGCCAAACCTCCAGGGTCACGCGAACAACCCAGCATTTTTTAGAGTGTACATACACACACAGGTAACACACAAAACGCATAACGACACAACACATACACACGCCCACACACACATGCACTTTCACAATGATCATATGTTGCTGCTACTCTGATCTTTAGTTTTACTGTTATTATTACCTGATGCCTAGTCACTTTACTCTGCCTTCATGTACATACAGTTGAAGTCGGAAGAATATATACACTCATGTTGGAGTCATTAAAACTCGTTTTTCCAACCACTCCACACATTTCTTGTTAGCAAACGTGTGCAAGCACACTAGACAATCCTGTGAATGTTATTACTCGGCATCGTTGCGAAGTGCTCATATGCAAGCGTCTCACGGTAAAAAAACTACACCTGTTATATTCGGTGCATGTGACAAATAAAATATGATTTGACTCACCCGGCAGTTGTGTCTCCTAGCAACACCTCTTGAATTAACTGTACTTCCACATCTCATTGGCGCCTTTAATAATCTGCATGTCTATTTCCATGTAATCTTTGTTAAGATATTCATAACTGCATTTCTGAATGCTGTTCTTTCACTGGACTGTTTTGCACATGGTTGCAGATGATAATGTTTATAAACTCATACGAAGGGTATTCCCATGTCCAGCAGAGAAATAAACCAAAATATGTTGTGAGAATTTAGGAAGTGCTGCTTCAAGGCTGCATTGTATGAATGCAAGGCTACAGGATCAATTTACTCCGTATCGCTGAAGTTCAGCGCTATAACCTGATTGAAATGTAAAGGTCATTTCCGATTGAGCCGAGAAGTACAGCGTTTACCGTGAACATGGGCACGTTGCCTTTAAACTTCAATCGAGCTATAACTTGGATCTTCGGCGATACTTTGGCGATACGGACTGAGCTTCACCCTAGGACCCAATTGTCTATTTTTACTTCGAAAGTGTGCACTTGTTCATATCTCTTCACTGATTTGAAAGGAAATGACTGGTATGGTGGAAACTCCCTCTAGCCCATGCCTCCACCAATCCAATGCTTTTAGATTTGTGTGAAGTAGTGAATGAGTGTACACTTCAGGAGAAAAGAAACATATTATTGGAATGCAGCCCAAGACTTGATGAGCATTCGGGAAAACAATGACCTGCTTTCGGTTTCAGTTTGAATAGTGTTATAGCTGTAATATGTCACTTTTTGGGAGACCTGACAAAATTCATGTAGAAATGTGAGTTATAGATACTATATGTCATTGCCATTGAAACCAAGTCTAAGAAGCGGTAGATCTGTTATATGTGCGCTATTTCTATGCTTCCCGTTCTTAAGTTAAGTTTTTGCATCTTTACTTTCTATTTTGTACACCAGCTTCAAACAGCTGAAAATACAATCATTTGATATGTATATAGAAATCTTAGTGTAGTGTACAGAATCATTGTACCATCTATGCCATCTATATACATTTCCCCGCGGTTTAGATGGTACCATGATTCTGTACACCACACCAGATTTATTTTGTCACATAAACTGAAATTAGTCTAACCATTCGAATTTTTGCAACCAGGAAATGATGGAGCGATTTCTGCGTAGTGCAATGTACATTTGATGAATGGCTTTGACCATGGCGATTTCATTAGTAGTGGCATGCTCCAGGAGGAGCAGGTTGAATAAGGGCAGATAAATGCACCAGTGTCCTTCTGGAACCTGACGTTCTCCGTGATACTTTGATCCATGGCCTACAGTGCCACGACATCACACTCCCAAGGCAGCTAGCGCTGTCTTCACCTCAGCTGTGTACGTGGTACTGAATTAAACAAATCAAATGATTTATGAAACGATCCTAAGTTATAGTTTGGCTCTCTGGTCGTTCCACCTCAAAAAGCACAAGAAAGAGGATTTTGAGGATTGGTGTGGGGGTTCTGTCAGTAGATTTGGATCATTTTATTGGATTCCTGATGTCTTACTCATTGTTGTTGGGAAGATTTATGGTCCAAATCGGATGTTCCGCACTATATTTATTGAAGATTATGTGAATCCTATATATTAAATGGGCAGATTTGAGCTCAATCAATTTGTTTAATTTCGATAAATAATCCAAATTAAATGTCAACAAAATAATGTTACAGGAACGCTAATCTCATCGGTTTCTAATTACAGAAACGATTTCAGAACCCTCTGTGATTGTGGTTGTCATGGCTTTCTGAAATGACAAGGAGTGACGGTCTCTCTAGTCAGTCGACACAGGAAACAGGCTGCGTTCAGTTTGCATTCAGCCCCTATTTACAAGGGGGCAAATTAAACAGCGATGTGTTGGTAACAATAAGGAGCGAGAAAGGATATCTGTGCGTAGGTGATGAATTCTTCTGTTGTGACATGTATTGTTGTTCCCAATGTCAAGGTGGGAAATGTATTGTGGATATAAAGCCTCCTCATCATGTTCCTGACAGACAATATATATTTTCCCTAACAGGGCAGCATGACTGCTGCTGTTCTGGTACATTGCCTCTGAGGTTTTTTAATCATCAGCCGTCAACTGTTGTTTTTATGTGGATTTGTATTCATTCTTCATGGTGTAGGAGGAGATTTCATTGACTTGTCCAGAGCAGTAAAGTATGTCTGTTTTCTGTGTATATTTAATTCCCCTCCCTGTATAAGACTTTTGAAATTTCAGTGTTAATCAAAATCCTCAGCCTATCTGAGCCTGCACTGAGGTTGACTGATACGAATACCCCAGTGTTTTCCTCTGCATCAAAATCCCGTACAGTATCTGACTCAAACAAAAACAAACATGAGGGGAGCTGCTTACAAACCCACAGCATGCCGGCTAAAAATCAAATCAAATCCAATTTTATTTGTCACATACACATGGTTAGCAGATGTTAATGCGAGTGTAGCGAAATGCTTGTGCTTCTAGTTCCGACAATGCAGTAATAACGAACAAGTAATCTAACTAACAATTCCAAAAAACTACTGTCTTATAGACAGTGTAAGGGGATAAAGAATATGTACATAAGGATATATGAATGAGTGATGGTACAGAGCAGCATAGGCAAGATACAGTAGATGATATCGAGTACAGTACAACATATGAGATGAGTATGTAAACAAAGTGGCATAGTTAAAGTGGCTAGTGATACATGTATTACATAAGGATGCAGTCGATGATATAGAGTACAGTATATACGTATGCATATGAGATGAATAATGTAGGGTAAGTAACATTATATAAGGTAGCATTGTTTAAAGTGGCTAGTGATATATTTACATCATTTCCCATCAATTCCCATTATTAAAGTGGCTGGAGTTGAGTCAGTGTCATTGACAGTGTGTTGGCAGCAGCCACTCAATGTTAGTGGTGGCTGTTTAACAGTCTGATGGCCTTGAGATAGAAGCTGTTTTTCAGTCTCTCGGTCCTAGCTTTGATGCACCTGTACTGAGCTCGCCTTCTGGATGACAGCGGGGTGAACAGGCAGTGGCTCGGGTGGTTGATGCCCTTGATGATCTTTATGGCCTTCCTGTAGCATCGGGTGGTGTAGGTGTCCTGGAGGGCAGGTAGTTTGCCCCCGGTTATGCGTTGTGCAGACCTCACTACCCTCTGGAGAGCCTTACGGTTGAGGGCGGTGCAGTTGCCATACCAGGCGGTGATACAGCCTGCCAGGATGCTCTCGATTGTGCATCTGTAGAAGTTTGTGAGTGCTTTTGGTGACAAGCCGAATTTCTTCAGCCTCCTGAGGTTGAAGAGGCGCTGCTGCGCCTTCTTCACGATGCTGTCTGTGTGAGTGGACCAATTCAGTTTGTCTGTGATGTGTATGCCGAGGAACTTAAAACTTGCTACCCTCTCCACTACTGTTCCATCGATGTGGATAGGGGGGTGTTCCCTCTGCTGTTTCCTGAAGTCCACAATCATCTCCTTAGTTTTGTTGACGTTGAGTGTGAGGTTATTTTCCTGACACCACACTCCGAGGGCCCTCACCTCCTCCCTGTAGGCCGTCTCGTCGTTGTTGGTAATCAAGCCTACCACTGTTGTGTCGTCCGCAAACTTGATGATTGAGCTGGAGGCGTGCGTGGCCACGCAGTCGTGGGTGAACAGGGAGTACAGGAGAGGGCTCAGAACGCACCCTTGTGGGGCCCCAGTGTTGAGGATCAGCGGGGAGGAGATGTTGTTGCCTACCCTCACCACCTGGGGGCGGCCCGTCAGGAAGTCCAGTACCCAGTTGCACAGGGCGGGGTCGAGACCCAGGGTCTCGAGCTTGATGACGAGCTTGGAGGGTACTATGGTGTTGAATGCCGAGCTGTAGTCGATGAACAGCATTCTCACATAGGTATTCCTCTTGTCCAGATGGGTTAGGGCAGTGTGCAGTGTGGTTGAGATTGCATCGTCTGTGGACCTATTTGGGCAGTAAGCAAATTGGAGTGGGTCTAGGGTGTCAGGTAGGGTGGAGGTGATATGGTCCTTGACTAGTCTCTCAAAGCACTTCATGATGACGGATGTGATTCGTTTAGCTCAGTTACCTTAGCTTTCTTGGGAACAGGAACAATGGTGGCCCTCTTGAAGCATGTGGGAACAGCAGACTGGTATAGGGATTGATTGAATATGTCCGTAAACACACCGGCCAGCTGGGATACTCGGGATACTAAACATATTTCCCAACAACATCCTGCTCCTAGCTCCTTGACTCGACCACCTTTATGTCGCATATTGTTTTATTTATGCCTCATGTCGAACTTCCTCTCTATTCCCCTCCTATTTCAGGGAGCTAGCAGATGATAGCCGGTTGAGTGCAACGTCAAACTCCTAAATGTCTAGCCCACTTTATGCTTTTTACAATTCTGCCTCTTTTCGCTCCTGCCCAGTTCTTTTCCCTTGAGGTGAGAGAGATGTTGTCTCCCATCTGGCTGACTCCACGGCAGACAGTTTGTTTGCAACTCTCTTGTGACCTGCTGCTCTGTTGCCTACTCTCTTGTTCTTCCTACTACCAGAAGCTCACTCTGAATTCATTCATGACCATTTTAAGTGATTTGATGTTGCTTACTTAAATCCAAAAAACTGCAAATGTTTTCCTCATTGTATGAATTGATGTACAACAGTAAGCTACTGTGGATTTGTGACAATATGCTAATTCTATTCTAGGATAATACTGTAATGATCACCAACCACTGTTCGACATAGAATTCATAATACTGTATGTAACAGAAAGCATAACAGCGAAGGTAATTATGTGTGGAAGCTGTTTTGTTTTGCTTCTAGGGTAGTACACGGACAGGACTGACTATACAGTATGGAAATGATTCAGGTTTGCTGTGTGGGAGAGAGCCATCCCAAATGCATAATCGCTCCTTAACGTCAAACTGCCGAAGGGGGAAATCTGACACTGAAACCACCCCACTGAGATAAGATTCTCTTTAGATCTGGGAACTATATTTAAATCTGTTGACCCTCTTCTTCCACAGCACAGTCCCTCTTCCCAGTTTCATGAAGGCCTCCGGAATCCATTTCTGCATCCCAAATCGCACCCTATTTTCCTAAAAAGTGCACTAGATGTGATCAGAACCCTATGGGCCCTGAACAAATGAAGTGCACTATATAGAGAATATGGTGCCATTTGGGACACGGACAACACATATTGGCCAGATGACACACAAGTATCACTCTCCTGTCCTATCATGAAAATAGAGCTTTTTGGCCATGCACAGTTTCAAGTTTTACGTTTTAATGTCAAATGCACAAGCAAATTGAAATGTTTTTTTTGCCAGCTCTAAAGCCAGCAGTGCAGTGATCAATAACTACGTAATACTAAAAATAACATAAGGTAGAACAAAAACACACAAGATATAAAAATAAGAAATAAGAAGAGCATGAGAAAGTAAGTAAGTAAGCATACTATATACTGTACAGGGTCAGTCAGTTCCAGTAGCATATTTACAATGTGCAGGGGTATTGGAGTGATGGAGGTAGATACTGTATGTATAAGGGATAAGGTGACTAGGCATCAGGATATATGATAAACAGAGTAGCAGCAGTGTATATGATGATTGTATGTGAAAGGATGTGTGGAGTCAGTATATGTACAGTGGGGCAAAAAAGTATTTAGTCAGCCACCAATTGTGCAAGTTCTCCCACTTAAAAAGATGAGAGAGGCCTGTACATCATAGGTACACTTCAACTATGACAGACAAAATGAGAAAAAAATTCCAGAAAATCACATTGTAGGATTCGTAATGAATTTATTTGCAAATTATGGTGGAAAATAAGTATTTGGTCTATAACAAAAGTTTATCTCAATACTTTGTTATATACCCTTTGTTGGCAATGACAGAGGTCAAACGTTTTCTGTAAGTCTTCACAAGGTTTTCACACACTGTTGCTGGTATTTTGGCCCATTCCTCCATGCAGATCTCCTCTAGATCAGTGATGTTTTGGGGCTGTTGCTGGGCAACACGGACTTTCAACTCCCTCCAAAGATTTTCTATGGGGTTGAGATCTGGAGACTGGCTAGGCCACTCCAGGACCTTGAAATGCTTCTTACGAAGCCACTCCTTCGTTGCCAGGACGGTGTGTTTGGGATCATTGTCATGCTGAAAGACCCAGCCACATTTCATCTTCAATGCCCTTGCTGATGGAAGGAGGTTTTCACTCAAAATCTCATGATACATGGCCCCATTCATTCTTTCCTTTACACGGATCAGTCGTCCTGGTCCCTTTGCAGAAAAACAGCCCCAAAGCATGATGTTTCCACCCCCATGCTTCACAGTAGGTATGGTGTTCTTTGGATGCAACTCAGCATTCTTTGTCCTCCAAAAACGACGAGTTGAGTGTTTACCAAAAAGTTATATTTTGGTTTCATCTGACCATATGACATTCTCCCAATATTCTTCTGGATCATCCAAATGCTCTCTAGCAAACTTCAGACGGGCCTGGACATGTACTGGCTTAAGCAGGGGGACACGTCTGGCACTGCAGGATTTGAGTCCCTGGCGGCTTAGTGTGTTACTGATGGTAGGTTTTGTTACTTTGGTCCCAGCTCTCTGCAGGTCATTCACTAGGTCCCCCCGTGTGGTTCTGGGATTTTTTGCTCACCGTTCTTGTGATCATTTTGAACCCACGGGGTGAGCTCTTGCGTGGAGCCCCAGATCAAGGGAGATTATCAGTGGTCTTGTATGTCTTCCATTTCCTAATAATTGCTCCCACAGTTGATTTCTTCAAACCAAGCTGCTTACCTATTGCAGATTCAGTCTTCCCAGCCTGGTGCAGGTCTACAATTTTGTTTCTGGTGTCCTTTGACAGCTCTTTGGTCTTGGCCATAGTGGAGTTTGGAGTGTGACTGTTTGAGGTTGTGGACAGGTGTCTTTTATACTGATAACAAGTTCAAACAGGTGCCATTAATACAGGTAACGAGTGGAGGACAGAGGAGCCTCTTAAAGAAGAAGTTACAGGTCTGTGAGAGCCAGAAATCTTGCTTGTTTGTAGGTGACCAAATACTTATTTTCCACCATAATTTGCAAATAAATTCATAAAAAATACTACAATGTCTGTCATAGTCTGTCATAGTTGAAGTGTACCTATGATGAAAATTACAGGTCTCTCTCATATTTTTAAGTGGGAGAACTTGCACAATTGGGGCGGCAGGGTAGCCTAGTGGTTAGAGCGTTGGACTAGTAACCGGAAGGTTGCAAGTTCAAACCCCCGAGCTGACAAGGTACAAATCTGTCGTTCTGCCCCTGAACAGGCAGTTAACCCACTGTTCCTAGGCCGTCATTGAAAATAAGAATTTGTTCTTAACTGACTTGCCTGGTTAAATAAAGGTCAAATAAAATTAAAAATTGGTGGCTGACTAAATACTTTTCCCCCCCACTGTATGTGCATATTATGTGTGTGTGTGAGCAAATGATGGAGTGAGTGTTTGTGTTTGTATGTTGGAGTGTCAGTGTGCATGAGTGTGTAGGAACCTGTGAATGTGCATAGAGATAGTGGGAAAGAAGTGGAATAGTATTGGGGGAAAAAAGTGTAAACTTGCCAACATTTTTCGTAGCTGTTCATGAGCCTTTTGGTGTCAAACTTGATGCACCGTTACCGCTTGCCGTGCGGAAGCAGAGAGAACAGTCTATGGCTTAGGTGGCTGGAGTCTTTCACGATTGTCCGAGCCTTCCTTCTTTTTTTTTAGACCACCTGGCATAGAGGTCCTGGGTGGCAGGGAGCTCGGCCAAAGTGATATACTGGGCTGTCCACAGCAACCTCTGTAGCCCCATGCGATTGAGGTGGATGCTATTGCCATACCAAGCAGTGATGCAGCCAGTCAAGATGCTCTCAGAGGTGCAGCTGTAGAACCTTTTGAGGATTTGTGGGCCTATGCCAAACCTTTCTAACCTCCTGAGGGGGCAGAGGCGCTGTCTCCATTTTAAGTCATCGTCGCCGGTGATCAGGCCTACCACCGTCGTGTTGTCAGAAAACTTGACGATGGTGTCGGAGTCGTGCCACTCAGTCGTCGGTTAACAGGGAGTAAAGGAGGGAACTAAGCATACACCCGTATTGAAGATCAGCGTACCGGAGGGGATGTTGCCTAACCTCACACCCTCGGGTCAGCCCATCAGGAAGTCCAGGATCCAGTTGCAGAGGGAGGTGTTCAGTCACAGGGTCCTAAGGTTGGTGATGAGCTTGGAGGGGAAAATGGTGTTGAGCTGTAGTCAATGAACAGAATTCTCACATATGTATTCCTCTTATCTAGGTAGGCGAAGGCCGTGTGGAGTGCAATTCAGATTGCATCATCTATGGATCTGTTGGGGCGGTATGCAAATTGGAGTGGGTCTAGGGTGTCTGGGATGATGGAGTTGATGTGTGCCATAACCAGCCTCTCAAAGCACTTCATGATTACAGATGTGAGTGATACAGAGCAGTAGTCATTGTGGCATGATGGTGGTCATCTTAAAACGTAGGGATTACAGACTGGAACAAGGAGAGGTTGAAAATGACCGTTAATATGCCTGCCATCTGTTCTGCACATACTCTGAGAACGCCCCCTGGAATACAGTTGGGCTCTGCGACCTTGCAGGTGTTGACCTGATTAAAAAGACCTTACTCACGTCGGCCTCAGAGACCGAGATCACCCAGCCCTCTGGGTCGGTGATGGCCCTCACACCTGGCACAAAGTTGTTATTGTCAAAGCGTGCGTCAAATGCATTGAGTTGGTCTGGTAGAGAGGCACCGTGGGGGAGATCAAGGCTGGGTCTTCCTTTGTAATCCATAATGGACGGTAGCCCCTGTCACACCCGGGCATGCGTCAGAGCCGGTGTAATATGATTCCACCTTATTCTTATATTGTCCTTTTGCTCATTTGATGACTCTGCGGAGATCATAGCAGAACATACTGTTCTTGTTCCTGTCCTCAGCTATGGCCTCAGAGTTGTCAGCGATAGCCCTGTGTGTGGTAGCCCTGTCCTTTAGTTTAGCACCAACCTCTGTGTTAATCCAGGGCTTTTGATTGGGAAAGCAGCAAACCTTCACTGTGGGGATAACGTCGCTGATGCATTTCCTAATGAAGGTGTTTTTATAAATATTTTATAATTGTTAGATGATTCTTACCCAGACACACTTGTCTAAATTGATGGGTCATGTGAAAGAAATGCCGTAATCACCCCCAGACACACCTGGCTAACTTGATGGGTCATGTAATCCTCTGGCGAAGTGGAGTCTTCTGTTTAGACATGTAGCTAGCTAGCTAGTTAGCTAAACAATTAACCATAATCCCAACCCATACAGTACAAATGGATTGTCATAGCTAGCCACCATGAAATGCGGTAGTATGAATCTTCAGGTAGCTAAAGCTAACCAACTAGATTCAACGTTAGCTAGCCAGATAACATTAGGCTCTAACTAGCAATGCAAATGGATTTCTGAGATATGAATAACATTACTACACAGATCATACACGTAACATTAGCTAGCGAGACAGCAAGCTAACTTTCGCTAGCTGGCTAATAGTACGCTTTAACATGCAACGAAAATGACTTTCTGACCAAATTAGAAACATATCATATCAGAAACTGTATCTCTTACCCGTATACATGGATGAACATTTCACAGCGGACTGGAACCATGTTAACTAAGTAAGGTATCTTGTGTCGTTTCCATTATGTTTGAAGCTACAGCTTGTTTGGCCCGTTGTTTAAAGTCACTCCAGTTCACATTGTCCGTGTGCAGAAAGTAGTCCATCACAACGTTTTTCCCACTGATCTTTGTCGATAGTGCCTGCTAAATGCAGGGCAGCAATGTTGTTGAGACAAGTAGCAACACTTTGCAGTTCTCCATGGCTAAAGTTATGTATTTCAAAAAAGCTGCAGTAGCAAGGATTATTTACACATACTGAGCAGCTTATTTTATAGACAGAAGCATGCTACATAGCAGACCAATCCAAACTCATCTCTTGGCATGTCCAGCCCAGTCATCATATCAGTCAATCGTGGCTAGTGGGAAGGTTCCTGACTTTTTCCGTGGATAAACCAACTAGGCTCGTAATTTAAATGTTTTATTTGTATTTACAGATGGCATACAAGTTTGTTATTAAGGCACATGTTCACATGTTCCAGAAGGCATTTTGATCAACAAAAAAAAAACATTCAAATTCCTCACCTGTGAAGTGGGGAAGTGTGACATGTGCCTAACTTCGTGAAACTGGTAACATTTTAGAAAAAAGGCTCCGTGCTTTTATCCTCGGAGGATGAGTTGTTGAAAGGTATTGAAAACAGGGGTGCAAACAATTTTGACCCCAATCTTTTTGAGAAAAAAAAATGTTTTAAACAAATACATTTCTCTGTGTATTAGTTTCAAATAATAGAATTGTAAAAAAAATAAAAAATAACATACAATATAACTCAGAAGTTGAATTATTTATTTTATACAGTCTTTTTTGCTCATCTTTATCAAAGGACAAGGTTGCCAATATTTTTGGACCTGACTGTATATATTAAAATATGTTTTGATGAGAGTACAGATGTAGGTTCTTAATTTGATCCAGTTTGCTACAGCAGGAAAATAATCCTGCAACAACAGGAAATGTGAATTATTATGTGGGTTGTAATTAATGGACATATTTTGTCAGGGTTGATATATTTTTCATTAGGGCAAATCATGTCTGACATTTTAAAGTGTAAATTACAAACTATAGAAGTCTTTTTTAAGCCTTGAATAAACTACACGTTTGCATTGACAATTCTCAGCAACAAAAGAGTGATCAGACTAAGATCCTACAACTGTAGCAATCATTAGAAGATAAATTAAAAAGATTAGTTTGGCTCGGATTACTGGATTCATTTGAGTTTCAACATGCAGAGGGGTACCACTGAAATGAGGTGCATGCAATTATATACAGACTATTGCTGTAGCTATTACATACAATACTGTTGGGAGCGTATATTTTGCAATGTTTTACAATGAAATTATAGTGAGGATCTCCACTACTTGAGTTAGAACAGTGTGCTTCAATGTTACTGGAACTGCAGCAATAGCTGTTCCAGCAATTTGAGTGTTTGCCAGTGTCGCAAATGGCACCCTATTCCCTTTATAGTGTACTGCTTTTGACTACCCACTACGTTGTAGGCTTACATTGCACTTTTGTGTTGACCTCAAGCACTTAGCCAGGTGTGTACATGTGAGTTGGGCCCCTTATTCATTTCTTCCCCATGCAATTTCCACCTCTCTGTTTGGTGATGCCTATCTCCTGCTTCTAGTTTAGAGCTGATCACAGACAAAGATAACTCAGCTGTTCTTATATATGACGCAATGCGGAGTGCCTGGACACAGCCCTTGATATACTGGCCATATATCACAAACCCCTGAGGCGCCTTATTGCTATTATAAACTGGTTACCAATGTAATTAGAGCAGTTAAAATAAATGTTTTGCCATACCCCTGCTATACGGTCTGATATACCACAGCTGTCAACCAATCAGCATTCAGGGCTCCAACCACCCAGTTTATAATTAGTAACATGTCACTTACTCTGTTACTGTGGGTGCCAGAGGCAGGATGTTGTTGAAACACAGCCTACTGTAAAAGTCCATCAGGATAATTTGGCCTGTGGCTGATTCATTCAAGTAGGGGTCTGTATGTGTGAGGGTGTACGTGCGTGCATCCATGCTCGTGAAAGGGAGAGACAGAGAGAAGCCCATTACATATTCCACTTCCATATGTTCTCCTCTCATTAGAATCCACTTTCCTCAGGGGAATAATCATATCAGAGTGAGTCACACTTGACTTCCCATACAGAAGATTTAAATAGAAAATAAATAATCCACTAATACAGTCAAATCATTGATATGTGTGCTATGTACTGTATGCTTACTCAGTGTCATAGAGTGTCATGGTGACAATTATAGAGGAGGACACATTGAACAAATTAAGACAAAATTACCAAGGGACAATATTACACGTGTAGGATCTTAATTTGATCACTCTTTTGTTCCTGAGATTAAACCTGTACCGCAATAAATGCAGATGAGCTTCATGGTTTACATAAATTCACTGAAAACCTGCAGAGAGGGTTATATTACCAGCATTGCACTTTTCATGTATTCTAATTTTGGCCAGCTAATAGCCTATCTCCAGATCAAGCAACATTATGGACTAAAAGTTTAGGAATGTTTTGCCTGCGACAATACTGGTCAAATGAAGATCCTCTACATGTGGGAAATAATAGAAAATGTAGGAGTGAAATAATTATTCTGCTTTGCTAAACATGCAGACATCTATAAAAGAGCATCTAACAGGGCTAGGGAAGGAGGGGTCACCTCCATTGCCTTCACTGTTTGCCTTGTTTGCAGGGAGGCTTTTGTGTATGCTGATGATGTAATTAGCGCAGATAAATTAAACATGAGCTAAGGATTGGAGCACTGGATTAAAAGGGAACAGATGGTTAGCATATTTGGAGCAAAGTCAGACTGAATCATTTCAGCCTACAGAGGATACTGCTAAAATGGCCCCTACCACCACGTTTAATTGCTCATCACCACCAATGTTTGTCCGGCAGAGATGCCGTTGATGTTTTCAAGTCATCGTGATTTGGTTCTGGACTTCTGTCCCTTTGTCCAAATCTGTTTTGATGCGGTCTGTCTACCTCTATCAGCCGACGTGATATGAAGGCAGCAGGATCAAATGCTAGGCTTAGATAACTGTGCTGCTCTTTTGTCCTTGAGGGGTTAGTTGTCCAAAGCCATATCTGTCATGTCAGGAAAGAAGGGAATAGATGATGCCCATTGTTGAATTAAAATCTTTCCTTTGTGCATTGATGGGTTTATTTATTTGGTTTATATTGTCATCCATATTGGCAACAACAACCCAGACGAATTCATTTGAATCTCATGGGTACGAACTCAAATAATGTCAAACTGTTTTCACCCCGACTAGACTAGACTAGACCTGAAAAATGTTGACCCGTGTGTTGATTCAGATGGTGAGTCAAGCTGCTGCCCGAAGGAGTTCATCCTTCCTGTTACCAAAGAAAGTCAGGCTCACTGGAAGGCTCCTAGCTATCCTGTCTCCAACAGGCACCACCATTGCAGGTGTCCGGACAGACATCGACATAGCCCACCGATCAATTAGATAATGTATGCAGTCAAATATCTGTGATTTTCTCATTGACAGTCCCCTCTGGGTTAATCGTTAGCCACACCATATTCAGATAATAGTGGATGTTTGCAAGTGTAAGGTGAAGATCTCTTTCAGGAACGTACCTTACTTTCTTTTCTTTTTGACAAATCAATCCATCAAAAGTCAGACTGTGCTGTTTTGTCCTATTCGTGATGGTAAAATAGAAAGTTAAACAAACCAAATCTAAATGATTAGGCCCAAAAAGAAATGGCATGGTATGCATTTTCTTTTGGCTCGACAGTGTTGTACATTACAGATACAGAGTGATTCATTCCGTCTGACAAGTAGCCCCATAATTTAATGTAGCCGCCATTTGCCGTGATGAGAAGGCTGTCAGAGTCACCCACGTTCTAGTTCTCTTTCCGCCCTGTAAGCCAACCCCTGAACGCGCCAAGTTCCTACCCTAATTAAGATTATTTCACCATTTCACCACTTCCTTGCTTAAAAATAAATTCCAAGGCAAGAAAAATAGGTCAAAGAGAGACACCAAAAGAATGGTCCATTTCAAATTTGAGCTGACCAATTAGGCAGATTTTCTGTGCAACACGACCACACTGCCCATCACAGGGTTTGTATAACAGAAATTCAAGAACTCTTTCAGTCATGTTGTCAGTGTGACGATCGTCGTTGGTGGAATTAGACCAAGATGCAGCGTGGGGTAGGTTAATCATATTCTTTAATGATAACCACAAAAACAAGAAAGAGAGAACCAGAGAGTACAGCGTACAGCCTTGTAGGGCTCAACAGCAACAATACAATGACAAGATCCCACAACATAGGTGGGAAAAAAGGCTACCTAAGTATGATTCCCAATCAGAGACAACGATAGACAGCTGCCTCTGATTGGGAACCACACTCGGCCAAACACAAAGCAATACAACAGTTAGAATGCCCACCCACATCACACCCTGACCAAACCAAATAGAGATATAAAAAGGCTCTCTAAGGACGCAGACCCCGCACCACTTCTGGCTCCCCCCACTTTGGTGGCGCCTCTAGTGCGGGGACCGTCGTCTTCAACACCGGACTGGCGACCCTCTCTGCAGGCCCCGGACTGGGGACCCTCGTTGCAGGCCCCGGGCTGGGGAACCTCGCTGCAGGTCCCGGACTGGCTGGATGCTCGCCCTAGCCCGGCAACTGCGGGGCGCTGGCACAGGACATACTGGGCTGTGGAGACGCACGGAGACCAGGAGCGCTGAGCCAGCACAATCCGTCCTGGCTGAATGCCCACTCTAGCTCGACAAATGCGAGGAGCTGGAATGTAGCGCACTGGGCTGTGCATGCGCACCGGAGACACACTGGGCAGAGCCGCATAACATGGGGCCTGACTAGTCACAATCTCCCCACAGTAAGCACCGGGAGTTGGCTCAGGTCTATAACCTGACTCCGCCAATCGCCCCGTGTGCCTCCCCCCCAAAAAATGTGGGGGCTGTGATAAGAGAATTATGTTCTCAAGGTACATAAACCCAATTTAATTATATTACTCTCAGTCTGCAAACCAGAATTTATAAGATCCTGGTGGAATGAAACAGACGGAGGCCCAGCTAAATGGTCCAAAAGGTTTATTCACGGGAATGTTCTGAAGTCAAGAATACAAAACAATTCATTTTATACTGACTTCTCACGCCCACACATTCACACAACCCCACGCCCACACATTCACACAACCATACGCACACACATACACACAACCATACGCACACACATACACACAAACAGGAGCACACAATGTCCTGCTATGCACACAAAGTCTCACTACCCACCCGACAGAGATTAGTGACCTTGTCCTTGAGACGTACTCCCCGTTCTCTCCCAAATCTCTAGTCAGGTCGGCACCAAGCTCAGACAGTCTGTGTTTAAAATACCATAAAGACATATTGTTTTACCCTGATTCTGACTAGGACTACACATTTATTGATTATGATTTTAAACATTCTAATCAATTCCATACAATTATATGTTTCTGGGCGGAATTTTCGAATCATTCAATTAACAGATAATTCTCAACTAACAGGCTGCCTCTCGTGCATGCTTCGTCGTGCCAACTCCTCCTATCTTCGCCGTTCCGCTTTTGCTGCTTCCATTTCCTCCTTAGGACGGCGATATTCTCCAGCCTGAGCCCAGGGTCCCTTGCCTTCCAGTATCTCCTCCCATATCCCCTCCTCCAGAAAACGCTGCTTGGTCTTTTTATGGTGGGATCTTCTGTGACGATCGTCGTTGGTGGAATTAGACCAAGATGCCGCGTGGGGGTAGGTTAATCATATTCTTTAATGATAACCACAAAAACAAGAAAGAGAGAACCAACAAAACGTACAGCCTTGTAGGGCTCAACAGCAACAATACAAGGACAAGATCCCACAACATAGGTGGGAAAAAAAGGCTACCTGGGTATGATTCTCAATCAGAGACAAAGATAGACAGCTGCCTCTGGTTGGGAACCACACACGGCCAAACACAAAGAAATACAACACATAGAATGCCCACCCACATCACACCCTGACCAAACCAAATAGGGACATTTAAAGGCTCTCTAAGGTCAGTGCGTGACAGTCAGCTAGGAGACAAACAAGTTCTACTTTTCTGATGGTTGATGAATCCATATTGAGCTCCTCAGAGTAGAAGTGCTGATCAAGGAACAGGTCTCCCCTGTCCATATAATTGCATTCATTACGATCTGAGGGGCAAAACTGATCCTAGATTGGATCAGCACTCCTACTCTGAGACGCTTTATGAATACAGGCCCAGATGTTTGATTCATATATTGAGAATGGTTGGTACAGAATCATGATTGTCACATCTATTTTCTCAATATTTACATTATCGTTTGACCTATAAGACCCTCCAGTAATAAGTACACCCACAAATGATTCAAATGTGATAGTGAAATATCTAAGAGACATCATTTTGTAATTAAGATTATGACCGACTGTACATCGAAATAGAAGCCACTGAAATTCATAGCTGATGTGTAGGCTACAGACAGAGCACAGGGTCAGAGCACAGTATCTTCTTAAAGCTCCCCATTGCTCAAAACAGCCAAAACAATATGGTGGGCTTCCCCTCATCAACATATAATGTATCTATATTGTCCAAGGTCCATTCACTTATTGACTCCATTCTTCTCCAGTGGATAGTCATTGCCCAAACAACATAGTGATGAACAACGCAGGTCTTCTTTAGGTCAGCATCACATTCCGCAGTAGTAGAAAGCTACAATAACAGTAGGGTTAGTCCTTCTATTCGAAAACATTTTTGGCTGTGTCCTAAATCGAAGCCTATTTACTTGACTATAGTGTACTTCTTTTGACCAATGCCCTATATTTATTGAATTAGCTCCCTGTGGATAAAAGGTTAGAGAGGTTTAGGCTCCAGCAGTTAACCAAAGTGGACGCTGTGTGAATGCTGCTTCTTCTTTTTCATTTAATAGCATAAAATAATTATGTAGGTGAGGTGAATTAAGGTTTCTATACACGTAGTGCTAAGTCTATTTTGTAAGTGCTTTAGCCCAGAAGTGAAAGAAGCTACCCACTGCGCAAAAACTGGTTGAATCAACATTGTTTCCATGTTATTTCAAACAAAACATGTAATGTGATGATGTTGAATCAACTTGGAATCAACATGAAAAAAGTCATCAACATAAGGAAATGTCATATTTTAACCTAAATCCAGTGATATGGTAAATATGTTGTTTTTTTCACATTGAATTCATGTTAGTTGACAACACAATCACGTGTAAACCACTAGATGTCGAACTGACATCTGTGCCCAGTGGATACCCCATCCTTCCATACCAGTATAGAACTGGACTCAGACTAAACCATCAGTCATCTATTATTTATGAGGTACTTGTGTTGCGTGAACATCTTTTTGAGAGACAGAGGGCCTCAGGAGTCTGACTGGTCATGGCAAGGTGATCTCTATATGACAACAGCGCATGGACTGTCTGAAACCAACCGGGTTTAAACCAGGTTCTTCTCCTGGCCTCAAGACTGTGTTAGCCCGCTGAGCTAAAGCCTAGGTACATTACTCACTTTTAACAAGAAGGTATTTTCTTGTACTGCGTTATGTCTTAAGATGTAAATGTATGCAATACTTGAAAGACAGTAGCAGATTGGGGAGTGACGGAGAGAGAGAGAGAGAGAGAGAGAGAGACATAGAAGAGACAGAGACAGAGCAAAATGTGCAACAACAGTATTAGTGAAAAGTCAAGAGCCCAGGAAAAATGTACTAAGCTGTGTGCAGCAGTTGAGCAGAAGACTATTACAAGCCTTTCGCTACACCCGCAGTCATGTCTGCTAAACACGTGTATGTGACAAATACAATTTGATTTGATTTGATGTAGAGCACATTACACCTTACAACTAGGGGATCTAATCAAGCACAATACAGAACAGGGACTCTTTAAATATTCATTATACACTAACAGCACAAGGGCCTGGGGGCTTTTTTGAGCAAAAGCAGCCTCAACAGCAATTTCAGGCCATTTCATCCAGAGACAGAGATAAGTGGGGAGAAATAGCCACAGATGTCCTGTTATATTACTTTGTTCAACATGTAAATAGAATATTAAGAGTTCTATATGTAATGATATGGATATAAAATCCTGCTTTCACATTCACCGGCTGAGATCAAGAGCACAATCAGGTAAACTCATAAAATATGTAAGTCAACATAATAATTTCATGACAGGCAAAGTCAGTGTTGGCTCATATGAAATGAATAGCCATTTGCAGAGCCTGGGATGCCCTACAGTGGTACTGTAAAGTGAATCACTGTAGCAAGGAAAATGCCTCAGCTAATATTGAAATGAATATTTCGGTTCTTAAAACATTTACAATAACGGTTGAATTCAAATTGAGGCCTATAATTCCGAGTCCATGCATTACTCTGAGAACATAATTCAATTCAGATGCCATTTGCAGTTGCTAGGTAGCAAGTACAGGAGGGAAATCCTCATCATGAAGTATTTAGAATGTATCATTAATTATTCATTCTCAAGCAAAACATTGAGCATTCCTCATCAATATTATATTCTGTAGGAAAGTATTTGAACTTGTTTGCCTTCATTTCATCACATACATACATGCGTGTCCATGTTTCAAAACAAATGTGATTATTATTGTTGCTTACAGTATGTGATTCTTCCTTGGATCATTGGTTATTTCTGTGTATGTATGTGAAAATTACTATATATACGCATGTGCATGGAACATTAAAGAATATGACACATGCAACTAGGGACTGGCTTATGAAACCATGGTGCTTCCATAGCAGCAGAACAGAGAGCAGCCGAAGATGCAGTGGAGTGAGTCCCACCCCCATATGAAAAGGAATATTTTTAGCTAGGATGGATTATCTGAGAGCACTTGTTTTATTTTAGTCCTAGTGGCTCTGCTTCAAGCACCACAATTATTAGGATACTCTCAGTATGCACAAACTCCATTTCCCTCCCTTCAGTATCTTTCCAGCAGATGGGTGGCTAAAGATTGATGTAATAAAATGGCGCTGGAGAAGAAGGCAGACGTTTTACGTGCCCCCAAACGATTGTGTTTTTTTCCGTTTATTTGTGTTGTTTTTAACTTATTTTGTAACTTATTTTGTACATAATGTTGCCGCTACCGTCTCTTATGACCGAAAATAACTTCTGGACATCAGGACTGCGATTACTCACCACGGACTGGCAGAATCCATTTTTTTCTTTAACGAGTCTGACGAGCCCGACGCGAACGATATACTGCTTTCTCGGGAACAGGCCCAGATCCACATGATTTGCGTGAAGAGGAGGCGGAGAAAAAGGGGCCGGAGGGCGGACTGCTTTCTGAGAATTCAAATAACCCCCACTTCCTTCCATTCTGCTAGCAAACGTACAATCTTTGGACAATAAAATAGATGACCCACGCGGAAGATTCAACTACCAACGGGACATTCAAAACTGTAATATCTTATGCTTCATGGAGTCGTGGCTGAATGACGACACTATCAACATACAGCTGGCTGGTTATAGGCTGTACCGGCAGGATAGAACAGCGGATTCTGGTAAGACAAAGGGCGGCGGACTATGTATTTTTGTAAATAACAGCTGGTGCATGATATCTAAGGAAGTCTTGAGCCATTGCTCGCTTGAGGTAGAGTATCTCATGATAAGCTGTAGGCCACACTATCTACCTAGAGAGTGTTTTGGAGCTGTTTACATACCACCACAGTCAGAGGCTGGCACTAAGACAGCATTGAATGAGCTGTTTTCCTCCATAAGCAAACAAAAAAATGCTCACCCAGAGGCGGCGCTTCTACTAGCCGGGGACTTTAATGCAGGGAAACTTAAATGCGTTTTACGAAATTTCTATGTTTTCAGCATGTTAAATGTGCACCCAGAGTAAAAAAAAACATTGGACCACCTTTACCCCACACACAAAGACGCATACAAAGCTCTCCCTCACCCTCCAATTGGCAAATCTGACCATAATTCTATCCTCCTGATTCCTGCTTACAGGCAAACATTAAAGCAGGAAGCACCAGTGACTAGATCAATAAAAAAGTAATGTCTCCTGGACCTATAGTAATGTCCCATCTCCTGGACCTATAGTAAATCAAACAGGCAAAGCGTCAATACAGAACAAAGATCAAATCGTACTACACCGGCTCTGTTGCTCGTCGGATGTGGCAGGGTTTGCAAACCATTAAAGACTACAAAGGGAAGCACAGCCGAGAGCTGCCTAGTGACATGAGCCTACCAACTACTTCTATGCTCGCTTCGAGGCAAATAACACTGAAACATGCATGTGAGCACCAGCTGTTCCGGATGACTGTGTGATCACGCTCTCCGCAGCCGATATGAGTAAGACCTTTAAACAGTTCAACATTCACAAGGCCGCAGGGCCAGACGGATTACCAGAATGTGTCCTGCAGGCATGCACAGACCAACTGGCAAGTGTCTTCACTGACATTTTCAACCTCTCCCTGTTTGAGTTTGTAATACCAACATGTTTAAGCAGACCACCATAGTGCCTGTGCCCAAGAACACTAAGGTAACCTGCCTAAATGACTACCGACCCGTAGCACTCCCATTTGCAGCAATGAAGTGCTTTGAAAGGCTTTGTCATGGCTCACATCAACACCATTATCCCAGAAACCCTAGACCCACTCCAATTTGCATACCGCCCCAACAGATCCACAGATGATGCAATCTCTATTGCACTCCACACTGCCCTTTCCCATTTGGACAAAAGGAACACTTATGTGAGAATGCTATTCATTGACTACAGCTCAGCGTTCAACACCATAGTGCCCTCAAAGCTCATCGATAAGCTAATGACCCTGGGACGAAACACCTCCCTCTGCAACTGGATCGTGGACTTCCTGACGGGCCGCCCCCCCAGGTGGTAGGGTAGGTAACAACACATCTGCCATGCTGATCCTCAACACAGGGGCCTCTCAGGGGTGCGTGCTCAGTCCCCTCCTCTACTTCCTGTTCACTCATGACTGCACGGCCAGGAACGACTCCAACACCATCATTAAGTTTGCCGATGACAAAGCAGTGGTAGGCCTGATCACCAACAACAACAATACAGCCTATAGGGAGGAGGTCAGAGACCTAGCCGTGTGGTGCTAGGACAACAACCTCTCCCTCAACGTGATCAAAAACAAAGGAGATGATTGTGGACTACAGGAAAAAGAGGACAGAGCATTCTCATCGACGGGGCTGCAGTGGAGCAGGTTGAGAGCTTCAAGTTCCTTGGTTTCCACATCACCAACAAACTAACATGGTCCAAGCACACCATGACAGTTGTGAAGAGGGCACAACAAAACCTATTCCCTCTCAGGAGACTGAAAAGATTTGGCATGGGTCCTCAGATCATCAAAAGGTTCTACAGCTGCACCATTGATAGCATCCTGGTTGCATCACTGCCTGGTATGGCAACTGCTCGGCCTCCGACCACCAAGTACATCACTGGGGCCAAGCTCCTGCCATCCAGGACCTCTATACCAGGCGATGTCAGAGGAAGGCCCTAAAACTTCTCACCCTAGTCATAGACTATTCTCTCTGCTACCGCATGGCAAGCAGTACCGGAGCGCCAAGTCTTGGTCCAAGAGGCTTCTAAACAGCTTCTACCCCCAAGCCATAAGATTCCTGAACACCTAATCAAATGGCTACCCAGACTATTTTCCTTGCCCCCCCCTCCCACTCTTTTACACCGCTGCTACTCTCTGTTGTTATCATCTATGCATAGTCACTTTAATAACTCTACCTACATGTACATACTACCTCAACTAACCGGTGCCCCCGTACATTGACTCTGTACCGGTACTCCCCTGTATATAGTCTCGCTATTGTTATTTTACTGCTGCCCTTTAATTACTTGTTACTTTTATTTCTTATTCTTATCCGTATTTTTTTTAAACTGCATTGTTGGTTAGGGGATCGTCAGTAAACATTTCACTGTAAGGTCTGTTGTATTCGGCGCATCTGACTAATAACATTTGATTTGATTGATTTGATTGATTATTGCTCAAGCAGCCTACAGAAGAAGATTCCTCATGGCGATGTATTTGTAAAGCATGTCCTCAATTTGCTTATTCTGAAAAAATCTCATCAGTGGCTTCGGTAATGGAAGGTAGTATGATATTCCTTGGAAATGCAGCCCCAATTCGTAGAATTCTTTTACAAAATTCAATTTCATTCAATTGATTAAATATACTCAATGTAATAGTTAAAGCATCATCACAATACGACAGCCAAACGATCAATCATTTGTAAATGTCTACAGTACCTTCTTCAGTGGTAAATACCGTATGGCATGCAAGGGTTTCTGATGTCATTTATTTCCTTATTTCCCATCATCAGCTGTCATCGTCATCAGGTCTGCTGAGTGGAAATTTCCTGAATAGAACAACCATGATAAACAACTGTTCAGATCATCCCCCCATTTTTAATGAATGTACTCTATTGTGATGCATTACTTTCTAGAACAAGTGTCTGTGCCACTGGAGTAACGCAGTTTCTCTGGACCTCCACAAGGTCAGAGTTCTCTCTCTCTCTCCCCCCCCCCCCCCCCATATTTTTTAAAATACGTCAGCCAGACAGCAAGTTACAAAGCATAGACTACCAATTGCTGTCCATGTTGCTGAAATTGCGACATGTCTACATGGCTGCAATCCTATCGAATCTATGATAGGCTCTCTGTGGTGTCAGGGCATGTAGAGCTTTGCTTTAACTATGGATACATGTTTATCGATAGGCCTATTTGATCGTCATTTCTGGTCGTCTTGTTAAGCCTAACATTTCACGAAGCTATACAGGATGTCGCAAATGCTGCCATATTTTGACTGCTGGCTGGTGGCTGGTGGCAATAATGTAATTACTTGTCCAGTAATTAAAGTTGGAAATTCAAACATTGCAGGTTGTGAAATTAATGTTAGATGCAACATCATACTAATGAGCTACCAATAGATTTTTGTGAATATGCAACTGTCCTGTATAAGGTACCTGAACATAACCGTCCTCTACTCTCTTTCAGCTTGGATAGAAAGTTGTTGTGCATAAAACCAGCCCATTAATTTAAAATCATACAGTCAGTCCACCCTCAAAACACTAGCTTAATAAGGAATGTTTTATTATGCAGTGTAGTATCTATAGCTAGGATATACCGTATGTAGCTGCTATTTAGCTGCTATTCATTTTTTTTAAGTATAAAAATGACATCAATTAGCCTAACAATGAGGAAAAAAGTAGTCGGCTTGAGGATAAATTCAGAAAATATTTATTGTTGAACCTAGCGGGTTTGGTCTGGCTAATAGCCTACACAAACGTGCAATTGTTCAAGGTACATTTAATCAAACTTGAGAGACTCCTCTGGTGTCCTTTTTTGTGTGCAAATGTTTTCACCGCAGCCTGTAGGTCCAGGTTGCAGGATCGACTGTTTTCTACACTGAGTAGACTATTGCCAACCCAGACAGTCTCCCCACTGGACACACACGTTCAACGTCTATCCCAAATTGGTTCTACGAAATGTCATTGAAATGATGTGGAAACAACATTGATTCGAATCAACAAGTGTGTGGCCAATGAGTTTCCAGAGATATTGTGCGTTATATGTCCATTGCGCTGCACACAACTCACACAACTGCCGGTTCACCAGTATGAACGAAATGGCAAAACGCTTTTTTTTGGTTCAAGCATAAGACCTGTTGTCCACTGAAGATGATAATCTGTTCGCATCTGCCAATTTGTTGGCTGTCCAGTATCCAGGCGACTTGCCCCCAGAGCTTTCCATACAGTTCATTTATTTCCGTAATGTGTTGAGGCCGGCAATTAATGAGAATGAGAGGCTCAATTAAATATGTTGATGTATTTGAAGCACCACTCCCTTCTGCCCAGTTTCCCTGATGTTTCTATGGCAATCAAGCTGTTTCACCATCCTGTAACTGTCGCTTCTGTGGAGAGATCGTTTTTTAAAACTAAAACTCATCAATCTACCTAAGCAGCATTAGGCTCTCGGCCTGATATGCACTTTTAAATGACTAAATTCCACTAATTTCACTGACGCTGTCGCAGCCTTGACCACGGCGTGTGTTCACCGATATCCCCGTACAGGCGCTACATGGTCTCTTACATGCCATCTGCATTGGCCATGCAGCCTCTGCAGAAGTCAGGCCATTCGTTCTTCTTGCGCCTAGAGCAGCGCAGAGCTGTTGTGAAGGAAGTTGTCAAGAAAGTGAGTTTGTGTTTATACAGGACCCTCACCTACCGTCAACCAATCATGTCAACATATATGGAGCCCTCTGCATTGTTCCAAAGTGTGAGATACACATGCTCAATTTGGCCTCTGCGTGCCCCAGTTGTAGGTTGTTGGTGAATGGTAGGTCACCCAGTGGTGCCCACGACAGCATATCTGCAGTGATGAGATTCTTCCCTGGCACATGGACGATGTTGTAATGCATGCTAGCTAAGTGGGGAGGAAGCCCAGCAGCATCATGTGTCGATAAGCCTACTGTGTCTTGGTTGCTAGGCAATGCCGGGCCCTCAAGAATAAGGAGACGGGACACCATAGCGTTAGCTTTGGAGGAACATGTTTAATAAGATACAACTGGCTATAGTTACAGACCATTATGAGTCCTGTAGTACACCATGCTACAGAGGAGGGCAATAGTTCTTACAGTACAGTAAACATGTAATGGGGGCGAGAAAATAAGGGCAGCATCGATGGAGCAGAGAGACACAGGCTGTGTCCAAAATGACACCCTATTATATGCCATTTGGGATGCAGACAAAGTATTCCAGAGAGAGTGGGCTTGGTGTGATTCTCTTCTCTGCTCTTTTTCACCGCATTCGCTGTTGGCGACTCGAGCCGAGATGGATTCTGACTCAGGTGCAGAGCTGTGTTGCAGACGCCCACACCCGAGTTTTCTTACAAATACAATACACCAGAGACGAGGCATCTGTTAGGTTGCATGTGCATGCGTGCACATATGCGTGTGTGTGTGTGTGTGTGTGTGTGTGTGTGTGTGTGTGTGTGTGTGTGTGTGTGTGTGTGTGTGTGTGTGTGTGTGTGTGTGTGTGTGTGTGTGTGTGTGTGTGTGGAGGGAGTTCGGGGCACATGTTTGAGAGATAGAGATTTTTTTTAAGATATGGAGAAAGAGTACAACTTGGGTGTGTGAGTGAGAGGTGAGGGGGGTGGGGATTAGTCTCTCTTATATTGATCTTCTGGCCTGTGTGTCTAATTGTCTGCGTCTTTCACAAGGGTACATGAGATTTGTCTTACAATTGAGCCTATTTCCCCAGTCTCTGGCACAGCACCAAATGGCTCTCACACAGAGGTGTCATTGTCATACTTGAGTAAAAGTAAAGATACCTTAGTATAAAATGACTCAAGTAAAAGTGAAAGTAACCCAGTAAAATACTACTTGAGTAAAAGTCTAAAAGTATCATATTTTAAATGTACTTTAGTACAGTGGTGGGAGAAGTACTGAATTGTCATACTTGAGAGAAAGTACAAAGTAAAAGTAAATGCTATATACATCAAAATCCTTATATTTAGCAAACCAGACTGCACTATTTAATTTTTTATTCCTTTTTATTTTTTATTTTTACAGCTAGGGCCAACTACAACACAGACATAATGTACAAAGGAAGCATTTATGTTTAGCGAGTCCACCAGATCAGAGGCAGTAGGGATGACAAGGGACATTCTCTTGATAAGTGTGTGAATTTGACCTTTTTCCTGTACTGCTAAGCATTCAAATTGTAACTAGTACTTTTTGGTGTCAGAGAAAATGTATGGAGTAAAAAGTACATCATTTTGTAGTGTAGTAAAAGTTAATGTAGTCAAAAATATAAATAGTAACGTAAAGTACAGATAACCCAAACTACTTAAATAGTACTTTAAAGTATTTTTGCTAAAGTACTTTACACCACTGATCTTACAGTAGGTCTTAAAGGTCCAGTTTTACAATGCCTTCTGAAAATTTTTGCAAATCTATATCATATAAAAAACAGAAATACCTTATTTACATAAGTATTCAGACTCTTTGCCATGAGATTGAGCTCAGGTGCATCCTGTTTCCAATGATCATCCTTGAGATGTTTTTACAACTTGATTGGATGTCCATGATTGGACATGATTTGGAAAGGCACACACCTGTCTATATAAGGTCCCACTGTTGACAGTGCATGTCAGAGCAAAAACCAATCCATGAGGTCAAAGGAATTGTCCGTAGAGCTCCGCGACAGGTTTGTGTTAAGGCACAGATCTGGGGAAGGGTACCAAAAGATTTCTGCAGCATTGAAGGTCCCCAAGAACACAGTGGCCATCATCATTCTAGAATGGAAGAAGTTTGGAACCACCAAGACTCTTCCTAGAGCTTTGTCGGTGGCCAAATTGAGCGATTGGGGGAGAAGGGCCTTGGTCAGGGAGAGGACCAAGGACCCAATGTTCACTCTGACAGAGCTCTAGAGTTCCTCTGTGGAGATGGGAGAACCTTCCAGAAGGACAATCATCTCTGTAGCACTCCACCAATCAGGCCTTTATGAGGCGGAAGGCGGAAGCCACTCCTCAGTAAAAGGCAGATGACAGCCCACTTGGAGTTTGCCAAAAGGTACCTAAAGGACTCTCAGACCATGAGATACAAGAATCTCTGATCTGATTAAACCAAGATTGAACTCTTTAGCCTGAATACCAAGCGTCACGTCTGGAGGAAACCTGGCACCATCCCTATGGTGAAGCATGGGGGGTGGCAGCATCATGCTGTGGGGATGTTTTTCAGCAGCAAGGACTGGGAGACTAGTCAGGATCGAGGGAAAGATGAACGGTGCAAAGTACAGAGAGATCCTTGATTAAAACCTGCTCCAGAGTGCTCAGGAACTCAGACTGGAGTGAAGGTTCACCTTTCAACAGGACAATGACCCAAAGCACACAGCCAAGACAACGCAGGAGTGGCTTCGGGACAAGTGTCTGAATGTCCTTGAGTGGCCCAGCCAGAGCCCGGACTTGAACCCGATCAAACATCTCTGGAGAGACCTGGAAATAGCTGTGCAGCGACGCTCCCCATCCAACCTGACAGAGCTTGAGAGGATCTACAGAGAAGAATGGGAGAAACTCCCCAAATACGGGTGTGCCAAGCTTATAGCGTCATACCCGAGAAGACTCCAGGCTGTAATTGCTGCCGAACGTGCTTCAACAAAGTACTGAGTAAAGGATCTGAATACTTATGTAAATGTGATATTTCCGTTTTTTATTTTTTATTTAAAAATATATATATTCTAAGAACCTGTTTTTGCTTTGTCATTATGGGGCATTGTGTGTATATTGATGAGGGGGGGGGGGGGGAACTATTTAATCTATTGTAGAATAAGGTTGTAAGGTAACAAAAAGTGGAATAAGTTAAGGGGTCTGAATAGTTTCCAAATGCACTGTATATATATTTCCACACTATGAGTTTAGAATAATACTGTGAAATTGTTTAAATTATAATAATGCCTTTTTAGTGTAAGAACGGATTGAAAAGACCGACTGAAATATCAGCCTGTTTTAGAGGGAGGGAGTTTTGGGTGACATCACCATGAGTTAAATTAGTTAAGAGACCAATACAAAATAGCCCACTGGGCGCAAACTGGTTGAATCAACATTTTTTTTCAATATAATTTGTCAGCGTATTGTAATGTGATTTGAGGGCGAAATTTCAACCACAAGATTATGTCATCATGGTAACCAAATTTCAATATAGACAAAATCCTTCAATGTGTACCTTTTAAACAACGTCAGATACAATAGATTGGGTAGCACCTCCTACTGGAGAAATTATCTAGACCTACCCTTCAGTCGTCCATCCAGTGTTTTTACCAAGCCCTGCTTATCAAATATATATTTTTCTGACTGTTACCAATGTGCTATCGCGAGAATGATTGTTGAGTGATCTCAACATGAAAACTAAATAGATTCTATGTTACTTTCAAAGTAATTCCAAAGCTTAGGTTTAACAGAGAAAATAAAATGTGACCATACTTTATAAGTCATATATCATCAATGAGACTATTTAGGCCTATATAGCATTTGCAAAGTCATCATCGGCTATATTTGAATTGAATCCAGAATTTAACTAAAAATGGACGACACAATAAGCCTAGTGTTTCAAGCTATGGTTGATTTCAAATATAATGATATTTAGTGATGTTGAATTGTGTTGGGTTGTCAACGTAACCAAATATCAAAGTTTGAAGGAGATGTACAGCATATTCTGCTTGGATAGTCCCATCTGTGCCACTGATTAAGTCTGGATTCAACAAATTATTAACAAATGAATATTTGATATGTTGGATTCACTGCTCCACATCAACTAAAAATCTAAATTAAAGATTTGGATTAAATCAAATCCAACTTTTTAAAAGTGCATTTAATGTTTGATTTGATTTGATTTGGTCCTATTATTTCACTAAGATATTTGGTTGAGATGGAGAAAAGAATCCAGCACATCAATTATTCATTTGCAGACAAACTGGAATTAAAGTCAGACTGACAAACTGGTATTAAAGACAGACTCAGTCAGTGGCACAGATGGAAATATCCAAGCAGGAGATAAATCTCCTTCAAATGCTGTATTTGGTTGCGTTGACAACCAAACACAATTCAATATCACGTTTGAAATACAATAAATAGCCTATTAACTTAACTACAAGTTAACAAATTATATGTTTGATTCACATCTCCAATTCAACCCCCCCAAAAAAAAATGAAGGAATGGGATTAAGCCATGGTTTACATGGAACTATCCAACCAGTAGATACGTACATCTCCTTTAATAAATCTTGATATTTGGTTGCATTGTCAACCAAGCACAATTCAGAATTACTTTGTAATATTGTAAAAAGCCTAAAGTTAAGACTAACACTCAACCTTAAAATGAGTAACACATCCATGGTCCACATTTTGAGATTACTGTAACCATACATTTCTTCTTATGTAATCGTATCAAGTGTGCATGTTTAAGGTAGCATGCATAGGTCATTTATCACGTCTCAGGATATGACCCCGATGCAGACACAGGAGGCAGATGGTTTGGTGCTCAGCATATTAGTTATGGCAAAGGGGTTGTCAAAAAGGCAGTGAATATAGGTTGTAATCTCATTGGTCAACGTCTCAACCAAATATTACCCAATCATCCACGATGAAATTATGTGGTGTGCCCAGTGGAAGAGTTCTAAACCTGTCTGCCAACAACAGCTAATTTTCGGCTTTCCCCTCCTTACTCAAACCCCTCCCAGACAGTCCTAGCAAAAATCTTGATTGAGAAATTGCTCTTCGCTATGAAGCCATTTTTGGTTCTTTTTGACATTTTTTTTTTTAAATCACAGATTTGATTTGATATTGAATTAGAAATGGCTGCATTGGAGCTTTAAGGTTTTGTTCATCAATAAACTTAAAATAGCAATTCAGCCTCAATGGCTTTGTTTGTGTTATGGGAATTTGGAGAAGTGTGAATCTGTGAAACAAGTCTTGACAGAATCAGACAAGAAGACAGGAAAGTCTCTCTCTCTCTCTTTCTCTCTCACAAAGGTAAAAAAAATGTGTCAGCTATGTACAGTGTTTTAGCAATGTGCAAATAGTTGTAGTACGAATAGTAGGGGAAGATAAATAAACAGATAAATATTGGTGGTATTTCAAATGTGGTCATTTGGCAGGAGAATAGGAAGTGGTGCTCAGTTTCCACCTCATTTTGTGGGCAGTGTGAGCATAGCCTGTCTTCTCTCGGGAACCAGGTCTGACTAAGGCCTCCTCTCTCAATAGAAAGGCTATGCTCACTGATTTTGGGTCAGTCACAGTGGTTAGGTATTCTGCCGCTATGAACTCTATGTTTAGGGCCAGATAGCATTCCATTTGCTATGTTTTTTGGTTGATTCTTTCCAGTGTGTCAAATAGTTGTCTTTTTGCTTTCTCATAATTTGTTTGGGTCTAATTGTAGTGCTCTGTTGGGGTCTGTTTGTGTTTGTGAACAGAGCCCCAGAACCAACTGGCTGAGGGTACTCTTCTTTAGGTTAATCTCTCTGTAGGTGAGGCCTTTGTGGTGGAATGTGTGGGCATCGCTTCCTTTTAGGGGGTTGAAGAATTGAACAGTTATTTTCTGGATTTGGGTATCTAGCGGGTATTGTCCTAATTCTGCTCTGCTTAAATTTTGCGGGAATTTGCATTGTATAGAAAGTATATTTTTGTGGAATTCTGCAGGCAGAATCTCTATTGGTTGTTTGTCCCATTTTGTAAATTCTTGGTTGGTGAGAGGACTCCAGACCTCACAACCATAGAGGGCAATGGGTTCTATAACTGATTGAAGTATTTTTTAGCGAGATCCTAGTTGGGATGTCGAGTTTTATGTTCATTTTGATGCTGTAGAAGGCCCTTCTTGCCTTGTCTCTTAGATTGTTCGCACCCTTATGGAGTTACCTGTGATGTTGATGTTTAGGCCGAGGTAGGTATAGATTGACAGAATCTGTGCAGAAGATCTAGGTGCTGCTGTAGGCCCTCTTTGGTTAGGGACAGAAGCACCAGATCATCTGCAAACAGTAGACATTTGATTTCCGAGTCCAGCAGGGTGTACAGTGATTTTATAATGTCATATATTTTTCCCCCAACACCGCTTTCCATCAATTTGTATAGCAGACCCTGATGCCAAACTGAGTCAAAAGCTTTTTTTGAATCAACAAACCCTGAGAAGACTTTGCTTTTGTTTTGTTTGTGTGTGTGTCAATAAAGGTGTGCGGGGTGTATACGTGGTCTGTCATACGGTATTTTGGTAAGAAGCCAATTTGACATAGTCGTGTCCCCCCCCCCCTCTGTCTTTCTTCTCACACCCTCCAACCATTGTAATGTTTCCCTCACAGTTATACCCTGCATTGCTAACTCAATTTTTATCACTTTGATCACTGACATTGCAAATTGACAGGATTATAGGGATTGTGACAAAAACATTATTCATCCTACACAACCGTTTATTCCTCAGCTTCAGACCTGTCGGTCTTGGCTTTTGTTGAATGAAGTCATATGGATTTAGAAGGGTAAGTCTGAGTTCAGTCCAGAGGCAGCATCAACCAAACACTGGATACATCCCAAGAAAATATCTGTTTCAATTATGTAATTAAAGACTTGATTGTCATGACTGTCATGTTCCAGCAGCAGAATAAAATGGATGAAATTTGAATAAACTGTACATCAAATTTTAATTGTCACATGCGCCGAATACAACAAGTGTAGACTTTACCGTGAAATGCTTATTTACTCACATACTAGCATTGAGTTATGCAGCAGATCATCATTGTTTTAGGTCTAAAGGTACAATAGCATGAACCTGTATGCTATTCAGTGATGCCTTGATCACACCCAAATGCTAGCTTTTTTGACCCAACTACCACCTTTGTCTCCACATTCAGATTGGATAAGTTAAGAGTCTAAATGCAGAGATACTGCATAAATGTCAAAATGAATGGAAAAGTCCTCTAAACTCATTCTCAAGGCAAATGGATTTCAGTAATATGTCCCTGGATAGAAGCAGGTCATGACCGTACATAGTGTGTGATTTCCCACAGTATTATGTGTCCAGGACCTAAGTTCCAACTTCCCCTATTAGCCATACCATGTTGGGAAAGGTCGGTTTTGAGTTCTATGGCACCTCAGACTTACTTATTACAGATGTAACATAAATACAAGCATGTTTTCCTATAATAGTGGAACCCCATTAAATGATTGATCAGTGAATCTAAGAGTATCATTCCAATAACATGACTGGCATTTTCATTCTGACCTCAAAGCATTCCATGACATGGGTCATGTATAAAAATGCTGGGCAGGCCATTATTTTGCCCATTATTTTGGCTACCAATGGCTATGACAATGCCTCCGTCCACAAGGCACGAGTGGCCACTGAATGGTTTATTAGCATGAAAATGATATATTTTAAACCATATGCCATGGCTGTCTTAGTCATCAGATCTTAACCAAATTGAACACTTGTGCAAAATTCTGGAGAGGCCCCTCAGACGGCGTTATCCACCACAAAAAAAATTGAATTTCTTGTGGAAGAATGGTGTCACATCCCTCCAATAGAGTTCCAGACACTTGTAGAATCTATGCTAAGGTGAGTCGAATCTGTTCTGGCTCGTGGTGGCCCATCGCCCGATTAAGACACTTTACAGTATGTTGGTGTTTCCTTTATTTTGGCAGTTACCTGTATGTACAGTGGGGTTAGAAATGATTGACACCATTGATGAAGATGAATGCTGAGCTATATTGTATACTCAAAAACATGGGGAAATGATTGTGCTGCCATCCTGTTAGAAGGTAACAGATCATTTTATTACAATGGTTAAGATGGATTTTCATTGTGTTCCGTGGTGTTATTCGCCCCCTAGTGGAGCTTTCTGGTACTTAGAAAGACTGTACGCAAACAGGAAGTAGAGAATTCGTTCTGCACGCATAGAAGCAGCTAAAAAAAACGCTACGGTGCAGGTCTTTTAGTGTAGTTATTTCTTGTCGAACTTACAAATATTTGTTTGTAAGTTCGATTCAAGCATTTAGCTAGTGATGATAATCTTATTACGGAGTTGCTTACATATGAATGTTGTTTGCATTTACTCACACAAATTGCCTTGCCTTTCATGTATGCCGTTAGCTGTATTACTTTGCTCGTGCGTCACGCAAACAAATGGTAAAATATACAATACTGTAGTTTTGTTACTGTTTCTACCGTGATATGCTTTGTTAATTCTACAGAGATGGTTGTACATTATTAGAGTAATGAAAGGAGTTAGTCAATTACCATATGAGTAACAATTATCTATATGGTTTGGTGTCATGCCAGATGCATGGTACCTTGGCACATGCTTTGTATTTTCCTGCAACTTCAACTTGAAAGATACAATGTACAGCTACAATATGTCGAATTGAATACTGAAGTATATTATTTTCTGTATTTTGCAGTGTCACAACATAAAAGTTTAATATATTCATTCAAGAAAAGTCACGCTTTGGGAGTTTTATTGAAGACTTGGTTGTTAGCTATCTGTCTAGTTTTGCATGGGAACGCAATTCAAGGGCAGAATAATTATATTATTTTATACTAATACAATTGCTCAGTGAAAGAGATTTTGTTAAACAAGTTAGAATTGTTTTCTCAAAAAGGTAGGGGTAAAAATGATTGATTCCCCTGTTTTCAATACCTTCAATAGCTCAAAGGTAATTCATTACCTTCATTACTTTCATTACCTTCAATAGCTCGAAAGGATAACAGCACCTAGTCTGTTTCTAAAATGTTTTTATGAGATTTGGAGAACACATTGAGAGGGATCCGAGACTATTCCTCCATACAGAATCCTTCCAGAATCTTTATATCTGTCGTCTGTCGTCTGTGGAATATGGATTGTCCTCTTCAATTCAAACCACAGGTTTTCAATGGGTTTCAAGTCCAGAGACTTTGATGGCGTTGCACAATGTTGATCTTTGTGGCCAATAACCCGTTTCTTTGTGGATTTTGATGTGTGCTTGGGGTTATTGTCTGGTTGGAAAATCTACTTGGGAACAAGTTTCAGCCTCCTGACAGAGGCAACCATGTTTTTGACTAAAATATCCTGGTACTGGGTAACGTTTCATGATGCTGATGACCTTAACAAGGGCCCCAGGACCAGTGGAAGCAAAATAGTCCCATAACATCAAAGATCCACCACCATATTTTACATAATATTATTTTCTGCTCTTGCATTCTCATTTCAACACCTAACCCAGCACTGGTGTGCATGGTCAAAGAGCTCTATTTTCATGCCATCCAACAAATGTAAATGCCTGGAGTTTGCTAAACGACATTGGCACTTGGATTCGAACCGGTGCTTTAGTAAGATGACATGAAAATAGCTCTTTGGCCATGCACACCAGTGATGGGTTTGGCATCGAAATGAGCAGAAAATGACCCCATACCTACTGTAAAATCTGGTGGTGGATGTTTGATGTTATGGTGCTATTTTGCTTCCACTGGTCCTCATTTTGCCATGGGGCAGAGATAAATGTTTTACAGCTAATGTCCTGCAATTCTACCCATTTTGCCATGGGGTGGAGAGATTTTTGTTTGTTTTAAAGCTAATTTCCTGTATGTAACAAACAGTTACTTGACCTACAGCACCATGTTAATGTTTCCAAGATTTTCGGACTACTAAACAACTATTGACTTAGAACACCGGAGAGTTACCACAAGTCGCAAAGAAAAAAGAAATTGCCTCCACTATTTCAGCTCCATTTCAACTTAAACATGTCAACATCATCAAATCACCTATGCTTAGTCTAATGGTGTCCGCATGCTTCACAGCCGAAACAGTTCGGAAGAGTTTGTGCATATATTATGACAACATTTTGTGACGTTTTGGACTTCGGTGGGGGGTTTTCAGCTGTTCGGGCACACAAGATTTTTTCTAGAGGCAAACCTAAGCTCGGAGCCGCAGTCCATGCCCCTCGTTGCTGATTGCTCAACAGTAGGGATTCTTCAATAAAGTCTTTGATGTCATTCAACAAGGGACGACTCGTATTCATGCACATTTTTTCATTGAAAAATACTGTACCAAACAGCTTAGAATTTTAAAAAAAATGTCAAAATTGCTGAAAGATTTCTTGAGTTATCTTAGATCAGTGGTTCAAAACCTTTTACAGTCTCGGGCCCCGTCAAACATTCAACCTCCAACTGCGTACCCCGTGGGAAGTGACAAAGAGCTCCAGGGCACAAATAATAATATAATAATCAATTATTTTTCTCTTCATTTATCCATCTTACATATAAAACCTTATTTGTTCATCAAAAATTGTGAATAACTGACCACAGGTTAATGAGAAGGGTGTCCTTGAAAGGATGCACATGACTCTGCGTTGGATTAGAGAGAGTCTCAGTCCTTAAAAAAATTCCACACACAGTCTGTGCCTGTATTTAGTTTTCATGCCAGTGAGGGCCGAGAATCCACTCTCACATAGGTATGTGGTTGCAAAGGGCATCAGTGTCTTAACAGCGCGATTTGCCAAGGCAGGATACTCTGAGCTCAGTCCAATCCAGAAATCTGGCAGTAGCTTCTGATTAAATAACATTTTCACAGAACCGCTTGTTGCAATTTTGATGAGGCTCTCTTGTTTAGATATCGGTAAGTGGACTGGAGTCAGGGCATGAAAGGGATAACGAATCCAGTTGTTTGTGTCATCCGTTTTGGGAAAGTACCTGCGTAATTGTGCACCCAACTCACTCAGGTGCTTCGCTATATCACATTTGACATTGTCCATAAGCTTGAGTTCATTTGCACACAAAAAAATCATACAATGATGGAAAGACCTGTGTGTTGTCCATGTTAATGCAGACAGAGAAGAGCTCCAACTTCTTAATCATAGTCTCAATTTTGTCCCGCACATTGAATATAGTTGCTGAGAGTCCCTGTAATCCTAGATTCGGAACATTCAGGTGAGAAACAACATCAACCAGATAGGCCAGTCGTATGAGAAACTCGCCATCACGCAAGTGTTCAGACAAGTGAAAATTATGGTCAATAAAGAAAACTTTAAGCTCGTCTCTCAATTAAAAAAAAACGTGTCAATACTTTGCCCCTTGATAATCAGTGCACTCCTGTATGTTTTAAAAGCGTTACATGGCCACTGCCCATATCGTTGCATAATGCAGAAAATACAAGAGAGTTCAGGGGCCTTGCTTTAATAAAGTTAACAATTTTCACTGTAGTGTCCAAAACATCTTTCAAGCTGTCAGGCATTCCCTTGGCAGCAAGAGCCTCTCGGTGGATGCTGCAGTGTACCCAAGTGGCATCGGGAGCAACTGCTTGCACGCGCGTTACCTCTCCACTATGTCTCCCTGTCATGGCTTTTGAGCCATCAGTACAGATACCAACACATCTTGACCAACAAAGTCCATTTGATGTTACAAAGCTGTCCAGTACTTTAAAAATATCCTCTCCAGTTGTCCTGGTTTCCAGTGGTTTGCAGAAGAGGATGTCTTCCTTAATTGAACCCCCATAAACATAACAGACATATACCAGGAACTGTGCCAGGCCCGCCACGTCTGTTTACTCATCCAGCTATAATGCATAGAATTACCTGACTTGTATTGTGAAGCAGTAATTGTTTCAAAACATCTCCTGCCATGTCACTGATGCGTCGTCAAATGGTGTTGTTTGATGAAGGCATTGCCTGTATAGTTTTTTGGGGCTTTCCCCCCAGCATTGTCCCAGCCATATCCATGGCAACAGGAAGAATAAAGTCCTCCACAATAGAATGGGGCGCTTTTTCGCTAATGTTGGTGTTCAAATACTGGAGAGTTGAGACCAAATCACGGACGCTGGACAGAGTGGAATCAAGTATAGCAAAAAGGCAGTTTATTAAGGTCAAAGATATCTTGTCCTGCAGTTTAACGTGCACGGACCTATTCACATAACTCAGTAGGGAGTCAGGTGAAAAAGGGGCCTATACAGAGGTTACAGTAGTTTTTATACATTGAATAAAGTAGGTAGAGTCTTGTCGTGTCGCCTTCTGAATGGTCCCGAAGGGTTGGAGGCGGACCTGCTCTAGCCAGAGCAGGAGCCCCATTGGTGGACAGCAGAGTCTTCTGCTCTGGGCACCCGACCAGTAGAGGGGGGATGAAGTGTGTGTGTTTATGCAAGAAGGTATTTGTGTGTCAGGGGATCGTAAGGTAGGGGGAACTGAGAGGGGCAGTTTTATGGCTGGGTGTGTGTGTTCGTGCGATGGAATGTCTGTGTGTGTCCTGGGGTCGTGAGATAAGAGAACTGAAAGGAGCAGTTTATTGTTGGGTATATGTGTTCGTTCCTGTTTGGGCAGGGATACATGCAATGACTTGAGTCAGGCGGATTAGTTTGGCGCTGTATAATATATGAGCTATGTGTATGAATATATGTATATATGACAAATCCCCCTCTTCACATCTATTAGACGTGAACAATAGAACTAAAATATGAAGCAACCAAACAATTTGGCAGGAACCAAAATTTTTTGTCCCCCTCTTCACGTCTTTTAAGACGTGAAGACTATAGCAGAAAGGAGAAGGAGGATATAACAAAAACAATAAGCCCCCTCAGGTCCTAATCCTCTTGTCTCCCCATGTCCCCCAAGGTAGTGCAATGGTGGTGGTTGCATTCGTGGGTATACATAAGGTGGTGCTTCTAACCTTGTCTGGTGTGCATGGTGGGTCTGTAGGTGTAGTGCTACGTTTGGTGCGTGTGAGATTGAAGGGAGTGGTGCTAGGAATGTTATCAGGGATAGGGGTTGGTGTGAGAGGGGTTGATGCTTTAGTATGTGTTTGTTGTTCTATTAACCATGTGAGAGTGCCTAGGGTTACTCCAAATATCAGTAGGAATATCACAAACAGTGGTTCAGATATTCCTAGCCTTGCCCAGGGAGAGAGAAATATCCCTTTAACTGGGCGAGGTTCCTTTATCAGGGTTAGAGGGGTTTGATGCCCCATCACCTGAGTCAGGAATTTCTTCATTTGGAATCAAATTTAGGCTGTTCAAATCAGCTCTGACTTCAGTCAGTGTTCTGGAAGGAGTTGGGGCTGGGGTGCAATGTATATGGTTGTGCCAAGGTGCGCCTGATTTACCTTTGACCTGGACTGAGTGTGAAGTAACCTCCTTCACTTCGTACGGTCCAGTCCACCTGGGTTCCAGCCACTTTCTCTTGTGGACTTTAACCCTCACCCAGTCACCAACCTTTACCTTCAGTGGTGGCGTGTCCCCCGGCAGCTCCCCCTCCTGGACCTTGTGAACCTGGGTAGAGAGTGCTGCAGAGAGAACCGTCAGTTTTTTCACATAGTCAGACATTACAATTTGTTGTACATCAAGGGCGGGCATATGACCTCCCTCCCTTGGTGGACCAGGCATGACTCTTCCAGTCATTATCTCATGAGGAGAGAGATGGGTGCCTGCTCCTGGTGAGGCTCTCATGGCCATCAACGCCAGAGGCAGGGCTTCAACCCATGTCAACTTCGAACCTGCACACACTTTAGCTATCTTAGCTTTCAGCTTTTGGTTTGACGTTCCACCAGACCTTGAGATCGGGGCCTGTACACAGATCCAAATCTGTGGGTTATGCCAAATCTTTCTTCCACCTGTCTCAGGTGTTTGTTACTGAAATGTGAGCCATTTGTCAAATTTGATTTGTCTTGGGATGCCATACCTGGGTATTAGTTTGGTTTGTAGCCACTTAACGACTGACCTAGCATCCCCCTTTGCTGTTGGTATTGCTTCTACCCATTTGGAGAACCTATCTATCATAACTAGGAGATAGTGTTTGTCTTTAGATACATTGTCGGGGCCCATGTCGGTGTAGTCTATACTAATGTCCTGAAAACATGCATTAGGTACTGGGTATGAGCCCATTGGTACAGTGCCTTGCGAAAATATTCGGCCCCCTTGAACTTTGTGACCTTTTGCCACAATTCAGGCTTCAAACATAAAGATATAAAACTGTATTTTTTTGTGAAGAATCAACAACAAGTGGGACACAGTCATGAAGTGGAACAACATTTATTGGATATTTCAAACTTTTTTAACAAATCAAAAACTGAAAAATTGGGCGTGCAAAATTATTCAGCCCCCTTAAGTTAATACTTTGTAGCGCCACCTTTTGCTGCGATTACAGCTGTAAGTCGCTTGGGTTATTTCTCTATCAGTTTTGCACATCGAGAGACTGACATTTTTTCCCATTCCTCCTTGCAAAACAGCTCGAGCTTAGTGAGGTTGGATGGAGAGCATTTGTGAACAGCAGTTTTCAGTTCTTTCCACAGATTCTCGATTGGATTCAGGTCTGAACTTTGACTTGGCCATTCTAACACCTGGATATGTTTATTTTTGAACCATTCCATTGTAGATTTTGCTTTATGTTTTGGATCATTGTCTTGTTGGAAGACAAATCTCCGTCCCAGTCTCAGGTCTTTTGTAGACTCCATCAGGTTTTCTTCCAGAATGGTCCTGTATTTGGCTCCATCCATCTTCCCATCAATTTTAACCATCTTCCCTGTCCCTGCTGAAGAAAAGCAGGCCCAAACCATGATGCTGCCACCACCATGTTTGACAGTGGGGATGGTGTGTTCAGGGTGATGAGCTGTGTTGCTTTTAAGCCAAACATAACGTTTTGCATTGTTGCCAAAAAGTTCAATTTTGGTTTCATCTGACCAGAGCACCTTCTTCCACATGTTTGGTGTGTCTCCCAGGTGGCTTGTGGCAAACTTTAAACAACACTTATGGATATCTTTAAGAAATGGCTTTCTTCTTTCCACTCTTCCATAAAGGCCAGATTTGTGCAATATACGACTGATTGTTGTCCTATGGACAGAGTCTCCCACCTCAGCTGTAGATCTCTGCAGTTCATCCAGAGTGATCACCTCTGATCAGTCTTCTCCTTGTATGAGCTGAAAGTTTAGAGGGACGGCCAGGTCTTGGTAGATTTGCAGTGGTCTGATACTCCTTCCATTTCAATATTATCGCTTGCACAGTGCTCCTTGGGATGTTTAAAGCTTGGGAAATCTTTTTGTATCCAAATCCGGCTTTAAACTTCTTCACAACAGTATCTTGGACCTGCCTGGTGTGTTCCTTGTTCTTCATGATGCTCTCTGCGCTTTTAACGGACCTTTGAGACTATCACAGTGCATGTGCATTTATACGGAGACTTGACAACACACAGGTGGATTGTATTTATCATCATTAGTCATTTAGGTCAACATTGGAACATTCAGAGATCCTCACTGAACTTCTGGAGAGAGTTTGCTGCACTGAAAGTAAAGGGGCTGAATAATTTTGCACGCCCAATTTTTCCGTTTTTGATTTGTTAAAAAAGTTTGAAATATCCAATAAATGTCGTTCCACTTCATGATTGTGTCCCACTTGTTGTTGATTCTTCACAAAAAAATACAGTTTTACATCTTTATGTTTGAAGCCTGAAATGTGGCAAAAGGTCGCAAAGTTCAAGGGGGCCGAATACTTTCGCAAGGCACTGTATTTGATATGGTTTCTTTGGGTTGTGGCTGTCACAAACATTGCATTCGTCATAAAATAAGTCAGTCATTTCTTTCATGTGAGGGTGCCACCAGATGTGCGAGACCTTTTGGAGGGTCTTTAGTTTGCCTTCGTGTGTGTGGCCATGTGCTTCTCGTAAAAGTTCTGGGTCCATCAGTGTGGACTGCTCCATGGGCATAGGCTGAGTCTGTATAGATATTCACAGTCTTTCCTTTTGCTCTGATGAGGGCCTGTGTCAATCCGATGATTTCAGCTAATTGGGCCGATGCTGGTTGAGGGATGATGGCTGATTCAAGGGTGACATGTGAGCCGTCTGGGAGTTGCTGTACCACCGCATAGGCTGCTATGTTTCCTTCTTCTCCTTTGTAGCAGCAGCCATCAGTGTACAGCCAGTGGTCGGGATTAGTCAGTGGTTCATTCTTCAGGTCTGGTCTCAGTTTTAGTTCTTGTGCCGCTCTTTCAGCACAAGAGTGGGGCAGTCCTTCTTCTGCGTTGAGGGCATCTGCCCTGTTTTTGTCGGTGTTAACAAACGTGATATGTGACTGAGTGCATTTGTTCTGGATCTTGGTTTTTCTTTCAGCACTGAACGTGAATTCTTTACTCATCAGATACGCAGCAACGCCATGATGGGTGTGGATCTCCAATGGATGACACATCACGAGGTGAGCTGTTTTTCCAATAGCTTTTGCTACTGCAGCAACGTATCTGGAGCATGTTGTCTGTCCTACCTCCATCAATACCTTTCTCTCCCCCTCTTGTTTCTGGAAAAGAACGGATGAGGTGAATCCTTCGTTTTCAGAAACATCCAAATGGAACTTGTTGTTGTAGTCAGGTGCAATCAGCGCTGCTGCCGCTGATAGATCTGTTTTCAGGAGTGCAAAAGCTGTTGATGCTTCAGCCGTCCAGGCCAGGGGAGAATGGAGGTTCTTGGGTCCAACATCACGCACTATTTCCCTCAGGGGTTCAGTTCTGGATGTGTGTGCCACTGATATGGAATCAGATGACAGCATTTGAGGGAACTTGATAGCAGAATAGGTGCATCCTGTGTCTACCAGGAACTGATGGGGAACACCCTCAACTTCACACATCATAGTTGGTTCAGTATGTAGTTGAAAATGTCGGCTCCCCCCTCCTGCCGCAGGTGGTGGGCATCTTCGTGGCCAGGGCATGGTGTCCCCAGCCATTCCCTGGAACTGCGGTTGGTTGTAGTGTAGATGAGGGGGTCCTCCTCTTCCTCTTCCTCTCCATTGCTGTTGCTGCGGGGAGAGTGGTTTCATGCAATCTCTGGCAAAGTGACCGGGAATTCCGCAGTTAAAACACTGGTAGTTTCCCCCTCTGTATGGTCCAGTGTAGGGGCCCCGTTGAGCCCATTGTGGCTGTTGCTGTTGCAGGATATACTGTTGTGGGGGAGGGTATTGGGGTGGTGGGGCCCCGATAGGGGCAGTGAGTGGGGCAGCCTGCTGTTGGATCATCTGAGAGATAGTCTGGGCCACTATTTGAGAGATGTCTGTTTTGGTGCCTGACTCCTTCGTTTCTTCCGCCACCATCTGTTTCTTAGGTTTTTCTCCTTGTTGTGCTTCCTTCAATTGGAGTTTCAGGAGTTGTACCTGGAGGGACTGCACCTGGCTCTCAGCACCCCCTCTTTCCTTGTTGTGCTGGGTCACATGGTGGTGCACATGCGTATTGAATTGGGTCAGAGGAAGTGCAATCAACCCTACCGTTCCTCTCAGTTTCGTTTTCACATCTCCAGGACACCCGTTCACCACCATTTCCTTCCACATGCTGAGTGTGGTGTCTGTGTGATCGAATGGTTCTTCGTGGACCGATCTCCATGTGGTCTTAGCTCTGTCCAGGTATGCTCACCTGGGTTGATTGTAAAGGAGGATAAGGTGGCGTGGTTCCTTTCTGTAGGGTACGTTCTCGGTAGAACTTCCCATAATCTGGTACGGAAGTGGTCTATGGGCAGTGTTGGGGCCCGCCATCCAAGGTCAGCTGCTGTCATGAGGGCCTCCATGGTTCCGTGGTCGGTGGCTCTTGCTAGAAGTGCTTTCATGTCTCCTAGGCAGAGTTGCAGGCCTGACGTAAGTGTCTACGCTGAGGCTCCTCCATGTAGGCTAGGCATCTGTTCCATCAGGGTTGTTAAATCGGTCATTTTCCAGGGCTGGTACTCCAAAACGTGTGCGTCACCGGGTGTCGGTCTCAGGGGGTACTGTCCTGCCATCTCCAGCTCTCGCTCTCTTCTATCAGCGATTCTGGAGGACCGACGGAGTGTTTCGGACCCCATTGATTCAGTCACTTCGGTTACTGTTCCTCTCATTATGCCTTCCACACGGTAGGCTCCCTCTCTGTTGTTTTCATGGTTAGCCATAAGCTCCCTGAGTTCCTAAGCTCGAGCTATTGATGATTGCAGCAGCTCCTGCATCTTAGTCACGTTTGGACCTCCCCTTGGAGCTGGGGTGAGCACCATGTCAATTTCTTCTTCGTTTTCGGTATCCATGCTCTGATGACTGTCCTCCCTATCCGTCTGATAGAAGTGGTTTGAATCTAATCCTGTGAGTAGGTGTCCTCTGGTTTCAGAGGTGAGAGAGTTCACAGAGGAGCATTGCGGTCTCCGTTCCTGGGGGAGACCTCCTGCGCCTGGAGTCCCGGTTTCGAGCTGTTCACATACAATATGGCCACCCGTTATCCCCAGTGTCATTTCCCCTTTTAGCTCCCCTTGTCGTACTCTCAAAACTGGAGCCTGTATTGCGGGAGGTGCCCTGGGCAGGAATGGGTTGTTACCGTGGAATGGGTTGTGTGACGGGCTCCGGTGATTTTGTCCCTTTGAGTATGGCGGGGGCTGAACTGCCTCCATTGACAATTTTGGATATAGTGAGGGAGAAGCGGCCTCAGGGGGAGCCGTGGGCAAGTTCTCAGGCGGGGCTTTAACATCCGCCGACGCCACAGTAGCCACGCACATCATGTCTGGTTTGTTTTTGGGCTGCACCCTCCTACACTCCTCTATAGCCCATGTCCCTACCTTCAATTCTGCTTCTGCTCTCTCTCTCTCTCTCTCTCTCTCTCGTGCCTACTTTTTTGAACATGTGTATCTTGTTCCTCTCCGTCTCACTCGCTTTTGCATTCTCTACTGCGTCCTCTAGCTCTTTCTGTATATCTTGGAGTTTCCCCCCAGTAGGGGGTCCCCCGCTAAAGTAACCTGCTTGTGTCCATTTTAGCCTTAATCCTTCCACACTTTCTCCACTTTCCCATACTGTTCTTTACCTCCGCTCATTCAATCATACTCTGATCTAAATATTCATTGAATTTGAGTTTGGGCGTGGTGGCTGCAGACATTTTATCTAATTCGTCTGATAATGTGTATAATGCGTTATCTAGGTTTTAGTCAGTCCTTACTGTGTAGTGTTTATTTCTACCTTTGTATACTTAGCCCGTCCTTGATCGAGACCAGGGATGTACTGTGGTGCTGGCTCAGACTTATCTCATGCTCCCCCACCCTCGCACACAAAGATTTTATCAGTAATGTGGTGGCAGTTACGTGTGTGTTTCTCCGGTATTTTATTTGAATTTGTTCAGCGATTTATTTAGGTATTTTTTAGAAATGATTCGGCGATTTCCTTTTGGAACAATATATTAGTGAATTTAGGCGGTTCTATAACAATTGTCAGAGTAATTCTATCTCTTTAGGAAATACCGATAGAAATAGAAAAACCAAAAGATCTGTGTTTAGCTCAGCAGCTGTCAATCAAAGTCAGTACTCAGCTCCGCGGCTTATTTAAGTACTTTCTAGAAATAATTCAGTAACTTCCTTCTGGGACAATATATCAGAAAATTCAGGCGATTCTATAACAATTGTCAGAATAATTTTAACACTTTAGGCAATACCAACAGGAATGGAAAACTGAAAATCAGTGTTTAGCCTGGCGGCTGTCAATCAAAGCGGCACGGTGATTCGACTACTAGGTGGCTAGACTAGCAGTACGAGTACATTATAGCCCAGTTACGTAACTTAGCATGGCGGTTACTCCGCAACAAACGTTTCTCTCAATTTAATTTCCCCGGTCTCAAAATCGTGGAACGTCAACTCTGGTTCATATGTTTTCTCAATACCACATTAATTCGTATGAAATTCACATTGAATTTCCAATATCCATTATTGTGTCCTTTACGTGTTAGAACACAGCCACTATTTAACTTCACCTCTATACACAACCTATATATATAATTAGGACAGTTTTCTATGCAGATTTCAGAACAAACAGGGTCCCAGAAGGAATCTAACACATTGGTCAATCACAATTCACACATTCCTATTAAAATAACTCACACAATAGTCCAATTAATAAAAAATATAAAAATAAAAAATAAACATTTTTTTTTTGTTTTTTGGGGCCTTAGGTTCTTATGTAAAAATAATTTGGCAACGATTCAGACTCACACTCAGTACTTCTGATCAAAATTTGGTTTAGACTATAATATAATATGCAGATTTTGATTTAACAGGTTCTGCTTACCTTTTCGTAGAGCGCTCTGATCAGGTTTCCTGAGGCAAGACGAATGGTTGATGGTTTCCTTTACTACCGGTCACTCTTCCGTCTGATTTTGAGCCGTTGATTTGTCTCGCCTCTCACACCAACTTATCATAGATCGAATTCAGGAATAACCATCCTCTGCTACCAAGTTTGTTGGTGTTCAAATACAGGAGAGTTGAGACCAAATCACGGACGCTGGACAGAGTGCAATCAAGTATAGCAAAAAGGCAGTTTATTAAGGTCAAAGATATCTTGTCCTGCAGTTTAACGTGCACGGACCTATTCACATAACTCAGTAGGGAGTCAGGTGAAAAAGGGGCCTATACAGAGGTTACAGTAGTTTTTATACATTGAATAATGTAGGTAGAGTCTTGTCGTGTCGCCTTCTGAATGGTCCCGAAGGGTTGGAGGCGGACCTGCTCTAGCCAGAGCAGGAACCCCATTGGTGGACAGCAGAGTCTTCTGCTCTGGGCACCCGACCAGTAGAGGGGGGATGAAGTGTGTGTGTTTATGCAAGAAGGTATTTGTGTGTCAGGGGATCGTAAGGTAGGGGGAACTGAGAGGGGCAGTTTTATGGCTGGGTGTGTGTGTTCGTGCGATGGAATGTCTGTGTGTGTCCTGGGGTCGTGAGATAAGAGAACTGAAAGGGGCAGTTTATTGTTGGGTATATGTGTTCGTTCCTGTTTGGGCAGGGATACATGCAATGACTTGAGTCAGGTGGATTAGTTTGGCGCTGCATAATATATGAGCTATGTGTATGAATATATGTATATATGACACTAACTCGAATGCTTTCTCCGGTGAGATACATTCAGCCTCTTGCAAATTGAAGGACAATTATGAAACAGAGAAAGATGAAAGATAAATTATTTTATATTTTTTTATTGATCATTTTTTGGGGGGAGCCTGGCTTCCCTTTGCCTCCTTGAATACACGCCACTGGGAATAACATAACTCTAGTGAATCTGATTTACAGTACCAGTCAACAGCTTGGACACACCAACTCATTCAAGGGATTTTCTTTATTTTTTATTATTTTCTACATTATAGAATAATAGTGAAGTCCTCAGGACTATGAAATAACACATACATTTTAAGTCAGAATTTTACATACACCTTAACCAAATACATTTAATCTCAGTCTTTCACAATTCCTGACATTTAATGAGAGTAAAGATTCCCTGTTTTAGGTAAGCTAGGATCACCACTTTATTTTAAGAATGTGAAATGTCAGAATAATAGTAGAGAGAATGATTTATTTCAGCTTTTATTTCTTGCATCATGTTCCCAGTGAGTCAGAAGTTTACATACACTCAATTAGTATTTGGGTGCATTGCCTTTAAATTGTTTAACTTGGGTCAAACATTTCGGGTAGGCTTCCACAAGCTTCCCAAAATAAGTTGGCTGAATTTTGGCCCATTCCTCTTGACAGAGCTGGTCAGGTTTGTAGGCCTCGTTGCTCGCACACGCTTTTTCAGTTCTGCCCACAAATTTTCTATAGGATTGAGGTCATGGCTTTGTGATGGCCACTCCAATACCTTGACTTTGTTGTTCTTCAGCCATTTTGCCACAACTTTGGAAGTATGGTCATTGTCCATTTGGAAGACCCATTTACAATCAAGCTTTAACTTCCTGACTGATGTCTTGAGATGTTGCTTCAATATATCCACAGAATTTCCCCCTTCCTCATGATGCCATCTATTTTGTGAAGTGCACCAGTCCCTCCTGCAGCAAAGCAGGCCCCACAACATGATGCTTCCACCCCGTGCTTCACGGTTGGGATGGTGTTCTTTGGCTTGCAAACATCCCCCTTTTTACTCCAAACATAACGATGGTCATTATGGCCAAACAGTTATATTTTTGTTTCATCAGACCAGAGGACATTTCTACAAAAAATATGATCTTTGTCCGCATGTGCAGTTGCAAACCGTAGTCTGACTTTTTTTATGGCGGTTTTGGAACAGTAGCTTCTTTCTTGCTGAGCGGCCTTTCAGGATATGTTGATATAGGACTCGTTTTTCTGTGGATATACGTAGATACTTTTGTACCTGTTTTCTCCAGCATCTTCACAAGGTCCTTTGCTGTTGTTCTGGGATTGATTTGCACTTTTCGCATCAAAGTACGTTCATCTCTAGGAGACAGAACGCATCTCCTTCCTGAGCGGTATGACGGATGCGTGGTCCCATGGTTTTTATGCTTGCGTACTATTGTTTGTACTGTTTGAACAAGGTACCTTCAGGTGTTTGGAAATTGCTCCCAAGGATGAACCAGAGTTGTGGAGGTCTACAATTTTTTTCCTGAGGTCTTGGCTGATTTCTTTTGATTTTCCCATGATGTCAAGCAAAGAGGCACTGAGTTTGAAGGTAGGCCATGAAATACATCCACAGGTACACCTCCAATTGACTCAAATTATGTCAATTAGCCTATCAGAAGCTTCTAAAGCCATGACATCATTTTCTGGAATTTTTCAAGCTGTTTAAGTCAACTTAGTGTATGTAAACTTCTGACCCACTGGAATTGCGATACAGTGAATTATAAGTGAAATAATCTGTCTGTAAAACAATTGTTGGAAAAATTACTTGCCATGCACAAAGTAGATGTTCCAACCGACTTGCCAAACCTATAGTTTTTTTTATCAAGACATTTGAGGAGTGATTGAAAAACAAGTTTTAATGACTCCAACTTAAGTGTATGTAAACTTCTGTCTTCAACTGTATGAAATCAAGTAGTGAGAGTTCATTAGACTTACCAGCCTCAGAAATTACAGCCCAAGTGAATGCTTCACAGAGTTCAAGTAATAGACATCAACATCAACTGTTCAGAAGAGACTGCGTGAATCAGGCCTTTATGGTCAAATTGCTGCAAAGAAACCACTACTAAAGGACACCAATAAGAAGAAGGGACTTGATTGTGCCAAGAAACACGAGCAACGGACATTAGACCGGTGGAAATCTGTCCTTTGGTCTTGTCATGATGTCCTGTGAGGATCCAAATAGGTCAGATCAGGTTTGCTATGAATAACTTCAACCAGACCCCCTCTCACCTGTAGAAGGGGGGAGGAAAAAACTAGGAGGGATTAACAACTAAAGTACTGTAGTAAATCAAACAGAGAAGATTATGTTCTCCCTCTCCAAATTCACCAAAGGAATGTGCTTTGTTTCAAGATACTTTTTCCCGCCGAAACTCTAACACGTTCAAAAGCGAATACTGGAACAATATTTCTAGCATAGAACATGGGGAATAGTCAGAGGCGATCTATAGAACACTAATGTCATATTGTTTGTTATTTTGTGTATTTTGTGTTGTCATAAAACTATTAGAAAGAAAATACTGTAACTTGGAAAGTATACCCACTACATGTGCAAAGTTTCCATCCTGCATGTAGTGCATGTAATATGAAAAATAATGAAAGTGTAGTTGTTAAGAAAGGGATGTGATTTTAGGAGCCATTCGAGATAATTGCTTTACATACACTTGGGCGGCAGGGTAGCCTAGTGGTTAGAGCATTGGGCTAGTAACCGGAAGGTTGCAAGTTCAAACCCCCCGAGCTCACAAGGTCTGTCGTTCTGCCCCTGAACAGGCAGTTAACCCACTGTTCCTAGGCCGTCATTGAAAATAAGAATTTGTTCCTAACTGACTTGCCTAGTTAATAAAGGTAAAAAATTGCACATTGACAAGTCATGCCCCTGAGTGAGGTCAGAGAGTGTCAGCCTGATGAACCGCCGTTTAAAGTGGTCTGAACTTTGAATATCTAGAAAAGCGAATTTAAGTGAGACCATTCTACTACTCTGCTCAACCCATCGTATTACGCTGCTCTCCTCACCCCACTGGGAACCATCGATCCGGCTGGCTAGCCTATCTTCAAAGAATGCTCTGTGTTCAGGACTACATGACAAGTCACCGGATATCGGACATCTACAGAGAAGAACAACAGTAGAAGGCTTGTATTTTGGGACATTCCGAACCTTACAAGCGTGCCGCGAAAAGGCCCCCTTTCCAAGGCCCTGTCCATCAAGAGAGATTTGGAATTTCACGTAAATACATTCATTTCTTACTCAGAGGGCGGTGGTTCGTGTGCAAAGTATATGATTACTGTATGTGAGAGTAGCAGCCATATTGTTGTCATTCCCGCTAGGGATCTGTTTTTAACATAGTGTTTATGTTTATTCTGTGTTACCATTTAATTAGCCGGTAAATAAATAATTAAACCAATTTGTGTAGTACTGAATCATAAGTAAGGCTTGGGATCCCACCATGAAGCATGGAGGAGGTGTGATGGTGTGGGGGTGCTTTGCTTGAGACACTGTCGGGATTTATTTAGAATTCAAGTCACACTTAGCCAGCATGGCTACCACAGCATTCTGCAGAGATATGCCATCCCATCTGGTTTGCGTTTAGTGGGACTATCATTTGTTTTTCAATAGGACAATGACCCAACACACCTCCAGGCTGTGTAAGGGCTATTTGACCAAGAAGGAGAGTGATGGAGTGCTGCATCAGATGACCTGGCCTCCACAATCACCTGACCTCAACCCAATTGAGATGGTTTGGGATGAGTTGGACCGCAGAGTGAAGGAAAAGCAGCCAACAAGTGCACAGCATATGAGGGAACTCCTTCAAGATTGTTGGAAAAGCATTTCAAGTGAAGCTGGTTGAGAGAATGTCAAGAGTGTGCAAAGCTGTCATCAAGGCAAAGGGTGGCTACTTTGAAGAATCTCAAATATAAATATATGTGTTTTTTTGGTTACTACATGATACCATATGTGTTATTTCATAGTTCTGATGTCTTCACTATTATTCTACAATGTAGAAAATAATAAAATATAGAAAAACCCTTGAGTCAGTAGGTGTGTCCAAACTTTTGACTGGTACTGTATATTTAAAATTCACAAAGTGTCTGTTTGGCTGTCACTCACGAGAGAGAGAGAGATAAAGAGAGAGAGAGAGCTGTGCAAGCAGTCAGTCCTCATAAGTCAACAGACTATATTTAGCATGGAATATTCAACTCAGTGCCACTGTTGTTGTGATATGAAAACAAAGTGGGATCCTAATTGCAAATGGCTGAACGCAAGAACATTTATGTTATTTAGCAAACAAATAGATGGAGGAAGGGTGTTTATTTTAGTTCCGTTTGGATTCTGTGGAACCGCAGATGGATGCAACTGGAGAATGTAGTCATTTTAAGTGCATTACCAGCCAGTTCTAAATGTAATTTATTTGGATAATCAGCTGCTAATAACTGCAATGTCCTTGCAATAGGCAGCCTCACTTTACAGGATATAGTATGAAAAAGCGTTTCCATAACGCCTTCACATGTTTAACTCTTCAGATGTCAACAAGCATTTTGCATTTTATTGTAGTACCCTCTTTACAGTTAGTACCAACAGATACAGGCAATGTCAATGAAACAAGGAGAGACACATCAGCAGAGCCATTCAATTCATATTGCTCTGCTTATTCTAATTCCACCAACACATCTGAGCAGAATTACAAGTCAGAGTTTCTGCTATTACCTGCCTCTCCTACAGTAGGAAAAAGAGAACATGTGACAAAGATGTACATCTTTAAAGTTCACATACAGTAAGTCAAGGACTACGGTGTGGGTGCAGTTTTTCTGGGTGCAGTTATGAAACCTTTAATGGATAGAGATCTCAGCGACACTGGCGTTCTGAGGGCAGATGATCAAGGCAAATAGCACCTGGTGCAAAGATTTCCTTGATGGCAAAGGGAAATTGGCTCAGCTGAGGTAAGTGCTGATTTAAGGTGCATTATGAGGATTTAGTCTACACTTCAGGAGCACTGAGGATAATGGCACCTGGAGCTCTGATACTATGATCCATGTCACATAGGCTTATTTAAGATTCTGAACTAAAGCTTATCTCTGGATAGAGAACAGACTTAATCCAATGGCAAGCTTGATATGATACTGCATTGACTTACTGTATATAATAAACCATTTTAGGTCACTTTATAAAATAAAGCCAGTAGTGCTTATTCATACATTCAAAACATACCTTTAGATATTATTACAGTGCATCCGGAAAGTATTCAGACCCCTTGACTTTTTGAAATTGTTGTCACATTACAGCCTTATTCCAATATTGATTAAATTGGAGTTCAATATTAGTTTCATCAGACCTGAGAATCTTGTTTCTCGTGGTCTTAAGAGTCCTTTTGGTGCCTTTTGGAATTCTCCAAGCGATCTGTCATGTGCCTTTTACTGAGGAGTGGCTTCTGTCTGGCCACTCTACCATAAAGGCCTGATTGGTGGAGTGCTGCAGAGATGGTTGTTCTTCTGGAAGGTTCTCCCATCTCCGCAAAGGAAGTCTGGAGCTCTGTCAGAGTGACCATTGGTTTCTTGGTCACCTCCCTGACCAGGTCCCTTCATCCCCGATTGCTCAGTTTGGCCGGGCGGCCAGCTCTAGAAAGAGTCTTATAGGTTACAAACTTCCATTCTTAAACTTCCATTTAAGAATGATGGAGGCCACTGTGTTCTTGGGGACCTTCAATTCTACAGACATTCCTGTGTCGAGGCACAGATTCCTTCAACCTCATGACTTCGTTTTTGCTCAGACATGCACTGTCAACTGTGGGACCTTATATAAACGTGTGCCTTTCCAAATCATGTCCAATCAATCGAGTTGTAGAAACATCTCAAGGATGATCAATGGAAACAGGATGCACCTGAGCTCAATTTCTAGTCTCATAGCAAAGGGTCTGAACACTGAATAAAGTATTTCTGTTTTTTATATTTTTTATAAATGTACCCCCACATTTTTGCATCTGTTTTCAATTTGTCATTAAGGGGTTATTGTGTGTAGACGAGGGGAACAAATGTATTTAATCCATTTTAGATTAAGGCTGTAACGTACCAAAAGTTGGAAAAAGTGAAGGGTTCTGGATACTTTCTGAATGCACCATATGTCATATCCATAACAAGTAGGGCTTTAGTCATGTTTTTGTCTTCTATACAAGCCTTTTCATTTCTTTGATAGTGTCCACAAAAAGCTAGCTACCCGTGTCCCATTAAATCAACGTGTCAAGAACTGATCTTAGATCTTTATTCCTGAAGAGTATAAGGATCATACAATATCATTGGTGCTTTTAGTTGAACCAGATTCCATGGATTCGGTAAATATAATGGTTATTGGGCTGCTGCAGACCCTGTGGCTATATAAAGATTATAGTCATTATAACATTATTGCTTTAGTTAAACAGGGAGCATATGGACTCTTAAGACAAAGGTGGTGACTTTTTCCTATAGGTCCACCTCTAAATCTATATTTCTGCAGTAACACTTAAGTTGAAATTTTGGTGCACATGTTCGTTGAATTAAATGTAGAATGAATAATCATTTGAAATTCCAAACTACAGTTCTGTTCAATAAGGCATGTACATGGATTTAGTTGTTTTCCTTCCATGTAAAAGAGTACATTTTACAGTACTGTTCAGGACATTTATGTCAAAAAGCCATAAATGCTTACTGCCATTAACAGTGTACAGTGTTGTGCTTATAAGGCTGTAGTTTCTGTACAGCACTTTGTGACATCAGCTGATGTAAGAAGGGCTTTATAAATACATTTGATTGAATTTGATTGATAGTACTGGCCATTTCAACATAAGAGTTACCATGAAAAGTGAGTCCAGGTTGCTTAATAAGATTGTGCCCAGTTCCAATATAACATATGATATGGATCATGCATTTTCAAATATAGATTGCATCATCCAGCAACATACAGTACGCTTGCTGAACTAAGAAGTTCTTAAAATTGCACATGGTAAAATATCATCCTATACATGAAAATACCAAAAATACAGCTGTGAACAATCGTGGAAATGGAAACAAGGTAATATAGTTAAGGCTAAACATCTGTGTCTATTACCTTTGTATAGCTAAGTCAATAAAAGTAGCATGCATTTAACGGAACATTGCCACACAATTTTACATTAAACAACCAAAGCAGCCAACTCAAATCGAATGTATGTACCCTTCTTCACCGCAAATTAGTCCCATGTTGTGTAGGTTTTCCATTTTGTAAACCATATGGCTTTGTGCAACTGTTCAGATCCATTGGAAGTAACATCCCTGCTCAAATCATCTCTGTAAAATAATATATCTATAAATGTCATGCCAGAAATTAAAGAAACTATGTTTTACATGCACTTAGTGTATCGTACGTGCCAGATTGTGCTTATCATACATTGTCTTTCATCATAGCATGTATACTTATATCCAGGAACAAATCTGCGGTATTCTATCTAGGTATACTTTATCTGTACGTATTTATATACTACTTTTTCTTGAATATAAGAATCATGTCCTTTAATAAATTAGAAATAATAAAGGGTTGGGGTGTAATAAGTTAAAACTGGTCGCCCATTCTACGTGAAGCGGTCGGAATTCATCTTTCTGAGTTTCGGGGGAAGGTGTCCGTCCATTCGGCCCCCTACTCCCCCTCCCCCCTGCATCCTTAGCAGCTTGGGGGGCAAGTCTGCCACGGATTGGCTGATGTGATCGGAGCTGATCTTGGAGGCCATCTTGTTCACCTGTTTCTCATCGGAGACGCCGGGGACGGAGCTGATGCGCTGCAGCTTCATGGGCAGCTCCCCCATGCTCCCGGGGTAGATCATCTCCGATGTGGTGGAGCTCATCCTCAGCAGCTTCCTAGGCATGGGCAGTCCGTCCCGGCCGCAGCCGCCCCCTTGCATCTTCTGCAGCTTGGATGGCAGCTTGGTGGTGGTGCTCTCCTTGTCCTCCAGGGTCTCCAGGCAGTCCATGGAGCTGTTCTTCCCCCCCTCGCCGCTGTTGCACAGGGACGGGGCCATGAGAGGAGAGGATATGAGCAGGTTTTCCTCCTGCTCCTTCACGCTGTACGGGGGGGTGTTGACCTCAAACGTGGCGTGGAACTGGGAGTAGTCCACCTTGAAGAACCCCTCCTCCAGAGAGATGACTGGGAAGAAACGATGTCCCCATAGAACCTCGTCCTCAGTGTAAGAAGTCCTCGCTTGGCAAGTCATCCCTGTCGAACACAGACAAAACAACAAAAACAAAAAAAGATCATGTATGATTGGCTTGATTGTCTCCATGTCTTTATTTCAGGAAATGTAATTGACGACTTCGACTCTATGCAGGGAATTATGCACAATTGCCTGTGGACAAGGCAGACAAGGCTAATGCTATGGAGATGAATGCTATGCTAGTCAAATGTATAAACAAACACTTCAGAATCAAAGTGAAACTCTGATTCAATTACATGGCTGACGAAGTGCCCTCAGCTCAGTCACAAGAGTGAAGTGTTCCTCAAAGATTATTTTCCTTCAACAAACAATATCCCTCACAAACTGACGTGATGAATAAGTACATATAAACACAGAAAGTGGCCTCAAAAAATACTTCATTTATTTTCCGATTACATACAATATTAATGAGCAAGTTCCTCAGTAGGTTGAGAACTACGCAGGGGATAGCTGAGCGAGTGCATTCAGCGATTACTTTTGAGATGAAAAGCGCTACAATGTAAAACACTGTTTGCCTTCGGCGATCTATTCCTGTATAGATTTGGTCTGATGAGAAAAATAACTAAACCATTTTCTCTCCCAAACCACTGTAACAAAATGAAAAAGCACACGGTGTTTTACCTCTGTTATAGTTTTTTTTTTAAGTCACTATGTCAGTGCTAAAATTGTCAACTCCTAAAGGTGCCGCTTTTATGCACATTCTGCAACATGCATCAAGCCAGCTCCTTGTTCTCATCAGTGTACGAGCAACAGTACCGGGAGCATGAAAATAAGAAACTACAAGCATTCACCTAATACATAATGCATACAGTACAGTGCACACGAGTGGGATTCATTGTCTTTGGCGGAGTACAATATAAACAAGATGCCTCTACATCTTTATTCCTAAAATACTGTTTTCATTTTGTCTTGCATTGACAGGGAAACAATTGCTATTTTCGGAGGCACTGAATCATGTTAAGACACTTTAAAAACAATTTCCTAAATAAGTAAGATGTCTTTTATCTAAGCCACCCGGGGTCTTTAGCTACTTGGCAATTTAGTCCACATCGTAACCTTGGTTAGGAACGACAAAAGAGCAGATTACGATAACCAAATGACTTGAGTGACGGACCAGAGGAGCCTTAGCAAAGATAAGGATGCAATGGGTCCAATGGGCTTTCCTGACAACTCATATATCTTTTTGAGAAACAAATATTCATCACCATCTATGGGACTTCCAATTCAAAGCCTGTTTACATAACATGTTTGGTCTCAAAATGTTAATGTGCCTATGACAAGTGGTTAATTAGGTCATCATAGTGCTGCCTGAAGAATGTCAGCCTGACCAAAGCAGATTTCATGCATTATTTATTTTTTCCTTAAAAGTTGCATTTAAGAAAAGAAGATACAATAACAAAAGATAAGATGGAGTTAAAATAAGAGAGCTTTGTAGGATACTCTTTTAGCAAGGTCAGTGTGATCAGCCATGTTGCCCGTCAAGGTCTGTGAAGGAAAGTTCAAAGTTCATAAGGTTTGTTTCCATAGATTAAACAAGATACACTCGATCATGAGCACCAGGCATTCATTTTTTTTGTTTGTTACTGGAGACGTTGAATAAAATGAATGCTTAACAAACACTCCACCAGTTTACCCATAAACAAATTAATACAATTAGTCAAATGATGAGGAATGAATTAATGAGCAACAACATGAATTTGTTTTACATAAAAGTTACAGGTTCATCTTCAGTGATAACCCTCTCGTCACTGTTATTCGGCAGACGCTATATCGTAATTACTATTACATGATCTGAATACTTGCAGTGTATCAATCCACCCTCCGCGGAGCTCCATGCAAACCTTTTGTTCTTTGGAATGTCTATGAAAACGTGGCTGCTGAAAGCAGCGTTTTGCACTGCCGCCCCACAATTCATGAATCAATAGAAACAAATTCTAACAGAGATGAGATGCACGGCTTATCATCTGTCAGTCCAGAACATTGAACTGAGCCACGTCTTCCTATTTCCTTTGAACTAAGTATCCAAGCTGTTACAAAGCTGGAGGCACTTGTGTTCTTGAAGGTCTGTTGAAGTCCATTAAAAGCTGAGTGGTTGCCCTGATATAAATACCACATATACTAATTGCTAGCGTAATAATGCCCTGGCAGCAATAAATGAATCATAAGCATAAGCATTCAAAGAGGCTAAAGATCATTGTACACTAGGTATTGCTAATCTTAATGGAAGCTATGATCATCTTTGTTTCTGCCACAGTTTCCAAGGTCCATAGAATAATGCGCTGATAACAGTTTTTAACAGCCACAGTCAAGTCACAGATGTGCCAGAGTTATTAACATTGAGTACGGTCAGGGTATTCTGGGAATTATTTCAGCCCTATCGCTCTGCACTTCTGAGTGCTCTCGGCATATGGAAATATGCTTCAATGACTGGGGTCCACAGTAATAATAGGGACTTGAGGTTGAGAAGCCAATTGAGGCTAAGTGCAGGGAATCTTGTAGTCATTTGTATCATGAACTTGTCACACTGCAAAAAATCTTCCAAAGCATATAGTCACACGACATGTTGACCAACAGGCATATACTGTAAGCTCAAAGGTCGAGTATTGGTGTACACATGCAAAAGCACACTTCTACTACACTGGTATTTTGCTTAAACCCTCAGTAATTCTTCTATCATTTTACCACCAATAACGGTGTGCCTGTTATCGTAGCTGTATACATACCACCCCAGACCGATGTTGGCACTAAAACAGCACTAAATGAGCTGTATATACCGCCATAAGCAAACAGGAAAACGCTCATCCAGAGGCGGCGCTCCTAGTGGCCGAGGACTTCAATGCAGGGAAACTTAAATAAGTTTGACCTAATTTCTACCAGCATGTTAAATGTGCAACCAGAGGGAAAACAAACTCAAGACCACCTTTACTCCTCACACAGTGATGCGTACAAAGCTCTCCCTCGCCCTCTACTTGGCAAATCTGACCATAATTATATCCTTCTGATTCCTGTTTACAAGCAAAAACTAAAGCAGGAAGCACCATTGACTCGGTCTATAAAAAAGTGATCAGATGAAGCAAGTGCTAAACTACAGGACTGTTTTGCAAGCACAGACTGGAATATGTTGCGAGATTCTTCCGATGGCATTGAGGAATACACCACATCAGTCACTGGCTTTATCAATTAGTGCATCGAGGACAGGAATCGGGAATCGACTCCACATCCCTGGTGTAGGAAGCGCCATGCTCTACCAACTGAGCCTCTCTGCTATTTTAGTCAGAAGTGGGCTAAGAGTCACGTCCCAAAGACTGCCAGAGACACACAGAACATATTAAAAGTCAATATCACACACCACTCAATGGAAAATAATCAGTAGAGGATATTCAAATATTGTGACAAAGTTCGACAGAACTGCCCCGGAGCATGACAGGAGATTATTAAAGCAAAGAAACAGACATTTCCTCCATTAATTCTAGCACAAATGAACACAAATAGAATTTTCCTCCGTTAATTCTACCACAAATTTACCAAAATATAACTTTCCTCCATTAACTCCGCAACATAATCATATTCAGTGATCTATAGAAATTGGCACACATAAGGATAATCGCACAGTTCATCTGAAATCAGATAATCAACTTCTGGTTCCCTGTTGGGTAGCTCTCTATTTTCTGATCTGCATCCTATTGAGCGGCCTCGTATTGGAGGAAAGCCCAGCAATTTTGTAATAGCACCATCGACAGCATGGCAAAAAGGTAAAGTGGTGAGGTATAAGTGGGTACATTCCTGCATCCATACACTAAAGGCCATCGACAGTCTCACTGAAGAGGCTGCTCTGTTGCTTTCCTTTTCACCCATAGGGAAAAGCCCCAATTACAGACAAATTGCTATCATAACCATTTTGGAAACTTGGAGGTGATATGACTACGATCAAACACAGCCAAACAGCTTTGCTGTGCGTTTTAGATGAGTATAATAAGCTACATTATATACAGCGCATTCGGAAAGTATTCAGACCCATTCCCTTTTCCCCTTTTACGTTACAGCCTTATTCTAAAATGTATTCAATACATGCTTTCCCTCATCAATCTACACGCAATACCCCATAATGACAAAGCGAAAACAGGTTTTTAGAAATGTTTGCAAATGTATTATAAATTAAAAACAGAAATACCTTATTTACATAAGTACTCAGACCCTTTGCTATGAGACACGAAATTGACCTCAGGTGCATCCTGTTTCCATTGATCGTCCTTGAGGTGTTTCTACAACTTGATTGGAGTCCACCTGTGTTAAATTCAATTGATTGGACATGATTTGGAAAGGCACACACCTGTCTATATAAGGTCCCACAGTTGACAGTGCATGTCAGGGCAAAAACCAAGCCATGAGGTGAAATAAATTGTCCATAAAGCTAAGAGACAGGAATGTGTCAATGCACATATCTGGGGAAGGCTTTTCAAAAATGTCTGCAGAATTGAAGGTCTCCAAGAACACAGTGGCCTCCATCATTCTTAAATGGAAGAAGTTTGGAACCACCAAGACTCTTCCTAGAGCTGGCCACCCGGCCAAACTGAGCAATCGGGGGAGAAGGGCCTTAGTCAGGGAGGTAATCAAGAACCTGATGGTCACTCTGACAGAGCTCCAGAGTTCCTCTGTGGAGATGGGTGAACCTTCAAGAAGGACGACCATCTCTGCAGCACTCCCAAAAATCAGGCCTTTGTGTTAAGAGTGGCCAGACGGAAGCCACTCCACAGTAAAAGGCACATGACAGCCAGCTTGAAGTTTCCCAAAAGGCACCAAAATAACTCTCAGACCATGAGAAACAAGATTCTCTGGTCTGATGAAACCAAGATTGAAGTCTGGCCTGAATTCCTGAAACCATCCCTACAGTGAAGCATTGTGGTGGCAGCATCATGTTGTGGGGATGTTTTTAGCGGCAGGGACAGGAAAACTAGTCAGGAGTAAGGGAAAGACGAACGGAGCAAAGTACAGAGAGACCCTTGATGAAAACCTCCTCCAGAGCACTCAGGACCTCAGGACATCGTGAGGTAAAGGTTCATCTTCCAACAGGACAAAGACCCTAAGCACACAGCCAAGACAACGCAGGAGTGGCTTCGGGACAAGTCTCTGAATGTTCTTGAGTGGTCTAGCCAGAGTCCGGACTTGAACCTGATCGAACATCTCTGAAAATAACTGTAAGTAGCTGTGCAGCGACGCTCCTCATCCAACATGACAGAGTTTGAGAGGATCTGCAGAGAAAAATGGGAGAAAATCCTCAAATACATGTGTGCCAAGCTTGTAGCGTTATACACAAGACTCAAGGCTGTAATCCCTGCCAAAGGTGCTTCAACAAAGTACTGAGTAAAGGGTCTGAATAGTTATGTAAATGTGATATTTCATATTTTTCTTTATATACATTTGTAAAAAATAAAATAAAATAATTTTAAAAAAACGTTGTCTTTGTCATTATGGCGTATTTTTTATTGTGTGTAGATTTATGAGAAGAAGAAAAAACAATTCAATCAATATTGGATAAGGCTGTAATGTAACAAAAAGTGGAAAAAGTAAAGGTGTCTGAATACTTTCCTAATTCACTGTATACAAAAGTATGTGGACATCGAGCACACAGCCATGCAATCTCCATAGACAGACATTGGCAGTAGAATGGCCTTACAGAAGAGCTCAGTGACTTTCAACGTGGCACCGTCATAGGACGACACCTTTCCAACAATTCCGTTCCTCAAATTTCTGCCCTGCTAGAGCTGCCTCAGTCAACTGTAATTGGTGTTATTGTGAAGTGGAAATGTCTCGGAGCAACAACGGCTCAGCCACGAAGTGGTAGGCCACACAAGCTCACAGAACGGGACCGCTGAGTGCTGAAACACTCACTATCGAGTTCCAAACTGCCTCTGGAAGCACGTCAGCACAATAACTGTTTGTCAGGAGCTTCATGAAATAGGTTTTCATGGCCGAGCAGCCGCACACAAGACTAAGATCACCATGTTCAATGACATGTGTTAGCTGGAGTGATGTTAAGCTCACCGCCATTGGACTCTGGAGAAGTGCAAACGCATCCTCTGGAGTGATGAATCACACTTGTCTGACGGACAAATCTGAGTTTGGTGGATGCCAGGAGAACGCTACCTGCCCGAAGGCATAATGCCAACTGTAAGGTTTGGTGGAGGTGGAATAACGGTCTTGGAATGTTTTTCATGGTTTCGGGCTAGGTCCCTTAGTTCCATTGAAGGAAAATCTTAACGGTTCAGCATACAATGACATTCTAGACGATTCTGTACTTCCAACTTTGTGGCAGCAGTTTGGGCACAAAGCGAGGTCCATACAGAAATGGTTTGTCGAGATCCATGTGGAAGAACTTGACTGACCTGCACAGAGCCCTGACTTCAACCCCATCTAACAACTTTGGGATGAATTGGAGCGCCGACTGCGAGCCAGGCCTAATCACCCAACATCAGTGCCCGAGCTAACTGTTGCTCTTGTGGCTGAATGGAAGCAAGTCCCGAGTGGAAAGCCTTCCCAGAAGAGTGAAGACTGTTAAGACAGGAAAGGGGGGGGGGCAACCCCATATTAATACCCATGATTTGGAATGAGATGTTCGACGAGTAGGTGTCCACATACTTTTGGTCATGTAGTGTACCAACAGGCATAAAACACCACGTAATCGTCATACCTGCCTGGAATGGTGTGTTCCTATGGAAACCAAATCTACCAATGGTACGTGAGCATTTTAAAAAAAGTTTATTTTATTTTTTTCTACTGCGTTATTGACTTGTTAATTGTTTACTCCATGTGTAACTCTGTGTTGTTGTCTGTTCACACTGCTATGCTTTATCTTGGCCAGGTCGCAGTTGCAAATGAGAACTTGTTCTCAACTAGCCTACCTGGTTAAATAAAGGTGAAATAAAAAATAAAAAATAAACACACCATATGAAGTCTATTTGGATTGTCACCTTTGAGTGCAACTCGAGGCAAATGTGGCGCATTTACAGGACACACAAAAGTATATTTCTTGTTTTCGGCCATCCCAATCAAAACAACCATCCATAAAACCACTGGTTTTATCACTCAATACTGGATGATACATTATACCCCTAGTTCCGGACCACAGTGAACTGGTTTGAATGCCTGTATGCTCCTGACCCTTTCCAGCACATCACTGCTCCTCAAAGTGTATTTGTTTTGATCGAATCCTATGTAGTACCTTATCATTGACGTGAGCTCATATTACAAATACCATATTTAATAAGCACAGTGAAAGGTACCTTTAGTACCGTCTGTCTGGCTCTTTCATCCTCCCGGGACACAGACTGTGCTTTGTGTACAGACCTCTCTTTGATGTTCTAATGTATACCCTGTAATGTGTACTGCGTGATGAGCACAGTCAACAGCGGAGGCTGCTGAGGAGAGGAACGGCTCATAATAATGGCTGGAACGGAGCAAATGGAATGGCACTAAACAAATAGAAACCATGTGTTTGATGTATTTGATACCATTGCACCAATTCGGCTCCAGTCTTTACCACGAGCCTGTCCTCCCTCAATTAAAGTGCCACCAACCTCCTGTGGTACCAGATCCAAACAAGTCTTAAGAGACAGAAACACCTATAGTGGTGTCAGTTTGTTTTTTCGAGACATCTCAGGAGATTGGTAACATTACTTTATATCGTGCCTTCTCTGTATAAATTGGATGTTGCGCCATAAGACTGGATGTTGCGAAATATTTAACTTTAATTAGATGGTGAAATCAGATAGATGGGATTTGAAGCGTGAAAGCCCTGCAAAACACCAACTATTTTCAAATATCAGATTATTAGTAAAGAATACTGAGCTGCAAACAAGACTCAATTTCCCTTCTTTTTACAGCAGGTAAATCTACAATATACCGAAGGAATTTTGCTCTTCAAATTGAATATACACTATATTTCTCATGCAATAACGTGTTGCCGTTGAGAGAGTATTAAGGGCAAAGGACATTGATCTCGCTGAGGTTGTATGTTGTATTGGGAGTCTATCAAAAGCTAGTACTTTTGAGTAAAGGAAGCTAGCTAGCACAGCAGGATAATACTGAGCTCTCTTGTGTTTCAAATAACAAAGTCAAGACGCAGCCAAGTCGCTAAGGTGACAGGGAGATAACATTGATTCTTTGGGTGGTGGGAATGGAACATAAACTAGGAGGAAGCTTGCCAATAGTTTCTGCTTGATGGTGGCTCACAAAACTTACTGGCATTCATGGAGCAGAGAGTCTCGAACGTAAGCTTATCGAGGATATAGAAGCCACAGGAGCAGAGGATTATATCCGTTTGCTGCATGGCTCAGTCGTATACTGGAGATCAGGCACAACTCCACTGTCTCCACACCTCAAGGACCAGAGTCCTGCATCCCGGCTTTAGATAGATGCCTGTTTTTATTCAATCCAGTTCTTACATATCAACAAATCCATACACATCATTTGACTTCAGAAAACAGTTTATTTGACAAAACACTCACAACCACCTGAACTCTTTGGAAAATAGAGCAATGCAAATTGAGCAATGCATTTACATATTTATGCAAATGATTGATTGCCCGTTTTTCAGATTAGCCTTCCTCTGCACTTCGACTCCCACAGTCCAAGTCACTGGGAGAAAGGTGGGCGTAAAAAGTCCTCCCTGACCTCTCCATTCTCTCACAGACAAGGATCTGCAGATGTAAGACACCCTCTCACAAACAAACACATGCAAGCACGCAAGTGTAGCACATGGGGATGTGTGAAACTTACTCCTCAGCCTGAAGTTTCCCCACTTGTGTCAGCGAATGGCTAGCTTTTCTCGTGGCGCCAACTGGTAAGACGCAGGTGGGTGGTCAGGTGTTCCAGCAAGGCAGAGGTCCTAGGTTTGCGCTAGAGGCCGACCGATTATGATTTTTCAGCGCCGATACCAATTATTGGAGTACCAAATAAAAGCCGATACCGATTATTGGAGGACCAAAAAAAGCCGATACCGGTTAATCGGCCAATTTTTTTATTTTAATTGTAATATTGACAATTACAACAATACTAAATGAACACTTATTTTAACTTAATATAATACATCAATCAAATCAATTTAGCCTCAAATAAATAATGAAACATTTTCAATTTTGTTTAAATAATACAAAAACAAAGTGTTGGAGAAGAAAGTAAAAGTGCAATATGTGCCATGTAAAAAAGCTAACGTTTAAGTTCCTTGCTCAGAACATGAGAACATATGAAAGCTGATGGTTCCTTTTAACATGAGTCTTCAGTATTCCCAGGTAAGAAGTTTCCTGTTACGTTGCACAACCTTCAATGTTATGTCATAATTACGTAAAATTCTGGCAAATTAGTTCGCGATGAGCCAGGCGGCCCAAACTGCTGCATATACCCTGACTCTGCTTGCACACAACGCAAGAGAAGTGACACAATTTCCCTAGTTTAATATTGCCTGCTAACATGAATTTCTTTTAACTAAATATGCAGGTTTAAAAATATAAACTTCTGTGTATTGATTTTAAGAAAGGCATTGATGTTTATGGTTAGGTACATTCGTACAACGATTATGCTTTCTTCGCAAATGCGCTTTTGTTTAAATCATCGCCCGTTTGGTAAAGTTGGCTGTCTTTGTTAGGAAGAAATAGTTCGCAACGAGCCAGGCGGCCCAAACTGCTGCATATACCCTGACTCTGCTTGCACACAACGCAAGAGAAGTGACACAATTTCCCTAGTTAAAATAAATTTATGTTAGCAGGCAATATTAACTAAATATGCAGGTTTAAAAATATATACTTGTGTACACATTTTAAGAAAGGCATTGATGTTTATGGTTAGGTACAGCGGTGCAACGGCAGTGCTTTTTTTTCCACGAATGCGCTTGTTAAATCACCCGTTTGGCAAAGTAGGCTATGATTCAACGATAAATTAACAGGCACCGCCTCGATTATATTCAACGCAGATAAAGCTAGATAAACTAGTAATATCATCAACTATGAGTAGTTAACTAGTGATTATGTTAAGATTGATAGTTTTTTATAGATATGTTTAACGCTAGCTAGCACCTTACCTTGGCTGCTTGCTGCACTCGCATAACAGGTAGTCAGCCTGCCACGCAGTCTCCTCGTGGAGTGCAATGTAATCGTTCATGATCGGTGTCCAAAAATGCCGATTACCAATTGGTATGAAAACTTGAAATCGGCCCTAATTAAATCGGCCATTCCGATTAAATCGGTCGACCTCTAGTTCGCGTCTCGGTGTGTGCCGAATCAGGAGGAAATGGTAATCGCTAAAAGCAGCATAACATCATTTACGCATACAACAAACACTCATCCATGCAACCTCACTCACCAGAATATGGCTATCAACACAGTATACAGGCTTTAGAAGCAACTGAAGCTGTCACATTCGTCATATTGAGGACACCAAGGCGCAGCGTGATAAGCATACATTCTTCTTTTAATGAATGAAACCCACTAAACAAAACAAAGTGACGTTATATAACACAAGTGCTGACATGCAACTACACATAGACAATAACCCACAAAACCAAAATGGGAAATGGCAACCTAAATAGGATCCCCAATCAGAGACAACGATTGGGAACCAATTCAGGCCACCATAGACCTACATTTACCTAGACAATACCTAAACCCCATAGATATACAAAAAAAAACTAGATAAGACAAAAACACATATACCACCCTCGTCACACCCTGACCTAACCAAAATAATAAAGAAAACAAAGATAACTAAGGTCAGGGCGTGACAGAAGCATTATCTGTGAAGGAAACAGTGGCGGAAGCAAGACTGTGAATCAGCGCTCTGGACAGTGAATACAGAGAATCATGAGTCAACCCTCTAATGCTTGCACCGTTAAGATTATTTTCTGTGAACAAATCACATTAACATATGAATGCTTGAATTATTTACCAAACGGTGAGCAGCAGCAGCTAACTAACAATGCATCATGTGGAAGGTTGTTGCTGAAAAGCAGAAGAATACATCCCTGCTTGACTGCTTTTTGGCCCAGTGGTATCAAATATTAAAGAGACGGCACTGAGCTCGAGCAGCACGGAGGACAACTGACAAAAGAGAGAGGGAATAAGCATCCAAGAGATGTCGTCTTTAATGGAGAAGGAACATTTGAATTCACAGGACATACAGTACAGCAATAATACTGTGCTGAGTACAGTACTTTGGGTTCCTAACAACTGATTATACACATTTTTCCATGAAACGCCTTAAAGGCCACAACAAATTGTGTCTATTAGAGGATATGAGAAATGTTTCGCTCATTTTGATACAGATACATCTGTTATGGGCACAAGTCCTCTCTAAGACAGACAATCTGTTGCTATGGTGACCGCCATCAAACGGTACACTGAGATGAAACACGGTATTCTTTTAGAGGCCTGCTTTTTTCCCTCTTTGATTCGTCGTAGATGAATACAAAATTCCTCAGCTTGTAAATGCTATTTAAGAATTCAATCAATTTGTTAAGGTTGCATCCCGAGCTTATTGCATTCCCGAGCTTATTGCGTCCCGAGCTTATTGCATCCCGAGCTTATTCCACATTATACGACATGCGGTAGGCAAAATGTGCGCAAAAAAAAGAAGAAGAAAAAACACAGAGAAGGAAATATACTGGCGGATGAAAAAATGGTGTAGAAATGTACTGCTATGGGGGATGGGTGTTGAGGGAGCCAGAATACTCAGGCAATAACATCAGTGTGGAGGTAAACAGCAGAGCAGAGAGGAGCAGAGTAGAGGCTGTGTGTGTGTGTGTGAGAGAGAGAGAGGAGAGTGTCATTGCCTGCCAAAGCCTCTACACAGGGTGAGGTGACAGACCAGGCACAGGAACATACGGCTCTACACAACAGTAAGACCATTAACAAGCAGCGGGGGGGGGGGGGGGGGGGGGGGGCAGGCATTATGAAGGAAAGAGGGTGTTGGTGGTGATGGTGGGTGAGGAGTAGGAGAGGGAGGAGCAGGAGGAGGGGCACACGATCGATAGCCTTGAAGCCAAACACCAACTAATGGTGGGCAGACAAATCACACTCGGAGTGCGGCCATTTAAAAAGGGATATCGCATGTTCAGTTAAGCTTGTGTTTTCTCACTATGGTTTGAGTGAGGTCCAATACCCCACAGCATGTCAATGGGACTGAAATAGAAAGCACGCATCCCCCTAAGGATTGTCTCGCTAGAAGCGCATCCAAAAGACAAAATGTCAATGTGGCTGTGTCTGTTTAGACCTAGATCGATTAACGTGCACTTCAGAGACACTCAGACACTATCAATCAATGCTGCACAGTGACCAAAACGCTGAGAGCTAGGCTAGCAATTAGAGCATTGGGCCAGTAACCGAAAGGTCACTGGTTCGAATACCCAAGCTGACAAGGTGGAAATCTGCCGAGGTGCTCTTGAGCAAGGCACTTAACCCTAATTTACTCCAGGGGTGCCGTACTACTATGGCTGACCCTGTAAAACAATGCATTTCACTACACCTATCCAGCGTATGATACAAATATTATATATATATATATATAAGTTTGTTTTTTTAAAGCAGAGCACAACGATAACATATGGTTATTGAGGAGCCACCATCTTTAGTCAGTTTTGACCAAGCTCTAGCCTACCCATCCTTTGTGAGTCTGTCATATAACCAAGATCTTTGTCGTTTTCCTTTTAGTTCTGGGTGACAAAAGGAGCAGCATGATACCATAATCAACCATTTAACTGACCCTTTATACACTCTTAGAAATAAAAGGTGCTATCTAGAAACCAAAATGGTTATTGGGCTGTCCCATAGGGTAACCTTTTAAATAACTTTCCAGAGAGGGTTCTACCTGGAACCAAAAAGGGTTCCCCTATGGGGACAGCCAAATAGCCCTTTTGGAATCTTTTTTTCTTGGGGGGTAGGCACTAAACAGTATCATTGGCAATATTACTATACACAATACATTATTATTAGACGTGCATGTTAATTCCAAAACACATGCAAGTTCTTGGAGAGAAAGAGACAATCATTTCCAACTCTTTAAGTAGAACGACGGCTCTCCGCATCATGGCCTGATTGTTACCTTGGCTCTAGTAGTGTCACCAAATGTGTTCAGCCCATGTCTGCCACGCCACACCCCTTCCTCCCTCCCTCCCAGGATTTATTACAGAGACCTGACAAATCCCCAAAGACACAATGTAAGCTTGTTTCCCCTTGGGAAAGGGGATAAAGAATCCTCCATGTCATAGCTGGTTCAACCCAATGCCCATTATGTGGAGTCCATTCCTTGTGCAATTACTATATCTTCAGGAAAGGTGAAGCTCCCCAGTGTGTTGTCGGAATCGACACGTTCTCTCACAGAGGGACAAATTTAGACAAATGTACGCTGTCATTAAGTGGATATCTCTTAATGCAAACTGGTCATGTGCAATTCGACACAATATACATTTAGTCTATTACAGAAATTACAGTACCTCAACTGAGTTAGAATTCCAGCATGAGACGTACAGTACTGTATGTACTACCGAGTGTATGTTCTATACTGTAAATTGAGAAGAAAAAAATGACATTCCAAAAAGATTATCGCACTAAATTTGGTCGCTAATCACAATTAACATTTGCGTTGGAAAAACATGAAGCTTCAACGCGGCTTCTTAATGCAATGAAATGCGTGAGACGGGTCGTTAAAATTAAAATAAAAAAGTAAAATGAAACAAATTAATAAAAAACCCTGTAAACCACTGGAGAACAGAAGGCTATTAAATAAGTGTCTTATCAGCGCGTGACTCTGCCGTGCTCTGACCCTGGGCACATTAGATTTAATCGGAGACTCCTGCTCTCACCTGCTAAGAAGGCCGACTTCCCCCGGCTGAACCCACATTAACCCTTGAACCGCAGAGTGCTTGAGTGTGGGGCGGAATGGAGAGCGGGGATCATGACGGACATGCTCTGAGTGTGATCACTCTGAATTAATTATGGTCACTTACTCCAGGGGCCTTGTCTATCCTTTCACAGTGGTGTGTAATAACAAGCTCCATTCTGACACTATTTACCTCAGACCAACGCATGCCTCTGACTTCTCAGCAAATCTGCTACATGAGATGTATCCATTTCTCTGAATTCATTATTCTGCTGCTACTCTTTGTGCACGACAAACTCCTCTTTGGCTTGTTTTACTTTCAAGATTATAATGGAAACGTATTATCATAATGCAGTATGTGGATACTATTAATATCTAATTACAACAATTAAAATATTTAAAAAAGAGACACACAACTTTGTTTGCTTTTAGGCCATGCCCTCGCAAAACTTGCATAGCCCGGTTCTCTGATATTAAGAGTGCGATATCTCACATGTGGCGGATTCGCAAAGGATCGCCTACTCTCGGAAGGACCAAACAAAAGCTTCTGTTGGGGACAGACTGGTAGAGTGGCAAATGAGGTGAGAGCCTCACCTCCCTTAAAAGGAGCCACTCTCCGGCCCTCCGGTTATTCTCAAGCATGCTTCTTTTCATGTCCCCAAAGTAGTGCCCAATAGGTAAACTCCTATGTGGGAGAGGGCCCGAAGGTTGTCACCCTCGCGATTATAAATCAGTATAATAGTCCCCATGATCCGGCAGGATATCTGTCGGATATCTTCTGAGGGTAGTTGCCCGATCAGCGAAGAGCATGACACTCTTGCCCGAGCTCTCCTACATGCCAGGTAGACGCCCACTGCGCATACTGGACAACGACGGGGACGCCCTTCTAGGGAAGGCGACAAGTGAAAAGCCATAGCCACATTAACCTAGGGGAAAAAACCTGTTCAGTCTGAGGGCGCGAACAGTGGCTAGTAGAGCAAGATCCTGCACGGAGCATAGGACCATGGAAAAACAGATTCACACCACTTCTCCACGAAAAGACGCACCAACTGTAAAACAGAGAGCATGCATAAGGGGTTGGCACTGTTTTTCAAGAGTCGCGGGCCTGGCTCTTTCCTTTTTATTCTATGCATCCGGGTGAGGATAGAAAATTGCTTTGTTCGGTGTGGTATAAGCCCTGCATGACGATATCTGCCAGGACTGGTCGTAAGCAGGTTTGTAACTGCCGTCTGGGGAAATCCACTTGTCATCGAGGTGCTCGAAGATGTTGAGGGAAAGCATACGGCATCTCCCAATTTTTCCTTGGTATGTTAGCTCTTCCACCCCAAATGGCGTGGTCACCATGTTTTGGGATGAGGTCTCCCTGGGCCCTCGTAGAACTGGTCATCGCTTCGACCAGACTGCAGCAAGTCAGTCTGGATAGATGGGGAACGCGGGCTCTCGTAGAACTGGTCATCGCTTCGACCAGACTGCAGCAAGTCAGTCTGGATAGATGGGGGACGCGGGCTCTCGTAGAACTGGTCATCGCTTCGACCAGACTGCAGCAAGTCAGTCTGGATAGATTGGGGGACGCGGGCTCTCGTAGAACTGGTCATCGCTTCGACCAGACTGCAGCAAGTCAGTCTGGATAGATGGGGAACGCGGGCTCTCGTAGAACTGGTCATCGCTTCGACCAGACTGCAGCAAGTCAGTCTGGATAGATGGGGGACGCGGGCTCTCGTAGAACTGGTCATCGCTTCGACCAGACTGCAGCAAGTCAGTCTGGATAGATTGGGGGACGTGGGCTCTCGTAGAACTGGTCATCGCTTCGACCAGACTGCAGCAAGTCAGTCTGGATAGATTGGGGGACGCGGGCTCTCGTAGAACTGGTCATCGCTTCGACCAGACTGCAGCAAGTCAGTCTGGATAGATTGGGGGACGCGGGCTCTCGTAGAACTGGTCATCGCTTCGACCAGACTGCAGCAAGTCAGTCTGGATAGATGGGGGACGCGGGCTCTCGTAGAACTGGTCATCGCTTCGACCAGACTGCAGCAAGTCAGTCTGGATAGATTGGGGGACGCGGGCTCTCGTAGAACTGGTCATCGCTTCGACCAGACTGCAGCAAGTCAGTCTGGATAGATTGGGGGACGCGGGCTCTCGTAGAACTGGTCATCGCTTCGACCAGACTGCAGCAAGTCAGTCTGGATAGATGGGGGACGCGGGCTCTCGTAGAACTGGTCATCGCTTCGACCAGACTGCAGCAAGTCAGTCTGGATAGATTGGGGGACGCGGGCTCTCGTAGAACTGGTCATCGCTTCGACCAGACTGCAGCAAGTCAGTCTGGATAGATTGGGGGACGCGGGCTCTCGTAGAACTGGTCATCGCTTCGACCAGACTGCAGCAAGTCAGTCTGGATAGATTGGGGGACGCGGGCTCTCGTAGAACTGGTCATCGCTTCGACCAGACTGCAGCAAGTCAGTCTGGATAGATTGGGGGACGCGGGCTCTCGTAGAACTGGTCATCGCTTCGACCAGACTGCAGCAAGTCAGTCTGGATAGATGGGGGACGCGGGCTCTCGTAGAACTGGTCATCGCTTCGACCAGACTGCAGCAAGTCAGTCTGGATAGATGGGGGACGCGGGCTCTCGTAGAACTGGTCATCGCTTCGACCAGACTGCAGCAAGTCAGTCTGGATAGATGGGGGACGCGGGCTCTCGTAGAACTGGTCATCGCTTCGACCAGACTGCAGCAAGTCAGTCTGGATAGATTGGGGGACGCGGGCTCTCGTAGAACTGGTCATCGCTTCGACCAGACTGCAGCAAGTCAGTCTGGATAGATTGGGGGACGCGGGCTCTCGTAGAACTGGTCATCGCTTCGACCAGACTGCAGCAAGTCAGTCTGGATAGATTGGGGGACGCGGGCTCTCGTAGAACTGGTCATCGCTTCGACCAGACTGCAGCAAGTCAGTCTGGATAGATGGGGGACGCGGGCTCTCGTAGAACTGGTCATCGCTTCGACCAGACTGCAGCAAGTCAGTCTGGATAGATTGGGGGACGCGGGCTCTCGTAGAACTGGTCATCGCTTCGACCAGACTGCAGCAAGTCAGTCTGGATAGATTGGGGGACGCGGGCTCTCGTAGAACTGGTCATCGCTTCGACCAGACTGCAGCAAGTCAGTCTGGATAGATTGGGGGACGTGGGCTCTCGCGGGACAGAGCAGCCAGCGACATGACGTGAGATGTCATGCAATATGCCCACTCTGTCTTAGTTATGCGTTACGCATTTCTTTTTTTCATACTTTTTGTCCAATATGCAGCATTTTTGTTTAATATTCAACATTGAGCCAAAGATGGGAAAATCCATTGCAAATACAGCAATATATTTCAAGAGGCTCATAAATCATGATGTAGATTAAAACATGATAACAACATAATTCCCAAGGTTTCCAAATCCAATGCATTATACTAGTTTTTTAAAGTTGTTTTATTTTACCTTTATTTAACTTGGCAAGTCAGTTAAGAACAAATTCTTATTTTCAATGACGGCCTAGGAACAGTGGGTTAACTGCCTGTTCAGGGGCAGAACGACAGATTTGTACCTTGTCAGCTCGGGGATTTGAACTTGCAACCTTTCGGTTACTAGTCCAACACTCTGAAATGATTCATCTGGCAGAATATTTGGTACAGGATAAACCCAACCGTGAGACTGCGTGTAACTCGAAAAACACTTTCTTTATCCAGTACTAGAATTTCCACAGACAAACATACTGTATTTATATGCTCACAGATACACATGAATAAACATCAAATGCACTTTAAATCAATTCAAGTCCACAACAGTCTCATGCCACCCACACGTCTTAGCATGAACAAATAGCAAAAAAAACAATAACAAGGGAGATTCTATTTTTCTCCAATACCAGTGAATCGTGAAAAAGGCTCGGACTGTCATGGAGGAGGCAGAGAGGAAGCCAAGACAACAGGCCACTTCAATGCACAGCTAACTAGTTATGGACCGTGTCCCAAATGGCACCCTATTCCCTATGTAGGGCACTACTTTTGACCAGCGCAATATGGGGATTGCTCTTTTCAAATAGTGTAACAAAATGTTCCACTGTAGCTTTCGGCTGGAGTTGTTCGGGAAAATATTTGTAAACGCCTTGTTAGCGTCATGTAAATGCCACAGCATGTTCCCAATAGCCCATCAATCATTAGCATTTGCATGATAGTCACATCGCAGTCTTCTCACAGAGTTCATTTTCTGCTGATGTGCCAGCCACTGTGTTTATAAACATAATTGATGAGTGAACACGAAACTTAAATGAAGTGCTTCACAAAATTATTTTTTTTGCTGAACTGTGAAGCATCTCGTTAATAAAGAACGACACACAACTTTTCAGGGAGAAACGTGTTGGTGACAGCATTCTTCCTCTAGTCAATCACACATTCAAAGTCAGCTTGCCATGAAATTAAAATCCCAGCCTGTTTGTCATGTAACTGAGCTGATCAAAGATGGAGAACGGGACAAAAGTACAAAATTGCATGTTAGATGTGCTGTGTATAATTGGCATACCATTTGAACAGACGAGTGGTAAATCAATTGCAGTCTGAGCAATTTCACTTTTGCATATCACAAATAAAATGTGTAAAATGTTTAACATTTATAGAAGGAACAGTTAACTAAACCTTAACAATTTGGATTAAACAATCCTATCTGTTATATCAATTGCAAATATGTAAATGACAATGTTATAACACTTGAATCAGTAGTCCCTAATGAAGGATATGTAGAAACTTTTTTTTTTTTTTAAAGAACGTTGTTCTGCTGAACATGCCATCATAACAAAGGTATTTAAATCATATGAAAAGTGTTGTTTTTTCTTGTCCTTTATATTATTATATTGTAACACTCTCGTATCATACTTTCATGCATGCAGTGACTATGTTCAAATCTCTGACAACATAACAGATGGGAAGCCATGTGGAGCTGACTTTGAGTTTATGATATCATGAGAGGTTGGGATGATGATGTCATTTGAAAAGCTCATTGTGTGAATATGAAGAGAGCTGATTTTCTATGAACATGTAAAAAAAAAAAAAATATGTACATGTAAAACTTGGACATGCTGATGTTAGCTAACACCGGTAAATGTCTCTGAATTAATATTTTATAAACATTCTATCTGGCACCCATTAAGCCTTGTAACACCTCACGGTAAGCTCTCACGAGTCCACCTCCTAATTTAATCGCAGAAAAGTAGTTATCTTAATATCAGGTTATTTTGTCAGTAGACCTCTTGTTTTGTGTACGGTTACCACATGTTCACTTGTGTATTACTGACAATTGCATTGCATTACAGTTTTCCCCCATACCATAGGCATAAAATCTAAGTTCAGGTGCAGTGCTGAAATCCAGAACGCTCAAAGAGAGGTTGCCATGGAAACAGAGTTACATTGGACCGAAATGAAAGTGTCTGAGGATTAGACTTTCACTGTACATACATTTTTAACCACATATTGTTTTCATATCGACATCTCTCTTCTTGCTTTTTAACTTAACCCGACCACCTACGTATGTTCGCATTGACAAGGTTGAGATTACACTACTACTGTATCTAGAATTAGTCTTGACATTGAGAAAACATCAAACACATGTTAAATTACAATTACAAAATGTGTTTGGTGTCTAATTTTTACAATTACAAAATGTGTTTGCTGTCTAATTTGGTTGTTGTGCCCAATGCATATGACACATGTGAACCTTTACCTCCAAAGTGTATGTTTTGAAATTCTTATCCGCATTCTAGAATTTTCCGTGTTGACCAATTAATCAAAACTTTGGGAAAAGACAATGACATAACTAGTTCTAAGGATATATTCTACAAGGCAGCACCATTATGACAGACTTATCATACAGCCATTTCTCTGCACCTTTTTGTCTATATAACATCAATATGTAAGCCCTCATAAATAAAATAGTCCAATTAAATGTTCATATACTATTTGAGTTATGTAATATAATGACATGACGTGAACCGTATGCCACTGCCACATACGTACAGTACAGTACAGGACCAACTATTTCATCTTGAACATAACTGTTTTCTGCAGTGGTCTGTATTGCATCAGACAGGACTGGTATGTCATTCCACAATCTTAAAGTACTCCCTGCAGCCATTTATTAACGGTCTCAAATGAAACAGTTGAATTTGAAATATGATTACAGCAACCAAAATGTTTCTCAAGTGTCATTGCTGTTTTTATTGAATTGACGTTTCCAATTTCAGAAGGAAATTGGGAAAGCAAAGTATACCCCCAGAAGAGCATTGTATTGTATTGTAAAACAGCAAAACTGTTCCCTAGACAGCAATTATTTTAGGAGATCTCATTAAAAAAAAATGAAAATTATTTGTACAAATCTATCAAGGGACCTGGCTCTTTAGATAAACTAAACATAATTGAATCCCGTGCCATGTTGATGTACTGTATTAAACACAGGCCAACCAAATTCAAAAGAGATTGAGCATATCCAAATGCAATTTGTTTTTTTGCCATTTCCACTGCAAACCTAAAATCAATCAGAACATATATGATTTATAAACCTATCCAGTTGTGCAACAGAACATCAATAGCATGCAATCAATGACATCCACTATCATCCAGGGGTCAATGGAGAGGCCCGTCTGGGTCAACTTACAGTATACACCTGCAACTTCACTTTATACTGATTCACATCATTAAAACACTCATACTGGTGCATTTATTTTGCTGTCATATACTTTAGCCAGAGCCAAACATTCTCCACTAGTTTATCTCAGGGCATAGATATACAATAGGCCCGATACTGCAAGAAAGAAAAACAAGGTATTTGTGATAACTTACCAGTGGTTTCCACTATTCCTTCCAATATGACCACAATTTCAAACTGCTCTGTTTGCATGGATCTCTGGGAGAGTTCGTAGAATGGACTTTTAGTGTCAATCACATGGCAGATTGTGAGTGGTGAGACGAGGAAGAGCTGATCCGCCCCGGTACTGAAGCCCACGTCCAATTCCAACTGATCCAGTGGAAGAAACTCACCTTCGGGCGTCTGACGAGACTATGGAAGTATACAGAGAGAGAGAGAGAGAGAGAGAGAGATTGAGAGAGGCTGGGGGGGACAGCTTAACTACTGCAACCCAGTGAGCCATACTGAAAGCTATCCACATTTTGTGAACAATTAAAGAAACCAATCATCAGTAAATATACAGAGTTAGTAAATCAATGTCTATAGCCAGAGCCATATATATAGCTCTGGCTATAGCTAATCAGGCACATCATGCCACATCAAAGGCACATCTCAAGATGTTAATAATGGCCCAGTGACTCTCTTCTACTTCAGGGGGCTGTATAATGGTAAAATGTCTATTTCTATATGAATTGCATTGCCACTAAACTTCCCTGGAATCAATTGCTTTATGTGTTCATTCACATTGGTAGGCCTATTTGCAAATAAAGTGAAAAAAACGACTGTTCATAAAAGTAGGCTCTAGAAATCCATTAATCTATGTTTAATTAGGCCCACATTAATATCAATAGAAATTTCTCTAAAGCGATAAAAGAGCAATACTGGTATTGAAATGTAATATCAGCAGAGAATAATAAACTTTATAATACTCCTCTAAGTATTTGATGTGTAACTATGGCGTAATTAAACAATAAGAAAACTAATAACTTACACTCACATGACAGAAGTAAATGGGGTACTAACGTTTAGATACACAAATATTGTTGTGCATGGGGCCGTAGAAGTGACACTTACTTTCAGCAATTTGCAGCGGATCTGTGCGGACACCATATGGCTATTACGCAGGTTGCCGACTCTGAACATGAGAGTTAGTTTTCCATCTCGCATGGAAATAGCTGCATGTTCACTAAACATCAAGGTCTCTGCCCTTTTTTTGGGCTGGGACATCTTAATGAACATGCATCCAATCAAAAAAGCATCAACGATTGATCCCAGGATTGATTGGAAAAGAAAGAGTATGATCCCCTCCGGACATTTGTCCGTGATATACCTATAGCCATATCCTATTGTGGCTTCCGTTTCTATGAAGAATAAAAACGCGGAGGGAAAGTTGTAGACATTGGCAACGCATGGCGTATACTTGTCATCGTGGGTTCGATGGAGGTCTCCTCTGATGTAGGCTATGATCCACCACATGAATGCCATGAAGAGCCATGCCACCGTGTATGTTAGGATAAAGATAAATAAATTCCAGCGCCATTTCAAATCGACCAGCGTAGTGAATAAATCGGAAAGGTATCTACTGGTTTCACCACCCAGGTTTCCATGCTGGACGTTACATCGCCCGTTCTTGTCCACAAAGCGTTGCCTCTTCTTCTTCTTCTCTGGTGCCGGCTGGTTGAATCCAGACCCGCTGGATGAGGTGGTCACTACCTGATAATCGTCCCCAAATTTCTTTCGAAGTGCAGACATACTACGATGACAGCCGCGAGAGAAATAATCTGAAGGGTTCAATATAAAGTCTATTTCTGTACAGGACTTCGTTGTAGTTGCAGTAATTGGCCTTATGTTGTGGGCAATATCCCGGAATTGGAAATACGGCGTGGAAAGTGCGTTCTGTAACGAACTAATCATGCACTGTCCCCTCTCTCCACATACTGTTACTACTACTGCACTTCAAATCCATGAAAATAGAGAGGGATAATGTCACTTCAATCACTACAAACAGATCTTCATCCGAAAAGCAGTCTGCTAAAAAACAATTACGCACAGGATCATCTTCTAACCAAACGCGTCCGTCGCAGTTCAGGTTTCGAACAGTTTATTATTAGGTGCGTCGCTGCTGATCATCGCCCTCCCAGGCTAGAGCAAATCAATGCAGGTTGGGTCAACACTGTCCTCATCTGTGAAGTCCACACCTTGGGTTAAAAGTTTCAATTATTTCCACGCCCCATCAAGCAATTAAGATGTTGTAGGTAATAAATTAACATTTGGTTACTGTGATTATAAGCCGTGGTCAAGATGAAACCGCTCCATACATGCTGCACATCCGATGTCAGTGTTGGTGTTGGACACAATTTGGTTCCCAAACCTCCGCTTTGTGCTCCTGCGTGCGCACATAGGATCTGCATTCAGTTCATTGACAGTGGAATATGACGGGGAATAATGGATTCGTGGAACAATTTACTGTCCGGTCATACTTATGTGGTTCCTCTTAACGATGATGCCTGCACGCTGTCTTTCCGGTCCCCCTTTTCCTCTTCTGGTGGAATTTTACTGGTGTTCTTGTGGACGCATGCAATAAGAATCCGACAGCGGCTGTTTCGTTCTTTCCCCTCGATTTTCCCCTTCGCCGCTCCTGCGCACTGCACGTTCCGTATGCTATGATACACTCACTATTGCCTACCGGTACTAAATAGACATATAGTTTGGAAGAAGAATAAGGGAAGAGGTATGCAGTTAATTTACTTTAACACAGTTTGCTAAGATATAATGCAATCCATTCAAATCAGCCTACCATTGAATAACGCGTTTTAGAGCAGGCTACTGTGCCATTGATTTTTATTTTTTTACCAGTTCTGAATTTTCTTTAGTGGTACATAGATGGTGGGATAGACAATTATGTAAGGGATAATCAAGGAGGGGCTATGCGTTCTATGAAAAATAACGAACGACGTGGAAGATGTGTTCCATGACGCACTTGCGGGGTGGTGGAATCCTCCACAAAGTTGCATTATTTTCCAGAGAACACATAGAGCCTCGAGATGATGATCCATTTTATACAAGAGCTATGCATTTACAAATGTGTGCCTAGAAATGTTTTCAAATGTGTTCAAATCACTTTTGCTTTCATAAGCAATAGCCATTGAATTATATCATGCTGATATACCGTGCTTTATAGGGAAATAATCCACTCTAGAATCCCCTTCAAGCCAATCAGAAACGAGTATTCAACAACGATATGTATAAGCACCGACAGAAGGGGTTAACCCAGACATATCACAGGGGCTATAAAGCTGAAGCATCCATTTAAAACGTTTTCTCAATTCATTTTTCTGTTCCAAAAACTAGAATCTGTTACGAACACAGTTCACCAGAGCAGGCCATTTATTCATTGACCGTGAGACACACGCATTTGACCCTCTTCTCACACTCTCATGGCAAACCTCCTATATCTCACACATTGAAAAGTACCGTTTTTATTTTTCGAATTAGTCCATTGTATAGTCAGCGCGTTAACTTTTCAACTGTGCTCCAAATCGTTTTGAAATCGGAGCATATGCGTCTGCAAATTAAACATCACGAGCAGAACCTCTATCGTTGTCCTGTCTTGCCACAGCACTGAGAGCCGCGACCAATTGAAGCACATGATTGGTCTAGATATGTAAGGGATCAAGGAGAGTGGATGCATGTTTTAAAGGAACGCCCCTTAGGATTAGCTTTGAGTTGAATGGAGAGAGAACGTTCTCTGCCGAGTGTATAAAAGTGTACAAAGAGCAGCACGTTTGCGCTGTTTTATGTACAATGTTAACAGTGGGCTAAAATATAGGGTAATTACCGTGCTTGTCAGGAAGAACACTACTGTTATTACTCAAACTTATTTTATTATTCCACTTCTTCATAATTTCGCCAATGTAATCACATACAGTGCCTTCGGAAAGTATTCAGACCCCTTGACTTTTTCCAAATGTTATGTTGCAGCCTTATTCCAAAATGGATACAATAAAAATGTTTGCTTATCAATCCACACACAATTCCCCGTAAATGACAAAGCAAAAACAAGTTTTTAGACATCTTTGTTTCTGTAATGAATACTCAGGGAGAAAAATGTGTAGGTTCACACGCAGAGCGCAGCAGATGTTTAGTAAGCCTTCGCACAAGGTAGGAATTGTGGTCACAGGCAGGCAATGGTCAAACACGGGTAGGCAGTCAAAAACAAACAACACCTCACAAGCATACCAACAGAAAGAACGGAACTAAATAGGGAGCTGATGAGACCAGGTGAGAAACCAACACAGGTGACATCAATTAACAAAAATGAAAGACAGGGCTATGTTCAAGAACACAAAGAAAAAGTACACAAGGTTGACTATGAAAAGAAAAGCAGAACCTTACAGTTTCATCAGACCAGAGAATCTTGTTTCTCATGGTCTGAGAGTCCTTTAGGTGCCTTTTGTCAAACTCCAAATGGGCTGTCATGTGCCTTTTACTAAGGAGTGACTTCTGTCTGTACACTCCACCATAAAGGCCTGATAGGGGGAGTGTTGCGTAGATGGTTGTTCTTCTGGAAGGTTCTCCTATCGCACAGAGGAACTCTGGAGCTCTGTCATATTGAACATTGGGTTCTTGGTCACCTCCCTGACCAAGTCCCTTCTCCCCTGATTGCTCAGTTTGGCCGGGCTTCCCCAGATCTGTGCCTTGACACAATCCTGTCTCGGAGCTCTACGGACAATTCCTTCGACCTCATGGCTTGGATTTTGCTCTGACATGCACTGTCAACTGTGGCACTGTCAACTGTGGGACCTTATATAGAGGTCAGTAGCGAAGCGTCAGTATAGAGACAAAGTAGAGTCACAATTCAACGGCTCAGAGGTATGTGGCAGGGTCTACAGTCAATCACGGATTACAAAAAGAAAACCAGCCCCGTCACGGACCAGGATGTCTTGCTCCCAGATAGACTAAATAACCTTTTTGCCCGCTTTGAGGACAATACAGTGCCACTGACACGGCCCGCAACCAAAACCTGCGGACTCTCCTTCACTGCAGCTGACATGAGTAAAACATTTAAACGTGTTAACCCTCGCAAGGCTGCAGGCCCAGACGGCATCCCGAGCCGCATCCTCAGAGCATGCGCAGACCAGCTGGTTGAACAACTCAATCATCAAGTTTGCGGACGACACTACAGTGGTAGGCTTGATAACCAACAACGACGAGACAGCCTACAGGGAGAAGGTGAGGGCCCTCGGAGTATGGTGTCAGGACAATAACCTCACACTCAACGTCAACAAAATGGATGGAAATGGGAATTGATGGAAATGTATGTAAAATATATCACTAGCCACTTTAAACAATGCTACTTAAAATAATGTTTACATACCCTACATCACTCATCTCATATGTATATGTATATACTGTACTCTATATCATCTACTGCATCTTTATGTAATACATGTATCACTAGCCACTTTAAACTATGCCACTTTGTTTACATACCCTACATTACTCATCTCATATGTATATACTGTACTCGATACCATCTACTGCATCTTGCCTATGCCGTTCTGTACCATCACTCATTAATATATCTTTATGTACATATTCTTTATCCCTTTACACTTGTGTGTATAAGGTAGTAGTTTTGGAATTGTTAGGTTAGATTACTCGTTGGTTATTACTGCATTGTCGGAACTAGAAGCACAAGCATTTCGCTACACTCGCATTAACATCTGCTAACCATGTGTATTTGACAAATACATTTGATTTGATTTAGACAGGTGTGTGCCTTTCCAAATCATGTCCAATCAATTGAATTTACCACAGGTGGACTCCAATCAAGTTGTAGAAACCTCTCAAGGATGATCAATGGAAACAGGATGCACTTGAGCTCAATTTAGAGTCTCATAGCAAAGGGTCTGAATACTTATGTAATTAAGGTATTTCTGTTTTTTATTTGTAATACATTTGCTAAAATGTTTTGTTTTTTAACTGTTTTCACTTTGTCATTATGGGGTGTCATGTTAGGAGTGTGTATTGGAGGCGAAGTCAGGTGCAGGAGAGCAGAGTGTAGTGAACAGTCACACTTTTTATTCCAATCCAAAATGACAGCACAAAGTAACATAAAATGTGCCCAAACACGGAACATAGACAAAAAGTAATGCGCGTAACAATATCCACAATTCCAAAATACACGTAACACAAACAATCTTACACAAAGACACGATGGGGAACAGAGGAATAAATACATATGGATTGATTGGGGAATGCCGGACGCCACCGACGCGTGGCTCCGGCGGCGCGTCGACACCGGCCTCGACGCAGTAGTTCAGGGTCTATTACATCAGCCACCAGAACCCAGCACCTCTCCTTCGGACCGTACCCCTCCCACTCCACGAGGTACTGAAAGCCCCCCGCCCGACGCCTTGAATCCAGGGCAGAACGGACGGAGTACGCCAGGGCCCCCTCGTTGTCCAGAGGGGGCGGAGGAACCTCCCGTACCTTAAGACTCCTGGAGCGGACCAGCCACCACCGGCCTGAGGAGAGACACATGGAACGAGGGGTTAATATGGTAATCGGGGGGAAGCTGTAACCTGTAACATACCTCGTTCACTCTCCTCAGGACTTTGAACGGCCCCACAAACCGCGGGCCCAGCTTCCGGCAGAGCAGGCGGAGGGGCAGGTTTCAGGTCGAGAGCCAGACCCTGTCCCCTGGTGCGAACACTGGGGCCTCACTGCAGTGACGGTCCGCGCTGGTCTTTTGGCGCAGCACGGCCTGCTGGAGGTGACCATGGGCAGCTTCCCAGGTCTCCTCAGCACGTCTGAACCACTCGTCCACCGCAGGAGCCTCGGTCTGACTTCGATGCCACGGCGACAGAACCGGCTGGTACCCCAATACACACTGAAAGGGGGAGAGGTTAGTGGAGGAGTGGCGGAGCTGGTTCTGCTCCATCTCTGCCCAGGGCACGAACGCGGCCCACTCCCCCGGCCGGTCCTGGCAATAGGATCGCAGAAACCTGCCCACATCCTGGTTCACTCTCTCCACCTGCCCATTACTCTTGGAGTGGAAACCCGAGGTAAGGCTAATCGAGACCCCCAAAAGTTTCATGAACGCCCTCCAGACTCTCGAAGTGAAATGGGGACCCCGATCAGACACTATATCCTCAGGCACCCCGTAGTGCCGGAAGACATGTGTAAACAGGGCCTCCGCAGTTTGTAGGGCCGCAGGGAGACCGGAGGAGACGACAGGACTTAGAGAAACGACCCACAACGACCAAGATTGTGGTGTTCCCCTGTGAGGGAGGAAGATCCGTTAGAAAATCAACGACGGGTGTGACCAAGGCCATTGTGGAACGGGTAAGGGATGTAGCTTACCTCTGGGCAGGTGTCTAGGAGCCTTACACTGGGCGCACACCAAGCAGGAGGAAACATAAACCCTCACATCCCGAGCCAAGGTGGGCCACCAGTACCTCCCAGACAGACAGTGCACCGTGCGACCGATCCCCGGATGACCAGAGGAGGGTGATGTGTGGGCCCAATAGATCAACTGGTCACGGACAGCAGACAGAATGTACTGAAGTCCGACGGGACACTGGAGTGGAGCGGGCTCAGTATGCAACCGCTCAATGTCCGCGTCCAGCTCGCACACGACCGGCGCTACCAGGCAGGAGGCCGGGAGAATGGGAGTCTGATCCATGGGCCGCTCCTCTGTGTCATACAGGCGGGATAGTGTGTCTGCCTTAACATTCTGGGAACCTGGTCTGTAGGACATGGCCCACCCTGCCAGACGAGGATTCAGTCTCCTAGCTGCCCGGATGTACTCCAGGTTGCGGTGGTCAGTCCAGATGAGGAAAGGGTGTTTAGCCCCCTCAAGTCAATGTCTCAAATCAAATCAAATCAAATTTATTTATATAGCCCTTCGTACATCAGCTGATATCTCAAAGTGCTGTACAGAAACCCAGCCTAAATCCCCAAACAGCAAGCAATGCAGGTGTAGAAGCACGGTGGCTAGGAAAAACTCCCTAGAAAGGCCAATACCTAGGAAGAAACCTAGAGAGGAACCAGGCTATGTCTCCATGCCTTCAAAGCCTTAACCACAGCCAACAGCTCCCGGTCCCCCACATCATAGTTCCGCTCTGCCGGGCTGAGCTTCTTTGAGATGAAAGCACAGGGGCGGAGCTTCTGAGGAGCCGATTTAAGGCAGAAGTTGTGACGTGTAGATTGATGAGGAAAATCTTTCTATTTAACTATTTTAGAAAAAGACTAACGTAACAAAATGTGGAAAAGGGGAAGGGGTCTGATTACTTTCCGAATGCACTGTATTTGAAATCTGATACTTGTGTCTTTGAAAATGTATTAGATGACGCTATGTATTTGCAGCCATTCATGGACAGTTTTGTATAAATCCTACAAATAAGCATTGGATATTAAATGCTCCAGGAATCAAATATTTTTTTCCTGATATTTTAGGGGGACTCACAACTCATAAACGCATCATATTTAGTCTATGTAGAGTAAGATGATGACAAGGATCTTCAACTAGTAGTCATAAACCACCTGAATATTGATAATCATTAGATTTTTGAGAAATGAATTGTTATAACAAGAACATTTTTAAACACTCAGCACTTGGGAATCATAGATTATGGGTGGCCAACCCTCAAGGAGAACAAGAAGAATTTTCTTCCATCCCTATTTTTAAAGACATAGTTCACCCAAATTACAAAATGTTTGTGACCTTACCTTGAATGGCAGTCTATTGACAAGGATATATGATTTGGTTGCCAACTGCCATTAGCCATTAATATTAAAATGTCCTGTGCAGAGCCTTGGTGTAGTTTTAATTTTTTAAATGTTCCACCCTGGTCATGGGCCTAAGCCATGTCAACATATGTAGAATTGCAAGAAATGAGTTGAAAAAATAAATAAATATGTGTCTAGGGGTAGTGCCAGGGGGCAATGAAATTCACATAGCAAATCTCACTCCAAGCTTTCTTCAAAAGTTGGCAGCCCTGGTGCACTACATTTATAGACTTGCCTTGTTCAGAAGGAGTGCAAGGTCGAATTGAGTTTGTGCATACTTGCACTTCACAGAGGATGTGTTCCCTAATGGAAATATGCAAATACATGCTACAACGTGCCAATAGTATCTTACTATCTCGTTCTTGGCTTCTTGGCTTCTTCTTGACTATGCTTCATTTGCTAACACTGTAAACGACACAGATGAACTCTCTTGGGTTAGTTATGAAAATATTTTGCATAAGTTGGGGATAATGAATGAGGGTCTATGTAAAATGTGTTCATTTGCCGGTAGAAATGTGTTTAACATCCACTGAAGTAGCTACCAAGTTTACAAGATAGTTACAGTAATTAGTTGCCGTGGTAACCAAACAAACATATTTGTCAGTTTAGCTAACCAAACCATCTGTCCTAGCTTGCTATTATGAAAATCGAATTCAACAATGACAATAATGTTTTCAATTCGACTTTTGTTTTCAAAAGCAGCTCAAACATAGAACATGTAAGAATGAACTATAGCCATTGAAATCTACCATGCGTTTTAAGGAAATAACGCATGCTCTAGAATTCCCGTCAAGCCAATCAGAAAGAAGTAGTCAACAACGCCATGGTATAAGTCACTCTACACATTAAGCTAAATGTATCACTGATCTTTTTTTCTGGTTTGACCACAAATCGTTTTTCATCTGCTACACGTTTTGTAATGATCGTGATAGATATTTACAAGCTATACCTCTACCATTTTTTTTATTTTTTTTATTTTCTATACCTCCACCATCAATCTCAACCATTCCATTGTCTTACGTCAGATCATCTCACTCCCACGCAATGCTCATCCCTCAACAAAAAATGATCCATTATATTTACTAGTGGCCGCTCTAACAATGAAAATAAACGTCTTCAAAAAATTGAAGGCAGTCTGGAGGAGGACCATTCTAGCAAATAAGAGGGCAGACACGCGTGTGAACGACAGTCATAACCGTTTCCACTAGTTACCACAGTCAAAACAGTACATAAACCCAGGGTCGTTACAAGTATATCATAAAAGTTCATGAAAACTAAAATGTGCTTTTAAATCTTCGTTTAAGGTTAGGGTTAAACATAAGGTTAGCAGTGTGGAGACATTTTAACAGGAGACGTTGTAGAAATAGGCAGGGGTTATGACTCTGTGGCTGTGGTAACTAGGGACGACAACCCAGCTAGCAGTGGATCTGGGAGGATTCTTTCGGAGATTCGGGACACCGCTGAGAGTCAGACTCGGCGGACGTCATGTGGCCCGAGTCTGGTTCGTGATTGAGCTCAGGCCGATTCCGGTGAGTTATCTGGCCCAAATGTATTACTTGGGGTTGCTTTATATAATTAATATTTCATGATTTATAATTTTTTTCCATATTTTCTCATTGTTTCTGTGATCAAACATTACAATTAACATTTAAATGTAATTCTTTATGATTAATGTATAAGTAGTATATTAGTATTTTGATACTTTGTGCAAGGCAATTGATAAGCATTAAAAACGTTGTGGATGGAGTCTCCCGAGTGGTGCAATGGTCTAAGACACTGCATCGCAGTGCAAACTGCTTTACTACAGATGTTGGACCCATGCCGGACGCGACCGGGAGACCCATGAGGCGATTCTGGTAAGATTTCAGCAAAGTTGGCTGAATTCCGTTTAGATGGAAACGTCCCGATGTACTTGGGGCGATTCTGGGCAGTTATTCATTTTGATTCTGGGCCAGGTCCGACACCCGATTCCGGGCCGATTCAATCAGTTCCGCCCCCCTGGAAGAGGGCCGAATCCTCATTGCTAGCTGGGAAGGTACAACTCCGATATAAAGTTTAATTTTTTTCTCAAAGTTGCTGGGATGTCACGTGTCCTACTTATATCAGGACACTGTTAACAACCTAATCATTACGAAACTTATGTTCAATCAAATAACCACATGTATCACATAAGCCATTACATTTTTATTTACCAAATTCGACACTATAGCCATTGAACTATAGCTGACTTGCAATAAAAAACGTTCTGCTTGGTGAGCGTTATTTTATTTTTACACCACCTGCTGGAAATGTGTGTGTGTTTTTTTTTATGCACCTGCTGGAAATGACAGATTTTGGGCCCAGTTATCCCTCTCACTTCGCTGCTTCTTCTCTGATTCTTTTTTTTCTTTTCTTCTTTTTATTATATATATTTTTTATTAACAACAAATCAATACATAAAGCACATGAAGGAACACAAGCATACATCGATTACAAACAATGGACAATCGATATACAATATCACATTACAATTACACAAGGACCTTAAGGGACATGCATATACTTACAATTCTAACAGATTTTTTGTTAGTAGAGCATTTAACCGTCTTAAAATACAGTTCAATTTCTTTTTGTAGGGTACGAAAATGTGGTTTTCTGTTTGTAAATTTACATTTGTGTATATGAAATTTGGCCAAAAGAATAATGAAATTAATTACATAAAAATGTTTCAGCTTATTTCTATTGTATGTAAAGAATCCAAACAGTACATCTCTACACAATAGTCTAAAATCTTCATAAATGTGTTCAATTATAAACCTACTGATGTCTTGCCACAGTTTTCTTACATGCATACAATGCCAAAACAAGATGCAACACTGTTTTTGGGTGGTCATTACAAAAGGAGCAATTTGAGTTGATGTTTTCCTTCAACTTCTTCATATAGTGGTTGGCAGGATAATATTTATGAATAATTTTAAAGGAAACTTCCTTAATTTTGTTAACAAGTAGGTATGTGTGTGGCAACATCAAAACTTTTTTCCAACAGATATTATCAATAAATCCATTCCAATAAGGCATGACATAAGGTATACAACATCCTGCTGAAACAAGGTTCGTATCGCTCTGTTGTTGAATGGACCAAAAGAGAAACAAATCTTTCCTACTGATGAGTCAACAGGGTCAATAGAAGGTAGGCTCTGAGGGTCAGGTCTTGAAATGTTCCTGAATAACATAGCAACACCTGAGGGAATGTCATCTCAAACAATTGCAAAATCTTTAGATGTTACAGGGACCTTGTAAAGTGATAAGAATTCTTTATAACTGAGTAAAAGACCCTCTGCATTTACCAGTTGGCTCACCAATAGGATATTATTTCGGAGCCAATATTCTAAAAACAAAGAAGTATTTTTATACAATATATCCCGATTATTCCATATATAATATCTGTGTGAAGAAAAATTGTGTTTATAAATTAAGGATCATGACAAGAAAACCTGCTGATGAAAATCAGAAAGTTTCACTGGAACTTTGTCAATATTATAATTGCAAAACAACATGAAGTTAAGGCCACCAAAAGTAGAGAAGACATGATGAGGAATAAAATTCCAGGTAGAAGTGGGTCTTCTTAGGAATTGTTTTATCCAATTGATCTTAAAAATATTATTTAAAGTAGTAAAGTCCAGAACATTCAGTCCACCATTTTCATAAGTGTTCATTAAGTGTTCTGACTCAACTATGTTGAATTGGCACAAAAGTGCGTAGAGCTATGTGGAGCGCGATGCAAACGAAGCGCTGTCGGGCTTATTACGGAAACCTCGTGTAGGCTGTGTGAAGCCCTTTAGCCAACTTGTTCTAGCTAGCTAGCTTACTAAGATATAGGGTGTCCAATCAAAAATCTTTTGACAAATTGGTAAAATAATGTTAATTGTGTAGATAATCCTCAAAAAAAAACATTGGTTCAAACTCTGTCTCTATCATAATCCACTCAATGTAGACCAGAGAAAAAAGTGGTCTAAATCAGTAAAATTGCATTGTGTCAGCAAGGCTGGATTCTGTGCAAGAATTAAGGCTACAGTCTACTTTTTAAATTTTATTTATTTTTATTTCACCTTTATTTAACCAGGTAGGCTAGTTGAGAACAAGTTCTCATTTGCAACTGCGACCTGGCCATGAAGCGAGGGCCAACCAACGAGAGCGTACAGGTCGCAATGGTGGATAGTGTATGGGGCTTTGGTGACAAAACGATGGCACTGTGATAGACTGCATCCAGTTTGTTGAGTAGAGTGTTGGAGGCTATTTTATAGATGACATCACCGAAGTCGAGGATCGGTAGGATGGTCAGTTTTACGAGGGTATGTTTGGCAGCATGACTGAAGGATGCTTTGTTGCTGCGATATAGGAAGCCGATTCTAGATTTAATTTTGGATTGGAGATGCTTAATGTGAGTCTGGAAGGAGAGTTTACAGTCTAACCAGACACCCAGGTATTTGTAGTTGTCCACGTATTCTAAGTCAGAGCCGTTCAGAGTAGTGATGCTGGACGGGCGAGCAGGTGCGGGCAGCGATCGATTGAAAAGCATGCATTTCATTTTACTTGCGTTTAAGAGCAGTTGGAGGCCACGGAAGGAGAGTTGTATGGCATTGAAGCTCGTCTGGAGGTTAGTTAACACAGTGTCCAAGGAGGGGCCAGAAGTATACAGAATGGTGTCATCTGCGTAGAGGTGGATCAGAGAATCACCAGCAGCAAGAGCAACATCATTGATGTATACAGAAAAGAGAGTCGGCCCGAGAATTGAACCCTGTGGCACACCCATCGATACTGTCAGAGGTCCAGACAACAGGCCCTCCGATTTGACACACTGAACTCTATCAGAGAAGTAGTTGGTAAACCAGGCGAGGCAATCATTTGAGAAACCAAGGCTGTCGAGTCTGCCAATAAGAATGTTGTGATTGACAGAGTCGAAAGCCTTGCACAGTAATGTCTCTTATCGATAGCGGTTATGATGTCGTTTAGAACCTTGAGCGTGGCTGAGGTGCACCCATGACCAGCTCTGAAACCAGATTGCATAGCGGAGAAGGTATGGTGGGATTCGAAATGGTCAGTAATCTGTTTGTTAACTTGTCTTTCGAAGACCTTAGAAAGACAGGGTAGGATAGATATAGGTCTGTAGCAGTTTGGGTCTAGAGTGTCACCCCCTTTGAAGAGGGGATGACCGCGGCAGCTTTCCAATCTTTGGGAATCTCAGACGATACGAAAGAGAGGTTGAACAGGCTAGTAATAGGGGTTGCAACAATTTCGGCAGATAATTTTAGAAAGAGAGGGTCCAGGTTGTCTAGCCCAGCTGATTTGTAGGGGTCCAGATTTTGCAGCTCTTTCAGAACATCGGCTATCTGGATTTGGGTAAAGGAGAAATGGTGGGGGCTTTGGCGGGTTGCTGTGGAGGTGCCCGGGCAGTTGACCGGGGTAGGGGTAGCCATGTGGAAAGCATGGCCAGCCGTGGAGAAATGCTTATTGAAATTCTCAATTATAGTGGATTTATCGATGGTGACAATGTTTCCTAGCCTCAGAGCATTGGGCAGCTGGGAGGAGGTGCTCTTATTCTCCATGGACTTTGCAGTTAGTACTACAGGATAAACATTTCTGTTTGAAAAAGCTTGCCTTAGCTTTTCTAACTGCCTGTGTATATTTGTTCCTAACTTCCCTGAAAAGTTGCATATCACGGGGGCTATTTGATGCTAATGCAGAACATCACAGGATGTTTTTGTGCTGGTCAAGGGCAGACAGGTCTGGCGTGAACCAAGGACTATATCTATACCTAGTTCTACATTTTTTGAGAGGGGCATGCTTATTTAAGATGGCGAGGAAGGCACTTTTAAAGAATAGCCAGGCATCATCTACTGACGGGATGAGGTCAATGTCATTCCAGGATACCCCGGCCAGGTCGATTAGAAAGGCCTGCTCGCAGAAGTGTTTCAGGGAGCGTTTGACAGTGATGAGGTGGTCGTTTGGTCGCAGACCCATTACGGATGCAGGCAATGAGGCAGTGATCGCTGAGATCTTGATTGAAAACAGCAGAGGTGTATTTGGAGGGCAAATTAGTTAGGATGACATCTATGAGGGTGCCCGTGTTTACTGATTTGGGGTTGTACCTGGTAGGTTCATTGATCATTTGTGTGAGATTGAGGGCATCAAGCTTAGTTTGTAGGATGGCCCGGGGTGTTAAGCATGTCCCAGTTTAGGTCACCTAGTAGCACAAGCTCAGAAGATAGATGGGGGGCAATCAGTTCACATATAGTATCGAGGGCACAGCTGGGGGCAGAGGGAGGTCTATAGCAAGCGGCAACAGTGAGAGACTTGTTTCTGGAAAGGTACATTTTTAGAAGTAGAAGCTCAAATTGTTTGGGTACAGACTTAGAAAAGAATACAGAACTCTGCAGGCTATCTTTGCAGTAGATTGCAACACCTCCCCCTTTGGCAGTTCAATCTTGGCGGAAAACGTTATAGTTAGCAATGGAGATTTCATGGTTTTTGGTGATTTTCCTAAGCCAGGATTCAGACATGGCTAAGACATCTGGGTTGGCAGAGTGTGCTAAAGCAGTGAGTAAAACAAACTTAGGGAGTAGGCTTCTGATGTTAACATGCATGAAATCATGACAGGCTCACGTTCCCATTGAATTCATGGTCTTTCTTCTCGAATCCGCAAGACATAAAACAATATAGAGGTAAGATAGATATCGATTTTGAGACATATTATTTTCATATTTTAGTCTACGCTTTTCATATTAATTTGAAATTCCTGTTATTTCTCGAAGAGTTCACACAAAAACTAGAGTATATCTGTGAAATGTCAATGGAGCACTGAGCTTATCTCATTACCTTTTCATTTTCAAAGCCTTTTGCATTTATTTTAGCTCGTGCCATGCTAACATTGATTTTTGTGACCCGGGGAAGCAACTTTGAAGACGACGACCACAAAATGTAAAATCCTCAAAAATTGTTACGAGAAACCTGTATTGCTATGTCAATAAACCTCTGTGCTTACTATCAAATGCATTAGATTACAAAAACATATTATGGTAATGATGTGTTACAGAAAGACCACACTGAACAATTCAGACCATTAATAACATTTGTCTTGGTCAAATGTATTTTATAACATAAGGAATTGACATTTGATCAACAATGTGCGTTTTCACCAACTCTGGGCAGAGTGGGTGGACACCCTATAGCATAGCTAGCTAGCTCTCCCTTTACTGAAAAATAAACAGCTTGCTTACAGTAGATTGACCTGAAGTTGTAGACATGCTACCCCAAAATGAAGAGGGACTGTTATCAGAAATCAGTCCATAGATCAGCATGTTTCTCTGTGATCGTTGCTAACGTAGGGGTCAAATAAGCAGCTAAGCGCAGCGGCAGCTGAGCTGAGAGGAGACTACTGGCCGACTGTGTACATGACTCGCGGCACAACAGGCAGGGCTAGCTCTTCTTCAAAACTCATTCATTGTGATAAAATAATGTTACTAAAATAGTGTGCTAGCTAGCTAGCTAGCTTATGGAGTAAGCAGTTGGTGTTCAGCATAGAGTGTGTGCACTAGGTTAGCTTCCTATTAATTTCATACAAAGTGACTAGCTTAGAGCTACATTAGCAAGCTAATGGACAAATCTAAGCTAGGTGCCATGCTCATCGTCAAACTCCAGAAATACTGCTCATTCAAGCACCAAACTTCTTAGCTAGATATAAAATTGAACGACTACGACTTCCTCAACAACAACAAAAAATCACAATCAATTACAGATGAATTGTTTTAGCTTATATTAATTTGGACAATTTGAGGGTGAAATTTGGGTCATAAGGCGATGTCACCTAGGTAATATTTTCAAATGTTATGGCAGCCCATTGTAGCCAGAGTACTTTTGAGCTATCTCATTACCTTTTGCGAGATACGAGACAGATCAGTGAAGGCGGAATTTATGTGCTATCTGATCCATTTCTCAATTGTGTTATATAATACATACGATACACTGAATTCATTTACATTTTAAATGCACACAAACCCTCTGTAATGTCTGGGATTTAACAAGGATAAATGAGGATATGAAAAAACTCTGTGGAATGTCTCTTTCTCTCCAGTCACACTGTAGCTATTAGCTATCTGGAAAGCAGACCTGGGAGTGTATTCAGTGACTCAGAACCTTTTATATCATAATGGACAGGGAGGACCTGATCCTAGATCACCACTATACTCTGAGGCGCATGACAAATACAGGCCCTGATCTCTACATGTACTTGGTCTTGGGAGACAATGATTGATATCTCTTCCATTCGCTATTACTCTCAGTCAACTCCACTAACAGGCACTGACAAACCCTCACCCCCCCTCAACCCCATCCTTTCCACTTTTATTCCCAGATAGCTTTTCTTCCTCGCAAGAGCTGCGGATATCTTTCCTAATCTGGAAAGAGTAACAGGTTATGCAGACAACACCACCTGCTGAAACTCATTGCAAACTATTGTTCCCCAGAGACGGAGAACATAGAGGGAACAGAAGTCACTATTCAAAACTGATGCACTGCTCATATCATCCCCCCCCCCCCCCCCCCCTCCCCAGGCATGCACACACGGACGAGTGCACGCACACACAGACTCGCACAGGCACACACACATGCGCACACATGCAAAATGGCACCACCACACACGGAGCCAAACTGCCATATATACTGTACAACCCTTTGGAAAAGAAAAGCTATTCAGAAAAAGAGACACCATGTTAAAGTGGAATGGAATGTTCATACATAGCTGGAATGGAATGTTCATATCCTGTATATTTGACTGTGATATGTGTCTCAGCTAGCTATCTTAAAGATGAATGCACTTATGGAAAGTCGCTCTGGTAAAGAGCATCTTCTTGACTAAAATGTGAAATGTAAATGTTTTACATACAGATCTCATATTGCTGTATTGAGGAATACAATTGTTTTTTATATTGATGTCACAAATGTATCATTTGTACATTTCTTTATTAATACTGTAGTTATTTGTTTCATTATACTGTGTAAAACCTAGCAGTATACAGATTTCTCTGAGAGTTTGCAAAAAAAACTTGATTATTTGAGTTAATAAAGCCGCATACAAACATACAACATCTCTTTTTTGTTTTCTTGAGTCAGGCAACTCCAAAATGTAGGTGATTCAGCCTAGTTCAGTGCTTTCTGTGGTGGTGGGGCAAGCCAGCAGAAAATACGGAGCGTTGTGCCGGAATTGGGTCAGTTTTCTGTCACTCATGGGGACACTACGTCACGGCCAAGTCTAAGGGTAGAGCTTTCAAATTCTAGCCCCTTGAGTGCTGCCACAGAGTTACATTAGAAGTGCCCATCCAAGAAGGCTATAGGTCATTGGACCCAGATAAAATGACGTCAAATCACGGTATATCTACATTAGCTTTGATTAGACATAATTTTTTAATCTTAGCTAACAGTCATCATCATGACTCAAGTCGACAATCAACTGGAGAATCCTTTTTAAACCTTGTCATAAGAATAGAAATAATGATGAGAAATTACAGATAAAACGAATCTGTGCTTATCGGCCATTGGACGATAACATTACACAACAAGTTGGAAATCGCAAATTCAACAATGAGCGGTTTGGAAGGAATCAGTGGCTAACTGCAAGCATTGCAAAGCAATCACTAGCCTGCTATTCAGTGGAGTGGCTGTCTAAGATTAAGGGTCTCTTTTACAAGTTTAAAATTATAAACATTCAACATATGCCATGCTGTCAATGAAGCATGATTTGTGACACGCTAAAAACAACTCGGAACTACTCGGAACTGCAAAATCAGACTTTAGTGAGTTCAAGACAACTGGGAACTCGGGAAAAACAAGCTACGACTGGGAAAATACGTTTTGAACTTTCATCCTACTCGGAATTGTAAATCGGGAACTCGGGCCTCTTTCTTGAGCTACAACCTGAGGATCACTGACTTTATTATGATTCAACCTTTTTTCCCCCCCGAGTTCCCAGTTGTCTTGAAAGCACCATAAATCCAGAGAATGCCAGTCTTTGATGACAAAGTATGATGACAACATTTTCCGACGAAGGACCTCAATGCCACCTTCCTATTCAAGTGAGCACAGAACAAAAATGTATTCTATGCTGCTGCATAAATTATGTAATATGCCAAGAAGATATGTATACTGTAGCTAAGAAAGTATGTTGTTAGTAAGCTGTTAGTAGCCCATGTGCCTCACCATAATAATTTGGTCTATTTTCACCTATTAATTTTGCCTGCTGTTCTAACTTGGTGGTGCCTATAACCTATTTTAGAGAAATGTAATCATAGAATATTGTAAGAGTTTTCATTGTCTGCTTATTTAGCCCCTTTATTTATCCTACGGTTCTGACTTGGTGTACAGGGAGTACACTTTAAGAACGGCCCATGTTCTGAATTCTTTCGCTGTACATTTCAAAAGTGCCGAACAAATAGTTCGTCACGAGCTCATTAACTTCTTAATCAAAATAACGGATTGCCTTTTATCCGCTCGTCGTCCCCTTATGCCATAGTTTGTACATCTTAATTGTCAGTAGAAACCACATTTGTTTCAGCAAGTCAGCCATATCAGCTATATTTTTTTTACAGGCAGTAAACAAGTCTAAATACACTGTTTCGATACCAGACAAGGCTCCGCTGATAGCCAGGTGTAGCAGTGGTAAGGTGTTGCGACTGCTATTGGGACAGCTTTATGTAGGGTCTAACAGTTTGTGGGCACCATTTGTCACCGTTATAGTGCAATTAACGTGTTGTTTAGTGTTGTGTTGTGTAGTGGCTTTGCTGGCATGCATCCGACATTGTTGTTTTTGCCCCACCAAGATTTACATGCTAAAATCGCAACTGATTTTGAAAAATTAATCATTTGAATTTAATGCCATTTTAACATATATTCATTGAATTATTGATATCGATAATCCTTTGTATATCAAAAATACTATTACTGGTATAAAACATTTTATGAAGGTACAGTATGTTAACACGTCTTTCCATACACCTTGTTATATTACAAATGAGCACATTCTAAAAACAGCACAGAGCCTGGGGCTGCCTTACACCAACATGCAGTGCCTTGCAAAAGTATTCATCCCCCTTGGTGTTTTACCTATTTTGGTGCATTACAACCTGTCATTTAATTTGATTTTTATTTGGATTTCATGTCATGGACATGTTATGTGTTGCATGAATATCTATCCACCCCCTTTGCTATGAAGCCCCTTAATAAGATCTGGTGCAACCAATTACCTTCAGAAGTAACATAATTAGTTAAATAAAGTCCACCTGTGTGCAATCTAAGTGTCACATGATCTGTGACATGATCTCAGTATATATACACCTGTTCTGAAGAAATATTTGGTATCTTCATAGTGGTAGGCATGTTGTGTAAATCAAATGATACAAACCCCCCCCCCCCCCCCCAATTTTTTTTTAATTCCAGGTTGCAAGGCAACAAAATAGGAAAAATGCTAAGTGGGGTGAATATTTTCGCAAGCCACTGTAACACTTGTAACAGCTAACACTGGGCCGGATCTGTATGTCAGTGCACTTATAATGTGCCTACAATAGCAGCATGTGTCCGAAGCAATAGTTCAAGCCTCTCGAGGCTAGACAGCAGCCACCAATGTCTTCATTATACCAAGGTAGAAGATGAAGAAGATTATTTATCTTATGTTTGTTGTGTAGTAAATATTTCAGCTTTTATTTTCATTGCTTTTGATTCGTCCCCCCCCCCCCCCCCCCGTAAACCACATTGTGTTGCATTCCGTGTCTGAAATATGCTGTATAAATAAAGCTTGATTTGATTTGAATTGTTTTTGATTTGAAGAAGAAAAAGAAGAAGACAAGCTAACTGCAGCATTCAGTCGTTTTATAATGACTATGGGGTGACATATTCTTCCCCTCATTATGAGGAATAGGCTACTTAAATACTTTTCTGTGAAAAGACCAAAGCATTAGCTTTGACTGGACAACGCCTGCTCCGTGCTGTGAGCTAGAGATTTTTAATTGCTATATTTTCAGACACAGCTAAAATTAGGCCAGACATCCTTACACTGTCTTGACTATGTCTACACTTTTAGTAGACAACATGCTACATAGGCCTAACTGGATAAATGTGAGTCTTTGTTTATTGAGTCACTATTTTACCCTATTGTGTTCTTATTACTGTGTAACTGTTGTTGTACAGTGTATCAACAGTGATCATGATATTTGTTACACTGTGTAAGAATAGATACACAGTAAGATGATCATTAGCAGGAATAAGAAGACTGTGAAGTGTTACCCTCTTCTGTCATATTGTTTCTGTCCAATTCAGACTGTTAGGATAAAACATCTGCTCGATGAGGATTTACTCTAAACACACAGACATCAGAATCAACGCAAGTCAATTACACAGCTAGCATTGGCTTTGTGGTGCAAGGGAGTCTGCTCTTGCATGGCTATTTATGGCCTGGCCCCGGCTAGATCAGTGACAAGGAACAATTTGAAAATGCCGTCTGAATAATCCCTTTAATTGTGAGCAATCCCTTGAACCCTCACACTCACACGATTAGTTTTCAATTTTAAGTTTCACATTGCACGTCACTCAAAAGTACTTAGAACATGTGGGTTAGAGGTTGATCGGAGTCTTTTCACAGAACACACTGAAAGGCTGTTGAGCTGTGCAACATTGTGCACTTAACTGGAAGATGTGCAGACGTGTTCTCGTCTCAAGATGATCCTAGATGGGTGATGGGTTGAGAGTAATGCACATTGCAAGAAGGACGGAGAAAAACATTCGCTAGTTGTGATCGCACATATAAAAAGGATGATTGATATCAGGGTTGGTATTTCAGATTCACATCATTAAGGAATCCTGTGAGGGTATGTTATTCTTGCTACTGAAGATACTTCGATTTTTTTGGGGCCAATATACCGTCTCCCATCAGAGTTTGATTGAAGGGAGTTTGATGTTCTTGTGTAACCCATTTAACAAAAATAGCCTGGGCAAGGCCTGATAGGAGGGCTGGGATTGATTTAATAATCTAATCAGAGAGACGTAGGGGAGATGCACTTATTGTCCACTTTATTTCAGCAGAGATGGCACTTGAGGTCATTCGCTGGGAAGAACAGCCAATCACTTCACAAGACATTCTCTAATTTCCCATCTCACCCCATAATCTCTCCGATCAGGGACACTGCATGGGCCGTGTTGCTGGTTTAATATTTGCTGGTTGATGGATTTGGAGCCTTGTTTCTCACCAATGCCGTTTACCTCTATTTGAAATACTATACAACCTTGTTTTTCGTTGGGACAATATTGATTTCCTAATGGAGCTCAAGGTTGATCAAAAATCCTCTATCCATGAAAGAAATGGGCTGTGATTTTCTCCGCGAAGACAGCGTTTTAACATTATCTAGGACATAATCTCCATCCCGAGTGGCACGCTATTCCATAGCGCACAACTTTTGACCAGAGCCCTGTGGACCCGGGTCAAAAGTAGTTCACTACCTAGGGATAGGGTGCCAATTAGGATACAGCCATGGCCACTCCATATGGAAGCAATAATAGGCCATCGCACATTCTTCTGTAATGTAACATGAGAGCATGTGGTGGATACTATAGTATCCCTGAGTGATTCCATGGAGCATCACAACTGGGTCAAATGGATAAAGCAACTGAGACAGACAAGAAGCTGTCAACATATTGTGGTTATCAAATAACATCTGTCCAAGAGTTGGGAGAGTTGGATTTAGTTATATAGAACATCCATCCTTCATTAACATAACATCATACATAATATGCTATATATAGTATGCATTGTTGAATACAGTGAATAATTACTGTACTGCAAAAAAGTGATATCTAAGCAAGACATATCTTATATTGAGGGATAATTAGCTTATCATTTGAGGTACTTGTGTGTTTTTTCTTACCAAAGCTAAATTATCTAGCATCATTTGCAGACGATTTTGTTTTGCAAGTCATTTATTTTATTTCAATAACTGTTTCAATATATTTTATCTTAATGTGACGACTAAGGTAAAATATCTTGAAAAATATCTTGAAATAAGATACATTTTACGTTTCATATATCGATTTCATATATCAGTTATCATACAAAAAGACTGTATCAAGACATAAAAAACCCTGGATGATACTAAAGGAAATCATACTTTAGTAAACAGTCATTTTGCAGGGATGTCTTATATGGAACAGCTAGTCTTATATGGAACAGCTAGTCTTATATGGAACAGCTAGTCTTATATGGAAGAGCTAGTCTTATATGGAACAGCTAGTCATATACGGAACAGCTAGTCTTATATGGAACAGCTAGTCATATACGGAACAGCTAGTCTTATATGGAACAGCTAGTCTTATATGGAACAGCTAGTCTTATATGGAAGAGCTAGTCTTATATGGAACAGCTAGTCATATACGGAACAGCTAGTCTTATATGGAACAGCTAGTCTTATATGGAACAGCTAGTCATATATGGAACAGCTAGTCATATATGGAACAGCTAGTAGCTAGTCTTATATGGAAAAGCTAGTCGTGTATGGAACAGCTAGTCCTATATGGATTTTGTCATTCTCTACAATATCAGCACAGGGCTTGTTGCTAATGTAGCAGTTTCTGGGCCTAGTTTTTTTGTTATCTGTTCGGATTTCAGCAGTCAGATAGGATTAAATGCATAGAAATAGAATGAATATACCTTGGCATCATTCTCTTGAATGGGGACTCCGGTTCTTTTAATTTTATTTCTATGAATTTAATCCTATTTGAATGACAAAATCTGATCAGATAACTTTTGAAAAACTGGGCACTGTTGATTGACGATTGAATACCACACAATAACTGTAGTTAGAAGCATGACTTCACTGCCTAATCATTGCTTTACTGTTTAAATGCTATTATCACAAGGCTCCTCCTCCTGTTTCACTGCTTAAATGGCTATGATCCCAAGGTTATTCTTAATCACTGTTTTACTGATAAAATGGCTATGATCACAAGGCTCCTCGTTATGATCACTTCCATTCAACATGTCAATATCCAGATTGCACCAAGGATTGCAAAACCATGTAAATTGCAGGTTATCTAGCAGCTGTATCCCAAATGGCAACCCTATTCCCCTATATAGCGTGCTACTTTTGACCAGGGTCAATGGCACTAGCCCTATATGCCATGTGAATTGGGACGCAGCCAAGTTCTGTACATTTTAATTGATGTACTACTACAGAGAGACACCTCTCCTGTGGCAATGGATCAGTCTCCCTAGTCTCCCACAGAGTCTAGCCTCACCATCTCTAATTAAAGCTACTTTTCATTCCGGGCACAGTGGAAGCGCAGGTCCCCATAACAATTAAGGACAGGCTTCCTCCACTGGTCCTCTGTGAGAAGAAAGGGGCCATCCAGGGCACTGATTATCCCTCCACTCTCCCCATTATTGGATTCACTTCTCTGCCTGAATAGAATCCCATATATCGAGCACCAGCAGGGAGAGAGAGGCTGGCAGACCCACACACAATCAAGCATATATCAGACACAAGGAGATAGAGAGGACAAACACATACAGTGCCTTACAAAAGCATTCATCCCCCTTGGCGTTTTACCTATTTTGTTGCATTACAACCTGTAATTGAAGTGCATTTTTTATTTGGATTTCATGTAATTGACATACACAAAATAGTCCAAATTGGTGAAGTGAAATGAAAAAAATAACTTGTTTAAAATTAAAAAGTTAAAAGGTTAAACGGAAAAGTGGTGCGTGCATATGTACGGTATTGCCCTCCTTTGCTATGAAGCCCCTAAATAAGATCTGGTGCAACCAATTACCTTCAGAAGTAACATAATTAGTTAAATAAAGTCCACCTGTGTGCAATCTAAGTGTCACGTGATCTGTTACATGATCTCAGTATATATACACCTGTTGTGAAAGGCTCCAGAGTCTGCAACACCACTAAGCAAGGGGCACCATGAAGACCAAAGAGCTCTCCAAACAGGTCACGGACAAAGTTGTGGAAAAGTACAGATCAGGGTTGGGTTATAAAAAAATATCAGAAACTTTGAACATCAAATGGAGCACCATTAAATCCATTATTAAAAAATGGAAAAAATATGGCACCACAACAAACCTGCCAAGAGAGGGCCACCCACCAAAACTCATGGACCAGGCAAGGAGGGCATTAATCGGAGAGGCAACAAAGAGACCAAAGATAACCCTGAAGGAGCTGCAAAGCTCCACAGCGGAGACTAGAGTATCTGTCCAGAGGACCACTTTAAGCCGAACACTCCACAGAGCTGGGCTTTACGGACGAGTGGCCAGAAAAAAGCCATTGCTTAAGTAAAAAAAATAAACAAACATATGGAAGAAGGTACTGTGGTCAGATGAGACAAAAATTTAGCTTTTTGGTCATCAAGGGAAACGCTATGTCTGGCACAAAGCTAACACCCCTCACCACCCCGAGAATACCATCCCCAGGATATTTTTCATTGGCAGGGACTGGGAAACTGGTCAGAATTGAAGAAATGATGGATGGCACTAAATACAGGGAAATTCTTGATGGAAACCTGTTTCAGTCTTCCAGAGATTCAAGACTGGGACGGGGGTTCACCTTCCAGCAGGACAATAACCCTAAGCAGCTGTAATTGCTGCAAAAGGTGGCTCTACAAAGTATTGACTTTGGGGTGCTGGGGTGAATAGTTATGCACGCTCAAGTTTTCTGTTTTTTTTGTCTATTTTGCATCTTCAAAGTGGTAGGCATGTTGTGTAAATCAAATGATAACCCCCCCCCCAAAAAAAAAAAAATATATTTTAATTCCAGGTTGTAAGGCAACAAAATAGAAAATTGCCAAGGGGGGTGAATACTTTCGCAAGCCATTGTATAGGACCGTGGCCTTCCTTCCATACATTAAATTGTAAGGATGTTTTTGTCTTGCCATACAGTAGTCATTACACCCACTTGATGTTTGGAAGAAATTAAAATGAATCATGTGAATAGCGGCACTTGTTATAAAAAGAAGCAAGCATCTAGTTATTTCTATGTGGGAAAGGGGATGGTGAATCTAGTAGTCGAGTGCTGTAGTAGCTAATACACTGCCCTTTCTTCGTACCCCTGCACATTGACTCGATACTGGTACATACTTCCTGTACTGTATATACCCATGTTATTTTTAATCATTATTTTTATTTGTTATTCAATGTGTATTTATTCCTTGTGTCACTATTTCTTTCTTTTTTCTTTATCTCTGCATTGTGTCATGCCCTGAACTTAGAGATCCTTATTTATTCTCTATGTTTGGTTGGGTTAGGGTGTGACTCGGGTGGGAAAATCTATGTTTTCTATTTCTTTGTTGTTTTGCCGAGTGTGGTTCCCAATCAGAGGCAGCTGTCTATCGTTGTCTCTGATTGGGGATCATATATAAGTTGTGATTTTCCGTTTGGGTTTTGTGGGGTGTTATTTTCTGTTTAGTGTCTGTGCCTGACGGAACTGTTCGCTTTCATTTTTGGATTTGTTATTTTTGTTTGAGTGTTTCTTGTAAATAAAGATCATGAACACTTTCCACGCTGCGCTTTGGTCCACTCTTCCTTCCACCGACGACGAGCGTTACACATTGTTGGAAAAGGACCCCTAAGTAAGCATTTCATAGTTCGTCTACACCCGTTGTTTACGGAGCATTTGACAAATAACATTTGATTTGATTTTGATATGATATTCAGGACACTGGATGTGAAATGTCTCTATCATCACAACCACAGAAGCTGGTGTATAATGGTCCATGAATCGTGTGAGTATTGAGGCTTTTCCAAAGCAGGCATGTCAGAATTGCAATCCTTTCTGTGTTAGTAATTCCCTGATGGTACAGGAGACAAACGGAAAATAGCTGTCTCCATGGTGAGGGGCACTGATCATGCAGTGGCTCCCGAGTGGCGCAGCGGTCTAAGGCACTGCATCTCAGTGCTAGAGGCATCACTACAGACCCTGGTTTGATCCCTGGCTGTATCATAACTGGCTGTGATCGGGAGTCCCATAGGGCGGTGCACAATTGGTCCGGGTTAGGGGAGGGTTTGGCCGGGGTAGGACAGTTAAGAATTAGTTCTTAACTGACTTGCCTAGTTAAATGAAAAATGCTCTACCTCTTAGAGCCACAGCAAGCCCAGTCAGATAACGTTTCCATTAGGCCATTATTTTAAACCATCTCACCCTGTAATGGACTGGCAGCCCTGGTCCCTGTGTGGCTATCTTATCCCCATATGTCCAGAACTGTCTGTCCAGGCCCTGCAGCTGCCCAAAGGTGTGAGCCTGGCTGATTGCTGATGGCTTAGTGTGCCTGCCTCAGAGTGCCTTGCTGCCTACTGCTGTGCAGAGGTGCTGAAGTGTTGCTCAGCCTAACTCAGATTGGGCCCCATGAGGAGTCGTTAATTACACTGGAGTGGTTGCCTTGGAGAGGTTTACTAATGTTTATTTTTTTTAAACTCCCCTTCTCTGATGTGGGCGGGGAAAATAGAAATATACCGTAAAGCAATTAAGTTGTTGCATCGAAATGTTACATACAAATTATGCAAATGATCTTTGAGACAGTTATACAGCCATGTACGGCCTCTATAAACCAAATTAGTGTGAAATCGTTTGTTGTCAAGAGATTTGTTGTCCCGGCCCCAGTGTTATCTGGACTTCATCCATAGCCTAACCCCTAGCCCTGACCTAACACCTACAGTATAATGAGCCTATTATTGAGCCATGGTTAAAAGCGCTGCCAGCTTCCTAGTAGCAGATATTAGGGTCTGGGTCCCAAATGGCACTCTATTCCCTATATTGTGCACTACTTTTGACCAGGAACTAGATTCCTATAGGCCCTGGTCAAATGTGGTGCACTATATAGGGAATAGGATGCCATTGTGGATGCATTCCCAGTAGATTAGAGATAAGAAGGAAGACACACTGGAGCCTTAAAAGTTTCAACAGAAAGGTTTAATCAACAACAAATGTATTGTTGTTCACAGTTTTATTCATACGCATCATCGCCAATAACAAAATGCGTGATTCCATCTAGCCTTTTTTTAAACATTTTTATTGCTGCTTTTTATTTTACAAAAATGTACGAACAGGTAACATACATCACTTTAGACCAATAAAGGTACAGTGTAACAGTTCAAAGTTGAAACACAATCTGTAGTACATTCCTATTGTAGTACCATGCACATAAATATAACCTACAGTAGGTCAAAATATAAACAATAAATATATATGGAGTTAATTCAATTAGAGTCTGAATGCCAAACAAACAATAGGCATAGATATGACAGTGTTCAAGCATTGATATAGTTTCAACATAAAAACAAATGAAACAGAGTAATAATCTCTCGTGTACAGTAATGTCCATTAGGTCATTTGTGGGTTTGTGTTGATGGGAGAGCTGATGAACCTCATAAACCCCAAGAAAGCATTACGTATTTCATTGATATTTCTAAACAGCGCACAGCAATGCCTTCAAATACATAACCATGCCACGTTTTACATTTCAATGGGGCTTTCAAGTTTTACAGCATGTTAGAAAAATAACTGGTTCTGTATGTACAGTTACTATGATGATTGACAGCGTTAGTTATTTACAGTACACATGTCAGCTGCTCCAGGTCGACAATCCATTGAAGAACAAATAGTTGTTCCACTTTCTTAAAGGAGCTAACACGTTGCCCATATCAAGCCATTTTGTGTGCGTCCATATTAGTGCACTACTATGAGACCTGGCCAATAGTAGTGTGATCTATAGGGAATAGGGTACGATTTAGGATACACATGTTTGACTGATGATCAAAATGGTACAGTAAAGTGGTTAAATAATATGATTAGTTTATATACCATTTATACTGTTGACATCGTTCATATTGATTTATTCACTAATGCTCGATGTTTCGGAGATCTTTATACTAAATGACTCATTTTCACAATAGCTTAATTCAATCAACTAGAAACTTGATATTCAGTCAACATTCTAAAAGAATTCACTACCTTTATGTCTTCGGGTCATTTTTGCTTTATGTTTCGATCGGGCAAAAGATTTGCCATAAAGAATCGTGCTAATGATTATGTAAACTATGATAATATAAGTGATGAACATGATGTATACATTTTAAGGAAACCTTAAAACAGACAAATGTATCCCAAATAAAATATAACAAATAAATAATCCAACATTACGGGGAGCTAACAATGATATTAGAATAAAAAAAAATCCTAAATATTTCTATGTAAAAATGGTCAAAAGAAATAACTGCATTCTGTGATATACTCCACTTATTGAGGGAAAGCAAACTGATTTTCTTGGCAGCTACATGCATCCATACATGAGTTCTGTATCACCTCCAATGTTTTGAGTTTTTACATCCTCTTAATGTACCCATCAACAACAACGAGGCATGTGCACAGGTAGGGGTATACCTATGTCAGACCCCTGGGACTTTTCCCTTCCACTCTATTGGGTGGTCACTCATTCTTTTTTTTGTATACAGTTCTTGTGGTTGTTGTTCTGAACCCACTGCCCCCAAGTGTCAAGTTCGCCACCCACCCACCCATCGGTTGGTCTGCCCTGTACGGAGCTCACGTGCACCTGGTTGTGCATTTTACCCAGACTACCCTGTACGGATATTGTGCATGCCCGGTATCCAAACATGCATGGCTTGTGATGCGGCTCACCAGTCGAGTGGGTGTAGCAAGCTATCTAGTTTAAATATTAACAGTACTGCCACACCATAGCAGCATAACATTTGATTAACACTTGATATCGCTTGATTTACATCATCATCAATATTCGGTCTGGTTGGCTGATATGCAGCAGCAGTTCATCATTTATTTCCTCATAGAATCATAGCCACGGGAAGGGTGCTGGAGGTTCTGCAGGACACCTGAAATTGAAATACATTTGGCAACGTTCTAGAATTACTGCTGTCTGTTCAGAAATAATTCAGAATAGCCTACTGCACCAAGAGTAGGCCTATAATTTAGCCACAAAGGATCAATATGACTTTTTTTAATTTAAATTGCTTAGCTGTGGATTGTGTGTAGCCCAGTCATAGTCTACAGTCAGATTTGCAGCGCGTTCCTGTCTGTGAACAGCATATACAATTGCGGGAAACACAGGCTGGAAAGCAAATGGCTCCTGCTGAAAAGAGAATACTCAAATCTGTCTGCTGTAGGCTACCACAACATTTTATTAACTTGCAAATAGGCCATTTGAGCAAACATTATTTACAAGAGAGGGATCAGCTTTTAGCACGAGTGCATCAGCCATTGCCGGTGAGTGAGCGGCGCATCATTGGGTGAGTCAATGACACTGGAAAGCTTTTTTAGGACTATAATGTCCTCCCCCATATAGTAAATATGTGTGTCTCCACACACCTAGGCCCAGGCTATTGATGACAGTTGTTTTTATTGAGCTCAGATTCTGTTTGTCAGGGTCATTTGTGCGGAATTAAAAAAGATTCTGCCAAAGTCTCCAGTCATGTAAATTTACATAGATGACATGCATTTATAAAAAGGCCCAATTGTTTTCGGACACTACGTTACTCAAATTTTTTCCCCATGTGTGCAGCTTCTGTAAGCACCTCTACTCTACTGCTCTATGCCACTAGGGAAATGTCCAGAGAGGACATATGAATAAAAAACTATTCCCTCGTTATGTCGAGAATCACAACTTATTTCTCTCATGATCACTACATAACAAAAGTAGTTTTTTTCAAGATCACAAGACCATTTTCTCATGATCACGTCATAACAAAAGTTGTTTTGTCGAGATCACGAGATCACGTGGACGTATTGATGATAGATGGACAGTATGGTTGAGGCTTATGTTAGTTAGCTAGCTAAGTTAGCTAGTTAAATTAGGTATTGGGGGGGGCTTAGCTAGCTAGTTTATACATTAAGGTTACTCTGCAGCATAGAGAGAGAGTATTAACTCTACAGTTAGAGTTATCGTAGCTTTCTAGAATGATTGTCAAACCACTTGATGAACTTAGGACTGCCAGAGCATCTAGCTAGCTGACGTTACGGGCTGGTATAGCGTTAGCTAATCGTAGCTAGTAAGCTATATAAACTTGCAAACAATGAAAAAGTCCACAGATATCTCTTTCTTTAAGAAGAGTAGTACAGGGGAGACTCAGCTGACAGGGGAGCAGCAGCAGAGGGTTAACGTTAGTGAGGATGCAGTCGAAGATGATGATGATAACATCATTGAGCAAGCCAATGAACAGGCGGAGGCAGCAAGAGAGCATGACAGAACAGAGGCAGAACATGACAGCGACGAACAGGCACAGGCAGCATCAGTGACAGAGCACAGTAAGAACAACAGACGGCAGCATGGCACGAAAGTGCAGAACAGGCAGCAACAACAGTTTCTCATGTTATAATTATTATTGTTATAAAATCAGAATAACTGATTTTGCCTCGTTTCATCCGAGATATATCCCAGTCAAGAGCAGAGAGGCCCAAACAGCCACATCTGATGTTTTTCGCTCGAACCCTTCGGGGGGATAGCATATGGGGCTTCATGAAAGAGTGGTACAGTAAGCATACAGTGCCTTGAGAAAGTATTCACCACCCTTGGCATTTTTGCTATTTTGTTGCCTTACAACCTAGAATTAAAATGGATTTTTAGGGGGGTTGTATCATTTAATTTACACAACATGTCTACCACTTTGAAGATGCAATTTTATTTATTTATTGTGGAACAAACAAGAAATAAGACAAAAAAAACTGAACTTGAGCGTGCATAACTACCCAAGTCAATACTTTGTAGAGCCACCTTTTGCAGCAATTACAGCTGCAAGTCTCTTGGGGTATGTCTCTATAAGCTTGGCACATCTAGCCGCTGGGATTTTTGCCCATTCTTCAAGGAAAAACCGCTCCAGCTCCTTCAAGTAGGATGGGTTCCGCTGGTGTACAGCAATCTTTAAGTCATACCACAGATTCTCAAATTGGATTGAGGTCTGGGCTTTAACTAGGCCAATCCAAGACATTTCAATGTTTCCCCTTAAACCACTCAAGTGTTGCTTTAACAGTATGATTAGGGTCATTGTCCTGCTGGAAGGTGAACCTCCCAACACCTCTTAAATCTCTGGAAGACTGAAACTGTATCCTGAAACCTGTAGTTAGCACCATCCATCATTCCTTCAATTCTGATCAGTTTCCCAGTCCCTGCAGATGAAAAACATCCCCACAGCATAATGCTGCCACCACCATGCTCCACCATGGGGATGGTTTTCTCGGGATGATGAGAGGTGTTGGGTTTGCACCAGACATAGCGTTTCCCTTTACTCTCATCTGACCAGATTACCTTCTTCCATGTATTTGGGAAGTCTCCCACATACCTTAGAGCACCAAACATGTTTGCTTACCTTTTTCTTTAAGCAATGTTTTTTTTTCTGGCCACTCTTCCATAAAGCCCAGCTCTGTGGAGTGTATGGCTTAAAGTGGTCCTATGGACAGATACTCCAATCTCCACTGTGGAGCTTTGCAGCTCCTTCAGGGTTATCTTTGGTCTCTTTGCCTCTCTGATTAATGCCCTCCTTGCCTGGTCCATGAATTGTGGTGGGTGGCACTTTTTTTTATAACCCCACCCTGATCTGTACCTCTCCAACTTTGTCCCTGACCTGTTTGGAGAGCTCCTTGGTCTTCATGGTGCCCCTTGCTTAGTGGGGCCTTTCAGAGCAGGTGTATATATACTGAGATCATGTAACAGATCATGTAACACATAGATTGCACACAGGTGTACTTTATTTTACTATGTGACTTCTGGAGGTAATTGGTTGCACCAGACTTTATTTAGGGGCTTCATAGCAAAGGGGTTGAATACATATGCACACACCACTTTTCCGTTTTATATTTTGTAATTTTTTTCATTTCACTTCACCAATTTGGACTATTTTATGTATGTCCATTACATGAAATCCAAATAAAAATGCATTTACATTACAGGATGTAATGCAACAAAATAGGTAAAACGGCAAGGGGGATGAATACTTTTACAAGGCACTGTAAATGGCTGGAATACTCTGACTAAAGACTGTCTACTTCTATGCCTGCCGGCACTTCAGTCTCCCCTCAGGTGATTCGGTGTTTACAATCTGAAGAGGGGTTAAGAAATTAGAAAAAAGCAACTTACAAAGATGAGGGATTTGTAGGCCATGCCCAATCAGAATAACATGCTATGTTAACATGGGCAGAATATGAAAAGCCGACTGCAATCAAATGCTCTCTCTCAGCCATCCTTAAATGCAGAGTATGATAAAGTAGTGAGGGAAAATAAAGTACATTTAAAACTGTTGGAGAAACCCTGCTCCTCACAGCTATGCAAAACCTTACACAGAGAGCACATAAAGAAACGGAAGGTCAGAATAAAGGACATTCCCTCTCTATTATGGAACTGCTAGCCAAGCATGATCACACAGTCAAAAGAAAAATGAAGTCAAAGAAATACTTTGGGCATAGTACACAAAACAAAATAATTGATTGCCTGGTCCGAAATGATCTGCACCTCAATAATTAGTGAAGTTGCACAAAGTGAGGCTTTCAGCATTATGGTTGACGAGATCAAAGACATTAGCAAGAAGGAACAGATGTCCTTAGTATCGAATTGCAATTACAATGGGTCAATATGTGAACGTTTTTTCACCTTTGAAGCAGCAGAGCGTCTGGATGCTGCAGCACTTTCACCGAAATTTGTACAATTACTGCAGAAGTATGGCCTTGACTACAGAAACCACCTAGTAGGGCAAGTATATGATGGTGCCTCTGTCATGAGCGGAAACAACACAGGTGTGCCAGCACCCATTAAATCAGAGTCCCCATTAGCCTTGTATGTTCACTGCAATGCACATTGCTTAACTGTAGTATTAGTTGACGGTGTGAAATGCATCCCTGAAGCATATTGTTTCTTTTCTCTTTTGCAGAAAATGTATGTCTTTGGGTCAGGGTCACATGTGCCACAAAGGTGGCAAGAGGTACAGAGGGAGATGTTTCAGGGGGCCCCGAGAGAGTTACAAAGGCTGATAGAGACACGGTGGGCATGTAGGTACAATGCTTGCAAGACCGTGAGGGCACAGACTGCCAGCCATCATACAGACTACTGAAAGAAATATCTGAAGAGAGAAATGGTGACAGAGCCGTAGAGGCAAGAGCTCTATTAGCCCAAATAGATCTAGTTTATTGGCCTCCTTGTAACAGTCACCAATGTTTTTGGTGAGATTAAACATCTGTCAGACATTTTACAGTCCCCACAACTCAAATTTGGGCACGGCTGTTACCCTTGTTGATTCTCTTGTTGACACCTTGAACATTGATACATTGGATGTTGCACCTCCAGGCCATCCCAGGGCGTCAGGTCACACCAAGCTCTAGGCTTGATGGGCATCACATTCCCACTCCAATAGTTCAAAGTCCGGTCAACACAGATAAGGAGTCATTTCCAATTGTTGATGTGCTTCTCTCTGAGGTGAAGAGAATATTTCCTCAAGAAAATTGTTTCATCATGCAAGGGATGCAAGCCTTGAATCTCTGCAGTCACACATTTTGTGAGAAAAATGTAGTGTTTCCATTTGCCTCACAATACAACTGCAGCACTGAGGATCTGGAATATGAGATCCCTCAGCTTAAGCGAATTCTTGTTAGAAAGCAAACTAGTGGCTTGGAAACACCAACCCGTTTAAAAGAGCTCACAGTCTTCCTTGAGCCATTTAGGGAGGTGTTCCACAAGATGTTTAAACTGCAAAATAACACTTGCATTGTGAGCACTGTAGCATGTGAGCACAGTTTTCCAAGACCGTCTTGAGAAATACAACGAGTGACGAGCGATTGAGCAATTTGGGGGTGTAGAGTCAAGAAGAGCGAGGGCCATAAATCTTGAGGATTTTGTGGATGTGTTTGCCAAAAGACACAGCAACAGGCAAATAAATCTGTATTGAAAATAATGTAGCCTAATAAAGCAGGGATATGAATAGGTTGTGAGTAGGCTATAGTAAAATGTATATTGTTGTCCATAATTATGTTTTTTGTTTTGTTTTTCATTTTTGGACATATTTCATATTTTTGTTTATAACAAGACACAGCAACAGCCAAATAACGCTGTATTGAAAATAATTGTAGGCGTCTCTGTGGCGTTTTTAAACCTGAGTAGGCTTGTTCCCAGTAAATGTTTTGCTCCTTGCAATCAATGTACTGATTTCAAATTAAAGCTGTATATTTGTCTTTCTAAGGAAAAGGGCAACTAGCCCATTTGAAGAACAATCGCCTAGCACATGTATATACAGATACAGAACACATTAAAACAGGATTGTTGTGGAACTTAAAATGTTAACTGTACTGGTATTAGTCTATGCACATCAGATAAATAGTAACATTTAACTGTGAAATAAGAAACCAAAGTATATCAGTATGCGATTCCTTAACTCTAATATTGACAGTTTCCAACTAGCCTATATACTACAACAGCATAATAGAATTCCTGAAATTCAGTTACGGCTTTTGGTTTTGGTGTGCCACCCCAAGATTTTCAGTGGCCCCAACTGGCCACCCACCCCTATGAACAATTTCTGGGGGCGCCACTGATTGTGCGTCTGAACAAATGAATGGGTGATGCGTGGTTCTTCCGATTATCTCGTGATCTCGACAAATCAACTTTTGTTATATAGTGAACGTGAGAAGTTGTGATCGCGACATAGAAGGGAATTCTTTGTTTTGATTAATATGTCCCCTCTTGACTTCCGTAATGCAATGCTTTATTATAAAGGTGATTAAAAAAAAAATAATCTCATGAGTTCCGGTACTTCAGAGTTCCACTGTTCACCCCTCTCTCTCGCACTCACTTTTTGCTCCGGCACCTCAAGATTGACAAATTAAGTACTGAACACAGGTAGTATAGAATCTGGCTAACCACCATATACTAAAATATCCACACAAACCACCAGCCAGCCAGCAATACACTGAGTGTATAAAATATTAGTAACACCTGCTCTTTCCACGACAGACTGACTAGGTGAATCCAGATGAAAGCTATGATCCCTTATCGAGGTCACTTGTTACATCCACTTCAATGAGTGTAGATGAAGGGAAGGAGACAAGTTAAAGAAGGATTTTTAAGCCTTGAGACAATTGAGACATGGATGGTGTATGTGTGCCATTCAGAGGGTGAATGGGCAAGACAAAATATTTAAGTGCCTTTGAACGTGATATGATAGTAGGTACCAGGCGCACCGGTTTGAGTGTGCCAAGAACTGTAACGTCGCTGGATTTTTCACGCTCAACAGTTTCCTGTGAGTATCAGGAATGGTCCACTACCCAAAGGACATCCAGTCAACTTGACACAACTGTGGGAAGCATTGGAGTCAAAATGGGCCAGCATCCGTGTGGAACGCTTTCGGCACCTTGTAGAGTCCAAGCCCTGGCGAATTGAGTCAAAATGTGTGCAACTCAATATAAGTAAGGTGTTCCTAATATTTTGTACACTCAGTGTACATCACGTTAGATTATATATATTATATTATGTAGTTATTATTTAAGAGCATTGAAGATGAATCACAATTTGTAAAAAATAATAGATGTAGCTAACTAGCAGATTTACATCAATCATCAACATCCCTCTTTTCCCGATGTCAATCATGTCTTTCGGAGGCACTGTAGCTAACTAGCTCGCTTACAATTTGTGATGGGTGAGTGTGTTGCTGAAATAAATAGGCCTATGCTCAAAAATGTTTGTTATTAATTTTGAGATCTGAATTATGAAAGTCTTATATTTGGGGTGAGAGGGGGTTGGGTGGGGGGCTTTGTTCATTTTGAGCACCTGCTCCCTGAAAGATCTGTGCATGGCACTGACAACAACCCTTACCCTTAGACCCTTCATCCTCAGATTTACAGGTGGTTCTGACATAAATATGAATTGGGGGTGTCCAATATCACAGAACAGAATAATTGACCTTGCAGGGTTGCACTTTAAACAAAACACTTATGTACAGAGCCAGAGTAGATTGTCCATGAGGCCCCACAGACGCATACTACAACGCTCTGACTAGGAAATGCTATCCTGCTACTGGTGCTTCTGCTGTACTAAAGTCTGAACTCTGACCTCACACATGACCAGCCCTGAGAGCTATCAGACATATACAGTATCACTGATTCCAGCTTCCTCCACGTGTAAAAGTGTTAGTCACCGTCACTACAGACGCGCCCAGATGATTCAACCATACAGAGAGATCTGGCTGAGAGTGTGCCGGTCAACCTCTGGGCAATCACTTTGTGTAATATTGACTGAATGGGAGGAGCAGCATCTCAGATAAAGCCCTTGCAGAGCCTCAGAAGCCCCATAATAAAATACTACAGGCTGCTGCCTGCCTGCTTCTTCCCCACCCGCGAGTGCTGAAGGAGGCAGGAACACGTGCATGACAAAAGACACCTGGTGGAGCGAGGTGAGGTCGTGGCCAGTTTAGGTGGGGGCGAGTCTGGCCGGTGTGGTGGTGAGTGAATGTGGAGGTCCTACTCCTGGGTCAGATCAGAGCGTCAGCGTCATGTTGCGGAGGAGCCACTGCTGGGAGCGGCTGCCTGTGCAGTCTCTCAGGGTGGGCACCATCTTGTCCTCCTCAGTAGGCATGTCCAGACATTGGTTACTGTTGACATGCAGCAAGGTCAGCCGCTGGGGAGAGAGGTGCAGGCAGAAACAGGCACACACACACACAAACAAACAAACACACACACACAAACACACGGGTGAATGAGCATTACGCACTAAACACATGGGCACTGCAAAAAGTGAGCCGAGATTCTGGCCTCTGCTCCACCTGCAGCCAGAGAGATGGTTTCTGGGTAGATTAGATTACAGATGAGCACCACTTCAACATATTTTAAAATTGATGTTTTCCACCCACTCATACAGATTTTGCAGTATCTTCCCCAGCAGCTTGTATGTGGATTACACTTCATTTACAGAAACGTCATCACTGGGTATTGAAATGATGCATACTTGTGTTCGGCCAAATAAGTGTCAAACCTTTCAAAATAAATGTTGTGATTAAAAAAAACAGATGCTCCTGAATGTACCCAAGGACTTTCACCTCAGGAGGATTCGTTTGGTAGAAATCAATCTTTTGAGTGCCGTCACAATGATGCCTGTATTCCCCACGTCGATACCTAAGCCCCAAAACGAATGGCAAGGAGAGGAGACATAAAAGCTCTTAATTAACCACTTATGGCCACTCTCTCTCTCAGAGGTAATGTACTTAGCCAGTTTATACCTCCGTTGGCGGTCGTTACTCTTGTCATAATGACCATACAGAGTGCAGACGGCAGAATCCAATTCTTACCGTTATGGCCGCGTTTTACTTCTTAAGGACGGAAAATGCAATTCTCTTTCCAAGAGCCATGACATACATTGTAAAACGACATAAAAAAAGTATGTAGGTCTGTGAGGGGGGGGGGCAACAGCCCAACCAGTAGTGTAACCCGTCAGAACAGATTTTCCCATTATGAATCTCCAGCTCATTGTGTGTTGTGTTTTCTTCTTGTTATCACCATTTCAATTAAATTCAGGCCAATTTCTCTCATGAGATGACCTATTGGTAACGGAGAGGGATTCCCCCCCCCCATTTACACCTTGTGTTCTGGCCTGTAAGCCCGTGGCATATGAGGCTGATTCTCTTGTTCTTCTCACATACTCAATTTCACACGGACAGATTCTGTGAGAGGGGCCATTGATTTGAAAATCAATAGGTAGGCTACTGAGAGGAGATGGGAGGAAATGGTTGGGAATCAGACCGACTTGAACGGTGTCAGGTGCTGCAGGTGTGTGTGTGTGTTCATGTGATACAGCTCTGTGTGCGTTGGGACACCAGTCGTCGTGCAGAGCCATTGTAGAAGTACAGTAGAGAATGCTCAATCTGCAATCTGTCCCTCCTTGTGTACCGTACAGTAGAATAGCAATCAGATGAGCTCGCAACTTTAAGATAATAGAGTGTTTGGCATCAATAGCTAAACTTTTAATAGGAAGACAGACTATTTTATGTTCTTTTGGCACATCATTCACACATCCCAGGAGGTGTTTTCCAAAACAATGTGTGACTGGTACACACTAAATCCAAGTGACACCTTGAGACCAATGAGACCAATGAGGATTGATTTTGTATTATAGGTTGACAGAATGCTAGAATCCTTATTCCCCATTCCTATTGCTTAAGGGTTTGATTAAATGCAATGAGTTTCCTTCCAGGCAGTTTTTCCTGGCCATTGTGCTCTCACCACAGCTTTGCTCTTTGGGGTCTAGGCTGGGTTACTGTAAAGCACTTAATGAATTAATACATTTTCCTGCAGTGTAACTGAGAGGCATAAGCATTGTTACCGCCAAGTTAAATGAAAAATCATTAGTAATATGAGGTTTTAGTAATAATCAATAAATGAAAACAGCACATGACTAAGAACACACTGATTCAACAATATACAATGGTTCATACGTAGACTTTGCAGCAATGATTGTCTTTGACTTTGAGGCAGTAGCGGTGCGTGGGTCAAATCACCAGGGAAGCCAATCCAGAAAAAGAAGCCATATTAAAACCTGTGTGTTGTGAAAACTGCGTTGTTTGCTCTATAATCTGCTCTATAACACCGTGATATATAGGCCTAAGGCCGAGACAATAAGACGACGCAGTGGCAGAATAAATTCTAATAATACACATTTGTTTCATTACAAAACCGGAGAGCAACATTTATCTGGGGAAGTTCACATAAAAAAAATATTGCATGTAACAAACAGTTACATGACCTACAGCATGGTCAAGTAAGTTAATGTTTATGACATTTTCAGACTACTAAACAGCTATTGAGTTAGAGTTACGGCAAGTCGTAAAGAAAACAGGAGCTGCCTCCACTACTCCAGCACCATTTTAACTTCAACATTTCAACATCTAATCACCTATGCTTTAGTCTAGGACAGTGACAACTAAAAGATACCAAAAACTATTCAGTCCAATCAACGTAAGCTAAATATGATGTGGCTGTCCATGGTACTGATTTTTGTGTGAGTGTGAGTGCATGCAAGTAGAAAAAACATGTTGACTCACCCTACTTACAGAGAAACGGTAATGCCATCCCCCTCTTTCATGTTGCCTAAACGGTCTATGACTCTGTCATACAGTACACACTTTTTAGTTTTTGTTGTCCTAAGCTACCAGGCTAAAATACTTGCTCGCTAGCCTAACTTATTTTCATGGTCAACGATACGCCAGGCCAGCTAGTTAACATTAGCCTACTACATCTAGCTACATGTTGAACTTCCATCTTCTCAGGCCAGGGGCACAATGTATGAATTTATGGTTGGATCAGAATTGCCATCATAATCCTTGGCAGTACGAAGGCTTATGTAAAACCACATGTTCCTATCTCCAACGGTGGTTAATTTAGGAAAGGGATGAGGACAACAACACAACAATTTTTTTCTGTCAATAAGGATGTTTGGCTTGTGATGTGATTGGTCTTAAATCAAATCCAAACTGGCTTCCCTTGACACTTTTTTTTGGTGCGCCAGGACCATTCACAGCTGAGCTCACGTAGTTTAGCTCAATGCTGATTGGCTATTATTTTACATATTTTTATAAAGTGAGGCCAAATGCTCGCTGGCTTCCCTTGCATTCAATGCTACGGGCGGCAACAATGTCATACACTTTCTGACCAGACAGCTTCAGATAGACACTCTACACATACTGAGACAGAGGGGCGCTGTTTTGTTCGTTCGAATGCTTTCTCCAATGAGATACATACAGCCTCTTGTGAATTGATTTTTTTTTAATGAAAGACAGAGAAAGCCCTTTTTTTTAAATTACTTTTTTTGGGGAAGCCTGGCTTCCCTTGGCATCCATGAATACACCACCACTGCTTTGAGGTAAGTTTGTCCTGAAGCTGTATTGGAAAGTATTCACACCCCTTGACTTTCCCAACATTTTGTTGTGTTACAGACTGAATTTTAAACGGATTAAATGTCACTGGCTTACACACAATACCCCATAATGTCAAAGTGGAATTATGTTTTTAGAAATGTTTACTAAAAAGCTGAAATGTCTTGAGTCAATAAGTATTCAACCCCTTTTTTATGGCGTGTAAAATGTGCTTAACAAGTCACATAATAAGTTGCATGGACTCACTCTGTGTGCAACAATAGCGTAACATGAGTTTTGAATGACTACCTAATTTCTGTACCCCACACATAAATGTATCTGTAAGGTCCCTCAGTCTAGCAGTGAATTTCAAACACAGATTCAACCACAAAGACCAGGGAGTTTTTCCAATGACTAGCAAAGTAGGGCACCTATTAGTAGGGTAAAAAAGAGAAAAGGCAGACATTAAATATCCCTTTGAGCACGGTGAAGTTATTAATTACACTTTGGAAGATGTATCAATATACCCAGTCACTTCAAAGATACAGGCATTCTTCCATACTCAGTTGCCAGAGAGGAAGGAAAATGCTCAGACATTTAACCATGAGGCCAATGATGACTTTAAAACAGTTACACAGTTTAATGGCTGTGATAAGAGAACTGAGGTGGGAACAACAACATTGTAGTCACTCCACAATACTAACCTAAATGACAGAGTGAAAAGAAGGAAGCTTGTTCCAAATAAAATATTCCAAAACATGCATCCTGTTCGCAATAAGGCACTAAAGTAAAACTGCAAAAAATGTGTCATAGAAGTTAACTTTATGAACCTAAACTGCACTCAACGAGCTGTATAAAGCCATAAGCAAACAAGAAAATGCTCATCCAGAAGCGGTGCTCCTAGTGGCCAGGGACTTCAATGCAGGTGTCATGACTCTCCTGGTTGAGGATCCAAGGCCTCAGATCAGCTTGGCAAATGGCTGACAGATAGCCATACCCATCTCTATCCCACAGAAGAGGAGAGGGGGGCTGGGACAGTTTTATGACACCTCACGCCAATCGTAAATCTTATGCAGCAGAGAACTCTTGCCTGCTCTTCAGTATCAACCAAAGGAATGCCTTTGTCTAGAGAGACTGTTACCCGCTCAAAAAGTGAATATTGGAACAATATTTCTAAGATAGGAATGTTAGGAATGGTCAGTGGGGATCTAAAGAATAATCATGTCATATTGTTGTTCATTTTGTGATGTCATTAAACTGTATAACAAATACTGTAACTTGAAGAGCTTTCACACTGTATGTCAGGTTTACATCCTTTACGTTGTGTAGGAAATATGAAGAACAATGAAACTGTTTTTAATTAAGATAGGAATGTGATTTTATTTTTCGAACGAGATCATAGTTTTCATGTGTCTTGCACATTAACCAAGCCACGCCCCGAATGAGGTCAGAAGAGCGTGTCCGTGTGATGGAACCGTCCTTTTCGACCAGAGTGCTTAAAAGGACTCGCTAAGAATTAACATATCAGACCAGCAAGCTCGAAGCGTGAGCTAAACGTTACAAATGCTTAACTCCCAGACCAGAAAGCGTGCAGCTGTGGCTACACGTTGAAATTGTTGGAAACTCAAATTCAACACGAGGTGTAGAAGAGAAATTCACTTTACACACAGCTGTGCATGTAAAGTGATCTAGAACCTTGACTATCTACCCGAGGCAGAAAAGAGGCGAAAAGCTCACCTCAGAAAATCAATGGTACATCTGATTAGCTGTCTTCCGTCAGATATCGAGAAAAGTGAATCTAAATGACTATCCTACTACAATCATCATCATTGGAGACCAGACCACTAAGAAGAAAGACATTGTGACCTCTGGTGGACAACCAAAGCCTTACACCTATCGAGCCAATCCCCATAAAAGGATTGATTGGTTTCAACAGAGAGACGACAAACAAAGACATCTACACGTAAATACATTGCATTTCTTACCCAAATGAGCGGTGGCTTGTGTGTAAGGTCTATGGTTACTGTGAGCGTAGTTTCCAACTGTACGATAAATGTCCCTTTTTCCCTATCTCTATTTTCCCCATCCCCTTTTCCATCTCTGTATAATAAGCCGTCATATCTTGTCAGTCCACTAGGGACATTTGCATGTGTATGTGTATTCTGTGTTATTATTAAGTTAGTTAGTAAATAAATCCTTAAATACATTTGTGTAGAACTGAAATAATGAGAAAAGGATGGGGTTCTTGCGGATTCAAGAAGTCTGCGAAGTTCAGAATGAGACTGATATGAGGTAACGATTAATAAACGACTGCTATCGACATATCTTATAAATATCCTCTTGAGTTTAATTCGGGAGATGATAACTCATTAAACAACTTATTTTGTGGTGGCCCAAATTCCTACTTAGTTAATTGTTACATGATTAATTTAATCAAGTAACAATTAAATATAGTTGGTTGATTCGATAAATAAAAATCATCACATTAATCAAAGTCACGTCACGACACAGGCAAACTTAAATCTGTTTTACCTCATTTCGAACAGCATGTCACATGTGCCACCAGAAGAAGAAAAACCACCTTTACTTCACACACAGACACACATACAAAACTCTCTGCATTTGGCAAATCTGACCATAATTCTATCCTCCTGATTCCTGCTCACAAGCAAAAACTGACTCGCTCAATACTGAAGTGGTCAAATGAGACGAATGCTACGCTAAAGGACTGTTTTCCTAGCACAGACTGTGATTCATCCAATGGCATTGAGGAGTATACAACATCAGTCACTGGCTTCATCAATATGTGCATCGATGACGTCGTCTCCACAGGTACCGTACGTACATATCCCAACCAGAAGCTGTAGAATACAGGCAACATCCGCACTGAGCTAAAGGCTAGAGATGACGCTTTCAAGGAGTGGGACACTAATCTGGACGCTTTTATGAAATTTCTCTATGCCCTCAGACAAACCATCTAACAGGAAAAGCACCAGCTGTTCCGGATGACTCTGTGATCACACTCTCCGCAGCCGATGTGAGCAAGACCTTTAAACAGGTCAACATTCACAAGGTGGCGGATGGATTATCGGGATGTGTACTCAGAGCATGCGCGGACCAACTGGCAAGTGTCTTTACTGACATTTTCAACCTCTCCCTGGCCGAGTCTGTAATACCTACATGTCCCTGTGCCCAAGAACGCCAAGATAACCTGCCTTAAATGACTACCGCCCCATAGCACTCACATCTGTAGCCATGAAGTGCTTTGAAAGGCTGGTCATGGCTCACATCAACAACATCATCACGGAAACCCTTGTCACTAATTCGTGGACTACAGGAAAAGGATAGCTGAAGACACCCCCATTCACATCGATTGGGATGCAATGTAGCGAGTCGAGAGCTTCAAGTTCCTTGGTGTCCACATCACCGACAAACTATCATGGTTCAAACACACCAAGACAGTCGTGAACAGGGCACAACAATGTCTACTCCCCTTCAGGAGACTGAGAAGATTTGGCATGGGTCCCCAGATCCTAAAGAAGTTATACAGCTGCACCAACGAGAGCATCATGACCGGTTGCATCACTGCCTGGTATGGCAACCGTTCGGCATCCGACCATAAGGTGCTACAGAGGATACTGGCCATCTGGCCCAGTACATCACTGGGGCCAAGTTTCCTGCCATCCAGGACCTCTATACTAGGCGGTGTCAGAGGAAGGCCCACTTTAAAAAAAAGACTCCAGCCACCCTAGTCATAGGCTGTTTTCTCTGTTACCGCACGGCAAGCAGTACCGGAGTGCCAAGTCTAGTTCCAAAAGGGTCCTTAACAGCTTCTACCCCCAAGCCATAAGACAGCAGAACAATTAATCAAATGGCTACCCGGACTATTTGCAATGACCCCCCTTTAGTTTAGTTTTTTTTACACTGCTGCTACTCGCTGTTTATTATCTATGCATAGTCCATTTACCACTACCTACATGTACATATCACCTCTATTACCTTGACTAACCTGTACCTCCGCACATTGACTCGGTACTGGTACATAGACTGGTATATAGGCTTGTTACTGTTATTTTACTTGTTTTACTTTAGTTTATTTAACTATTTTTCTTCAGATTGCATTGTTGCTTAAGGGCTTGTAAGTAAGCATTTCACGGTAAGGTTTACACTTGTTGTATTCGGCACATGTGACAAATTCAATTTGATTTGATTTATTTGATATGTCCTGAATGCAAAAGGCATTATGTTTAGGGAAAATGGTGGTGTCTGCATTATGTTATGGGTATGCTTGTCATCGGTAAGTACTAGGGAGTAAAAAAAAATCAAATGGAATAGAGCTAAGTACAGGCAAAATCCTAGAGGAAAACCTGGTTCAGTCTGCTTTCCAACAGACACTGGGAGACAAATTCACATTTCAGCAGGACAATAAGATAAAACAAAAGGCCAGAATTTTTTAAGATATCAGGAAGAACTACATAAGTGTTGCTAATGCTCTCCACTTTCTGGAGGACCGAGTTTTGACATCAGTGGAATGCTAAGTGGAAGCAGAGTATGCTAACTAAGGAGATAGGGACTATTTGAAGAATATAAAATATAAATATAGAATAAAAAATATTAATCAAATATCATCCAACTCGGAATTGTATATCAGGAACTCGGGCCACTTTCTAGAGCTACAACCTGAAGATCAATGACATCATCATGATTAGACCTAGTTTTTTCAGTTCCCAGTTGTCTTGAAAGCACCATAAATCCAGAGAATGCCAGACTTTGATGACAACATTTGCCCACAAAGGACCATCTTCGTGTTCAAGTGAGCACATCACAACAAGGTGAGTCCAAAAATGTCTTGTATGCTGCTGCATAAATGATGTAATATGCCAGGGAGATATGTATACTGTAGCTAAGAAAATAATACTAAGTGTATGTTGTGTAGTAAGCTGTTAGTAAACCATATGCCTCACCCTAATAATTTGGTCTATTTCGCCTACAGTTCTGACTGTTCTGACTGTTCTGACTTGGTTGTGCACATGTAGCCTATAACCTGTTTTAGAAATGTAATCATCGATTTTTGTAAGAGCTTTCATTGTCAGCTTATTTGCCCCCTTTATTTATCCAACGGTTGTGACTTGGTGTACAGGGAGAACACTGTAAGAAGTGTCCATGTTCTGAATTCTGTCGCTGTTCATTTCAAAAGTTCTTAACAAATAGTTACATTGACTACGTGCGCCGTCGCTCCCTCATTAATGTCTTAATCAAAATTTCTGATGGCCTCATATGCCATAGTTTGTACATCTCAATTGTCAAGAGAAACAACATTTGTTTAAGCAAGTCAGCCATATCAGGTATGTTTATTTTAAAGGCAGGAAATGAGGTTTAATTAACTGTTTCACTGCCAGACAAGGCTCCGCTGATAGCCAAGTGTAGCAGTGGTAAGATGTTGGAACTTTCACGTTTGTCACCGTGAAAGTGCAATTAATGTATTGTTTAGTGTTGTGTAGTGGCTTTGCTGGAATTCATCCCCACCAAGATTCACATGCTAAAATGTCCACTGCCTTGGAGTAAGGGTAAAGGGTAGGAATTTTCTCTGCTATCCACATTATTTTGGGTATAGGGGAAGGTCACTTTTTTTTCTCCAAATGTTCAGGGAGGGTTGGTAAAAAAAATATTTATTGTACTGAAGGGAGGGTCACCCATTTTAATTTCAGAGAGGTATGATTTTCTCCAGGTACAGTATCCCTCATTATAAATAACGTACAGTCCCTTATCCAGAAAGACCCACAGCTGTAATCACTGCCCAAGGTGATTCTAACATCTAACTCAGGGGTGTGAGTACTTATGTAAATGGTTACTTCTGTATTTCATTTTCAATACATTTTCAAAAATGTCTGTTTTCACTTTGTCATTATGGGGTATTGTGTGTAGATGGGTGAGAAAAATAAAATATTTTATATAAATATATATAAATAAATATATATATAAATATAATATTTTGAATTCAGGCTGCAACACAAAAAAAGTGGAATAAGTCAAGGGGGTATCAATACTTTTTAAAGGCATCACACAGAGCATCTCTCTCTCTCTCCAGTAAAACCAACCACCTAGGCAGGTTTTCGTGCCAAGGTTTAAAAAAACACAACGTTCTGCTTTTAAAATGTATAAAACAAATGAATGTATTTATGTCCTCAACTATAGCTGTCCAAATAGTATTACACTAACAAGCCAAAATTGTAGTATCTGCCATTATAGTCCTGTACCTGTAAATAGGCCTATGAACCTCCACTACACTAAAGCTTATTTATTAATCATAAGAACATGTCTGGGGCAATAATGGAGATGCTATTTTTGCCATCCCTGAAAGATCCCGCCATACTTCAGTGCAGAAAAGACCGCATGAAGAAAATATAAGAGAGTAGGAAAACCAATCCATATTTAATGAAAATATTAGACATGTGAGGGACGTGTCCTCTCTGCTCATAATTATTTCATTGCTCCTCAGTGGCAGTAAAAACTCCCATTACAGCTGTTGCAGTCCCAGAGTGTGGCTCATGAGCTCTGTGCCGTGTGTGTGCACAGCTGAGACCTGCTAATTAAATGAAGATGGTCTCCAAGAGCCGGCACAGGGTGAGGAACATTTATCCTCTGTCTCAAAGAGTCCGCGGCAACCTGACTTGCTGACAGATGCAGGATCCCTTTTAAATGTGTGTTTGTGCTGACACTAACAACGCTTAAAAACAGAGTCTGGCGTGTAACAAAAAATCTACACAGTACCAACAGATTCAATAGAAATGTGTTTCTTGGCATTCTGCCATTGGAGGGAGCCACGGCGGTTAGATAGTGTGGCTGTTCAGTACGGATTGACCAAGTGTGTATCCCAAATGGCACCCTATTGCCTTTATAGTGCTCAACTGTTGATTGGGGCCCATAGGGCTTTGGTAAAAAAGTGATGCACTATAAAGGGAATAGCATGCCATTTGGGACACACCCACTGTCTAATTGTGGTCCCAATATTGTCTGTTCAGAGAGCGTCGTGCAGTGTTAATCTCAAGGACAGAGACTACGGTAGGAACAGAACAGGGAATGAGGCCATCTGACAGCAGGCTGCTCTAGCACCGTCAGGTTTACAAAGAACAATAACCCTGAGCGCAACTCACCCAATTTAACCAACAGTATTCCGAAAAGGAGAGCACACAGCAATGAATGTTCTTTACCAGGCAAACGTCAACTGCTTAACAGACAAATAAACTCCAATGAATTACAGAGGTACTGTAAAGAGGTAACTGGCTAAAGTTAAGGGAATGACAAATAGAAATACTGTTCATATATCAAACAGAAGCCGGTAGCTTCTTGCAGCGAGCATCCAGACTCGATTCAGTAGATGTATATAGGTAAAATGGAAATGAGTGGTGATTAAAATTCAATCCTCAGACACTGAGAACACGCTGTGTGCTGAACACAGCTGTTATGAGGCCATAGGAGTGTGTTCAAAATGCAGCCCTCACTTTCCCAAGGCCAGAGCCATGAAAGCACAGCTCACAATGAGGGATCACTTCAAAAGAGCTTGTAAACAAAGGCGAGCCCATTTCAATTTGCCCATCGCATAGATAATCAGCTAAACATAAAACCACCTCGCCTCCTCAGCTCTCATCCAATGAGGGCCTCCAGTGAATTTTCGCATCTAAAATAAAATATTGATGTATGAAAATAAATGTAAAATGAGATCAAATTTGGTGAAGGAGGAAGGCTGGATACATTTCTTGCAGATAGCGTGGTGTTTTACAGCACCATCTAAAGCTGTCGAGGGACGTTTATTATTGCCCGGTGTGCCTCTGTGTTCCTGTCGTTATGCATTCACATCAAAAGGCCACTGGTAATCGCTACTGAAACTTCTTTGCGTGGCAGACTTTTACTAACGTTGGAAAAGTCCAGCATTGCAACAAGCTGCAGCTCCAAAAACATCTCAAAGCGGAGGTAAAGGAAACGAACACAAACATACCGTGAGGTAAAGGAGCTACTTACTAAAGCAAAGTTGAACGCATATTCCGCCACAGTCATACAACTCCAGCTCTGCAGGCTAGACAGTACACACTAGACGATTGCACACTCGCCAACTACACCATTGGTTGCTGGTGAGCAGAGATAAAGCAGGACGGGCTAATTTCAAAGGCTGGAATTCCATTACAATAAACCCTTCCTCCGATATCTCCGACCACCAGCCACCACTGGACTACACACTAGACGACATACTACTCACTAGTCTACTACACATTAGAACACTACACACACTACACACTAGAACACTACACACTATATGACATACTACACACTAGAACACTACACACTAGATGACATACTACTCACTAGACTACTACACATTAGAACACTACACACTATATGACATACTACACACTAGAACACTACACACTAGATGACATACTACTCACTAGACTACTACACATTAGAACACTACACACACTAGAACTCTACACACTAGACAACATACTACACACTAGACTACAACACATTAGAACACTACACACACTAGAACACTACACTACTGCACACTAGGACCTCCACAAGGTCTGGTTGTACAGTAAGTTACTGACCTGTGGTGGCCCATGCAGGAAGACAGCCCCTACAGAAAGTAATCAGTGGGGCTGTAGTACAGCTTCCTAAACACCTCCAGCCGGGTGAAGTTCCTCAGGACCCAGGCTTGCAGGGGGCTATTATTACAGTACTCCACCGTGGGGCGCCAGCTGCCATCCTCCAGCCTGCTGATGGTCAGACATGACTGGGTGATGATGTGGAGGAACGTGTGCTTCTGTGGATGGACATCCGGATGGAGGATGTCATGCATGGACATGAGGAGATGGAAGTGGTGAGTGAGAAACGCTAGGACAGAGCCAGACTCAGGCCAGACAGGCCCAACAACAAGATCACCAACAGTACTGTAGACTTATATTCCAAAAAAACACAATGCCACACAACCCATCTAAGGGGTAAATGGACTATGTTGGAGTGTTGCTCAGAATGGAACCACCTTTGCCTACAATCAGAAAATCTTCAACCAGATTTCCTAGTTTGATAAAAGTGGATGGGACTTGGTGGGATGGTGGCACTGATATTCTATATCAGCACTGATATTCTATATCAGCACTGATATTCTATAGTCCTATGAAAGGAAGAGCAGGGAGGGATTGAGAATAAGAGGTGACTAGAGAGATGGCTCTGACCAGTGCTTGAATTGGACTGTTACACACTGGTACTGAGTACCGGCACCTCGAATTTGTTACTGCTTGAGTACCAGTACCTCTTAAAGAAAATTGGCTTAAAAATATTGCAAAGTACCCGCACCTAAATATAAATAGGTACCCAAAATGACTACCGACAGCTATTTCAGTCCACTTCAAGCCCAGGCTCTGACCACCTGGAATATGGAGATGATGTAAAAGTCAGGTATTTCTCGCTGTCTCTCAGATGCTGAAAATGATGACCATATGAAATGTTAATGGCACGGCTGGGATCAGTAGTATCGCCTGTCACACTGTTCCTAAAAATAATCAGGCCGTTGACAGAGGCATTGAAACCCCACTGCCGTATACGTCAGGGACATTTCCTAACGCATGAATTATTCATGTTTTCATATTACATATTTAACTAAAGCACAAAGTGTAATACCTGGATCTCTCCCAGGGTGTGTACAGGAATAGATGAGCCTGGGGGCTTTTCAAAGTTGACAGTGACATGAGAGATCTTAATCAATGACAGGTGACACCATACTGGAGCAGGTAGCAGGGGGTGCAATCGGGCGTTTGCATGGCTGAATTGTAGAGGACATTTTAGAGGCTCCCATAGATATATATTTTTTAATGCCAATTCCCTGCAGTTCTACACATTTTGCAATTAAGCTGAGAGAGAATGTTCCAGTTTCAAAGAACATTTTATGCGATTCGACATATTCTGCAATGGAGCTGAGAGAAAATGTTGCAGTTTTAAAGCAAATGTTCTGCAATTCTATGCATTTTGCCATGGCTAATTGTAATGAACATGAGGGGAGACAGAGAGCTGGGTTTAAGTGCAGGGCACAGTGTTTATTGCAAAGGACCACAGGAGGAGGCAGGTAGCTGGGTCCAGATGCAGGCAGAAGGTCATACACAGGGGTCCAAAAGGGCAACAGTACAGGCAGGGAGAAGGCTAGTAACATAGTCCAGGAGATCAGGCAAGATGTAGATAACAGTAAATCCAATAGGCTAAAGTACAGGCAGGGAATAGGCACCGTTAGTGAGGCAGGCAAAAACTATCATACACGGGAGGAGTAAATCACGGGAAACACAGAGCTCTGAAAGATGTGTGCCACAAAACAAACAATACCTCACAGTGATGGGATGCACAGAACTGAACTAAATAGTGTATGATAATGGCATACAGGTGTGTGAACAGGTAATTATAATTCAGGTGATTGGGATCTGGAGAGTGAGCTGCGTTCAGGGGATCTAGGTGTTTGAAAGTGTGAGCTGGAAAGTGAGCTGCGTTCAGGGGATCTATTTGTTTGAGGGTGTAAGTTGGAAGCAGATGTTACACTAATGCAGTGTTATTTAGCAGTATATATTTTGTTATTATGCAAAGTTAATTGTTGTTGAATTTTAAATTCTCTCCGTCTAGTTTTTATTTTGGTGATTGTTAGCTCTCAAAGATGATATTATTTAATTATATATATATATATATATATAGCATCATTTTTTACTTTGTTTATATCTGGTTTTAGTTGTTTCATTTTACTCTGAAAGCGTTTTTTCTTCACACATTTTTTGGGATAAAACGCTTAGGGACTCAAACATATGAATATGTCCCAGTGGAAGAAAGATAACGATATGAATTGTTAATATTAAGGCTGCTTTGAGAATACACAATTGTTGTATGCTACAGTTTCCCTGTGTTAATGTATATGCTTTATTCTATGTGCTGTGCTAGTATGCTGTGCTAGTATGCTGTGCTAGTATGCTGTGCTAGTATGCTGTGCTAGTATGCTGTGCTAGTATGCTGTGCTAGTATGCTGTGCTAGTATGCTGTGCTAGTATGCTGTGCTAGTATGCTGTGCTTGTTTCAAAGTCTGATGCACATCAAAATGGCACTTGTACTGGCATAGATGATTTGCATGATATAAATATTATGGATATCTCGAAGTGTACTCAATTCATCAAGTCCTGGATCATTGAAATGAAAACCAAATCTGTTGGCATATCATGGACCATTCAGTAGTGTCTAATATGCTTGCAAAATTCCAGCAACTTTCCCAAAATGTCCAAGAATTCCATTAATCTTCCACCCAGGACTTCTGGAAAGCCAGGGAATTTTGGAAAGTTACTGGAATTTTGCAACTCTATGTCTGAGTCTACATGTCATTTGGCTCATAACTGGACAGTGGAGTCTGTTCAGTCCACAGGTCTGGCTAACGAGTCACATCCCCCAGAGCATTAAAACCTATAAACTACTAACACAATTTCACAGAGGACTTTGTAGACTACTGAGAGAGAAAAAAAACACGCAGGCCTTACAACCACTAAGAACAAGATACTACTACCTACCAAAGACAGGACTTACACACTGTCTACGTCGACTAGATGACGACATTCACGAGCGCTAGGTCAGAAAGCTTACCTCAAAATCATATTCCCACTTGCCAACATACTACATGAGAGAAGAACATTTGAATAAATGGGGGAAATTATGGGCTGCAATGTGCACTGAGCTACAGAATGATGGCTACTGTACAGGATTTGACAGGAAGCCTGACTCCTGACATGTAGCACCATCTGGTGGCTTAAAATAATCCAACCATTTTTGAAGAATTATAGATGTATTTGTACAGGTGTGTCATTTTCACATGAAAAATCTTCCTATGTAATAGTGCAGAAATTACTCTGGACAATCAGTGTGTGGCAAAGTTGTGTGGGCTCCCGAATGGCACAGCAGTTAAAGGCACTGCATCTCAGTGCAAAAGGCATCACTACAGTCCCTGATTCACATCCGGCCATGATTGGGAGTCCCATAATAGGGCGGCGCACAATTGGCCCAGCGTCGTCCGGGTTTGGCCCAGGGTGGGCCGTCATTGTAAATAAGAATTTGTTCTTAACTGACTTGCCAGGTTAAATAAAGTTTAAATAACATAATGTAAAAAAAATATCATAATCACAAGTTATCGCACTCCTGTCATGACTCACACAGTACAGGAGGAGTCTTGAGTTTGATCTTTACCTCTGCATCATACTCAAACATCTGATTCCCCTTCATTTGATGACACTTCAGCATGACCACAGGTCCATGGGGACGTGACACGTCCAGACACAAGTCATCTGTCCGGATCTCCTTATCAGCTGTGTAGGAAAACACCTAGCAGAGAGAACAAGACATTTACTGTATCTACTCGTCCATAGCTCTCTCCTTGTGTTGCAAAATTCAGGTAATTTTCCAAAATCCTGGCTGGAGGATTCTGGATTTCCTGCTAATTCTCTCCATTCCAAACTGGATTTCTGGGAAAACATAGGAAATACGGGAAAGTCCATAGCTCTTTGCTCTCTACTGCAGTCTCCTTACCTGATTCCCACCCATGCCATGGCAGTTGAAGAAGCCAACTTTCTCGTTTTCCTTTCTGCCCATGTTGTCCACACACTGGTTCGTTTCAACATTTCTGATCTAGGGGTAGAAAGGAATAAAATGAGAGATTCAACATTGGATTCATACTTACTCATAATTCCCATCCTTCAATCCAACTTGGCATATTTACAGCTGACAAAAGCTACGGCTTATAGAGGTGGAAGAAATGAAGTCCCGCTCATCAAACACTGGCACATCATTTCCAGATGACAAAATCTGTTGCCCAGATGTCAAATCTAATTCAATATTTACTATTCAATAAAACTAGCAATCTAAACTCATTAGCTCACCGGCGATGTAACTCATGATGCGGGACCTTGCTTAGCAACGCAAATGGCTGCATACATCAGACCTGTTGTGATCTATGTTCCCAACCCAAATTCTTACTTAATGATTCCATAATCCAATGAGCCATCTAATGTCTAACTAATATACTCCTAGAGGCATGCTCTATGTGCTAGGTGTTGGATAAGGTGCTTACTATGCAGGAATGGTACCGTTCATAATGAAATGATATAAAAGCTAATGACTGGAGCTGTGAAAAGTGGGATGTGTGCTGTGTGCTGTGGAGTGAGTTAATCATGGAACAGACGGGAGGGCAGGAAAGGGAAGACTGAGGGCACTGCTGCAGTTTCCTGCCATAGGCAGCTTTTACTGCAGTACATTGGATGCAGGCTGTAAAATCATGGAGCCTCAGCAGAATTAAACTTGGGGATTACAACCTCCTCTCCAAACTCCCAACCCGTCACATCATTTAACAGGCTCTCTATCAATCATGGTCTTCCTCTTTTATTGGCATATGTTATCAAGAACATTCCCCTCTTTGCCTCATGCTAACCTGTTATCTAGAATGTTGTTAGCTAACTCTAGCCCGTGCTTGGGTCAACAACTAAACCGATGACGCCAGTTATCGTCCCTGACTTATTTGAAAGAGAAGTAGGGCAAATGGCACCCTATTCACTATGGGTCCTTGTTAGAAGTAGTACACTATATAGGGAATAGAGTCCCATTTGGGATGCATACACAATCATGAGAGGTACATTGGGCTGTAGAATCTGAAATGCTTCATACTTCACCAAGTGAGTAGTATCGCCTGGGGATCTGAGAGTCGGGGTAGATGTTCTCCAGGTACCAGGAGAAGGGTTTGCACTGCAGAGCTTCACGCAGGGCCTTACGAGAGGACACGTCTCCATAGCCCACCCGGGCCACACCTGCAACACAAACCAAGACCACGGAGCCATGTGTATCGAGCATGTCAGACTAGTAGTGGATCCGTTTTTGAGCTAGGATCAGTTTTTACATTTGAGATTATGGTGAATGGACAGAGGAGACCTGATCCTAGATTAGCCCTTTACTTTAAGATGATTGATACATACAGCACCTGGTGCAAGTACGGGGACACATGCATTGAAATATCAGCTAAAGACAACAAGAGCCCTTACCGCTTACAAGCAACAACGTTTGATTGGTGGGTGTGGCAGCTATGGCTGAAACACCAATGACGTTAGTACTCTGGCATCTATTGTCTGACTGCACTGCCAAAGCTGTACACTAGAGGGACCTATCCATCGTTATATATTTAATGGCTGCCTCTAGTCTACACCACTGGAGGCTGCTCCTCAGAGGAAGGAGAGGACTATCCTTTTCAGTGAAATTTCATAAAAATGAAAATAGTAAAACATTTAAATTATTGTCATCAAATAATTGATTAAAACAATCAATTATTTGTCTATAGCAACTTCAACAACACTCTAGCTTCTGTCCTTCATTGACTTCAATACAAAACCTAGGAAGCTCGTAGGCCTCACCCCCTTCCAATGGCCTACATGGTAATTATGACAACTTCTGGAGGACGACCTCCAATCATCAAAGCTTTTGCAATATGAACTGACATGTCCATCCAATCATAGGATTAGGATCATAGAATGAACCGAGTGTGTTGTATTGGGGTTGTGCAGCAGAGCATTATTGGTGACATTATTGGATAGAGATTGAGAGTGAAAAGTGAGAGTTGAGCATTTTTAGGATATTATTCATAAATAGTTTTCTATAAATAGTTTTCTTCGGTTTATTTTTGTGTCCAGTTAGTGCAATGCATTTCATTTTGCCTTGCTAAATTCAGTAGCAAGTGGCAGTAGCTAGCTAGCTAACAGTGTGAGCATGCAGTTCTCACTAGTAGAATGGTAGAACCTACCAAAAATGTTGTTGACTTTTTGTGAAGAACCCCTGTCATTCTCTGGAGTACACGGAAAAGGTTAGAATTAAAACCAAGGGTCGACCTCTGCCTGAGATCAGTTTCATGAAGAAGGAGGAAAAGGTGAGGGCGTTCAATACCAATTGGTATCAAAAGGGTAGCTGGTTAACAGGGAGCCTTTCATCAAGCCGCCTGTATTGCTAGCCTTCCCTGCTTTTAGGAAAGTCTGAGTACAGTGACCTGAAGAACATCGATCTTTTAATTAAATAGCAAAACAAAAGATGGGAGCATATACAGTTCATTCACAAAGTATTCAGACACATTGAATATTCCACCTTTTGTTACGTTCCAGCCTTATTCTAAAATTGATTAAATTAAATGTTTTCCTCATCATAATGACAAAGTGAAAAAATGGTTTAAGAATTTTTTGCTAATGTATTAAAAATAAAATCAACAGAAATACCTTATTTATATAAGTATTCAGACCCTTTGCTATGAGACTCAAATTTGAGCTCAGGTGCATCCTGTTTCTATTGATCATCCTTGAGATGTATCTCAAACTTGATTGGAGTCCATCTGTGGTAAATTCGATTGATTGGATATGATTTGGAAAGCCACACACCTGCCTATATAAGGTCCCACAGTTGATAATACATGTCAGAGCAAAAACCAAGCTATGAGGTCGAAGGAATTGTCCGTAGAGCTCAGAGACAGGATTGTGTCAAGGCATAGATCTGGGGAAGGGTACCAAAAAATGTCTGCAGCATTGAAGGTCCCCAAGAACACAGTGGCCTCCATCATTCTTAAATGGAAGAAGTATGGAACCACCAAGACTCTTCCTAGTGCTTTCCGCACAGCCAAACTGAGCAATCGGGGGAGAAGGGCCTTGGTCAGGGAGGTGACCAAGAAACCTACAATCACTTTGACAGAGTTCCAGAGTTCCTCAATGGAGATGGGAAAACCTTCCAGAAGGACAACCATCTCTGCAGCACTCCATCAATCCGGCCTTATGGTAGAATGGCCAGATGGAAGCCACTCCTCAGTAAAAGGCACATGACAGCCCGCTTGGAGTTTGCCAAAAGGCACCTAAAAGGACTCTCAGACCATGAGAAACAATATTCTCTGGTCTGATGAAACCAAGATTGAACTCTTTGGACTGAATGCCAAACATCACATCTGGAGGAAACATGGCACCATACCTATGGTGAAGCATGGTGGGGGCAGCATCATGCTGTGGGGATGTTTTTCGGAGGCAGGGACTGGGAGACTAGTCAGGATTGAGGCAAAGATGAACGGAGTAAAGTACAGAGAGATCCTTGATAAAAACCTGCTCCAGAGCGCACAGGACCTCAGACTGAGGGCGAAAGTTCACCTTCCAACAAGACAACGACCCTAAGTACACAGCCAAGACAACGCAGGAGTGGCTTCGGGACAAGTCTCTGAATGTCCTTGAGTGGCCCAGCCAGAGCCCGTACTAACATCTCTGGAGAAACCTGAAAATAGCTGTGCAGTGATGCTCCCCATCCAACCTGACAGAGCTTGAGAGAGCAAAGAAGAATGGGAGAAACTCCCCAAATACAGGTGTGCCAAGTTTGTAGCGTCATACCCAAGAAGACTCAAGGCTGTAATTGCTGCCAAAGGTGATTCAGCAAAGTATAAAGTAAAGGGTCTGAATACTTATGTAAATGCAAAATTTCAGTTTGTTTTTTGACAAAATGTTCTAAAAACCTGTTTTTTCTTTGTCATTATGGGGTATTGTCACGCCCTGGCCATAGAGAGGCTTTTATTCTCGATTTTGGTTAGGCCAGGGTGTGACTAGGGTGGGAATTCTAGTTTCTTTATTTCTATGTTTTCTGTTTCTATGTTTTGGCCAGGTATGGTTCTCAATCAGGGACAGTTGTCTCTGATTGGGAATCATACTTAGGCAGCCTGTTTTGCCACCTTAGTTGTGGGTAGTTGAGTTTGTTAGTGGCCTGTATAGCCCTAGTCAGCTTCACGTTCGTTTTGTTGTTTCTTGTTTTTGACAATTTAATCCATTTTAGAATAAGGAGGGGTAGGGACAATTTAATCAATTTTAAAATGGGGGTGGGGGGGGTTAATCCATTTTAAAATAGGGTGGGCAATTTAATCCATTTTAGAATAAGGCTGTAACAAAACAAGGGATCTGAATACTTTCCCGAATGCACGGTAAATGCCCACATCAGATTCAAGCTTCTGGGATAAAGCTTATTCGATAATGTAACATACAGAAATCTGCGTCTTCAAATGAGAAAGTAAGAAAAACAGGGATGTTCTCAAGTGGTTTATCGACACCACTGCATTTTAGGGCATGCAAGTATTGGCTTTTAGAGGACACGACAAGAGGGAACATTCTGCTAACAAGGGAAACTACAAGGAGCTTGCAGAGGTAATTGCACATCACAATGCTTTACTTTCTGAACATATGGAACTTTCGACTGTCTTTTCTGGTATGTCAAAATCAATTCAGAATGATTTAATAGCTTCCATCGCATCATCCATTAAAAGTGAGATTACAGAGCGGTTGATGCAACACATCTTTTCACACGCGCTCAAGTAGGCTTTCCACGTTCCTTCTGTATTTATTTAGCAAAGATGATAACACAATCAATCTGGACAGACACAAGCAACAACTCACGGCATACAATTGAAGTCGGAAGTTTACATGCACCTTAGCCAAATACATTTAAACTCAGTTTGACCATTCCTGACATTTTATCCTAGTAAAAGTTCCCTGTCTTATGTCAGTTAGGATCACCATTTTATTTTAAGAATGTGAAATGTCAGAATAATAGTAGAGAGAATGATTTATTTCAGCTTTTTTTTCTTTCATCACATTCCCAGTGGGTCAGAAGTTTACAAACACTCAATTAGTACTTGGTAGCATTGCCTTTAAATTGTTTAACTTGGGTCAAACGTTATGGGTAGCCTTCCACAAGCTTCCCACAATAAGTTGGGTGAATTTTGGCCCATTCCTCCTGACAGAGCTGGTGTAACTGAGTCAGGTTTGTAGGCCTCCTTGCTTGCACACACTTTTTCAGTTCTGCCCACAAATTGTCTATAGGATTGAGGTCAGGGCTTTGTGATGGCCACTCCAATACATTGACTTTGTTGTCCATAAGCCATTTTGCCACAACTTTGGAAGTATGCTTGGAGTCATTGTCCATTTGGAAGACCCATTTGCAACCAAGCTTTAACTGATGTCTTGAGATGTTGCTTCAAAATAACCACATAATTTTCCTGCCTCATGTTGCCATCTATTTTGTGAAGTGCACCAGTCCCTCCTGCAGCAAAGCACCACCACAACATGATGCTGCCACCCCCGTGCTTCACGTTTGGGATGGTTTTCTTTGGCTTGCAAGCATCCCCCTTTTTCCTCCAAACATAACAATGGTCATTATGGCCAAACAGTTCTATTTTGTTTCATCAGACCAGAGGACATTTCTACAAAAAGTACGATCTTTGTCCCCATGTGCAGTTGCAAACCATAGACTGGCTTTTTTACGGCGGTTTTGGAGCAGTGGCTTCTTCCTTGCTGAGCGACCTTTCAGGTTATGTCAATATAGGACTCGTTTTACTGTAGATATAGATACTTTTGTACCTGTTTCCTCCAGCATCTTCACAAGGTCCTTTGCTGTTGTCTGGGATTGATTTGCACTTTTCGCACCAAAGTACATTAATCTCTAGGAGACAGAATGCGCCTCCTTCCTGAGCGGTATGACGGCTGCGTGGTCCCAAGGTGTTTATACAGATGAACGTGGTACCTTCAGGCGTTTGGAAATTGATCCCAAGGATGAACCAGACTTGTGGAGGTCTACAATTATTGGCTGATTTCTTTTGATTTTCCCCATGATGTCAAGCAAAGAGGTCCTGAGTTTGAAGGTAGGCCTTGAAATACATCCACAGGTACATCTCCAATTGACTCAAATTATGGCAATTAGCCTATCAGAAGCTTCTAAAGCCATGACATAATATTCTGGAATTTTCGAAGCTGTTTAAAGGCACAGTCAACTTGGTGTATGTAAACTTCTGACCCAGTGGAAATGTGATACAGTGAAATAATCTGTCTGTAAACAATTTTTAGAAAAATTACTTGTGTCATGCACAAAGTAGATGTCCAAACCGACTTGCAAAAATTAGAGTTTGTTATCAAGACATTCGTGGAGTGGTTGAAAAACACGTTTTAATGACTTCAACTGTAAATGTTGCAGCAGCTTAGGCTACACCTAACCATTAAAGATGGGATAAAAACAAGACGATTTTTCAGTCTGATCAACTGTAGGCTACTAATAATAGCAGCTGCAAACAGCCTATGCACCCAGTCCATCTGGTCAGGGTAAACAAATTGGAAACGTTATGTATTTATAATCCATTTGTGTGTCAGGAGAAAATGTGAATGCGATGAAATGTGGTTTATATTCAAAGTTGGGCTGGCTAGGCTGCCCATACCTTTTCAATCCAAAATTATTAACTGGAATGAATCAATCAACATAATAGTGATGACATAGACTGTGAGTAAATGTTTAATTAGAACTACAGTTGCATAGGCCTGCATGATGCAAACATGCATAAAGCAAGCTCAGCCATGTGAGTTCTATTGTCTATCCATTGTTGCCTCTGTGTCTGTGTAGAGGAAATCCACCTCTTAATCTAGTCTAAATAAAATTAATATGAACAAGTATAAGGTTGCTGCAGTTTGAGAGAGTTTTCATCCCCCCCCCCAGGGCCAGGATAAAAAAAAAAAACATGTGACCTGATTTGGAAAAACTGGTCCCCATCATAGCCCATATAAAACAATTTTACAACTGATTAATCACTGTCATACCTTATAGGGTCCAGAGTTTTTCTGGTTAGGCTAACAGATAAGGAAAAACTCTGGGCCCCAGGGGGAAACAATTGCCCCACCACTCTGGGACCTATGGTGCTGCCAGTCTGCTTGTAATTCTGAGATGTCTGAGTTTAACTTCATGTTAAATATTAGCCACCATCGGGAGCCACCATCAGTTATACCCACATACAGTACATTTATAACTGTCACTTTAGTGAGTTTGTATAGTTGTTCCTGAGGGTCGCTAGCATTAGGATCATATTAGGTTAATGTTGTGCAAGAATTTGGTGTCACGCCCTGGTCTTAGTATTTTGTGTTTATATATTTATTTGGTCAGGCCAGGGTGTGACATGGGTTTATTTTGTGTTGTGTTTTTGTATTGGGGTTTTAGTAGGTATTGGGATTGTGGCTGAGTAGGGGTGTCTAGCATAGTCTATGGCTGCCTGAGGTTCTCAATCAGAGTCGGGTGATTCTCGTTGTCTCTGATTGGGAACCATATTTAGGTAGCCTGGGTTTCACTGTGTGTTTGTGGGTGATTGTTCCTGTCTCTGTGTTAGTGTTCACCAGATAGGCTGTATAGGTTTTCACATTCCGTTTGTTGTTTTTGTATTGTTTGTGTTTTTTCATTTCATTAAACATGTATCGAACTAACCACGCTGCATTTTGGTCCGACTCTCCTTCGACGGAAGAAAGCCGTAACATTTGGAACATGTAGTCTATTTGAATCCATATGGAACTCAGACCACGCTTCGCAGATTAAACCTGGAGCCTGGTTCACGGTGACTGGACCATTGTCATGCAGTTCCATGATTCGTGAGGATTAGGGTAGATTTATAAGACTATTCTTCAAATCTTATTGGACTATTTTTTTTTTCACCTTCCAATATTTAATGGATTGAATTTTACAACATTTATTTTTGATTCATCAATATATTTGTTGTGTTCTCTTGATGTATTCTAGTCTGTTGACTAAATTCTAATTAAAACGTACACCGTATTTAAAGGGAAATACACAACAAAATATGTTGGCCAGCAAGTGGGAGGGTTTTCAGTGATTTAATTAAATGTCTTCAGCGTGCGCAAGGGAATCACGCCTGCAAAGCCTGTTACGCACCAGCATAAGGTAAATCTGAATAACAACTACTGAGACGTGCATAGGAAAGGCTTACATTTCCTCAATTGGAATCAGGCCAATAGTGCAGTACCTTTGACCAGAGCTCTGGACAAAAGTATTGTAGACCTATATATAGGGCAGAGGTGGGCAAACTACATTCCGCAGGCTCGATCCGGCCCGCAAACCCATTTAATCCGGCCTGTGGGAGGTTTGAGTAAAAAAAATTAAAAATGATTGGGGCAAATTATTATTTTTGGTTACACTTGAATGTCTAAAACTAGAGAGAAGTCTGTAGAAATGTATAATGGACCTACATATTTTCAAATAACTTTTTCTAGCCCGCAAATTGATTTTGACAAACAAATCTGAGCTACCCTTGGTTGAATTTTGAAATCACGATGTGGCCCTAGAACCAAAAGGTTTGCCCACCCCTGATATAGGGAATAGGGTGCAATTTGGAATGCACTCTAACAGTGGAGCTGCTCTGACCTTATCATCCCCTCTAATATCCTGGAGAGGCAGACTGAATGTCGACCAGGCTACACTAGACAGGGTGGCTCATCTATCACAGCCTCAGCACTGTCTCTCTCTCTCTGCTGCCTGCCTGGCTGCAGCCTTCAGAGGATACTGCGAGCATGCTTTTCCAAAAATGACTTAGGTACTGGGCCTGCCTCTAACCCTCAGAAGACAGACTGAAGAGCATTCTGGAAACCTAGAAAGGATGCCTTGCCTTCCATGCAAAACACTTAAAATACAATTTCATTTATCAAATGCGCCGAATACAACAGGTGTAGACTTGATCAATGTGCAGGGGTATGAGGTATTTGAAGTAGATACAGTATGTAAATGAAGGCAGGGTAAAGTGACTAGCCATCAGGATAGATAATAAAGACAAGTGAATTCGTTGTGTGTGTGTATGTAGTGTATATGAATGTGTGAGAGTGTCATTGTAGTGTGTGTGAGTGAGTGTGTGTATATACACAGTAGTGTGTATATACACTGAGTGTACAAAACATTAGGAACACCTTCCTAATATTGAGTTGTACCCCTTTTGCCCTCAGAACAGCCTCAATTTGTCAAGGAATTGATTACAAGGTGTCGAAAGCGTTCCACAGTGATGCTGGCCCGTGTTGACTCCAATGCTTCCCCACAGTTGTGTCAAGTTGGCTGGATGTCCTTTGGGTGGTGGATAATTCATGATACACACAGGAAACTGTTGACTGTGAAACCCAGGAGCGTTGCAGTTCTTGACACACTCAAACCGGTGCGCCTGGCATCTATCATTATCATAGATAAGTGCCTTTGAATGGGGTATGATAGTATCATATCTAGTATCATACCCCATTCAAAGGCACTTAAATCTTTTGTCTTGCCCATTTACCCTCTGAATGGCACACATACACAATCCATGTCTCAATTGTCTCAAGGCTTAAAAATCCTTCTGTGATTGAAGTGGATTTAACAAGTGATATCAAATTGTATTTGTCACATGCGCCGAATACAACAGATGTAGATCTTACTGTGAAATGCTTACTTACAAGCCCTTAACCAACAATGCAGTTCAAGAAAAAGAGTAAAGAAAATATTTACTAAATAAACTAAAGTAAAAAATGTAATAAAAAGTAACACAAGAAAATTATATAACAATAAGAAGGCTATATACAGGGGGTACCGGTACCAAGTCAATGTGTGGGGGTGCAAGTTATTCGGGGTAATTTGTACATGTGGGTAGGGGTAAAGTGACTATGCATAGATAATAAACAGCGTTTGGACCATGATAGTTTGTTGGTGATGTTGACACCAAGGAACTTGAAACTCTCGACCCGCTCCTCTACAGCCCTGTCGATGTTAATGGGGGCCTGTTCGGCCCTCCTTTTCCTGTAGTCCACAACCAGCTCCTTTGTCTTGCTCACATTGAGGGAGAGGTTGTTGTCTTGGCACCACACTGCCAGGTCTCTGACCTATTGCCAGTTGGCCCACGCATGCTTTGAGACACAGCCTTGTGGCTTTGTGAATGTTGACCTGTTTAAAAGGTCTTGCTTACATCAGCCACGGAGAGCGTGATCACACAGTCGTCCAGAACACCACGAAGTTAGCTCTTCTGGTAGGCTCACGTCTCTGGGCAGCTTGTGGCTGGGTTTCCCTTTGTAATCCGTAATAATTTGCACGCCCTGTCACATCCAACGAGCGTCAGAGCCGGTGTAGTAGGATTCAATCTTAGTCCTGTATTGACGCTTTGCCTGTTTGATGGTTCGTCTGAGGGCATAGCAGGATTTCTTTTGACCGTCTGGATTAGTGCTCTAGCCTTTAGGTCGGTGCGGATGTTGCCTGTCATCCATGACATCTGGTTGGGATATGTACGTAGTCACTGTGGGGATGACGTCGCCGATGCACATGTTGATAAAGCCGGTGACAGGTGGTATACTCTTCAATGCCATTGTATGAACCCTGGAACTTATTCCCGTCTGTGCTAGCAAAACAGTCCTGTAGTGTAGCATTGAGCGAGTTACTGCTACTTCCTGCTTTCGTTTTTGCTTGTAAGCGGGAATCAAGAGGATGGACTTATGGTCAGATTTGCCAAATGGAGGACGAGGGAAAGCTTTGCATGCGTCTCTGTGTGTGGAGTAAAGGTGGTCTAGAGTTTTTTTTCCTCTGGTTGCACATGTGACATGCTGGTAGAAATTAGGTAAAACATATTTAACTTTCCCTGCATTAAAGTCCCAGGCCACTAGGAGCGTGGCTTCTGGATGAACATCTTCTTGTTTTCTTATGGTCTTATACAATTCTTTCAGTGTATGTCAATAAGGGATCATAGCTTTCACCTGGATTCACCTGGTTTGTTTGTCATTGAAAGAGCAGGTGATCCTAATGTTTTGTACACTCAGTGTACAGTATAGTCTTGTGACTGTGCATAGAGTCAGTGCAAGATAGGGTCAGTGCAGATATTTAATTAAATGGTTACCCGGACTATTTAGCAGTCTTATGGCTTGTGGGTAGAAGCTGTCTCTGAGCCTTTTGGTCCAAGAGCCGATGCTCCGGTACCGTTTGCTGGACGGCAGCAGAGTGAACAATCTACGGCTTGGGTGGCTGGAGGATTTAGCAATTTCTCAGGCCCTCCTCTGACACCGCCTAATATAGAGGTAGTGGATGGTATAGAGCTCGGCCCCAGTGATGTACTGGGCTGTTCGCACCACCATCTGTAGCACTTTGCGGTCGAGGGCGGTGCATTTGCCATACCAAGAGGTGATACAGCCAGTCAAGATGCTCTCGATGGTGCCACTGTATAACTTTTTGAGGATCCTAGAACATTACTTGGCTCAGGCAGCCAAATGAATACTGAGCTGTGGTGACAGCATTGTTCCGAGTCTCCCGTGAGATCTCCAACCCATGTCATAAACAACGTCTCGCATGAATATGTGAACTCAAGTTCAGAAAAGCACCAGTCTTGAAACATACTCACAGTAGTACAGCGCTTTCGTATGAATAAAATATCAAATGCCTTGTCCTGCACGTCAAGAGCAACATCAAAACTCAATGGAAGACGAACGCAAAGAACAGTAGAGTGAAGGCATGAGACTCAGTGAGACAATGAGGGGAAGAAACGTGAACCAGAGTAGCGGTAGATTAGAGCAAGATACAGTACCGGTTGCTTCCCTTTCAAACCAATTTGTTACATATAATCTAGTTACAGAGCTCACGGCATACAGTACAGTCCAGAGGAGAAATGACCCTATCCTGAAGAACATACAGTAATGTGGAAATGACTGTGGAATGAAGATTCTGGAGGATATTCCTATAAGACATAATGATAGGTCTTATGGTGCCTAACACGCATAGTATTGGCATAGGAGGCTACACTAGCCAATATAGGCAAATATTTTATATTCTGTGTGTGTAAGCAGGGGAATAAGTCATGTGGTGAATGCAAAACGACATGAGCAGTCTATTTTCAGAACCCACATAAATACGTGGGCATAATAATTTCCCTTAAAATTAAGGTTTAAAAAAAACATAGTGACAATAAACTATGTCTAAACAACTCAAAATGTTAAATGGCCACTTTCAATTTTGAGTTCATATCCAATTTAATGAACCATTTCATGTATTAGTGCCTTGAATTTGCCTGCTGGTGTGACATTACCATTCATGTTAATATTATAAAGGTTTAATGATTCCAAAATAAACAAGAAAAATATTTTGACTCATTTATTTAGAGACATATGTCTTTAAAAATCATCGATCATATTCTTGCATTTCAAATGAAATACAATTTCCTTGTATAATGATGATAACTAAGTGTCTCGCTATTATATTTTGGGTATGATTCACAGCAACTTCACTAAAGCTAAATAAACCTTGCATTTGTTGGCGTCACCCCATAGGACATTATGTCACGCCGATGGATAATACACAACAGACAGTCACATTTTACTGTTAAAACATAATCAATGGGACACTTTCAGAAGTTTCTGACTAAAAATGCTTCTTAACATTAATGAGGATCCTTTGCTGATGTATAGAACTAAAGGATTTTAAGTGTACTAGTTTTAATTACACGGACTTCAAGTGTCCTGTATTATCTTTTTGTTTTATCCCAACCCCCGTCCCAGCAGGAGGCCCTTTGCCTTTTGGTAGGCAAATAAATAACAAATAAGAATTTGTTCTTAACTGACTTGCCTAGTTAAATAAAAGTTAAATACAGAATTTTACATCACTACCTCCGCGAATCGGGAGTTGATCATTTGTGTGCCTGCTGCCTTCCTTGTATGTGGTAGCCGTTTCTCAGACTCAGACTCTCCGGAAATCAAATTCTGATTCTCCGTTACCCATGGTAGGCACAGAAACTACAAGCCAAAGATGATAGGGCAGACATTCGAATGAGACACCAGTGCCACGGTCCGGAGCACCTGTATGGGTTTTGAGTCTGATAAATGCACGTGTGCCCAAAAGTCGGGACTTGTTGGCATATTTTAGCACTAGAATTGCCACAGTTATCCATGTAACACTGGAGCGATTCATGAAACCATAACTGGATTTAATGAGCCATTCACAGTTTCACTGCATCGACCATGTGTACTAAGACTAGTATGGCTTAAAATTTGGGACAAGAATATGGTAGGATCAGCCAGGTAGAGCAGGGGGGGGGGCAGTCTCCAAAAGAGGCTCAGCTAATGGGGGCCCTCCTAGGATGGATCACGTATGCCCATCAGTCAGGAGGAGTGAAACTGTTAGGACAGACAGAGGGACTAAGGGGATGGATGGTCTAATGCAGGGAGTGAGAACCAGGAATGGGAGCACCACAGCCAGCCGCCAATATGTGTCTGCATCGTCACTAGGCCAGGTAAATTAACTAGACCCTCCCTAGAGGGCAGAGACAGACCCAGAGGTCTCCAGAACAATGTTCACATGATGAGAGTGAGAAACCAGGCGTGGGAGAATGAATACATAAATATTGCACTCAGAATCACTTAAAAGTATCAAAATTGCAAGAGGATACAAATAGTCTAATTCAGTGTTACTTCATGAAAAATAGGTCAAAAAAGGTCATTATATACAGTACCAGAAAAAAGTTTGGACACACCTACTCATTCAAGGGTTTTTCTTTATTTTTATGATTTCTACATTGTAGAATAATAGTGAAAACATCAACACTATGAAATAACACGTATAGAATCATGTAGTAACCAAAAAAGTGTTAAACAAATCAAACTATATTTTATATTTGAGATTCTTCATTTTAGCCACCCTTTATGACAGCTTTGCACACTCTTGGCGTTCTCTGAACCAGCTTTATGAGGTAGTCACCTGGAATGCATTTCAATTAACAGGTGTGCCTTGTTAATTTGTGGAATTTCTTTCCTTCTTAATGTGTTTGAGCCGATCAGTTGGGTTGTGACAAGCTAGGGGTGGTATACAGAAGACAGCCCTATTTGGTAAAAGACCAAGTCCATATTATGGCACGAACAGCTCAAATAAGCAAAGAGAAACGACAGTCCATCATTACTTTAAGACACGAAGGTCAGTCAATCCAAATTATTACAATAACTTTGAACATTTCTTCAAGTGCAGTCGCAAAAACCATCAAGCACTCTTATGAAACGGCTCTCATGAGGACCACCACAGGAAAGTAAGACCCAGAGTTACCTCTGCTGCAGAGGATAAGTTCATTAGAGTTACCAGCTTCACAGAGTTCAAGTAACAGACACATCTCAACATCAGCTGTTCAGAGGACACTGTGTGAATCAGGCCTTTGTGGTCAAATTGCTGCAAAGAAACTACAACTAAAGGAGAAAAATAATAAGAAGAGACTTGCTTGGGCCAAGAAACACGAGCAATGGACATTAGACCTATGGAAATCTGTCATTTGGTCCAAATTTGAGATTTTTGGTTCTAACCGCCATGTCTTTGTGAGAGAGTAGGTGAACAGATGATCGCTGCATGTGTGGTTCCCACCATGAGGTGTGATGGTGCTTTGCTTGTGACACTGTTGGTGATTTATTTAGAATTCAAGGCACACTTGTGGTAGCATGGCTACCACAGCATTCTGTGGCGATACGCCATTCCATTTTGTTTTGCGCTTAGCGGGACCATCATTTGTTTTTCAACAGGACAATAACCCAACACACCTCCAGACTGTGTAAGGGCTATTTGATCAAAAGGAGAGTGATGGAGTGCTGCATCAGATGACCTGGTCATGCATCAGATGACCTCCACATCAACCCAATTGAGATGGTTTGGGATGAGTTGGACCGCAGAGGGAAGGAAGTGCTCAGCATGTGTGGAAATTCCTTCAAGACTGTTGTGAAAGCATTCCAGGTGAAGCTGGTTGAGAGAATGCAAAGAGTGTACAAAGCTGTCATCAAGGAAATGAGTGGCTATTCTGAAGAATCTCAAATATATTTTCATTCGTTTAACAATTGTTTTGGTTACTACATGGTACCATGTATGTTATTTCACAGATATGTCTTCGCTATAATTTAATGTAGAAAAGAGTAAAAAAGAAAGAAGAACCCTTTGAATGAGTAGGTGTGTCCAAACTTTTGACTGGTACTGTATGTTTATTAATGGCTTATGTCCCCTGCAATGACAGCTATTTCCTCTGGTGTGACACATCTTCATGTCATACCAAGGGAAAAAATCTGTCACACCGTTGGAAATCTCAGGCAGTATGGTCCAATGTGGGCCTTATTGTGAACAGTAAACCTATATGATGTCCCCACAACATGTTTTCATTGCTTTTTGTACTTTATAAAAAAATATATGGATAAACAGTGCCTTCTGAAAATATTCAGACCCCTTGACTTTTCCACATTCTGTTACGTTACAGCCTTATTCTAAAATTGATTTAACATGATTTTTTTTCTCAGCAATCTCAGCAAAATTTTTAATTTTTTGCAAATGTATAAAATAAATCTACAGAAATACCTTATTTACATAAGTATTCAGACCCTTTGCTATGAGACTCGAAATTGAGCTCAGGCGCATCCTGTTTCCATTGATCATCCTTGAGATGTTTCTACAACTTGACTGGAGTCCACCTGTGGTAAATTAAATTTATTAGACATGATTTGGAAAGGCACACACCTGTCTATATAAGTTCCCACAAGCCATGAGGTCAAAGGAATTGTACGTAGAACTCCGAGATAGGATTGTGTTGAGGCAGGGATATCAATGTCTGCAGCATTGAAGGTCCCCAAGTACACAGTGGCCTCCATCATTCTTAAATGGAAGAAATTTGTAAAGACTCTTCCTAGAGCTGGCCGCCTGGCCAAACTGATCAATCGGGGGAGAAGGGCCTTGGTCAGGGAGGTGACCAAGAACCCGATGGTCACTCTGACAGAGCTCTAGAGTTCCTCTGTGGATATGGGAGAACATCCCAGAAGGACAACAATCTCTTCAGCACTCCACCAAATCAGGCCTTTATGGTAGAATGGCTAGACAGAAGCCACTCCTCAGTAAAAGGCACATGACAGCCTGCTTACAGTTTGCCAAAAGGCACCTAAAGAATCTCAGACCATGAGAAACAAAGTTCTCTGGTCTGATGTATCCAAGATTGAACTCTTTGACCTGAATGCCTGCCGTCACGTCTGGAGGAAACCTGGCACCATACCTATGGAGAAGCATGGAGCAGGCCTTTCTAATCGACCTGGCCCGGGTATCCTGGAAGGACATTGACCTCATCCCGTCAGTTGAGGATGCCTGGTCATTCTTTAAAATGAACTTCCTCACCATTTTAGATAAGCATGCTCCGTTAAAAAAATGCAGAACTAAGAACAGATACAGCCCTTGGTTCACTCCAGACCTGACTGCCCTCGACCAGCACAAAAACATCCTGTGGCGGACTGCAATAGCATCGAATAGTCCCCGCGATATGCAACTGTTCAGGGAAGTCAGGAACCAATACACGCAGTCAGTCAGGAAAGCTAAGGCCAGCTTCTTCAGGCAGAAGTTTGCATCCTGTAGCTCCAACTTCAAAACGTTCTGGGGCACTGTGAAGTCCATGGAGAACAAGAGCACCTCCTCCCAGCTGCCCACTGCACTGAGGCTAGGTAACACGGTCACCACCGATAAATCCATGATTATCGAAAACTTCAACAAGCATTTCTCAACGGCTGGCCATGCCTTCCGCCTGGCTACTCCAACCTCGGCCAACAGCTCCGCCCCCCCCGCAGCTACTCGCCCAAGCCTCTCCAGGCTCTCCTTTACCAAAATCCAGATAGCAGATGTTCTGAAAGAGCTGCAAAACCTGGACCCGTACAAATCAGCTGGGCTTGACAATCTGGACCCTCTATTCCTGAAACTATCTGCCGCCATTGTCGCAACCCCTATTACCAGCCTGTTCAACCTCTCTTTCATATCGTCTGAGATCCCCAAGGATTGGAAAGCTGCCGCAGTCATCCCCCTCTTCAAAGGGGGAGACACCCTGGACCCAAACTGTTACAGACCTATATCCATCCTGCCCTGCCTATCTAAGGTCTTTGAAAGCCAAGTCAACAAACAGGTCACTGACCATCTCGAATCCCACCGTACCTTCTCCGCTGTGCAATCTGGTTTCCGAGCCGGTCACGGGTGCACCACAGCCACACTCAAGGTACTAAACGATATCATAACCGCCATCGATAAAAGACAGTACTGTGCAGCCGTCTTCATCGACCTTGCCAAGGCTTTCGACTCTGTCAATCACCATATTCTTATCGGCAGACTCAGTAGCCTCGGTTTTTCGGATGACTGCCTTGCCTGGTTCACCAATTACTTTGCAGACAGAGTTCAGTGTGTCAAATCGGAGGGCATGCTGTCCGGTCCTCTGGCAGTCTCTATGGGGGTGCCACAGGGTTAAATTCTCGGGCCGACTCTTTTCTCTGTATATATCAATGATGTTGCTCTTGCTGCGGGCGATTCCCTCATCCACCTCTACGCAGACGACACCATTCTATATACTTCCGGCCCGTCCTTGGACACTGTGCTATCTAACCTCCAAACGAGCTTCAATGCCATACAACACTCCTTCCGTGGCCTCCAACTGCTCTTAAACGCTAGTAAAACCAAATGCATGCTTTTCAACCGATCGCTGCCTGCACCCGCATGCCCGAATAGCATCACCACCCTGGATGGTTCCGACCTTGAATATGTGGACATCTATAAGTACCTAGGTGTCTGGCTAGACTGTAAACTCTCCTTCCAGACTCATATCAAACATCTCCAATCGAAAATCAAATCAAGAGTCGGCTTTCTATTCCGCAACAAAGCCTCCTTCACTCACGCCGCCAAACTTACCCTAGTAAAACTGACTATCCTACCGATCCTCGACTTCGGCGACGTCATCTACAAAATTGCTTCCAACACTCTACTCAGCAAACTGGATGCAGTTTATCACAGTGCCATCCGTTTTGTCACTAAAGCACCTTATACCACCCACCACTGCGACTTGTATGCTCTAGTCGGCTGGCCCTCGCTACATATTCGTCGCAAGACCCACTGGCTCCAGGTCATCTACAAGTCCATGCTAGGTAAAGCTCCGCCTTATCTCAGTTCACTGGTCACGATGGCAACACCCATCTGTAGCACGCGCTCCAGCAGGTGTATCTCACTGATCATCCCTAAAGCCAACACCTCATTTGGCCGCCTTTCGTTCCAGTACTCTGCTGCCTGTGACTGGAACGAATTGCAAAAATCGCTGAAGTTGGAGACTTTTATCTCCCTCACCAACTTCAAACATCTGCTATCTGAGCAGCTAACCGATCGCTGCAGCTGTACATAGTCTATTGGTAAATAGCCCACCCATTTTCACCTACCTCATCCCCATACTGTTTTTATTTATTTACTTTTCTGCTCTTTACCACACCAATATCTCTACCTGTACATGACCATCTGATAATTTATCACTCCAGTGTTAATCTGCAAAATTGTAATTATTCGCCTACCTCCTCATGCCTTTTTGCACACAATGTATATAGACTCCCCCTTTTTTTCTCTACTGTGTTATTGACTTGTTAATTGTTTACTCCATGTGTAACTCTATGTTGTCTGTTCACACTGCTATGCTTTATCTTGGCCAGGTCACAGTTGCAAATGAGAACTTGTTCTCAACTAGCCTACCTGGTTAAATAAAGGTGAAATAAAAATAAAATGGTGGTGGCAGCATCATGCTGTGGGGATGCTTTTCAGCGGCAGGGACTGGGAGACTAGTCAGGATTGAGGCAAAGATGAACGGAGCAAAGTACAGAGAGATCCTTGATGAAAACCTGCTCAGGACTTCAGACTGGGGCGAAGGTTCACCTTCCAACAGGACAATGACCCTAAGCACACAGCCAAGACAACGCAGGAGTGGCATCGGGACAAGTCTCTGAATGTCCTTGAGTAGCCCAGCCAGAGCCCGGACTTGAAACCGATCAAACATCTCTGGAGAGACCTGAAAATAGCTGTGCAGCAATGCTCCCCATCCAACCTGACAGAGCTTGAGAGGATATTCAGAAAGGAATGGGAGAAACTCCACAAATACAGGTTTGCCAAGCTTGTAGCGTTATATCCAAGACTCCAAGCTGTAATCTCTGCTTCAACAAAGTACTGAGTAAAGGGTCTGAAAACTTATGTGAATATGACATTTCAGTTTTGCATTTTTAATACATTTGCAAAAAGTTCTACAAACCTGTTTTTTCTTTGTCATTATGGGGTATTGTGTGTAGATTGATGAGGCGAAAAAAAACAATTTAATCAATTTTAGAATAAGGCTGTAATGTAACAAAATGTAGAACAATTTCAAGGGATCTGAATCATTTCCGAAGACACTGTATACTGTATACATTCAAAAGGCATCACACCAAAGGACTAAGAAACTGACCACCTTTATGGCAATGGCAGAGGTGCAATATATTGATAAAAAAATCTGATAACACTTACAATCTGTTCAGGCCATGTGCTCATTTCAAGAGAACCCACTTCAGTGCCATGGTGCCCAAATGCTGGCTTGTTGTTTAAATCACAGAATTAGGTCACACCAAGTGGACATTGCTTTTAGGGACAACATGTAATCAATCAGAACTATTTGGAAATATCATGAATAGACTATTGTTTCTTGAAATAAACTTCTGTGTTATAGCTAAAAGAGTAGGCGAATGGAATTTTGTTCATTTTTCATTAAATTACTTAAGTTCAAAGTTCCACAACCTTACCTGGGACAGTCACACCACTGGACAATAAGATGTTCGTAAGAACACAAATTATAAACTGCATGAATTTACTCAAAGATTTTACTATTATATCACAATTTTAGCCAATTTAAGTGAATTTAAGTTATATTTGTGTTTGCCATCATGGACAAAAAACAGGGGCCTCACGTCAACTACCCACATGCCACTTATACCCAACATGATAGGCAGGGACTGATTCCACACTTAAAGTACATCCTTTGAACTCAGCGATTTACACTGAGGCCATAGGCATTGCCACTCCATCAGATCTGTGTTGAACTACTATTTTAAATCTTTTAAATCCCTTTACCGTTTGCTTTAGTCTGCATGGAGTCCCAGGTGGGTGGGGTGTACCATTTTCCAACAATTCTATTGGTTCCATTGCGCCAAGAAACTCCAGCTTAAACCCAGCTTAAGTGTTTGAAAAATATTTCAAATACTATTTGAACCCAGGTCTGCATTCCCAGTCCAGTCCATATGTATTCCCACCCGCTGTGAGACAACAACAGATTAAAATGGAGGCGTGATAGCGTACCTGGTGATATGATATAGAAGAAGTCTTTGAAGCCGTCCATCCACACCTCGGCCAATCGCCTGTTGTTCTTGTTGATGACTTGACCCGTGCCCCCAGGGAAGCTGTAAGGGGTGGCCTTTCGGAACACGTGACCCACATGGGAACAAGTGATAATCTCCAGAGAGCCGCCACACTGCCAGATCTGCACACACAACAGCAAGAGGTCACACACACATACACAATACACACACACAAACATGCATGCAAGTACACACACACACACGCCACTTTCATTGTCATAATAACCAAGCAGAGCTCAGCCCTCTTATCAATCACTCACCCTGAAAGACATCTCCAAGTTCTCTCCGCCCCAAATGTCCATCCCTGGATCGTATGTGCCTATTTCTTCAAAATATGTCCGGTCAATAGAGAATAACCCTCCAGCCATGGTAGGGGTTCTGTAGGAGAAAAATGATGAGTGTGGATAAAGAAATACATCTTGCAAGAGACACGTATCTTACAGTGAGAAACATGTCAGCTCGCAAATAATCAATATCTATGGCATACAGTAATATTACATTAATATAATAATTTCTGGGGGGAGGAACTATGTTTTGATTAGCAAGGCATGATTAAATCACCTTTCTGCACAATTGTTTAAATGTTTTCATCAAACGAATGGGCACTTTGGAAACTACTCTTTCACACGAACAAGCCTGACCTCGACTGGCCTAGTTAAAAGACATGGATGCCGTGGAACAGACAATCTCAGTGCAAAACCACTCTCATTGTTTGAACCACTCTCTGCCATTTTCATTCTGCTAAAGAAAAGCAAACAGACACAGCTAGGCCTTGGAGATAATCCTATCATTTAACGATAATAGAAATCAGATTTATGAAGCATTGAGTGACACCATCGTAACACCATGTTGTTGCTCTGACCCAATGTAATATGATCGATGGAGAACTTAGTCAATATTTTGCAGCACCGGCTCCATTTAAGTCCTGCTTTAGTATTTTCGTGTTTGACAATGGAACTAGTTGCAACATGAAACTACAAATATAGCTGCTGTATCAAATAATAAAACAAAAAACAAATGGACAGAAATGCAATCCAATTCTATCTGCAAATGAAAGCCATCGAAGCTGCAGTTATCAGAAGAAAAGGCTTCTAAAGAAATCCACATCAATGATGTCAACTCTGCAGCTTCCCAGGCATTTCAAACAACCTATTCTCAGCTGAAATGACAAGGCTAGAGCTAACATTTGTTTTGTCTGATGAGATTCTCAATAAACTGTTCTTTAATGTTACTGTCCTCTCCTTGCTGACTCTGATCCGCCAGCCCCTGGCTTGGCAGCACTGTGATAACAAAGCATGCATCCCAAATGGTACCCGAATCCCTATATACTGTAGTGCACTACTTTTACAAAAGTAGTGCACTATAAAGTCAATAGGGTGCCATTTGGGACGTAGACAAATTCTTTCAGTACAAAGAAATGCATTTCAACACGGCCACAGATGAAGGTATGTATCTTGTGTGCACCTGAGAGGGAGTGTCCTGTCCCCTTTGCGCCTGTCCATCTCTCTCTGAGGCACGGGATACCAACGGAAATTCAGCTTCCAGTTAAATCCTCCATAGGTCATGTCTGAGCCTGCCATATATTCAAACGTCTCGTCGCTGATCACATCGATTATAGGACACACCACAGATCTCCTAAACAACCATGGAGACCATAAGGCTTTCATTTAACAAGAAACACAGTGAGAGACTAACCATGGAGAAATCAGAAGAGTTAGTTTTACAGGAAATAGTGGAAGAAAGCCCTTTGTAGAACTCTTATGCACTCTCCAAAATGTATTCCCTTTGTTCTCTTAAACGCTAAAACTTTGTTATTTCCGTTAATAACATTCCACATCTGATTATGTTAAACTGATTGGCTGGCAGAGCCAACAGCATCCAAGCAATGAATAATAAATGAATAAATCATTTACAAAGGTAATGGTCCCCTAACCGTTGTTTCTTCAGGTGAGCGCAGAGAAAAAAATGAAAGTAGCGAACTAACTGCTGACCACGCATTTCTACAGCGGTGGCATTATTCCTGACTTCATTATGAGATTATTTCATCATTGGCTGGTCCATATGCATTATAAACATATCCATTAGGTTAATAACAATGACCAGAGGTAACATATTGCATTAGTGAGAAGCTACTTACAGTCAAAGGAAATTGAAAATATCCATGTAGATTATGTTGACAATGGCAATGTATGGATAACTGTCACGCCCTGATCTGTTTCACCTTTCTTTGTGATAGGCAACACCTGGAGGGGGGTGGAGACAATCTTCCCCATTATCCTTTGTGTATTTATACATGTGTTCTCTGTTTGTCTGTTGCCAGTTAGTCTTGTTTGAAAAGATAACCAGCGTTTTGTCTCAGCTCCTGCTTTTCCCCAGTCTCTCTTTATCTCGCCCTCCTCGTTTGGACCGTTGCCTGTCCTGACTCTGAGCCCGCCTGCCTGACCACTCTGCCGGCCCCTGACCTTGAGTCTGCCTGCCATCCTGTGCCTTTGCCCCTACTCTGGTTTACCGACCTCTGCCTGACCTGACCCTGAGCCTGCCTGCCGTCCTGTACCCTTGCCCAACTACTCTGGATTATCGACCTCTGCCTGTCTTGACCTTTCGTTTGCCTGCCCCTGTTGATGTAATAAACACTGTTACTTTCAACACAGTCTAAATTTGGGTCTTACCTGAAACGTGATAGATAACCCTAAATCTGCATCCCAAATGGCACCCTATTTCCTAGTGCACTACTTTTGACAAGGCCAATATAAGGTACTGCAGGGTGTCTGCGGCCAGATCCCAAAATATATATACAGTATGTTTTAATTGTTGTTTTTTCCCTGTTTACATTACATTCTTTCAATGAATAGTACTGACAACAGATTAAACACATTTTGGCAAAGGGATATGTGGTATAAGTTTTTAGAGGGTGTAATACAATAAAATTGTATTAATCTACAATATTTTTTTACAGAAATGCACTGTCAATGCAGGATATTATCTTTAAAGCTGCAACAACAAAAATTCTCTCTGCCCCATGACAAAATGTGTTGAATTGCAGGAAATAAGTTTGAAAAGGGCAACATTTTCTCTCCAATGCCAAGACGCGGCCTTTAAAATGTTCCTTCTCAGGGCCGAGACTTGGTTCGTTCGTGCCATGCACTGCCGAAGTCATACTAAAACTCCTTGTAAGCTATTTTTTTTTAAATCTCATTCGAGCTCTGTTCTGATTATGAAGGGGTCCCTGATGAATTTGCTATGACAAAAGGGGTCCCCGGGCCCCAAAAGTTTTGATAACCCCTGACGTAGGGAATAGGGTGCCATTTGGGAGGCTCTGTGTGCTGCAGGCGATTCATTCGACACATCCCCCTCTCTCAGCATCCACTTCACTTCCTGGTCTAAATCAAATCAGTCTCCGTGCACTTTTATGCTCCTGCACATCCTTTTACACATCAATAAACATGCAGGGGGCATAAAGGTGTAATGGCTCTATAATATAATCTCCTTGGTAATATGAATTTCTGCCTGGCACCTGAGGCAAAATGGGTGAATGTCTGACCCCAGTTTTCAGAGATAATGGGGGAGGGGGTGCATTCATCTTTAGTCATCACCTGCAACGTCTCCCTTTTCCGTAGAAGGAACCCTTCACCCACCGAACAAGCAAGTGCAATCCTGAAACAGGATTAGAATTACCCCACCATTACAGGATAACAATTACCACAGATACCAGATAGATTTTAAACCCTGCTGTCACTTAAAATAGCCATCATTAAGTTATTCCGTGGAATCACATTCCACTGTATGTACTACTAGACAGGGTCGTGACAAAACAAGCTGCAACGTCTCCCATTCAGCTATGGCTGCATGACACGTTTTTTAAAAATGATTTGGCTTACTTTTGAGAAACATACTGTACCCCAATTTACCTCAGTCACTTTCTCATTGCTCGTTGTGCAGTATCAGGGCGTGCAAAATGCATTCACAAAATCTCCAAAAACACCCAAATACGTCCTTTTAGAAACAGAAACGCTGTCAGTGTAGTGATGTAGGTCTTCACATGAAATCTTGTCATTCCGAACAAGCCGTTTCTTTCACCAGCCATGCTGCGCGGGCTGTGTCCGTGTAGGGACACGCTTGGCCTGCACAGCTGATTTGGGGGGAAACAGCACGACTCGACCAACATGGATTATAATGTTGCAGATAAAGTTCTCAAAACCAAGCCAAATCACACAAAGAAATGTCTGGACCCTTCTATAACATGCCGGCTTACATCAAAAATACATCTTTTGATTATTTTCCCTTTAACATCAGATCAGTTTTCAGATGAAAATCGCATCCCACTGAGGCAGCAAGAGCAGAACAGCGCGGAGATGATTTGTGACAAGCATCAGCGCCGCCATGTCTCTCCATTGCTGCCTGTTCCATTTACATTGAGGGGTGGTGATAACACTGAGCTCCTTACCGGTCCTCTTTGATCCTGGCCAGCAGAGGCTCCAGCCAGCCCGTGGTGCACTCACAGTGGGCATCCAGGAAGGTGATGACCTGCCCCCGTGTAGCCGCAGCCCCTCTCAGCCTGGCCCGGATCAGCCCCGTCCGCTGCTCCATCCGCAGGACCCGCATGGGAACCTCCAGGGTCCGACCATAGTTCTCCAGCTTCTTTCCCAAGAAGTCTGACAGAAGAGGAGAGGACATGCTTCAAACTCCTGAAGAACTTCCTTATTTGGTTATATTATAACCCAATACTAAGAACTACATTAACTAATCCTAGATTGCACCTTTAAACCCAGTAAAGCTAGTGAGTTGATGGGTTTATTTGACACTTATTTAACCCTTATTTTACTAGGTAAGTTGACCGAGAACACGTTCTCATTTACAGCAATGACCTGTGGAATAGTTACAGAGAAGAGGAGGGGGGATGAATGAGCCAATTGGAAGCTGGAGATGATTAGGAGGCCATAACGAGGGCCAGATTGAGAATTTAGCCAGAACACCAGAGTTAAAACCCCTACTCTTACGATAAATGCCATGGGATCTTTTAGTGACCACAGAGAGTCAGGACACCCGTTTCAACGTCCCATCTGAAAGGTTTAAGTTTAGGCTGGACCCAGCTACAACTTGCTATATTGTATTTACTTTGCCATCATGGCCTTTTTTGCCTTTACCTCCCTTCTCACCTCATTTGCTCACATTGTATATAGACTTGTTTATACTGCATTATTGACTGTATGTTTGTTTTTACTCCATGTGTAACTCTGTGTCGTTTTATCTGTCGAACTGCTTTGCTTTACCTTGGCCAGGTCGCAATTGTAAATGAGAACTTGTTCTCAACTTGCCTACCTGGTTAAATAAAGGTAAAATAAAATAAATAAATAAATAAATACAGTACCTCTCTCACTGGCGTCGTCCACCAGCAGGATCTCCTGCAGTAGGTGGCGTGGCGAGCGGTTGATGACACTGTGGACGGTGCGGAGCAGGGTGCTCCACGCCTCGTTGTGGAACACAATCACTATACTGGTGTTGGGGAGATCGTCCGTGTAGACCTTGGTCTTGCAACTGATGGACAGACAACAAGAGCTCTGGTTAGGAGATCAAATGTGCTGCTACTCCTGACGCTTGTCTACATTGGAATTCAATCAAGACTGAGCATAGTTGTGTGATATTTCTGTACATACAGTATAGCCTACTATACGTGGTTGAACATTAGAGCACCGGAACACAAAACCAACATTAACAAGACTTTATATGGTGTGGTCATTGGCATGCTGCTCCACACACACAGGCTATATCTCAAATGTCACCCTATTCCTTCCATAGTGCACTACTTTTGACCAGGGATCATATAGGGAACGTCAGACAACAACCTTATATTCAATCGAATAAAACAAAAATAGCAGGTATCAGAATAAAAATTCCCAATAACAACAATTAACGTCAACGACATCAACAATAACACAAAGCTCATTTGAGTATGATCCCTCCAACATAAATAAGTAAAAAATACAACAAATATATAGACCCGCAACAACCTCTTTGACTACAGTGAGATAAATGACATTCCCTATATGGTGGAGCGGAAAGCAGGGGTATCCTGTTCGTCCCACTACGGGTGACAGGACAGACTGACAGAATGGGGGCACCAGGGTAGCTAGCTACTAGCCACTGAACAAACCGTTTCTTCCTCTCCACAACTGGCTACTACACCACACGGCACCACTATGGGTGACAGGACAGACGGGGGCACCAGGGTAGCTAGCTACTAGCCACTGAACAAACCGCTTCTTCCTCTCCACAACTGGCTACTACACCACACGGCACTCTCTCACAGAAGTTCACGTTTTTTTCAACGTCAAGCTTTTTATTTATTTTCATTTTTTATAACGTTCCATGGGGTACTGGCGAGTCGTTTGAGGAAAATGTAGAGATGCAATTAGTACAATTACGCAGCATGGCACTTTTGGGGTGAAATAAAATCACTATTTAGATCTACAGTATTGTTTGTTTGCTCTCCATTTTGTACAAATTTTTCAATATGGGACTCTAGTTTGTATTTACCTGGAATTTTTCATTAGATATGACTAAAAGCATCGTGCTTAGCACAATCCTGGTAGATGTGTGAAATGGAGTGCAATGCAATGTTTTACATGTGTCTTTATCAACTCAGTTTGAATCCAATGTAAAAACCCATGGTGGACAGTCATACAATTGAGTGTCAAGGCAGTATTCAATACATTAAACATACAGACCATGTTGACAGCATTGGCATATGTTTATATTCTCTGCAACGTTATTTATATTGTTGTATTGAAAATGTTCCTATTTTCCTCCAACATGAGAGACCTTGGGACTGCAGCGCAGGGCACTTTGTAAAGAACAGTTGATAAGAAATGCTCTGTAGAAATACATAAACATGAATCACGGCGATGTCGCCAGGAGAGACTGCCTCTAGATCAGCTGCTCAAGACGAATGTTGGTCATGTTTCACACAAATTGCTCTTTGGGTTTTCATTATCCAGCTCCAGTAGGTCTTGGGTGACAGTAAACAAAGCCCTTCTCCCATTCAGACTGTCACGGCTGATGTAAACCCACGAAGATTGTGATGGATCCAACACGGCTAAAGAGTAAGTCTAATATTCTTCAATTAGAGCAGTGGTGGCTGGTGGCACTTTAAAATCAGAGGACGAGCTCATAGTAAATCGCTGGAACGGAACGAATGGCGCGGTAGGAAAAACATCAAATACATGGTTTCCCTGAGTTAGATGCTGTTCCATTCCGGGCAAAACTATGGCCCCTCGTCCCCCTCACCAGCCATCATTGAATTAGAGCATGTTGCATCATGGAATGAATCCTAAGGAATCCGAGGACTTAAAAGGGTTTTTTCATCAACGTTAACAAATTGGTTGGTTCTGGATTATATCAAAATGTTCTGTTGGATCTTAGTTATTTGGTAGATAGTCTCTTATTGCTGTTAATATTCTGCTTGCGGCTGCTCCTAACATTAAAAGGAACCCCATGCTGTTATTGTCAACATTGTGCTGTCAGCTGTGCTTTCTTGAATTCATTGAATTTTCTCTAGAATAAAACAAACAACGAGTAAAAATAAAAAGAGGCAGAAAGTCGATCCAAAATGGCAGCCCTTTGATAACAGGAATATGTTGCCATGTGAAGTGGACAGAGTTGATGACTCAAGTCACATGACATGGACTCGAGTCACAAATTGGATGACCTAAGACTTGATTGAAAATAAAATAACTTCAGACTTGACTTGGACTTCAAAACTTTAAGCCTCAAGACTCGGGACTCGACTTTGGCTTGAAACTGATAACGAAATAATCTAGCCAGGTTCTGTCACTCATTTTGTGGCACATGCCGCGTTTAAGTGCTAGTCTGAACTAGGAAACTGACATTTCTGACTTGCTAACTGCATTGCTTGCTGTTTGGGGTTTTAGGCTGGGTTTCTGTACAGCACTTTGAGATATCAGCTGATGTACGAAGGGCTATATAAATCAATTTGATTTGATTTGATTTGATTTGTAGTTATACACATGCCACGGTCAACTAATTAGCAAGTCTGAAATTTCAGATTTTCCTAGTTCCGACTAGCACGTGAACGCGGCAACAGACTAGAGTCTCCCTGGATTACTCACCACGCAGCCCAAGATGGTAACCGCAGCCTTGCCCAGATTGCTGATTTGCTGTACAGCTATAGAATCAGGTGCAGATAAAATGTCAAATGGTAGGGAGAGAAGTGGTGGTCAAGAATATTAACTGTTTACTTTACCAGCTCAACAGCAAGGGGGCATCAAACAACAACTACTATCATGGTCTTTGCTATGTCAAAAATCTATTATTACTCTGGTGTAGATGCACCATAGGTGCTATCTTGTTGAAATGTTTGCTGTTGATTTTTATGTTTTTATTTAACCTTAAATTTAACTAGGCAAGTCAGTTAAGAACAAACTCTTTCACTCGTTTAAATGCAAATGTGGTAAATATATTTTCCATCTTACACTAATTGGTAGTGTTCCATCATTCCATCCCCATGGGGGCAGCAGGTAGCCAAGTGGTTAGAGCATTTGGCCAGTAACAGAAAGGTTGCTGGATCGAATCCCCGAGCTGACAAAGGTCAAATCTGTCGTTCTGCCACCAAGCTAGGCAGTTAACCCACTGTTCCCCGGGCGCCGTGGATGTCGATTAAGGTAGCCCCCCCCCCGCACCTCTCTGATTCAGTTGGATTAAATGCGGAAGACACATTTCCGTTGAAGGCATTCAGTTGTACAACTGACTAGGTATCCCCCCTTTCCATACTGTTTATTGCAATTTCTGTTTCATACAATACATTTACATTTTTTTATCCTCTGGTAAGTAAAAGCCTTGCATGAGCCTTCAAAACTACTTTTCCCAGTCGAAGCTCGTTTTGTTCCGAGTTCCCAGTTGTCTTGAACGCACTGAAATCGGAAGTCTGAGATTTTTGAACCCAGCATGTGTCCTATCTTTCTATCATTTTGTTTGAGCGTAATAGGAGTGTGTGCGCCTCGGTGCACATAGAAATAGGCTACGTGGCCTGAGCGCCACGCTTCCTGAGTCAGTACGTTGAGTAAGAGAAAAATGATTGTTCCATGTAGGAATGGTGAGGAAATATCATTAATAATCAGTAAGTCTGATTAAGACGAATGTATCAATGGATGTGGAAAATGCCTTTTACATTATAGAACCAGTTTTATTGGTTGTAATTGCCACTTGAGTAATGGGTAATTGTATGATCCTGGGAAGAGGCCAAGTACTAATACATGTATGTACCTGTTTGAGGTCCTGCTAGACAGATTTGATTTGATTTCTCCAGCAGATGCTGTTCAGTTTTGCCCTCTACCTGTGTTCGTTCAGTTAGGACAGATAATGAGAATAAGATAATGATAATGAGGCCATATCCTTTGGGCTATTGCCGGTGCCTAATTGGTAAATCTACTCATATTTTATATGGTATTTCGCTTTCACCATTGCACTGCCAAGACCTGTAAATAAATCTACACTGAGCATGTCAACCTGCCTTTTGCTGATTTCATTCCCTTACTATGACTGCAAGGTACCTATTTCACAATTACATAACCAAAATGTGTTGAAGACAAAATAATGAAAAGGGCTGCCTGGTTGCCTCAAAAAACAGACAGAGATTTGTAGTTGAACAAGTCATTGCGTGTATAGATTTTTCAGTTTTACTTATCTTGAGACTTGACTTGGAAAAAACTTGTGACTCAACTTGTCTCGACTTGCTCTCAGAATACACGACTCGAGACACGACCCGTTCTACTTGGGACTCGACTTGAGACTCAGACCTTGTGACTTGCTTATGACTAGAATAATAGTGACTTGGTCTCAGCGGTATCAAAGCTTCTGAGAGGGAGCGGTGGAAGGTTACAGCGTGGTTAAAGTGGGTGGTGCGTGCCGTGCCGAGTAAAGAGTTCAGTAGTGCGATTCAGAGTGCGTGTCAAGGGAAAAGGTCAAGCTCACTCACCCGTCCAGTCTCACATCCGGCAGACTCCTGTTGAGCGCAATCATGTCACTGGCCATCAGATTGAACTGGTTTATCTTAAAGAGCTCCTTCATTTTCTCCTGCTCGTCCTTTGCGATAACCACCGCCTTCCCCATCTCCCCTGGGCCCTCGTGGGTCCGCGATATGACCGCTGCAATAGAATGGGGAGAAATGTTACATATTTAATACTCACAATGTGATTTCACAGTTATTTCAATGGGAGCGGAAGGTCACACATACAATTCCAGCTACCGAATAAGATGAAAGAAATCTGTTAAATGCAGCTAGATCTATTTTATTGTATCTATTAATAAAGATACAGTACTGTGGAAAGTCCATGAACTTAAACATGAACCGTGAGCAAATGAACCATGGTATAGAGTGTGTCTAAGAGAGAAAGACTGGCCTCAGATCAGTGGGAGATTATGGCCACATTATCAGGCTTTGAATGCTGAGGCCATTAAAATGTCCCAAACAGCAAATGAAATCCTGATCAGTCACACTGGTGCAGCTTCCCCAAGTATTCTGTATCCATTAACCATGCTATTCTCAGGGCCGGATTACCGAACAGGCACACAGGGCATGTGCCCCTGGGCCCCCGAACCTCCAGTGGGCACCCAAGCAATTACATTTTTTAAGGTTATGGGCCCCCTGGAGGACATTTGTTTGAAAACTGCTCAATTCACTCTGAGCCACATGGCAAAAAGTGTAGAATAGCAGGAAATTAGCTTTAAAACTGAAAATGTTGTCGTAACCTCATAACAAAATGTGTAGAATAGCATTATAAAACTGCACTTTTTATCAACACAAAATGTGTTATCCGTTTTACCCCAAATGCGGTAGTCCGACCCTGACTACTCTTGCCATACAGTCATGCCCCCTGCCCTCCATCCCCCTGAATTTTTTTTGTACATAACATTTCCTACTAGCAGAGACTTTGCTGATAACCCCTTTATGTAGGAAAAATGTACTTACTATGACTCTGATATATGGTTATCTCACCTAGCTGACTTATGATGAATGCACTAACTGTAAATCGCTGAGGATAAGGTCTGCTCAAAGACTAAAATGTCAAGTATCATCTAGGTCTGTTGGAAAATCCCATATTTGTCCAGGGACTTGGGGCTAGCCCTCCTCTCGGTCATTGATGGAGGAGTGAGAGAGCATTATTACAGCTGCCCTCTGCTGTTAAGAAATATCAGCTCATAATCTGATCACTCGGCGTCACCAAGGATCCATTAAAGCTTTGAGAACAGCGGCACCATCCCAAGCTGCATCTGTTGCACACCGCTCTACACCGCTTCACAATGATCCAAAGGTAAATAACCTCTGTGGATTTATGCTCCGCTCTCCAATAATCTCAAGCAGAGTGATTTCCATGGGGGACAATTCAGAGAGAGAGAGAGAGAGAGAGAGAGAGAGAGAGAGAGAGAGAGAGAGAGAATATTCAGGTGAATGTCTTGTGATTTCTAAATGAAAACATGTACAGTTTCCTCACAAGTTCAAGTGAACGGAGGGGTATACTACAAAGCAGAATGAATGAGTTAGGCAGCTTACATTGATAAACAACCAAAAATATCTATAGATTTTCAGGTTCATTAAGAAATCTAATCTGTTTTTGGTTGTTGAGTCAATTAGACCAAGCCCATTTCCATCTTTTCTTTGTAAACAATGTAAAGCTATTTCAGAATATTTAGGCAAATTAGCTGGCTACTGTAACTTACTGATTCTGCTTTGCAGCATACCCTCTGGTCAATAGTATCCTCGAGCTTAGAAATAACAAGACTTTGGTATCTTCCCTTTCTCTGGCTCTACAGCCCAACAAACACATCACTGATCCCCTGACATGGGCCACGACAACAGTAACTCTATTCTAAGGCCCATAGGTCTTATGCCCTGGTCCTGTCCAGTGACTTTGTCTGAAATGATATTATAGGTTCTTCACCTTCATATATAATGGGTCTATAGAGACATGGTCAATAGTGTTGAGCTAAAAACAAGAGTGCTCTATCAATCCTGTTTCCTGTAAACCATATCTTTACAGTTTTTTTTGGGGGGGGGGACATAAATAATGGAGATCAATTAGCCTAACTTCTGTGAGTTATTAAATATGTATTTTAAATTGAAAAATAAGTATGAATTAGGGGTGTGAACGTTTAAATGACACTCCTTAATGTTAAGAAAAACATTCAAATCATAGTGCAGTTATCACAAAACATTATTTTCCATTTTATACATTTTATAGCTTAAGTAGACTATGTGGCTATAAAGGCCTGGGGAAAGGTGTGCAATTTAAATCAAACCAGAGAGAAAGAGGCTAACTGTAGGCTAATTTGGTGAATTTGCGAGGCATGCAAGACAATTTAAGGCATTGCAGACTACCAAGACATACAGTATGGGCATGGTTCTGCCTGCCTCTCCTCTCTCATGCTGGCCTGCCTGCTCTTTCTCTTCGCTAATGACGCAAGTGTGTCTGTTGCGAATAGAATATCCTAGTTAGGCTATTCATGGAACCGATGTTGCCGGGATACAGAGGTATCCAGTCTTACGAGCAAGGGTTTGCTACTCTTCGTTGAGCAAAATGCTCAATCCAGGTGGGAGATCACATTGATCTGCAGCCGGCTCTGATTAAATTATCTGATTATTTTAGTTTAGTTCCCCACATCCTCAAGCCATTTCTATGCTTAATTTACTTTGCAGAAGAGAGTGGAAGGGGAGTTTGGCCTGTTCAGGTTTGGTGAGTTAGAGACTGGGAGCACTACTTTTCCCCAAGTACCATAGGGCTCTGGCAAAAAGTAGTGCACACTATAAAGGGAATAGGCTTCCACTTCGGTCATACACTGAGTATAAAAACATGAACCCCCCCAAAGAACGTCCTCACTTCTTCAGGCCATGGACTCTACAAGGTGTTGAAAGCATTCCACAGGGATGCAGGCCCATGTTGACTTCAAAGTTTCCCACAGTTGTGCCACATTGGCTTGATGTCCTTTGGGTGGTGGACCATTTTTGATACACAAAGGAAACTGTTGAGTGTGAAAAACCCAGCATCGTTGCAGTTCTTGACACAAACCGGTGCACCTGGCACCTAGCATACTCAAAGGCACTTAAATCTTTTCTCTTCCCCATTCACACTCTGAATGGCCGACATACACAATCCATGTCTCAAGGCTTAAAAATCCTTCTTTTTTAATTTTTTTTTTAATTTCACCTTTATTTAACCAGGTAGGCTAGTTGAGAACAAATTCTCATTTGCAACTGCGACCTGGCCAAGATAAAGCATAGCAGTGTGAGCAGACAACAAAGAGTTAACCTGTCTCCTCCCTTTCATCTACACTGATTGAAGAGGATTTAACAAGTGACATCAATAAGGGATCATAGTATTCATCTGGTCAGTCTACGTCATAGAAAGAGCAGGTGTTCATAATGTTTTGGTCACTCAATGTAGACGCTGTGTTTTTGGGGCAGCTCCCCTCCTCCTCCTGTCCTTCCTCTTTCTCCCTTGCCTCCTGCTTCCCTGTTTGACCCAGTTGGCAGGTCATGTATTCGTGCAGATCCTACTGGGCAGGGGATCACAAGAGCCCAAGCCCAAATCCACTGCATAACAGTACAACAATGCACTTCTACTGTTTGTTTCAGGGATAGCACTTACAGTGAACTCACTCTCAATTGGTGTCAAATTCAATTCCTGGAGGGCCAAGTGTCTGTGGGTTTGCAATCCTCCCTTGTACTTGATTGATGAATTAAGGTCATTGATTAGTTAGGAACTCCCCTTACTTGGTTGTTAGGTTTTAATTGGTCACGAAATGAAAGAAACAAAAGCCAGTACACACATGGCCCTCCAGGAATTTAGTTTGACACCGCTGGCTTAGTACTTACACTGCTTACACTTTCTCAACATCGCTCATCCTACAGTTGAAGTCTGTAGTTTACATACACCTTAGCCAAATACATTTAAACTCAGTTTTTCAATACTCCTGACATTTATTCATAGTAAAAATTCCCTGTCTTAGGTCTGTTAGGATCACCACTTTATTTTAAGAATGTGAAATGTCAGAATAATAGTAAAGAGAATGATTTATTTCAGCTTTTATTACTTTCATCACATTCCCAGTGGGTCAGAAGCTTACATTCAATTAGTATTTGGTAGCATTGCCTTTAAATAGTTTAACTTGGGTCAAATGTTTTGGTTAGCCTTCCACAATAAGTTGGGTAAATTTTGGCCCTTTCCTCCTGACAGAGCTGGTGTAACTGAGTCAGGTTTGTAGGCCTCCTTGCTCGCACACACTTTTTCAGTTCAGCCAACACATTTTCTATAGGATTGAGGTCCGGGCTTTGTGATGGCCACTCCAATACCTTGACTTTGTTGTCCTTAAGCCATTTTGCCACAACTTTGGAAGTATGCTTGGGGTCATTGTCCATTTGGAAGACCCATTTGCAACCAAGCTTTAACTTCCTGACTGATGTCTTGAGATGTTGCTTCCATACAGTGCCTTGCGAAAGTATTCGGCCCCCTTGAACTTTGCGACCTTTTGCCACATTTCAGGCTTCAAACATAAAGATATAAAACTGTATTTTTTGTGAAGAATCAACAACAAGTGGGACACAATCATGAAGTGGAACGACATTTATTGGATATTTAAACCTTTTTTAACAAATCAAAAACTGAAAAATTGGGTGTGCAACATTATTCAGCCCCCTTAAGTTAATACTTTGTAGCGCCACCTTTTGCTGCGATTACAGCTGTAAGTCGCTTGGGGTATGTCTCTTCAGCTTCACTCTATCAGTTTTGCACATCGAGAGACTGAAATTTTTTCCCATTCCTCCTTGCAAAACAGCTCGAGCTCAGTGAGGTTGGATGGAGAGCAATTGTGAACAGCAGTTTTCAGTTCTTTCCACAGATTCTCGATTGGATTCAGGTCTGGACTTTGACTTGGCCATTCTAACACCTGGATATGTTTATTTTTGAACCATTCCATTGTAGATTTTGCTTTATGTTTTGGATCATTGTCTTGTTGGAAGACAAATCTCCGTCCCAGTCTCAGGTCTTTTGCAGACTCCATCAGGTTTTCTTCCAGAATGGTCCTGTATTTGGCTCCATCCATCTTCCCATCAATTTTAACCATCTTCCCTGTCCCTGCTGAAGAAAAGCAGGCCCAAACCATGATGCTGCCACCACCATGTTTGACAGTGGGGATGGTGTGTTCAGGGTGATGAGCTGTGTTGCTTTTACGCCAAACATAACGTTTTGCATTGTTGCCAAAAAGTTCACTTTTGGTTTCATCTGACCAGGGCACCTTCTTCCACATGTTTGGTGTGTCTCCCAGGTGGCTTGTGGCAAACTTTAAACAACACTTTTTATGGATATCTTTAAGAAATGGCTTTCTTCTTGCCACTCTTCCATAAAGGCCAGATTTGTGCAATATACGACTGATTGTTGTCCTATGGACAGAGTCTCCCACCTCAGCTGTAGATCTCTGCAGTTCATCCAGAGTGATCATGGGCCTCTTGGCTGCATCTCTGGTCAGTCTTCTCCTTGTATGAGCTGAAAGTTTAGAGGGACGGCCAGGTCTTGGTAGATTTGCAGTGGTCTGATACTCCTTCCATTCCAATATTATCGCTTGCACAGTGCTCCTTGGGATGTTTAAAGCTTGGGAAATATTTTTGTATCCAAATCCGGCTTTAAACTTCTTCACAACAGTATCTCGGACCTGCCTGGTGTGTTCCTTGTTCTTCATGATGCTCTCTGCGCTTTTAACGGACCTCTGAGACTATCACAGTGCAGGTGCATTTATACAGAGACTTGATTACACACAGGTGGATTGTATTTATCATCATTAGTCATTCAGGTCAACTTTCAAAAAAGTTTGAAATATCCAATAAATGTCGTTCCACTTCATGATTGTGTCCCACTTGTTGTTGATTCTTCACAAAAAAATACAGTTTTATATCTTTATGTTTGAAGCCTGAGATGTGGCAAAAGGTCGCAAAGTTCAAGGGGGCCGAATACTTTCGCAAGGCACTGTATATCCACATCATTTTCTTCCCTCATGATGCCATCAATTTTTTGAAGTGCACCAGTCCCTCCTGCAGCAAAGCACCCCCACAACATGATGCTGTCACCTCGGTGCTTCACGGTTGGGATGGTGTTCTTCGGCTTGCAAGGCCTTTTTCCTCCAAACATAACAATGGTCATTATGGCAGTTCTATTTTTGTTTCATCAGACCAGAGGACATTTCTCCAAAAAATACGATCTTTGCTCCCATGTGCAGTTGCAAACCATAGTCTGGCTTTTTTATGGCGGTTTTGGAGCAGTGGCTTCTTCCTTGCTGAGCGGCCTTTCTGGTTATGTCGATATAGGACTCTTTACAGTGGATATTGATACTTTTGTACCCATTTCCTCCAGCATCTTCACAAGGTCCTTTGCTGTTGTTCTGAGATTGATTTGCACTTTTCGCACCAAAGTACGTTCATCTCTAGGAGACAGAACACATCTCCTTCCTGAGTGGTATCACGGCTGCGTGGTCCCATGGTGTTTATACTTGCGTACTATTGTTGGCACAGATGAACGTGGTACCTTAAGGCATTTGGAAATTGCTCCCAAGGATGAACCAGACTTTCATTGAATCCCATGCGCAATGGAAACTTTTATATGTTGTGTTTGAAAGAATGGTGCAGCTTTGGAAAGCGGCCGTCTTATGGGCTCCTGACTATGGTTGCACATTTTGGAGAATATTGAGGATGACTCGTTGTCAGGCTCAAAAAAAACTCAAATTTGCCAGGATGGCCACCAATTTTTCAACCCTTGTATTGGTCAGCTTGTTGCGTGCTCTGGTGGACAAGTTGCGTTCTGAAGTGGCTGATGTTGGTGTGATTTGCAGGATGATAGAGGCAACAGGGGAAAGAGCCTCATATCCATAAAGTCCCTTCCACCAGGTGGCTGGTGAGATATGTTGGCACGACTGCCATATTGTATCTCCATCCCAAACCCCTTGCTTGGAAGTGTACTTCCACAGACAGCCAAGACCCTTGCCCTCATCCAGACCAAGGTGGCGAGACACGGTAGTGATGACACCATAGGCCTTGTTGATCTCTGCACCCGACAGGATGCTCTTACCAGCATACTTGGGGTCCAACATGTATGCTGGGGCGTGTATGGGCTTCAGGCAGAAGTCTTCACGCTTTTTGATGTATTTCAGAACTGCAGTTTCCTCTGCTTGGAGCAACGGTGAAGTGGGAAGGGCAGTACGGATTTCTTCTCTTACATCTGCAAGCAGAGTCTAAACATTAGACAGGATGGCATTGTCTCCCTCAACCCGTGCAATGGCTACTGCTATAGAATTCAGGCTGCAGGATCCTCTTGATGGGGCTGTCCATTTTGACAGACTGTGATATGGCCATTTCTTGGATAGGCTCCTTCCCCTCTGGGAGACTGTCAAACATGATGACAACACCACCCCAATGGGTGTTGCTGGGCAGCTTCAATGTGGTGCTCTTATTCTTCTTACTTTGCTTGGTGAGGTAGATTGCTGCTATAACCCTTCACATAGCTAACCATTTCCTTGGCTCTCTTGTAGAGTGTATCCATTGTTTTCAGTGTCATGATGTCCTTGAGGAGCAGATTCAATGCATGAGCAGCACAGCCAATAGGTGTGATGTGAGGGTAGGACTCCTCCACTTTGGACCAAGCAGCCTTCATGTTCACAGCATTGTCTGTCACCAGTGTATATACCTTCTGTGGTCCAAGGTCATTGATGACTGCCTTCAGCTCATCTGCAACGTAGAGACCGGTGTGTCTGTTGTCCCTTGTGTCAGAGCTCTTGTAGAATACTGGCTGAGGGGTGGAGATGATGTAGTTAATTATTCCATGCCCACGAACATTCGACCACCAATCAAATATCTAAATATCTACGTCGGCACTGACGAAAATGGCCCATACCTGGGAGAGAGGGTCCCATCTGGATAAAAGATATACACCGGAGTTGAGGCAACCAGGGACATGCTTACCCAAAGTGAAAGCATGTGCGCACTGGTCTCCAGCAATAGAGCCCCACAGTGGAGGTGTCATAATACCCATAAAACCTTTTTATTTTTTTTATTTCACCTTTATTTAACCAGGTAGGCTAGTTGAGAACAAGTTCTCATTTACAACTGCGACCTGGCCAAGATAAAGCATAGCAGTGTGAACAGACAACAACACAGAGTTACACATGGAGTAAACAATAAACAAGTCAATAGCACAGTAGAAAAAAACATCTATATACAGTATATTGTGTGCAAAAGGCATGAGGAGGTAGGCGAATAATTACAATTTAGCAGATTAACACTGGAGTGATAAATGATCAGATGGTCATGTTGCAGGTAGAGATACTGGTGTGCAAAAGAGCAGAAAAGTAAATAAATAAAAACAGTATGCAGTGATCAGTTAGCTGCTCAGATAGCAGATGTTTAAAGTTGGTGAGGGAGATAAAAGTCTCCAACTTCAACTATTGTTGCAATTTGTTCCAGTCACAGGCAGCAGAGATCTGGAAGGAAAGGCGGCCAAATGAGGTGTTGGCTTTAGGGATGATCAGTGAGATACACCTGCTGGAGCGCGTACTACGGGTGGGTGTTGCCATCGTGACCAGTGAACTGAGATAAGGCGGAGCTTTACCTAGCATGGACTTGTAGATGACCTGGAGCCAGTGGGTCTTTCGACGAATATGTAGCGAGGGCCACCCGACTCGAGCATACAGGTCGCAGTGGTGGGTGGTATAAGGTGAGTTAGTAACAAAACGGATGGCACTGTGATAAACTGCATCCAGTTTGCTGAGTAGGATATTGGAAGCTATTTTGTAGATGACATCGCCGAAGTCGAGGATCGGTAGGATAATCAGTTTTACTAGGGTAAGTTTGGCGGCGTGAGTGAAGGAGGCTTTGTTGCGAAATAGAAAGCCGACTCTAGATTTGATTTTAGTTTGGAGATGTTTGATATGAGTCTGGAAGGAGAGTTTACAGTCTAGCCAGACACCTAGGAACTTATAGATGTCCACATATTCTAGGTCGGAACCATCCAGGGTGGTGATGCTAGTCGGGCGTGCGGGTGCAGGCAGCGAACGGTTGAAAAGCATGCATTTGGTTTTACTAGCGTTTAAGAGCAGTTGGAGGCCATGGAAGGAGTGTTGTATGGCATTGAAGCTCGCTCGGAGGTTAGATAGCACAGTGTTCAAGGAAGGGCCAGAAGTATACAGAATGGTGTCGCCTGCGTAGAGGTGGATCAGGGAATCGCCCGCAGCAAGAGCAACATCATTGATATATGAAGAGAAAAGAGTCGGCCCGAGAATTGAACCCTGTGGCACCCCCATAGAGCCTGCCAGAGGACCGGACAACATGCCCTCCGATTTGACACACTGAACTCTGTCTGCAAAGTAGTTGGTGAACCAGGCAAGGCAAACCTAGCGATCAAACAGGGAAATGGTTCCAATCCTTTTCCCAACATTTATTTTTCACATAGCGGATTTTAGAAACACTTCAGATAAGGTCTGTGGTTCGTGTAGGTTTAATCTGGCGTGACGATGTAAATCTCTCTCGGAAAAGGTGACTTGGCTCTATTTACTCTGATCCGAAAATGCTAATTAGCATCAAAGTAGACATAATGCAAGGCTACTAATCCCTGCAAGCCATGTTTTATTTCATTTAACCCTTATTTTACCAGGTAAGTCGACTGAGAACACATTCTCATTTACAGCAACGACCAGGGGAATAATTAAAGGGGAGAGGAGATGAATGAGCCCATTGTAAACTGGGGATGATTAGGTGACCGTAATGGTATGAGGCCAGGACACCAGGGTTAACACCCCTACTCTTACAATAAGTGCCATGGGCTCTTTAGTGACCACAGAGAGTCAGGACACCCATTTAACATCCCATCCAAAAGACAGCACCCTACACAGGGAAATGTCCTGGAGGAAAGAGTGCCTCCTACTGATCCTCCAACACTACTTCCAGCAGCATCTGGTCTCCCATCCCGAGACCAACCAGGACCAGTTTAGCTTCAGAAGCAAGCCAGCAGTGGGATGCAGGGTGGTATGCTGCTGGCCTAACTGACATCTTTGCTAACAGGTGTTCATTTAAAACATGCACAAGACAGTTCACAGAATTGTCCATTTAAAGAAATGTACCCATTAATTCCTACATTTCACTAACATTAACAGCACAAGCCGGCCCAACAAAAACAGGGGGAAGCGCCTGAGCGTCAGATACTCCTGGTAATTGACATTCAGTGAGCTCCGCACCAGTGTTCATACCCTCGAATCGAGGGGTGCGCTGGGGGATGTGGCTGTTGTGATCACTTTGCGGGATACAACTCATTCCATGGGTGCCCCCTAACAATAGCAGAGGGTCCCAACACTGGGCCATGGCCCGTAGCCTTAACAGGGACACTCGAAGCAACCGGCTTAGGCTGTGAGATGCGTTCAGGTAAGCGGCTACCACTCAGCGCTGGAAAGGCCATATCAACAATAGCCCCACAGGAACAACCATCATCATCCCCAGTAGGCATAGGCACTGGCAAAAACACACTTTGTGACCCAGACAAAATTTGTCTAAGCAGAGCCGGAACCCAAACACGCTCCGTGGGGATAGAAAAGCGTGCTATGCGAGTGAGTTGAGTTGAGTCTAGCTCGAGACCCAGAAACAGAATGCACTGAGATGGAGTCAGACAGCTCTTTTTCTTGTTTCTTATGAAGTCTGGAACAAGATGGCACCGACAGAGAGGGTCGCCTCGCTTCTAGTCCTTAGGAAACTATGCAGTATTTCGTTTTTTTATATATTAACTTTTACATTGTTAGCCCAGAAAATCTTAAGTATTATTACATACAGCTAGGAAGAACTATTGGATATCAGAGAGACATCAACTTACCAGCACTATGACCAGGAATATGACTTTCATGAAGTGGATCCTTTGTTTGAACCACCCAAGGCATTTGAACTGTTTCCAGAGGCTGAACCAAAACAATGTCGCCACAGGAGAGGTAGACGGAGTGGCCTTCTGGTCAGACTTCAGAGGTGCGCACACCACCCACCACTTCCGAGTATTTTACTCGTAATGTCCAGTCTCTAGATAACAAGGTAGACGAAATTAGAGCGAGGGTGGCTTTACAGACAGACATCCGGGATTGTAACATACTCTGTTTCACGGAAGCATGGCTCTCTGGGAACATGCTGTCGCAGTTGGTACAGCCACTGAGATTCTTTGTGCGTCACACCAACGGGAATAAACATCTCTCAGGGAAGAAGGGTGGGGGTGTATTTTTTCATGATTAATGACTCATGGTGTAATTGTAACAACATACAGGAACTCAAGTCCTGTTCACTGGACCTAGAATACCTCACAATCAAATGCCGTCCTTATTATCTCCCACAAGAATTCTCGTTGGTTATTGTCACTGTGGTGTATATCCTCCCCAAGCCGACACGGCGACCGCCCTCAAGGAACTCCACTTCTCTATGCAAACTGGAAACCATATATCCGGGGCTGCATTTATTGTAGCTGGGGATTTTAACAAAGCAAATTTGAGAACAAGGCTACCTAAATTCTATCAGCATATCGATTGTAGTACTCGGGCTGACAAAACACTGGATCATTGCTACTCTAACTTCCGAGATGCATACAAGGCCCTCCCTCACCCTACGTTCGGCAAATCTGACCAGGACTCCATTTTGCTTCTCCCCTCCTATAGGCAGAAACTCAAACAGGATGTACCCATGACAAGGACCATTCAACGCTGGTCTGACCAATCGGAATCCATGCTTCAAGATTGTTTTGATCACGCGGACTGGGACATGTTCCGGGTAACCTCAGAGAATAATATAGATTTATACGCTGATTCAGTGAGTGAGTTTATAAGGAAGTGCATAGGAGATGTTGTTCACACTGTGACTATTAAAACCTACCCTAGGGTTCCCGAGTGGAGCGGCAGTCTAAGACACTGCATCTCAGTGCAAGAGGCGTCACTGCAGTCCCTGGTTCGAATACAGGCTGCATCACATCCGGCTGTGATTGGGAGTCCCATAGGGTGGCGCACAATTGGCTCATTGTTGTCCGGGTTTGACCGGGGTAGGCCGTCATTGTAAATAAGAATTTGTTCTTAACTGACTTGCCTAGTTAAATAAAGGTTAAATAAATAACCAGAAACTGTGGATAGATGGTGGCATTCGCGCAAAACAGAAAGTGCAAACCAACGCATTTAACCATGGAAAGATGACTGCGAATACAAACAGTGTAGTTATTCCCTCCGCAAGGCAATCAAACAAGTGAAATGTCAGTATAGGGACAAAGTGGAGTCGCAATTCAATGGCTCAGACATGAGACGTATGTGGCAGGGTCTACAGGCAATCACGGACTACAAAAAGAAAACCAGCCACATCACGGACATTGAAATCTTGCTTCCAGACAAACTAAACATCTTCTTTGCCTGCTTTGAGGATAATACAGTGCCACCGACGCGGCCCGCTACCAAGGACTCCCTTCTCAGTGGCGCCAACGTGAGTAAGACATAAACGTGTTAACCCTCGCAAGGCTGCCAGCCCAGACAGCATCCTAGCCACGTCCTTAGAGCATGCGCAGACCAGCTGGCTGGTGTGTTTACAGACATATTCAATCTCTCTCTATCCCAGTCTGTTGTCCCCACATGCTTCAAGATGGCCACCATTGTTCCTGTACCCAAGAAGGCAAAGGTAACTGGAGTGAATGACTATCGCCCCGTAGCACTCACTTCTGTCATCATGAAGTGCTTTGAGAGACTAATCAAGGATCATATCACCACCTTACGTGTCACCCTAGACCCACTGCAATTTGCATATCGCCCCAATAGGTCCACAGACGATGCAGATGATGCAATCTCCAAACTCATCATTAAGCTTGAGGCCCTGGGTCTCAACCCCACCCTGTGCGATTGGGTCCTGGACTTCCTGATGGGCCGCCCCCATGTGGTGATGGTAGGAAACAACCTCTCAACTTTGCTGATTCTCAACACTGGGGCCCCATAAGGGTGCGTGCCCTCTCCTGTACTCCCTGTTCACCCATGACTTCGTGGCCATGCACACCTCCAACTCAATCATCAAGTTTGCAGACGACACAACAGTAGTAGGTTTGATCAACAACAACGAGACTTTGACACTCAGATTGCCTGCTTCTTGAGACGGCAGATACACTATGCATACATATGCGGACACAGCTTCCAATTAGTGGATTTGGCTATTTCAGCCACACCCGTTGCTGACAGGTGAATAAAATCGAGCACACAGCCATGCAATCACCATAGACAAACATTGGCAGTAAAATGGCCTTACTAAAACGCTGTCACTTTCAACGTGGCACCGTCATAGGATGCCAACTTTCCAACAAGTCAGTTTGAAAAATGTCTACCATGCTAGAGCTGCCCTGGTCAACTGTAAGTGCTGTTATTGTGAAGTGGAAGCATCTAGGAGCAAGAACAGCTCATCCGCAAAGTGGTAGGCCACACAAGCTCACAGAACGGGACCGCCAAGTGTCCTCGGTTGCAACACTCACTACTGAGTTCCAAACTGACTCTGGATCAGCACAATAACTGTTCATCGGGAGCTTCATGAAATGGGTTTCCATGGCCGGGCAGCCGCACACAAGCCTAAGATCACCATGGGCAATGCCATGCGTCGGCTGGAGTGGTGTAAAGCTCGTCGCCATTGGACTCTGGAGCAGTGGATACGCGTGCTCTGGAGTGATGAATTATGCTTCACCATCTGGCAGTCCGACTGACGAATCTGGGTTTGGCGGATGCCAGGGGAACGCTACCTGCCCGAATGCATAATGCCAACTGTAAAGTTTGGTGGAGGAGGAATACTGGAGTGGGGCTGTTTTTCATGGTTAAGGCAAGGCCTCTTCGTTCCAGTAAAGTACAATGACATTCTAGATGATTCTGTGCTTCCAACTTTGTGGTAACCGTTTGGGGAAGGCCCTTTCCTGTTTCAGCATGACAATGCCCCATGCACAAAGTGAGGTCCATACAGAAATGGTTTGTCAAGATTGGTGTGAAAGAACTTGACTGGCCTGCACAGAGCCTTGACCTCAACCCCATCGAACACCTTTGGGATGAATTGGAACACCCACTGCGAGCCAGGGAATTTATTTTTAACATGGGGGTTACCCTGCCGACCTGTACATAGGTACTGGCGATAAAGCACCTTGTAACCTAGCTGGGAATGGGACAGACAGCTCTGAAAAATGGACCCCATCTCTTTGAAATGTTATCTTATTCCTAGGAATGAAAAGTGTTGAGCTGGAGACAGACAGCTCATTTGGGTGCTCATATGAACCAGAGAGACTACATGTAGGATAATAGCGTGATGATGTCTAACCCTGCTCGTTCCCTCGACTCCGCTTCCAACAACTAATCGTCCATAATCCCTGTATCACATAGGGACTAGTGAGGTAAAGGCAGGAATCAGCATTGAATTCCAGTAATGAGCCACTAATGCGGGAGGTGCACCCCCTTGTGGACAGTGTCCCAACTTGTTACGCTCACCCTGGGGAGATTGATATACTCCTTGAACCCTGTGAACACTGGAACGAGGGTAACTGTATAGCCTGCATGAAGCCCCCCTCCTTTACGGGCACAGGGGGCTCTGGCAATGGCTGATGTAGTACCCCGTTTAACAAACGTGGAGGCACTGTTGTCACAGTACTGTTTTTGCGGAGGGGAGCACTGGTCATTCAGACCCGTGCCAAGGACCCTCGCTCTATTTGACGATGTTCATTGGAGACTCTTAAAGCAGACTCTTAAAGCAACAGTAAATCAGAGAATGGGTGACAGACTGCCAAAGGACTAAGCCATCCATTCCCCCAAAAGCTTACACTGATATATTTAGAGTCTGAAAAGAACTCAATGCCGAGCACATGTATCAAATCGGCTAACACCATTTAAATTGAACTAAGAGCATAAGTAAATCGTATGTAACGTCAGGCACTGTGGTGATGGAAATTAGTCTGGAATCCAGAAGGCCACATAGATTTTTAGCTTCTTTCTGGAGTTTCTCTCCCCATTCTAACCTTGAAAGCAGCTTAGCGGGCCATTTGTAAACTTGCTTATTGGAAAGGGCATGTAAGGAAATGCTGGGCCAAAGAAGGAAAGGACACTCCTGTGGATAAGGTTGATTAACTAGGGCAGTGCTGTTTCTAGGCACAAGTGACATAAATATACACTTAAGGCACCGCTGCCACTAAGGACCCCCAACCAGGAAGTAAGGGCCTCAACTTACTGTTAGTGAGGATAGTGGAATACACAACGAGCAATTTCAAAATTTGGTAGTGCTTCATCAGTTTCCCTCTTGTTATGTCAGGTATTGACAGTCACTCAATTAGTCCATGTCAGCTAATATTTTATAAGTTAGTCTACCCTACTATCTAAACCTTGTAATAATCATGGCCCGAATTACATGCAAGGCACCTGCCCAAGGGCCCTGACAGCCAGGGGGCCCCCAATGATTTTGTTAGTTACTCTCACTCAAATATCATAGGAACATGGCATAAGTCATGGCAAAATGTGTAGAATGGCAGAACATTTACTTTAGAACTGAAAAAATTCCACTCCATCCCATGTCAAAATGTGTAGAACTGCAGGAAATCAGCATTAAACTGCAACATTTTCTAACTATCCCATGGCAAAATGTATAGAACTGCAAGAAATTAGCTAAATAAAATGCTAGAAACGGTCCTGAACTAGGGATACTTTACCATGGTTTTCACTCTCAAGGGAAAAAAGGTATCTTAATTCTGTACTCAGTCTGAGATTCAACAAGTAACTCTGTTGCTTTTCTTTGAAGTTTACGGTGGTATTTGTTCTCTAAACTTTCCCCAAATGTAATAACAATGTAATAACACAAGAATAGTGTTAATTTGTATTGGACAACCATGTGGAGTTGGCAAATCTGTCATGGTGACTGCTTCGCAGGGCCACCAACCCATATCTACAGAGGAAAGTATATTCTATTGAATCCATTGGCTTCTATAGAAGTTATGAGTTGTGCTTGTTTCACCAGCCATCAGTGCTCTGTCTGTGTGTGTCTGAAGTATGCATTGTTGCTGTTGTGTCTTGCTGGTGACAAATCCCATTTCCCCCTGTGGTATTAATACAGTTTATTCAATTCAGGGCTCACCTCTCAGAGCAGGCAGCATTGAGCGATCCTTCCTGTCGTCACATTTGTTACATTCACTGAAGTAGAGCAACAGGAAGACATCCACCAGCACCCAGACCAGCGAAGTGGTCAGCACCACCTTACAGTAGACAAACCGCCGCATCGCCCTCTATGTGACGTGGTGTCGGGGAGGAATCAGCAGGCGGGCCCCTGACAGAGAGCAGCAACTCAAACCAGCGGAGGGGAGATTGAGCGTGGGGCACACAGAGACAGCATCCCGCTACATAGAGATGAGAGCAAAACCAAACAACATGGTTAGATAGAGAACTTTAACAACCATACAAAAGTAAACTTCACTTATGGAATGTTAATATTGAACATTGGGACAATGACACTGAAGTGAACAAGACTTGTTGAATTGAGTGATTCCACCATACAGCTCCCACCGCTTACTTCCTTTGAAGATGTACAGTTAACTGCCAAAATAAAGGAAACACCAACAGCGTGTTTTAATAGGATGTTGAGCCAGAACAGCTTCAGTGCACCTTGGCATAGATTCTACAAGTGGCTGGAACTCTATTGGAGGGATGTAACGCCATTCTTCCAGAGAAATTCCATCATTTGGTGTTTTGTCGATGGTTGTAGAAAATGCTGTCTCAGGCACCGCTCCAGAATCTTCCATAAATGTTCAGTTGGACTGAGATCTGGTGACTGAGACAGCCAGGGCATATGGTTTACATCGTTTGCTCATCAAACCATTCAGTGACCACTCGTGCCCTGTGGATGTGGGCATTGTTATCCTATGGGGGCATAGCCATGGTAGCCAAAATAATGGTCTGACCAGCATTTTTATACATGACCCTAAGCCTGATGGGATGTTAATTGCTTAATTATCTCAGGAGCCACACCTGTGTGGAAGTGTAACGAGTGCGCTGGGTAGCAAGTTCAGGGAGTGCATCATTTAATGACCAAAACAAGAAACGCAGACAGGAAACAGAAACAATAATGCCTGGGGAAGGTACCAAAGGGAGTGACATATATAGGGAAGGTAATCAGGGAGGTGATGGAGTCCAGGTGAGTCTGATCAGGCGCAGATGCGCGTAACGATGGTGACAGGTTTGCGCCATAACGAGCAGCCTGGGTGCCTTAGAGGAGGGAGAAGGAGCAGCCGTGACGGGAAGCAACTGCTTTCAATATACTTTGTATCCCTCATTTACACAAGTGTTTACATTATTTGGGAAGTTACCTGTACATTTTGTATGGAACATAGCTGTTGACGATGACTTTGTATTTTTCCAGTTCAGAGGAAAGCAGCAAGCTAATTCCTCCCTCAGAGTCTGCTTATCCTCTCTGGTGTTATTGGCTGCTTTGCCTGGACCAGGCAGATAGATTTCAGTCCAATGAGAATGGTTGTGGGGAACAGAAATCTCAATGGAATTAAATGAATGCCTCACTAGTATTCAACATGAAAAACACCATCATTTCCTCTGGAATATGACTTTCTCTGACTGGAATTATAGGCTTACAGTCAGAGGCAACAAGCTGCATTCAATTCAGCCTGTATGAAACCGTGTGCATGTCAAATGGCAAAGGAAAAGACAGGTCTATAAGAAGCAGCTGTCAGTCAGAAGACAACAGCATGGAGACATTACTCGTAATATGAACCATTACATAGCTACCTGACAACAACTCCGGCAAGATAGTGATTGATTAGATCACAACTCAAATAGAGCATGCTATATTTTCCTTCTCAAAATGTCAATCTCCAATCCAATTTAATGATGTACAGTAAGGCTTGTGTGACTGAAACATTTGCATTATTGTAAAGAAGTAATATCTATGATGCCAAAGTCTTACATTTTTTGGTGAGGCAAGGAGGCCATAATGACATAATAGACTTTTTTGGTGAGGCAAGGAGGCCATAATGACATAATAGACTATCAAATATTTTGTATCTTACACACAAAATCTAGTATTGGACTGTTCTGTGGTGCATTAAGTTTCTAGAAACTCGATCATCTAACCACGCAAAAATAATACATGTAAACAGAAACAAGACTGTGTATGTGTGTGTGAGCATGCGCGTATTTGTGTGTTTTTGCATGTGTGTTTGCGCGTGCGTGCGTGTCATTGCGTTTTTGTTTACCCGCATTCTCCAATATGCTCAAGGCCCCGTGCCAATGGGTGATTCTTGTAACACCCTTCTAGGCTCCTCCCCACGACATCTGACTGATTTCATGTCCGTATCATTCTCCTGCAGCATAGGGCAGTGTAGTGTTGTCTTTGTACTACCAGCATCATCTCTGCTCTCTGTCTATGTCCATCACAGTAGATGACTAGCCTGCCCTGGGCTAACTGTTGCCTCATCCAAAAACAAGCCAGGGTGTCTGTAACCTGCTGCCAGAACTTACTGGCAGCAGGTTACATTTAAGTTACCATAAACAAAAACAAAAGTACAGTATGTTACCGAAAATGTCAAAGTACTTTTGGTTGAACTGTCATAAGTAGGCCTACAAAGCTTAACCAGATGTGTAGGCTATGTAAGGTTGGACACTACCCCCAAAAGGCTTCGAGAATGACAGTCCAAAAAAAGAAAGACTTCCTTGTGTGCAATGTTGTCATCAGTCGCAAAGGACTTTCCCAAACCATACAAATGTATACCCATGTATCGATTTTGGTGACAAAGTATTCAGATCTAAATCTAATCATGTATTTCAAAAACTCCATCACTCTGCTTGATATCCAAGACACCAACACCTAGTAACACTGGGCATGGAACCTTACACTACCTTCACCATATTTAATTTGATGGTAATTTCTGCTAACAAAAAATCTGATCATGTCTGCTGCGTCCCTGCTCGACCATCTGCTTGGTACTGTCGAGTGCTATGTTTGGGTCTGGTGCCACCAACTACGCTGGAGGTGACGATAGCAGTCCCCTCTGAAGCGGCTGGGTCATTAGTCCAACCATCTGCACAGATTAATATTTCCTGTCTGTTGAGCAGTGCACTGCAACAAGGTCTCTCCTTCATTACTAGAGTGTGCGGCTCTCCTTTCATTTTTTGAACTGTTCTACTCCGCTAGCCAGCACCTCGCCTAAATAGGCGTGCGTTTCTTTCGCCTCTAGACTCGCCCTTCATTACAGCACACAATTCAGCTGAAACACTTGTCTAAACAACATCAAACATTATTGACTTCACCAGAGCTTTGGTGCTTTACCCACGGAGCCAAAAGTGTTACATCGGTTGACAGCTCAGGCTCTGTGACAGTTACAGTATCCATAGGCTTCTACTCATCAAGCAAGGCTGCTCAAACAATGGCAATTGACAATTCACTTTGCCCCAGAAGTTTGGGCAACCAATCACAGATCCTGAATGGATAGCAACTGTCATCAAGTCCAAAACCTCTGGCAAGTTTACGTTTGAATCACATCACAGCCACTGAGGCATTACAAAATCATTTAAATGACTAAATAATTGAACAGTGCAACAGGGGTACTTGCTACTGTGATTTCTGAAATGCAGAGACTGTTGATTTAGTATTTTTAGAATCCAAAAGTATACTTTTGTTACATTGTTTGCTAGCTCAGCTAGTTAGCTAGCTAGTTCTCAGTCTTATTGACCACCCAACCTTGCTAACGCTAGCTAGCCAGTTAATATAACTTGTTTTTTCTAAATGTATGTTAGAATGTTATGAAAACAACATTAATCTGCTGTCGACATCGGGATATGATTTAAGAGCACTATTTAGCTCCAGAAGTGGTTAGTAACTTTGGCTGCATTGCTGACAGTGCATTCAGAGCCATCCAGTGGCTAGCCACACTACAACCTTCATTTTATCAGGTTCCTGTGTAGCAACTGTAATGACAGTCCACCACAACATACCAGGGGTAGTCTGTGTTTAATTTCATTGTGTATTAAAAACACAGTTTGAGATCATTGTGAGGGGATTTCGCCAGTGGTTAGAAAGGGGAATTGGGCTTCCTGTTGTTGTCTGAGGTTGTTGTCTGAGGTTGCAACAGTAACCAAGGGGGGTGGGGCTTAGCGAAGGGTCAATTAAGGTCTAATACTCTCTACCATTTCTGACTGGTTTATTCTTAGATCACAAACACAGTTATCTGAAGTACTTGAGTACAATCCAGAAGCAGACTGAACTTCTTTCGTGTACAGGGACCTGATGTCAGCAATTATGACAGAGAGCACTTTGAGCCCAGTTTTTCTCAATTTTCAGAATATGAGAAATCAGCACAAATCATCCAGCGTTGGGCCTTCAGGATACAGGAAATGATTATCAGGATGGACTATAGGGCTGATACTCTTAAATCTGTCCATCGCTCCAATCCAATGGGTTGCTGTGAGAGCTTAAATAACAAAGGGAAGAGGTGAGCTGTGCTACTAAAGTACATGAGGGAACACTAGTGTCATATCTATTGGAAACACTTCTTTAGTGTATGCAGGGCTGCCAAAACCCTATCCTGGAGTTCTACTGTCCTGTAGGTTCAGTCAAACCCTAATCCAACATACCCGAAACAGCTAGTTAAAGATGAGATTGGCGAAAGGTGAAACAGAGCCACTGGTCGCCCCCAGGTGCATTTGTAATTGTTTTTGTTTTGTTGACTAAACTGAGGTGAGCAGCATGGTAAAAAATAATTGCAGTATATTTTGCTGTTCTATCGCACGCCTGCATCCTGATCTGGTGAGCGTATATATACACTGAACAAAAATATAAATGCAACATGTGAAGTGTTGGTCCCATGTTTCATGAGCTGAAATAAAATATCCCAGTAATTGTAAATACTCACAAAAAGCTTATTTCTCTCAAATGTTGTGCACAAATTTGTTTACATCCCTGTTAAGTGAGCATTTCTCCTTTGCCAAGATAATCCATCCACCTGACAGGTGTGCATATCAAGAAGCTAATTAAATATCATGATCATTACAAAGGTGCAATAAAAGCTGGTGCTAGGGTTAATGAAATGTGCAGTTTTGTTACATAACACAATACCATAGAAGTCTCAAGTTTTGAGGGAGCATGCAATTGGCATGCTGACTGCAGGGATGTCCACCAGAGCTGTTGCCAGATAATTTATTGATCATTTCTCTACCATAAGCCGCCTCCAATGTCATTTCAGAGAATTTTTCATTAAGCCCATGTGTAACCACGCCACGTGTAACCATGTTATGTGTAACCACGCCAGCCCAGGACTTCACATCCGGCTTCATCACTTGCGGGATCATCTGAGACCAGCCACCTGGACAAATGATGAAACTGAGGATTATTTATGTCTGTAATAAAGCCCTTTTGTGGGGAAAAACTCATTCTGATTTGTTGGGCCTGGTTCCCCAGTGGGTGGGCCTGACTCCCCAGTGGGTGGGCCTATGCTCTCCCAGGCCCACCCTTGGCTGCGCCCCTTGCCCAGTCATGTGAAATCCATAGATTAGGGCCTAATTTATTTATTTCAATTGACTGATTTCCTTATATGAACTGTAACTCAGTAAAACAGTTGAAATTGTAGCCAATGTATGTAATCTTGCGAGATCAGCATGATCATACAAGGCTATGCTTTATTAGAGTTGGACTTAAAACCTACAGGACAGTAAATCTCTAGGAAGAGGGTTGGTCAACCCTGGTGTAACGTAAATATAGTACCACTATTGATTAAGACCACTATAAAGTGAGCGACAACCCACAGGGTGTGATATGGTGGAAAGCCAAGGACACACTCCTTGGGCGGCAGGGTAGCCTAGTGGTTAGAGCGTTGGAGCAGCAACCGGGAGGTTGAAAGTTCAAATCCCTGAGCTAACAAGGTACAAATCTGTCGTTCTGCCCCTGAACAGGCAGTTAACCCACTGTTCCTAGGCCGTCATTGAAAATAAAAATTTGTTCTTAACTGACTTTCCTAGTTAAATAAAAAGTTTCACTCAGCAACTAACAGATAGAGATTAGAGGGAACATATTGACTCTCATCCGTTATTTTATACATCTGAACTGATCTAAAGACACCTTGTCCATAACAAATAGGCTAAGTGAGACATAACCTATTTTAGAACCAACCCACTCCTTAGGGCCGGTGTTATGGGTGGGCATTAGGAGGCCTGGCCCACCCTATTGTACCTCCTTGCCTGCCCAAATAAAATAAGGAAATATTGATCATTTACTTGACAGAGACGGGCGCCGACAGAAAGACGCGTCAATCTCAGATAAAGTATCGGAGCGAGCGAAACAGCGACCCTCTGTCTCAGTATTTGTAGACCATGTATCTGATGCTGTCTGGACAAAAACAGTATGGCATGTCATACGTTTTCTGGCCAGACAGCATCAGATACATGGGCTACATAATATATTATAGTAAGACAGAGGTGCGCTGTTTCGTAAAATCTGTCCAGACTGAGCCCAATGCGTTTCTATGGGCATAAGATATATGTACACCAGTGGAGGCTGCTGAGGGGAGAATGGCTCATAATAATGGACGGAACGCAGAAAATGGAATGGCATTATATAGGCCCACAGATCTCTGGCGCACAATTGGCCCAGCGTCGTCTGGGTAAGGGGAGGGCTTGGCCGGGTGGGCTTTACTTGGCTCATTGCGCTCTAGCGACTCCTTGTGGTGGGCTGGGCACCTGCAGGCTGACCTCAGTCGTCAGGTGTTTCCGCCGACAGATTGGTGCGGCTGGCTTCCGGGCTATGTTTCAGAGAATGCATGACTTGACCTTCACCTCTTGGGGAGTTACAAGAGTAACAACGATGAGGCAAGATCAAAATTGGAGAGACATTTTTTTTAAATACAAATGTATTTTTTTGCTATGTATTGTTTCAAATCACAAGTGCATAGGTCTATGCCTATTTGGGAAGCATGTAATTTGGGCAGTGTGCGTGGCAATATGGCTAGCTGATTATTGAGTTGCTGCTGTCAGTGAAAAGCATCTCTAATGTGTGAAGACAATGTGTCTTTGAATTGAATTTTAAATGTTGAGACAAGAAGAAGAGGATATGGCCTGTCTCTCTCCAGATTGCATGCACTCAGCTCTCCAGAATTGGCTCAGCTGTCTCCCACCAATTCTTGAGCATTCATTGTGTGAATTGTTTGCCCCTTGATTGTTTATTTTTGATCAATTCCCCATTACATATGTCACCAGTAGGCTTACTAAATGTACCATTAATCTCCATAATTTGGTTCCACTAATTTATGTTAATACATGTATTAATGACAGTCATTTAATGTTACCATTCTCATTCTCAGAGTGGAAATGCTGTTTGAAGGGTTTATTCATAACCATAAAATACGAGTTTTGATTTGGTTCCTGATTGTCTTAATTAACTCACCACGTCCATAACTAATATGCTTTGCTTCTCATGGATGTTTTCTTCAACTCACACAGTAAGTCAATGAAGTCTCTTTATATTCAGTGGAACGTCGTAAAAAAAACAGCTGTCTGTCCCGAGCTCACTGGCGCGGGAAACTCTGAGGAACAAAAATAGGCTGGTTGATACAATGTAGCACTTAACATAGCGCTAGCTCAAGAAAAACGACAGAATGGGAGGCAGACAGGCGGAGTAGAGAGATTAATGCGATTGAAAGAACCTTCATTTTCATCAGGATATTTTCTACTGTTTTTGTCTGCTTTAGGCTTGTGTATTTTGCTTAGTTGACTAAGTTATAGGCCTACTGCTGTATTGGCCTGGGCTATAGGCTATCTCTGAGTTCCAGGCGCTCATTTATTTTGTCGCCAATGGATCAATGGATCAGGGTATATCAATATGGTAGAGGCTGGTGCTCTTGCATTAGTTGAATTTTAACCTTCAGATTTCTATCATTTTAATTCAGATTTTTATGATTCACCACGTGACAATGATTTTGAGAACGGAAAATGTTATTAATGAAATGAAACTGTTCCACAAAAATGCGCATATGAATATAATCATAACTGGCATGCAGATAGGTATAAATGGTAGGATAAATTGTACGCTTCCCCAAACTTGAAACTCAAGAGCCGCTTTGAGTCTTTACTATAACACCCATAAAAAAAATGTGCCACACATAAGAGGTCACTCGAAGAATACATCCCTGCCCATAGAAATCAAATGTCCATCCAACTGATTCGTTCTGCGCCGGCCCTGCAACTCCTTTACTGTTACCAATGAATCACTGAAGGGTTTGGTTCAATGTTAATACAAGGCAGTCTATTCAGGAAGTAAACTGAAATTCCAATTAAATAATTGAAGGCCATCTACTTTCAATTACTGTTCAATAAGCTCAAAAAGAGAAGCGCTGTATGTTCAAGATTTTCCATTTTCGGGTTTTAAAATTTAAATCACTTCTTGAATTGCCTGACTTCGAATGGACCCCAACCCTAAGTCACACCTATATCTCTAGAGGTAAAATACTACCATATTGTATGACTACATTTGATCCATGATATCTGACCTCCACGATAATCCAGTCATTATGATGGATGAGTAGGCTATTGACTTCAAAACGCTGCAGAAGTAAAGGTGTAGCCTATATCCAGGCTACAACTTTGGCCTGCTTTCTCTGCCAAGACTAAGATATTCTAATTGGAATGCTAGTAACAATATTACAACAAATGTTGTAAATATGTATTAGTATTCAATCAAACAAGAATACCCACATGTCTTGTAATATCTAATAGACAGTCTAGACTGAATATATAAATGGAACACTGTCCCAAACGAATGCTGAAAGATGAAAACACGTCATTCATAAAATGTAATTTTGTAGGCTACAGTAAAAATAACAAAACTTCAATACTTACAGAAAATACGTATTCTGTGAATCAATAAATGCAATGATGGAAGTCTCTACTGCCAACAACATGTTGCATTGGGTTAACAACACTAATAGCCTAATTCACAAATAATGTTTGATTGCTTGAAATGATCGGCCTATTAGGCTACTTCGATATTATTCTATTTACATCAAAAAATCAATCCAAAGGTCCCGCAGACAGGAAACCTATATATGAACGAAGAGCATAATTTCACGTCCCTAGGATGTTGCTGGTTGGCAACCGTTATTGCGTGATACCTATTAACGTTTCTCCTGGTCCCTCTTCAGAATGCATTGCAGTAGTCACGACCCGACCCGTACCGATACATTGTAAACGAGTTCCCTTGCATTCTATTTGATATGCAGCGCAAATGATGTCTTTGGATCCACCTATTCTCCGAAAGAATCATATATAGCCGGGTAACCGCAGACGAGCAAGCGATACGTTCTGGTACAATCTAACGTGAAAGCAGTACAGGCAAATTTTATTTTTCTCATCCGTGGTTGGCTGTAAGTCTTGTCGATCATAAAGCCATGCTCATAGCACCAAGGGCGTATGGTAAATGTATTTTTCTCCGTCTTCATCACATGGGAAATAGCCTACGCACAATACTCAAATACTGTACGTACACCTTCCTAATTTTGAGTTGAATATGAATGATATGTTGGCTATATGAGAATGTAAGTACTGTAGTTTTACACAGTTCATTATTTGTAAAAAATGTAGGCTGTGTAAATCATGAATAAATAGTTATAACCCGTTGGTTGAAATTGTGTGACTGTAGTTTGGTGCTTCCTGAGTAATGGGTCAATATAGCCTACATGAATAATAATATTAATTATTATATGCCAGTTAAACCTAGATCAATATAACACATTTTGTACATTACAAACCAATATTACCCAGAATAATGAATAATTTCTCATTCTGGCATTGATTATGATCACAACAAAACTGAACTGATACACAGATAATGTGTTGAGTATGCCAGCTTTGCAACCTAGACTTTCTTGGCACAGCTCTGTTCACAAACAGTGGTGTCCCTTTTCTACATCAAATAGTATAAAACACTGCCATCTGCTGATGATTTACCGGTAGTTGCGAGCCAGGGATGGCCAGAGGTGTAGCCTAAAATATGCATAATAATGTTCATGTCTATTATCCCAATAATGGAACATTTAGTAATCTTTCAGCTTCCGAAACGCATTACATTTATAAGTATTTTAAAAGTTAGGCATTCATATCAATACAGCAAATGTACAGTAGGCTAGGTCTTAGAGCTATAGTTCTGTCCAAACATTGGGCATACTAATAATTTAGAAGATATGCATAGCTCGGACCAGAATGGTCCCTTTGCCCAAGAACACTAAGGTAACCTGTCTAAATGGCTGTCAACCCGTAGCACTCACGTCTGTAGCCATGAAGTGCTTTGAAAGGATGATCAACACCATTATCCCAGAAACCCTAGACCCACTCCAATTTGCATACCGCCCCAACAGATTCACAGATGATGCAATCTCTATTGCACTCCACACTGCACTTTACCACCTGGACAAAAGGAACACCTACTTTAGAATTCTATTCATTGACTACAGCTCAGCGTTCAACACCATAGTGCCCACAAAGCTCATCACTAAACCCTCCCACTGCAACTGGATCCTTGACTTCCTGATGGACCGCCCCCCCCCAGGTGGTAAGGGTAGGTAACAACACATCTGCCACGCTGATCCTCAAAATGGAGGCCCCTCAGGGGTGCGTGCTCAGTCCCCTCCTGTACTCCCTGTTCACACATGACTGCATGGCCACGCACGACTCCAACACCATCATTAAGTTTGCTGACTGGCCTGATCACTAACAACAATGAGACAGCCTACAGGGAGGAGGTCAGAGACGTGGCAGTGTGGTGCCAGGATAACAACCTCTCCCTCAATGTGATCAAGACAAATGAGATGATCATGGACTACAGGAAAAGGAGGGCAGAGCGAGCCCCCATTCTCATCGATGGGGCTGTAGTGCAGCAGGTTGAGAGCTTCAAGTTCCTTGGTGTCCACATCACCAGCAAACTATCATGGTCCAAACACACCAAGACAGTTGTGAAGAGGGCACAACAAAGCCTATTCCCCCTCAGGAGACTGAAAATATTTGGCATGGGTCCCCAGATCCTCAAAAAGTTTGACAGCTGGACCATCGTGAGCATCCTGACCTGTTGCATCACCGCCTGATATGGCAACTGCTCGGCCTCCGGCCACAAGGCACTACAGATGGTAGTGCGTACAGCCCAGTACATCACTGGGGCCAAGTTTCTTGCCATTCAGGACCTCTATACCAGGTGATGTCAGAGAAAGGCCCTAAAAATTGCCAGACTCCAGCCACCCTAGTCATAGACAGTTCTCTCTGCTACCGCATGGCAAGTGGTACCGGAGCGCCAAGTCTAGGTCCAAAAGGCTTCTTAACAGCTTCTGCCCCCCGTAAGATTCCTGAACAGCTGGTCAGGTGGCTGCCCGGACTATCTGCCCCCCCCCCTTTTACACTGCTTCTACTCTCTTTTTATTTTCTATGCATATCAAATTCAAATCAAATCAAATTTATTTATATAGCCCTTCGTACATCAGCTGATATCTCAAAGTGCTGTACAGAAACCCAGCCTAAAACCCCAAACAGCAAGCAATGCAGGTGTAGAAGCACGGTGGCTAGGAAAAACTCCCTAGAAAGGCCAATACCTAGGAAGAAACCTAGAGAGGAACCAGGCTATGTGGGGTGGCCAGTCCTCTTCTGGCTGTGCCGGGTGGAGATTATAACAGAACATGGCCAAGATGTTCAAATGTTCATAAATGACCAGCATGGTCGAATAATAATAAGGCAGAACAGTTGAAACTAGAGCAGCAGCACAGTCAGGTGGAAGTTGAAACTGGAGCAGCAGCATGGCCAGGTGGACTGGGGACAGCAAGGAGTCATCATGTCAGGTAGTCCTGGGGCATGGTCCTAGGGCTCAGGTCCTCCGAGAGAGAGAAAGAAAGAGAGAAGGAGAGAATTAGAGAACGCACACTTAGATTCACACAGGACACCGAATAGGACAGGAGAAGTACTCCAGATATAACAAACTGACCCCAGCCCCCCGACACATAAACTACTGCAGCATAAATACTGGAGGCTGAGACAGGAGGGGTCAGGAGACATATGCATAGTAACTTTACCTACATGTACATGTGACTCTATGCCAGTTCCCCCTGTATATGACCTCTTTACTGTTATTTTATTGTTGCTCTTTAATTATTTGTTATTGTTCTATTTGCTTCTTTTTATTATTATTCTTTTTATTTTTTATTTTTTTACCTCAGTTTATTTTAGTAAATACTTTCTTAACACTTATTTTTCTTAAAAACTGCATTGTTGGTTAAGGGCTTGTAAGTAAGAATTTCACTGTAAGGTCTATACCCCTCTACACCTGTTGTATTCGGGGCATGTGACAAATAACATTTGATTTATTTGATTTGATTTGAATTGATGCGTTTGGATGTAATTGGAAAACGAAAATGCATGCATATAATCCTTTAATGATTTATAAATCATTTACATTTATACATGTAATTAATTAATTAATTAATTAATGTTAGATATCCTACATGACATCCACTAGATGTCAATAAAAGTATTGAATATAACGTGCACTTGATTTAGCGTGCCAAAAGTGCGGGGACGACAGAGTTTGGCCTTCACGTCCATTAGGACCAATGGAATGATTCCGAAACAAAAGAATCAACCCTGACTACCCGACGCGTCGTGCGAGCTAGTTCAAGCACATTGTACCCACATCTGAAATTAGAGTTTAAGAATGCGGGTTCGACAGTGGTAAAGACTGTGATGGTAGGCAACAATAAATATTTGCTCAACTACATTGTAAAAAATCATAGTGCTATTGGAAATGTAATCCAAAATTTCAAGTTTTCACCAAATTGCATGTCTTTTTCCCATTAATGGGATGGATGGAATGGGTAGTCTCATGGGCTCCCGAGTGCCACAGCGGTCTAAGGCACTGCATCTCAGTGGTGTCACTACAGTCACTGGTTCGAATCCAGGCTGTATCACATCCAGCCGTGATTGGGCGACCCACAATTGGCCCAGCGTCGTCCGGGATATGCCCTCATTGTAAATAAGAATTTGTTATTAACTGACTTTCCTAGTTACATTTTTTTTTTATAAATGGTTTTCAGCCATACAATTACGCATGGTTCATGCTCATGGCGGCGCTATTGCTGTATGCTCTTGGAAAACAGCAGTCTCCTGTGCTTTCTGAAATGGTTTCACCCAACCAGGTATAATAACCACGGGTTGCTGTAAGTAACATCATAAATGCACTGAGGCTGTGAAGAGGGAACTTGGAAACGTCTAGTAATGCGACGCCAAAGCAGACTGATAGACACCAGAACAAATATAGTCCTACCTGATTTAAAGGTGTTTACTCACTAACCATCTTTTTCTGCAGTTGTGGGGAATTTCTCTGGATTTTTTTTAATCAAGTGCTCTTTTGGCTCTTTTTGGTTGTGCCAACTGAAAATTGAAAAGTGGAGATGAATTCTACCGCTTTCAATCAAACGGACAGTGCAGGACTTTTCAATAAGACTGAAGATATATTTTGCTGTAACTTTTCATCAGTGGTGACTGATAATGGCTTCGTGGCGGCGACTCCGGATGAGAGAAGTCTCTTTCTCATGAGAGTTGTCCAGATAGCAGTTATGTGCGTGTTATCGCTCACGGTGGTTTTCGGTATTTTCTTTTTGGGCTGCAATCTTCTCATCAAGTCGGAGGGAATGATCAACTTTTTGGTGACGGACAGAAGACCATCCAAAGAGGTAGAAGCAGGCATTATTGGGGCATATTAGTAGCCTAAAGGGCGCTTTGGGAGACTTTGTCGAAATGACTTGTCCTACCACTGATGCCCAGATGATGAATCCACTTTTCACCAACAGAGAGACAGAGACAGAGATACATAAGAACCAGTTTCTATTGTTCTGTTCTCGACAGTTTGCAAAAATGTAGGACAGAACAGGCCTATACTTAGACACTGTAGACACGCACATCTCCAATAATTAGCCGAAATTAGCTCTCACTTTTTTGACAAACACTCACGTAATTTAATATCTAGACGCTCTCTAATTGTTATAGCCCTTTTGTCAAAGTGACAATCGTTTTTTTACTTCAAATACTGTCTCATATTGCTAAAGCAATGGGGATAAATGAATGTTTGAAAAATGCATATTGTATGTTTTTTTGCATACATGCAAGACAGTATAATGATTTGATCAGTGTGCCTAACGCGTTTCCTATTGAACAATTGTAGATAGTGAGTGGTTAAATGTATGAACGTTGGAGATATAACAATACAACAACAACATTAGCTTTGTTTATTAGAATAAATGAATCCCCTAATTATGTTCAATTTTTTTTCCTTTTGATTGATTCAGCATTTCCATCAATCTATTCTCAGTGTTAATTTATGAAAATCATGGCTACTGTAGGGCTAGTTGTTAGAGTGTGGCGCTTGTAATGCTAAGGTAGTGGGTTCGTTTCCCGGGACCACCTATTCGTAAAATGTATGCATGTATGGCTAAGTTGGATAAAAGCATCTATTGAAATGAGGTCATTCTTATTACAAAGCCTTTCAAAATATAACAATTCTTCAACACCAACATATATAAAAAATAATATATTATTTATCATTCTCATATCGCAAACTAAACATTTTTATATATTATATTCAAAGTGTGCAAATGGTATTAATTTGACAGGGCACATTGAAAGAGAATGTGTGACATTTGCACCTTGTTGTCTTGCAGCCTAATGGTAGACCACTGAAACCAATGTGATCATAAGGGTTGGTTTTTCCACAATTGATGTGTGACGTCCTGGTCCCATTGATCATTCTGGGTTTTAATGGAAACCTGCCTGGCTGTGTTTGTTCCATATCAGATGCTCAGGAAATATATACACTCTAAATGCTGGATAAAAAGCAACCCAACTATTTGTAGGGTTGTAGGATATGCATTATGACCAAAATGAGAATTTAGACCACCATTTGTCTGGGGACCTTAAACATGATCAGTTGACAAATGTATGGCGTTAATCCGCTAGGACTTATCATGCTTTGGTCAATTCAATCTTTCTGAAGTGATGGACTGATATTTTTTTATTACAGTCTTACTGTCTTAGACATAGGCATATATGCACATTATTTACATTCATTATATAAACATACATTTTTTGTGTGGTGTAGATGTTTTAAAATACATGTAATTCTACGCACACTATTATTTATTGCACTGCAGTGACTGACATTTTCTCATTTTCTGTCTGCATTATAAAGTTGTTCCTGTATAGACCATTGTGCGGCTTCTCTCCCCTCAGTGAAAGCATCTGTTGTTCTGCTCCTGGCTTACCTCATCTGGGCATCAGCACCACCCCCAGCTCCCCAGGGGGAACCAAACAGCACCTCCACAAAATGATTTGTCTTGTCAACCCAGACCAAGGAGGACGAAGCCACAGCACAATCTGCTGCATTCTGATAGGCCACCTGTGTCCCTGTGCTCTATGGACAGAGTTAAAACTAAAAAGCGACTACAGTCGTTTTACTTCCTCCAAAATCATGCTTCCTGCCTGCCTGGTGGTTGAGGACAAATCAATCTGGCGACCCATCAGAGTTAACTGAATTGCATTTGACATGGCCCATTATGATGTGTTATGATTGATGGACGGCAGCATAGCCTACGGGATGCGTCTCCGGCCAAAGTCCCCAGCCACTATCTCACATATTAATTACAAATAGGACATTTTGTTTGTTAAATGGTCTTTAAAACTAATAATATGTCATTAAGCATTTTATGGGCAGTCATTACAGAGAAATTCGTGATATTGCCATTTTCCCTAGATAAAATCCTCTAAGCACAAAAATGTTAATAGTATCTCATACATAAGTGTCAATTTGGTTGAATGTGAGTATACATTCAACACTATACTCTGAGTAACTCAATGAAGTTGAGTTAACCCAATGAAGTGTTACCCATTAGTTGAAATGGTCAGCCAGTAGTCATATAGAGATGGATGATTAGATTACCCTGAATACATTTGTGGTAGACTATGAGTTGTGAAAACTGACCTAACCTAAACTATGTTTAGCATCATCCAGTTATTAAAGCGGATTTAAGATTGTATCATTTTTGTTACTTTCATCAAAGCATCTTCTCTCTTCCTGTATTTAATTGTATTGTATTCTAATCATTTATTGCATTATTAAACATTTATTTCATTTATTTGAATGATTGCAATACTTGGTAATTTCCTTTATAAATTGGGGCGTATGCATCTGTAACTTGTAGGGCTGAGAATAGGTAAGGTACTGGCTCAACAGACAGGGTTGATTAAAGAAAAGGCAGCTGTAGTACGCCACACCTATTTATAACTGCCTTTGAAAGTGTGTGTGCGTGTGTGTGTGTAAAGCTCCCACTGAATAACTAATTGGTGAGAAGCCACATTCAAATTGTAGATCATGAGTCATGAGAAAAATATAATTAATGGGAAAACGGCAATTACCAGGTGCCCGGTTTCGATTGAATAGTGCCCCTGCTATACTTGACTTTCCACTAAAGAAACTAAAAGCACACCTAGATGTTTACCTACTTGATTAAGGTAGTCCATTGCTTTTGATAATACGTTACATTTCTGCCTATTGACGAGTCTTAGTGTGGCTTTATAGTCCAATCATTGAATTAACCGCATCTCACACAGACATGCGTGCACACTCTCTCTCTCTCTCTCTCTCTCTCTCTCTCTCTCTCGCTCTCTCGCTCTCTCTCTCTCACACGCACACACACACAGTCTTGTATAACTAACCTTGTGGGGACACACAATTCAGTCCTATTCAAAATCCTATTTTCCCTAACCCTTAACCCTAAACCTAACCCTATACTTAACCCTAAGCCTAGCTCCTAACCCTAAAACTAACCCTAACTCCTAACCCTAAACCTAATTCTAACCTTAACCTTAAACCCCCTAGAAAATAGCATTTGACCTTGTGGGGACTAACAAAATGTCCCCAGTTGATCACATTTGTTTGTTTACTATAATAGTATAGTTAAACACATCCACACACACACACACACACACACACACACACACACACACACACACACACACACACCATTTTAGAGGAGCCTCATTCCTCCAACAAAAAACATAATCATGCGGCGACTTTGTTGAGATGTCTAATTTAGATCACAATAGTAGGCCGTATGTTTTTCTGGATATAATACTGAAACTCCCCTTCAGCGCAGTGTGATTGTTTCATGAACGAGTTGCTGTGAATCGCTCGCAGGAGAATGTTGTGGAGCAGTTTAATATCCAGCAGAGAACAATTTTCAGTCTGCTGAAGCACCACTGTAATGATGTCACTGAGCTAGTGGGGGGATCTCACACTGTGATGCAGACGGTCTGTAGTACTATACTTTTGCCGACATGTTTGATGGTTTCATTCACAAAGACTGATTCGGGCTAGAAATGCAACTAATAATTGTAATGTGTTTGGTGATAATTCATAATTATAGGGTGGTGATGATCATTATTAACAGGAGGATAGTAGCTACAGATAATCATACTGAGTATTGGTTGTCTTGTAGATCATGATTTGATGAAATGACATGTTGAATTGTTACAGCTATACTCTGGAGTACAGCAATACTCTGGAGCGTGGCATGAGATCATCCCATCTCATCCTGAATCTCTGACAGTTTTCTGTTTTGAGACTGGTTTATGGAGGATCTGATGGTATGGTGGTATACACAGAGCAAAATGTAGAATCCATGCACATTAAGGATTCTTGCTTCACGGCCTGGCTGTCTGTCAAAAAAAACATTGCCATGAAGAATTGCAGCAATAGGAATCAATGACTGACACCTTTACACCCAGAATCAGTGAATCCCCAGTCTGGTTTCAGAGAGCTATTTATAGCCCATGGTGTTGTACATCAAATCACCAAAGTGTCCCTCCCAGGCCTTAATGTGCAGCTGCTGATGTACAGTATGTCTCCCAAATGACACCATATTCCCCACTGTACATACAGGGCCCTGTACAGTATACAGTATAGGGAAGGGTTATTCAACTCTTACCCTACGATGTCTGGAGCCAGCTGTAATCTCTGTTCTACCCAATAATTAATTGCACCCAACTGGTGTCCCACGTCTATACCAGTCCCCGGTGAGAGGTGAACAATGAAAAAAAGCTGTGGAACTGGCTTCGAGGTTCAGAGTTAAATTTGAGGGGAATAGGGAGCCATTTGGCACGCATCCAATGACTAGTGTTGAGGGACAGGGCATCTCCAGGGTGTTGATTATGGCTAAAAGAATGCCTCAGGTCTGAGCCTGCAATAGACCTGCTGATTGGTGCAGAGCTCTGATGATTGGTGGAGGTAGTCAATGATCTCGATCGCCACTGACAGCTCCAAATTGCGGCAAGACAGACACAATCATCTCCCCTGTTCACTCCTTCCACCTAATTGGCACTGGATCCCCTTCTCCCACTACTTCAAAAGGCCATATCATGAGTCTGAGTCTGAGTCGAAGAAAGAAACACACAGAGACTCCTGTCACACGGAGACAAGGTAGTGAGTCAAATGAAATCCAATTTTATTTGTCACATACACATGGTTAGCAGATGTTAATGCGAGTGTAGCGAAATGCTTGTCCTTCTAGTTCCGACAATGCAGTAATATCCAACAAGTATTCTAACCTAAGTCTAAAATAAGCACTGGGTAATGTATCCTTGCCTCCTTGCGTAATGATTCACCAACATCAGTAATTGTGGGCGAGGGTGACAAATCCCTTTGGACTGGCTTTGGGGCAATTCCATTATATCTCATCTCAGCTGGGTGCCAGCGATGGGAGGATTGTTTCCCACATTGTTTCCCACCGAAATATCAAAGGGATTTAGTGTGTGTAACTTCTTGGTCTTAGGTGTCACAAAATTAGAAAAAATTTAATTGACTAGCGTAGAATATTGAAAATAATGCATTTCACCCATGGAAGCATTCAAATGAATAATACTGTAGCCTACTGAAGTTCATAGATATGTGATTGCACTCCATGTAGATTTTTGCTGAGCTATACAGATACCCCTTTTCAAGTCCGTTTCACAGACACAGATCAAGCCTAGTCCTCATAGACTCAAAATCATTTCCGATGGACTGAAACTGTGCCCGGGAAACCGTCCATAAGCATAGCCACGGGAAGTAAGGGTGCCGAGGGTGCTGCAGCAACCCCTGAACAATCAGCACCCTCCAAAACATTCTCAGCACCCCCCCCCCCCCATTTACAGTGCGTACTACTATGCAGTACACCACCCATTCCTCACTATATCACACAATAGCAATCAGTGCATGTTGCTTTAAAAGTCTGTTATATTATGCCAATGTGATATTGATCTTCAAATCCATTTCAATTCTAGAGTAAGAGTGTTTGTGGGTGTATCGATCTCATGATGATCATCCAACTCGGTGCCAGTTAGTTTTCACTTTTATCATAAACTCATCACAGAGAATGAACTATTGCTATATTCTACTACTCTTGCTTTGAGATAAACACTTCTACATAGTAATTCCTTTTCCGGCCACAGCTTTAAAGTATCTCCTTTTCCGGACATAACTTTGAGCACAGCTGGCAGTTTGAGAGGATCTACAGCCTCTTCGCTTGCTGATGATCTTCAGCTAAACTTTCGAAACCCCTTTTTCGAACATCGAGGCCACCCAGTTGATTGAATGCATAGCAGTGTTTATTCTGTCTAAACACTAACGTGTTTATAGTTTTTAGGGAACACCGGAGCACTGTTTACGCATAGTCTACTTCTACAGATTTTCCATGACGTTCATAATACTTCTATAAAAATCCATCATTTTTACAGATCTAGAGTTACACAATAGAACAATGATTGAACAGAAAAGCTTCGGTTTGCAATCCCTTTTGGGGTTTTGCCAACAGTAGCGGCATCAATAATAAATGGTGTGACTGAGGGAATCCTCATCAAACAAGGTGTTTAATAGAAATATGAATTATTTATCCACGGCTTGTTTCAGTGCACATGATCATCGTCTTTCTACTGTTTATACATTCGCTCATTTATATTTAATCACCTGTGTTGTCCAACACCTAAGAAGCGTAGCGGGTCCAACATTATTGGCGCCCTTGATAAAGATAAGTAAAAAATGATGTATAAAATGAATAATACAAATACTGAGCAATGTTTTTATTTTGTTATTTTTTAGGGGGTAAATCAGCTTTAATATTGTAGATAGATTGTAGCTTCCATCAATTAAATTGTCTGCATAACTTCCAATCCCCCATATATTTTTTTGCAAATATATATATTTATTTATTTATTTTTCAAATATACACATACATTCATACACACATTTACATACACATATAAATACATGCATATATATACACTACCGGTCAACAGTTTTAGAACACCTACTCTTTCAAGGGTTTTTCTTTATTTTTTACTATTTTCTACATTATAGAATAAGACATCAAAACTATTAAATAACACATATGGAATCATGTAGTAGCCAAAAAAGTTTTAAACAAATCCAAATTTATTTTATATTTTGTATTCTTCAAATAGCCACCCTTTGCCTTGAGGACAGCTTTGCACACTCTTGGCATTCTCTCAACCAGCTTCACCTGGAATGCTTTTCCAAGGAGTTCCCACATATGCGGAGCACTTATTGGCCTCTTTTCCTTCACTCTGCGGTCCGACTCATCCCAAACCATCTCAATTTGATTGAGGTCGAGGGATTGTGGCTGGTCATCTGATGCAGCACTGCATCACACTCCTTCATCAAATAGCCCTTCACAGCCTGAAGGTGTGTTGGGTCATTGTCCTGTTTAAAAACAAATGATAGCTCCATTAAGCCCAAACCAGATGGGATGGCGTATCACTGCAGAATGCTGTGGTAGCCATGCTGGTTAAGTGTGCCTTGAATTCTAAAAAATCACAGACAGTGTCACCAGCAAAGCACACCCACACCATAACACCTCCTACATGCTTACGGTGGGAAATACACATGCAGAGAACATCCGTTCACCCACACCGCGTCTCACAAAGACACAGCGGTTGGAACCAAAAATCTCCAATTTGGATCCAGACCAAAGGACACATTGCTCGTGTTTCTTGGCACAAGCAAGTCTCTTCTTCTTATTGGTGTCCTTTAGTAGTGGTTTCTTTGCAGCAATTCAACCATGAAGGCCTGATTCAAACATTCTCTTCTAAACGGTTGATGATGAGATGTGTCTGTTACTTGAACTATGTGAAGCATTTATTTGGGCTGCCATTTCTGAGGCTGGTAACTCTAATGAACTTACTCTCTGCAGAAGAGGTAACTCTGGGACTTCCATTACTGTGGCAGCCCTCACGAGAGCCAGTTTCATCATAACGCTTGATGGTTTTAGCGAATGCACTTTAAGAAATTTGAAAAGTTATTGAAATGTTCCGTATTGACTGACCTTCATGCCTTAAAGTAATGATGGACTGTCGTTTCCCTTTGCTTCTTTGAGTTGTTCTTGACATAATATGGACTTGGTCTTTTACCAAACATGGCTACCTTCTGTATACCCCCCCCCCCCCACATCACAAGTGATTGGCTCGAATGCATTAAGGAAAGACATTTCACAAATTAACTTTTGAAGGCACACCTGTTAATGAAATGCATTCCAGGTGACTATCTCATGAAGCTGGTTGAGAGAATGCCAAGAGTGTGCAAAGCTGTCATCAAGGCAAAGGGTGGCTATTTAAAGAATCTCAATTTTTTTGGTTACTACATGATTCCATATGTGTTATTTAATAGTTTTGATGTCTTCACTATTATTCTACCATGTAGAAAATAGTAAAAATAAAGAAAAACCCTTGATTGAGTAGGTGTTCTAAAACCTTTGACTGGTAGTGTACATACATATACATATATACATATATATATATATATATATATATATTACTTTCTAGCCCTACCACCCCTTCCCTAATTGGAGTAAACTAGTGAACCACAACGCTTAGGCTTCTATTTCCAGCATATACAGTTGAGGTTGGAAGTTTACATACACTTAGGTTGGAGTCAATAAAAATCGTTTTTTAACCACTCCACAAATTTCTTATTAGCAAACTATAGTTTTGGCAAGTCGGTTAGGACATCTACTTTGTGCATGACACAAGTAATTTTTACAACAATTGTTTACAGACAGATTATTTCACTTATAATTCACTGTATCACAATTCCAGTGGGTCAGAAGTTTACATACAGTAAGTTGAATGTGCCTTTAAACAGCTTGGAAATTTCCAGAAAATGATGTCATGGCTTTAGAAGCTTCTGATAGGCTAACTGACATCATTTGAGTCAATTGGAGGTGTACCTGTGGATATATTTCAAGGCCTTCCTTCAAACTCAGTGCTTCTTTGCTTGACATCATGGGAAAATCAAAAGAAATCAGCTAAGACCTCAGAAAAATAATTGTAGACCTCCACAAGCCTGGTTCATCCTTGGGAGCAATTTCCAAACACCTGAAGGTACCACGTTCATCTGTACAAACAATATTACGCAAGTATAAACACCATGGGACCATGCAGCTGTCATACCGCTCAGGAAGGAGATGTGTTCTGTCTCCTAGAGATGAACATACTTTGGTGCGAAAAGTGCAAATCAATCTCAGAACAACAGCTAAGGACCTTGTGAAGATGCCGGGGGAAACAGGTACAAAAGTATCTATATCCACAGTAAAACGAGTCCTAAATCGACATAACCTGAAATTCCACTCAGCAAGGAAAAAGCCACTGCTCCAAAACTGCCATAAAAAAGCCAGACTACGGTTTGCAACTGCACATGGGGACAAAGATCGTACTTTTTGGAGAAATGTCCTCTGGTCTGATGAAACTAAAATAGAACTGTTTGGCCATAATGACCATCGTTATGTTTGGAAGAAAAGGGGGGAGGCTTGCAAGCCGAAGAACACCATCCCAACTGTGAAGCATGGGGGTGGCATCATCATGCTGTGGGGGTGCTTTGCTGCTGGAGGTACTGGTGCACTTCACAAAATAGATGGCATTTTGAGGCAGGAAAATTATGTTGATATATTGAAGCAACATCTCAAGACATTCAGTTAAAGCTTCGTCGCAAATGGGTCTTCCAAATGGACAATGACCCCAAGCATACTTCCAAAGTTGTGGCAAAATGGCTTAAGGACAACAAAGTCAAGGTATTGGAGTGGCCATGCTACCAAATACTACCAAATACTAATTGAGTGTATGTAAACTTCTGACCCACTGGGAATGTGATGAAAGAAATAAAAGCTGAAATTAAATATTTCTCTCTACTATTATTCTGACATTTCACATTCTTAAAATAAAGTGGTTGATCCTAACTGACCTAAGACAGGGAATTTTTACTAGGATGAAATGTCAGGAATTATGAAACTGAGAAGGTATTTGGCTAAGGTGTATGTAAACTTCCGACTTCAACTGTAAATAACATTCTATTGGTTGCAAGAATTTTGAATAATAAGTTTAGAATCCATGGTCATTTTGCATATCAGTTCATAAACAATGTGCCATGGAATCGGTACAGTATTTAAAAAATCTCTTCCCAACAAATTTGTTTTGAGCTCTATTGTACGCAACATTTTTTGGGACAAATCTATACTTTTTTACTAATACATTTGCACAGAGAAGGAGGAGGGGGTGGGGCGCTGTTGGAAAAATACATTTTGGGAAAAAAGTTTAACTAAATGTGTTTATATTTGAGTGTAAGCTATAAAAACTAAGAGAGTCGACAACTCCATATAATATAACCTCCCAATAACTTATTTGGTAAAAAAACTAAAATGTTTCGGCATCACTGTGCCTTCTTCAGGGTAATGTCATGAATGTTGAACCAGGTTATGTAGACAAACAGTGCAATTAGTGCAACCAATGACAATAGTGAGGGTGTGTCGTAATTGCTACGTAGGTTGATCAGAAAGAATTGAGCGAAACTGTTAAAAGACAATAGCCCACAGCATATTGAACATATTATGCAATTGTTATCATTAGCATTAGCATAACGTTAGCGTCAACATACATTATTCTTTCTTTTAATTTGAACCTATATATTTAAATATTTCCAATTTCATTAAACACTTTTGTTACATCTTTTGGTTCAACCATAATGCATAATAAGCATCATCAACTGGGGGAACATATTGGGTGTACTCTGATATGCTGTAGAAAGAATATCTTCATTTACAAGACTTGATCACAGATAATAGAATTGGTCCTAAGAACGGCCTGAGATCAAAGTCAATATTCAGACCACTAGGGGTCAATGCTTTTAAATAGGATATCCAGTATGCCTCCCTTTGTAGTAGTAGGATCTCGATGTTACCTCCTCTCCTTGGTAGAGCAACATGCTCAATGCCTGTGTATTTGAGGGAGGAGATGGGATGGTTAGCTTCAACAAAGTGAGTTGCGATTGGATAGTCTGTGTTCTTGCACCTGATTGAGCTGCGGTGTTCAGCTATGTGTTGTTTTAATTGTCTTTTCGTTTGTCCGACGAAGGCTTTTCCACATGAACAGGTGATGAGATAGATGACTCCCTTGGTCTTGCATGAAATGATACCCAAAACAGGGATTTTTTTAAAACCTGTATGTAGGTGTCTGAAGAAGGATGTTTTTGTAGTGCTATTGCACTGTGCGCATGAGCCACATTTGTAGTTCCCATTTGGAATGGGTGTCAAGATTGTCTGAGTGGGCTCAGGGGGCAGGTCAGATCTCACTAAGCTATCCCCAATATTGTGACCATGCTTATAGACCACCAGTGGGGGCTCCTTGAAGAGGTGGGCAATTATTTTGCAGAATATGCCAGTGCTTTTTCAGGATTGCTTTCATTTTCTCTGAACACTCGGTGTACTAATAAGTGCAAAACACTGTTGCGTTGTTTTTTATTCTTTGGTTTAGTTTTTAGCAATTCCTCTCTTGGTTTTTGAGATATTGCCGTCATCGCAGCGTTAAGGGTTTTGTCCTTGTAAGCCTCTCATTTTGAATTGATCTGTCATTTTCTTAGCATTGCTGTGAGTCTGACTGGTGGCCACAGATTTGTTTAACCCTGCATAACTGGCTATATGGTAGACCATTCTTGAGGGGAAGGGGATGAATATTATTCTCATATATTATGCAGGGTGTTGCGGTCTGTGGGCTTTGTGTATAAGTCTGTGTGTAACGCGTCATTCTCTGTGATGATCCATAAGTCCATTTGTTTTTCTCTCATCAGTCTGTAAACTGGTGAATGGTGAATTTGAGATATTCAGACCTCTCGTTGAGTAGAGTTTGGAATTATTTTCGTTCCTGCTGACTTCCTCCCCAGAGCACAAAGACAACATCTATGTACATTTTTAGGCTGTCATTGTAAATAAGAATGTGTTCTTAACTGACTTGCCTAGTTAAATAAAGGTTAAATAAATAGATGTGTCTCTTCCATTGTGGGATTTTAGAAAGTAGGGGGTATGTCTCTGTTTTGTAAATGAGGGCTTCCTCAAATTGTCCCACATACAGGTTCGCATTGTTGGGGGCAAAAGGGGAGCATTTGTAACTTGAGTCTGATAATTATCTGTACAAAACAGTTAATCTGATAATACTTGTGTAATATAAAAAATACTTGCTTGATATACATTTTCTGGAAATGCTTTGCAAATGCAACTTATTTCTATGTGAAAACTGAAATGTTTCCTTTCATTCTTTTGAGCATGAATTACAGATTAGAATGAAGATCACAGAGAAAAGGACAGGGTTTTGTTCTTTCTAGATTCCATTAGAATGAAGATCACAGAGAAAAGGACAGGGCAACAGCTCTTACAATTCCAACTATTGAATCCTGCAAGATACTGTTCTAAACTATACAAGTACCTTTCCTGCCAAAGCAGCAAACATTTTTTTAAACTTGCGTTACAGATGTCTGGTTCCCGAATGGCGGAGCGGTCTAAGGCACTGCATCTCAGTGCTAGAGGGGTCACTACAGACCCTGGTGTGACTCCAGGCTGTATCACAACCAGCCATGATTGGGAGTCCCATAGGGCGGCGCACAATTGGCCCAGTGTCTTCTGGGTTTGGTCAGGGTAGGCCGTCATTATAAATAAGAATTTGTTCTTAACTGACTTGCCTAGTTAAATAAATAAATTGGTCTGCTAATAAAAGTCCAATGCACTACATTTGTGAAAAAATGTATTTCCCCCAAAAATGTTTTTATTAATACTTGTGTTTTATTACGATTTTTCAGGGGGTGCTGCAGTACCCTCGGCACCGGTACCTCCCGCGGCTATGGAGGCAACCAGGTTTTTAGCTAAAATGCACTGGTACTGGGTAAAGTTTATGATGCCTTTAATCTTAATAAGGGTCCCAGGAGGCATTGAAAGGTATTGAAAACAAGGATGCCAATCATTTTGACCCCTATCTTTTTGAGAATAACTATTACTTGTTAAACAACATTTATTTCTCCGAGCAATTGTATTAGGATAAAATCATAGAATTGTGCATTTTCTTTTTTGAATACAATATAGCTCAGAATTTTTTAATGCAGACTTTTTTGCTCATCTTTATCAAGGGTGGCCAACATTTTGGACCTGACAGTATAATTAACCTGTTGTGTTGGTGGGGGTATACTGCAGACCCAGTAGTAGGACTTCAGGCATTCTATTCTCTCTCAGGAGAGGGATTCCATGGAAAGCAATCCCTTCTCTGACCCAATCCTGTGCTAGCACGTACTCCTCAACACATTTCAGTGCATAAACTTTACAACTGGGAGTTGATAAATACATTTTGTTCCAATACAGTAGTTATTTTTTACAAACTATGGTCAGGCTGAGATGACTGTTACTTGGGCGGCCTGAAGTCCCTCCCTCCTCTTTCTTTCTATCCTAGCCTCCCCGTCTCCCTCTCTCTCGCTCATCGACTTCCGAGCTGTCACCATGACGCAAGTGTGTTGGGAACATGGATTTTTTTTAGCAAACGGTTCAAAAGGCTCTGCTCTGAGATGGTACTGGTACTGCCTGGAGCTCACTCTGTGCCGAGCACAGTGGTGCTCTGACAGGGCCATCTCAGTCTGGGTAGCAGTGATGAGGCCCCTCCAGGAGACCTTCATTCATCTACAGGTGCATCGTGGCATCAGAAATGCAGAACTCACTCACGCACCACATGTCATCCATCCAGCCCCTGTCTAGACAGAAGGAAAATGTTTGTTATTTCTAGCAAAAGACACTCCGATCAGTTCAGCGTAAGGGGAAACGTTACTAAAGATGCTGCAGGTCCTAGAATACATTAGTCCTTTCACAGAAGCATCTCTTTCAGGTAAAATACATACTGTGCCTAGACATTATATTACCTATAAAGGTATTGTAGATGACCATTGTTATTCCATGCTGTTCATCTAACATTGGAAATGTTGTATTGATTCTTGCTCATGGATATGTTATATTTGTAACTGAAAGAACAATGTGCAAAGGATAGTGCTATGAGCCAGCTGTGTGTAACAATGTATAAGGTCTTCCGTATAGCGTATAGTATAATGCAATGCGCATCACTGTATAAATCTCTCAGCACAGTGTAACAGCCCATGGTATATAACAACCTGCACAGTATGAATCCATTGTCTGTGATGCATTTATTATGAACCACAAACAGGTGGTTCACAAGCGTGGCTGAACTCAGACAGGAACCAGAAACAAAGTGTAATAAACATTAGTAACAGCTTGATCCCAAAAAGACTAAAATGTCATATTTCCACACATCGCCGCCAATGAACTCAAGGATGAGCAATGTTACAATAACGAATTGTGTTCTGCTCAGACCTCGCCTTGGAAATCTCTAGTGACAGATCGGACCTGGCTGAAAACCAACGGTGTCCTGGCTGGCTCTTCAGTGCACTCCAGTGGTCCCCAGCTGTCAGCTGCACTCAGCACACTGTACAAGTAATATGCAACCTTTGGCAAAAACCTAACCTCCTAAGAGGACAACAGTTGGACTCCGAACCTTTAAAAACATGTCAGACTCACTGCTTTCAATACCCTATATTTGGTGAACAGTTTATTTTGTATTTTTTTTACCTTAATTTAACCAGGTAGGCCAGTTGAGAACAAGTTAGGTAAATTTGGCAAAAAGCTAGACAACTGGATCGGTTTACAGTTCAGATTCAGTCAGGAGATTGTAGTCTCAATTGATATGGTTGGTGTCATGCTGCACCCAAATAATAACTATTTACATGTTAGTATAAGGGAGAAAATAATTGCAAAAGATGATACGTAGTCATAAAGTACGTTGTAAAGCATTATACATATGTACTTCATATGAAAGTATTACCCATAATACTTATAGGGCTCCACTAGGGTGTGGCTACAGGCAGCAGCTCAACAGGGGCAAAAATAAGAAATTGTCAACGTACAGTGCCTTCGGAAAGTATTCAGACCCGTTGACTTTTCCCACATTTTGGTAGGTTACAGCCGTATTCTTACATTGATGAAATAGTTTTTTCCCCTCATCAATCCACACACAATTACCCCATAATGAGTTTTTTTGAAATTGTTGCTAATTTATTAATAATAAAAACGGAAATATCACATTTACGTAAGTATTCAGACTACTTTGGCAGCGATTACAGCCTTGAGTTTTCTTGGGTATGACGCTACACGCTTGGCACCCCTGTATTTGGAGAGTTTCTCACATTCTTCTCTGCAGATCCTCTCAAGCTCTGTCAGGTTAGATGGGGAGCGTTGCTGCACAGCTATTTTCAAGTCCGGGCTCTGGTTTGACTTGTCCCGAAGCCACTGCTGCGTTGTCTTGGCTGTGTGCTTAGGGCCATTGTCCTGTTGGAAGGTGAACCTTCGCCCCAGTCTAAGGTCCTGAATGATATGGAGCAGGTTTTCATCAAGGATCTCTCTGTACTTTGCTCCATTCATGTTTGTCTCGATCCTGCCACTGAAAAACAGCCCCACAGCATGATGGTGCCACCATCATGCTCACCATAAGGATGGTGCCAGGTTTCCACCAGACGTTACACTTGGCATTCAGGCCAAAGAGTTCACTCTTGGTTTTATCAGACAAGATAATCTTGTTTCTCATGGCCTGAGAGTCTTTAGGTGCCTTTTGGCAAACTCCAAGTGTGCTGTCATGTGCCTTTTACTGAGGAGTGGCTTCCGTTTGGCCACTCTACCATAAAGGCCTGATTGGTGGAATGCTGCAGAGATGGTTGTCCTTCTGGAAGGTTCTCCCATCTCCACAGAGGAACTCTAAAGCTATGTCAGAGTGACCATTGGGTTCTTGGTCACCTCCCTGACCAAGGCCCTTCTCTCCCAATTCCTCAGTTTGGCTGGGCGGCCAGCTCTAGGAAGGGTCTTGGTGGTTCCAAACTTCTTCCATTTTAGAATGATGGAGGCAACTGTGTTCTTGGGGACCTTCAGTGATACAGAAATGTTTTGGTACCCTTCCCCAGATCTGTGCCTCGACACAATCCTGTCTCGGAGCTCTACAGACAATTCCTTTGACCTCATGGCTTGGTTTTTGCTCTGACATGCACTGTCAACGGTGGGACCTTATATAGACAGGTGTGTGCCTTTCCAAATCATGCCAATCAATTTAATTTACCATGTAGAGATGTAGAAACATCTCAAGGACGATCAACGGAAACAGGACGCAACTGAGCTCAATTTCGAGTCGCATAACAAAGGGTCTGAATACTTATGTAAATACGATATTCCTGGATTTTTGTTTTTTATACATTTGCAAACATTTCTAAAAACCTGCTTTTGCTTTGTCATCATGGGGTATTGTGCGTAGATTGTTGTTTTATTGTTTTATTTAATCCCTTTTAGAATAAGGCGGTAACGTAACAAAATGTTGGAAAAGTCAAGGGGTCTGAATACTTTCCGAAGGCACTGCACACCATGCCAACAGTACAAAAGGCTATAGCATAGACACTTTGATTTGCCATTTGAGCAAAGTGTCTTGTGTTTAAGAGCTCCAGGGTAGCGCTCCTATTTTGGGAATGCCATGCTTAATAGGCCACTGCCTAGATCTGCTTTATGATAAAACATCTACAGGTAATGACTTATTGAACTTCCTCAAATTGCTTCTCACTGTGCCGGAAGCAGTCCTCATTGTGCGCTGGCCTCGGATCCATTATCGCCTGGGTCTGGAGGAGCACCACCATCACAACATCAATGTCTGCTTCCATTAAAGCAGCTGCTTACATCCAGAAGAGGTTATTAAGGCAGCAAGGCTGCTGGTCCATGATAAACCCTCATCATACTAGATGAAACAAGCAGGTGCAGAGCAAAGGTTTTCCAGAAATTCTGTTTGGAAGATGAAGTAAGATTTCTGAAAAACCTGGGGATTTTGGGAAAGTAGGCAGAATATGCAACCCTAGAGCAGACACAGAGATGCTGGATGTGGTAATAAAGAGGGTAAACAGAACAGGGAGAGAATAAATTTAGCTCAAAAAAGGACATAACGACAAATACAGTGCATTCGGAAAGTATTCAGACCTCTTGACTTTTTTCCACATTTTGTTACGTTACAGCCTTGTTCTAAAATGTACTAAATCGTTTTTTCCCCCTTATCAGGGGTCTGAACACTTTCCGAAAGGCACAGAATATCTCTCCTTTGGAGAGAAACCATCAAGTTCTGAGTCCATTAAAAGCCAAGAGAAGAGCTCATGAGAAGAATGAGACGCTCCACATGTTGGCATGACATTGATTGTGGATCGGAATATGATGAAGTGTGTCAACCCGTTTTTGTAAGGTCTATATGACAACAATTGAGAAACAGTCTGTTTCCTGTACAGGCACATTTAGTTTACCTTCTAAGGAAGATACCTTCATGGGACAAAACACTGTGTAGGAGGAGAACAGAAAGTTATCCCGGCGGATGACATTTATCAGCAAGCCGTTTGAGAAAGGAAGGAAGAGGGAGGGATGAATCTGCTGGCCTTTGCAAATTATATAATCTGAGGAGACAGAAAGAGGCTCAATCACTCACAGACTGAGTCACAGTCACAATCAGCCTCTTCACAAGCTGCATGTGGGCTAGTTAACATGACAAACAGCAAGCTCAGAAACCACTGGAAAAACAAGATAAACTACTGCAAGTCTTGCCTATGTCAATACAGCCAATACACTTTTTGTCCTGAAAATGGTGTGTTTTTCAAAATATTGAAATAAATTTGACACTAAATGGGTTATATTAGTTTGATCCGGGGCCGTTGCCGGGTCTGTTGCTGGGTCCGTTGCCGTGTCGACAGACGGGTGGTACCCACAGTGAGTAAGAGGCAGGGAGTGTGAAGCGACAGGCAGCCGCAGCACTGCCACACCTTCAAACGTGCACCAGCTGCCACAAAAGATCAGCGTACACTGCACAGAGGGAGCCGCTCTCCAAAAGAGCACCGTTGTTCTGTTGTCCTTGTACGTTTATCGTTACAAATGAAAGGTCACCACGCAATAGGATGCTGCTAGACTCTCCCTCCCTCTGACAGTTTAGTCTCTACGCAGGTATTGTCGTGGCCAAATTGTCGTGGTGCATTATTCATATTCGATACAGAAATATTCAACGACAAAAAAAATGTCTATCCCTTTTAAAACCGCCTAACATTGTATTATCTGTTGTCAACAGAGCAGCCATCTGGGCGGGTATACAGATCAAAGCTGTATTCTGGGAGAGTTGCACCTGGCTGAGGTCAATTTGAGTCTTTGATCTGTATTCCAATTGTTTCCTCCCTTTGTAACCATTATAATAACCAGTATACTCCTCTCCCAGTGAAAGGGCCAAAGATTCAATTGATCAGTACTTAAAAAGGGATGTCACAGCCGAGCAGACGGTAGTCGGAAACAGCTTTCCTCCAGTGTTGCTCGAGGACTGAGGTGACGAGGGGGGCAAAGTGGTTGTGACAGAGCAGTTGGGTGTTTAAGGTGGTGACAGGTAAGTCTGGAGGACACTGCTACTGTGGGAGAGGTGTAAGAGCACAGCGCTCTGCCACTGCCTCAGCCATTCATCTCAGCTCGCAGCCAGATTCCAACGTGTCTGCAGCTGGAGCCACAGCTCGGATCTTAGTGGCGTGACCTCGCCAATGTCTGGCTCTGCTCAGGGAGACGGTCATCTCGTCGCTATAGGCAACAGGGAAACATCTGACCAGAGCACCTATTACTGCTGTACACTCTCCTGTCAGTGTTACCTTGGTCTTTTACATGACAGCTGACCTGGAGATGCCCATTTGATATGTCAAAATACTGAGACTGAAACAAGTCCTGCTGAGGCTGAGGTTGTCCTAATATGGACACCGTACAAAATATCAAATAAACATACTTTTTTGGATAGAGATAGATAAGAGATGCAACCAAATGTAACATTGTGCAAATGCAATGCCGCATGCATACAGGACACAGTGCTCTGGAAACGTGAAAAATCATGTGCATCCACCTCAAAGGTGATATATTAGCCAATGTCAGACCTGTTCCTCGAATCAACTGGACCTCACACACTCCAGTGCCATCCCAGCCTTGGTTTGCCTGCTAAACAGCTTATCGCTTTTGACTTCAAATTCCCTAGAAAGTTGTATCTAGCAAAGTCATAAGTTGGACATGTAATTCACCTTGTTGCGGTCGTTGTACCACGTTTGTTAAATAGTCAAAGTTACATGTATTATCATCATTAGCGTGTCATCGGAGCATCTGCTCAGACCCAGCAATGGCCAACGCATAGTGTCATTAGTGGTCAGCCTGATTGTCTTTTTTGCATAACTTAAATTCACATTGCCAAGTAGAGGGAATATCCAATGCATCCTGCTGCCAATATCAGTCACAAGTATTCATCCCTGTGGGTTTCAATTCCGAAATAATGTGTTTGAGGAACAATTTCTTTCAAATCGGAAGGTAAAATGACAACGTGTACTGATGAAACAGAGGTCTAACTTGTCTTTGAGGGAAACTTTGTGACAGAGAGAGGGAGAGGGAGAGGATATGGGGGACATTAGTCAGGGGAGGATGTGAGCAGACTGTCATGACCAGTTCGCCATCAACTTTGTCAGCTGACAGCCAATAGGGAGCAGCGTAGCAGCGAGCTGGGCCCTGTGAGAGAGCCCCAAGGGCAGAGGAAAACAGCACCACTCTGTAGCACTCCCTACTTCCATCTCCTGCCTGCCACCATCGTCACGCAACCCCACAACGAACATCTGAACAGCCCAATACTGGCAGCCACGGCAGGGGGCTCCTCTCACATGGCAGCCAGGGACATTATGTTGTCTGGGCATTTGAGAGATTATCGGAGAACTAAATTGCTTTCCAAAAGTTTCCCAAAATAGCTCGCTCAATAGTATTCTATCCATGTAGCCTGGGGTTTCGAAGCTTTAATACGCTTTCAGATTGTCATTAGCCAACCTATTAGATTAGTTTGTTATAAAACAGAATAGCAATAACCCTTTACATTGCACAAGGTAGCTGGTCTTAAAGAACAGAGACGCCACATCAATCAATACAGCTCTCCGAGGGTTTGAGAAACCCTCCCTTGTTCCCAGGCTAGAATCTTACACATTCCTGTAGGACTAATGTCCTCTGACAGCTAAGTGACAGCTGTGACTCTTATAGCCCTGAGCATCGTGTGCATTAAGGGTAGTGATGTGGGCGACACTTCTTCCCCACACAATGAAGGTGGTACAGGGATAGGGGAGGCTTTGACAGGACTCCTGGTGGACTGGTACTGTGACAAGCTGTCCCTGTTGCACAATGCCTTTCTGCCCCCCCCCCCCCCCCCCATCACAGGAGGTTGGTTGCACCTTAATTGGGGAGGACGGGCTCGTGGTAATGGCTGCATCAAATACATCAAACACATGGTTTCCATGGTTTCCAGGTGTTTGATGCCATTCCATTCACTCCATTCCAGCCATTATTATGAGCCATCCTCCCCTCAGCAGCCTTCACTGCCCTCCGTGGACCATAAAATAAGGCAGGTTTGCTGGTAGGTTGCTGCTGGCCACTGATTGGACCTCGGCACATGCCGGGTTATGTCAGAGAGCATTTCTCAGGCTTTTAGGAGCAAGAGCGAGCACACAATTACAGGTGACATTTAGAAAATTGCTAGAAGGGGAACATTTAACATGAAATGGCAACAATCTTTTTGTTATTTTTCTAGGTGTGAAAATACCTTACCCACTATCCAAACGCAAGCCTGATTTTTTTTTGTAGCAGTGAGGTTTGAAAAGTTCTCTCCCTCATCTAAAAAAAAGCACAGAAAGCAAAAGAACATAAACTCACAAATAATAATGTCACCAAGACGGCAGTAGCCCTATCTTATTCCGTATTTCAAATTGTGGCGTTATATCGAAGAGTTGCAGTTCATTTTCCACAGAAAAGTTTGGCAAGTTTTATGATGAATTCTTTGTTCCTTTGTTCCTCATGTACATATTAATATTGGTTGGGGAAGATGGAACTCTGAAAACAAGTCTGAAAAGTATGCATCCTCACTGTGACTGGCAGAGGCATAGAGAACCTATAACTCCATAAGCTACAGCTATTATCCCAGCAGACGCATTCACCTCAGTCGATCTAAAAACACGTAACACCTATTAGCTATGCAATTAGCCGCTACACATTAACTCAGCACCGGGATTAAAAACGATACATACAGAGTGTTCTGTTGTGCAGAAAAAGTATTTTATGAACAAAGGGTAAACAAATACGCTTTCTTTCCAGAGTTTTTTTTGTTGTTGTACAGTTTTACAGCTAATTTCCTTCAATTCTACACATTTTGCCTTGACTTATGCCATGTTAATATGATATCTGAGAGTGACTCACAAAAAACCAAATGGGGGCCCCCTGCAGGTCAGGGCCCCTGGGCACATGCCGGTTGGTAATTGGGCAATGATTACTACAAGTTTAGATAGCTGGCCAAAAAATTGCAACTGACATGGAACAATAGAGGGACTGTCATTGACTGACATACCAATAGTAAAACGGTTGATGTATAACCAAGTTTTGAAATGGCACCTTACGTATTCTACTATTCTTCTAACTCTCAACAGTAAGTTGAAACCACGACTAAGTCCCCCCCCCCCCATTTTAATGTTGTATTATTGTTAAAAAGTATTGTTGTATTCATACGCAGACCAAAGCAGCTGTGAAACCATAGCATAAAATAAACATTCCCTTCCGTGCCTTTGTGTGATTCCATCTGAAGTCCAACTTCCCTGAAAAGCAGAATCTCTCTCTCTCTCTCTGGTATTCAATGTCCCTCTGCTTGCGTTCAGCCTGCATTTGGTAACAGTTTGCTGTCACAGTGCATCAGCTGCATCTAGACTACAACAGGGTTCCTCTGCCCTCTCTCGGGTCTTTAAATACCAATTTCACACAGACCAGGGCCACAGTCATAGGGTACGTCCCAAATGGCATCCTAATCCCTACAAAGTACACTACTTTTGAACATAGCCCTAGGGGCTGGGTCAAACGTGGTGCACTAAATAGGGAATAGGGTGCAATTTAGGGCACAATTTCCCTCACCCTTTTACTATATCACAGCAGCCAGATTCAGTTCCACTTACTGTTACCAATGGCCTTATGACTCCCTCCTGATCGGAACATAAATTTAACTCTAATAATACCCATAAATGTGATAATGTATTTACTCAAGAATGATAGTGTACAGTCCTGGCAGAGACAGAGACTGGCCATTCACTTAGCAATGTACAGTACACAGCAACAAATGCAAAATAGAACAAAATTAATGGTGTGTTTTTTTCTGATTGGCATTCAAAAGCACATCATTAAAAGTGATCGTTAGCCACTAGTCAGTTTACCCCTATCTATATGTACAAATGACCTCGACTAACCTGTACCTACGCACATTGACTCGTTACCACCTGTATATAGCCTCGTTATTGTTATTTTATTGTTACTTTTTATTATTGTTTACTTTAGTTTATTTGATAAATATTTTCTTAACTCTTTATTGAACTGCATTGTTGTTTAAGCGCTTGTAAGTAAGCATTTTACTGTAAGGTTGTATTCAGCACATGTGACAAATAAAGTTTGATTTGATTTAGGAAAAGCTGACTTTTATCAATATATGTGTCTGTATTTACCTCCCAAAAGGAAACACTAATTAGCTGCTAATGTAAAGAACTACAAATGCCATGATGATCTGGACAAGACTGCTGAATCGAGGCAAAGGTAAGAATGTCTGGATGAACTATCAAATGCTAGCTAAATGTAGTAAAGAATAAATTGGCAAAATGTGGTGCACGAGTGGTGCATGACTTCATAGTTCAGCATGAGAGAAATATCAGGGTCCAGAGATCATACCCAAGTTTCCTAGTCGTAATTACGAGTTGGAGGGGAATTTAAGTACATTTTTCCCCAGTAGGAAGGCCGTATTTACAAGTTCCCGACATGACGTGAACACAGCATTACCCTCGGAGGTAAGCCAGTCCCACCACAGGGCTGTCACAGCTTCAACGTTTCTCACTTGATTTCCAGGTGTCCTCCATGGTCCCCCGAGAAGACCATCCCATAATGAGTCCTTGGTGGGGCCTGGGGTGCTGATAGGGCTAGGGGGGATTTGCAGGAAAAACAGGCGCCTGTCCAAATATAGACACCATACGCATGAGAGAGAAGCAGCTAAGGGACATGTGTCTGTGCAAAATATGTTAATGAGCCCAAATACAGAGAATAACGAATCAGAACTTAAAAAAAAAAAAGCATTGCGGGGGTGACTGTAGGAAAATGACCTACATTAGCCTCCCACTCTGAGCGAAAGAGCAGCTGTGTTGTGGAAGTTGAAGCCGATTGAAACTAATGACTAAACCCACAGTAATAGGCAGTCCCCAGATTGTTTTAGCAAGGCGTTAGAGGTGCAGTGGCGACCCGTAATTTAGCTCTTTTGAGCACCACTTGTTTAGCAAAAAAATCAATATATATTTTTGTTGTTGCCTGTTTTGCATGTTATTTTGGAATTAATACGTTTCACATATCAGTTTGCAAACAAGTTTTCTGAAGACGCATACAAACATGGTCTCTTTTCTGCTTTCTTGAGAAAGGCAGCTCCAAAATGCCGCCTAGATTAGAGCTTTCTGTGGTGGTGGTGGTGGTGGTGGTAGTGGTGGTGGTGGTGGTGGTGGTGGTGGTGGGGCAGCCAGCGGAAAATAAAGAGCGTAGGGGTTGGTAATCTTCTGTAGCTGTGCCATGATTGGCTCCGTGTTCTGTCACTCATGGGGACACTGCTTCACCGCAAAATCTACAGGGAGAGCTAGAAGTTCAAGCCCCCTTAGGTGCTGCCATAGATTTACATTAGAAGTGCCTTTCCAAGAAAGCTCAAGGTCATTGGCCACATAAAATGATGTCAAATTAAGTTATCTACTGTAGCTGTGACTGGACTGATCCTGTCAACATCATACTTTCAAAATCTTAGCTAGCAAGCTAGACAAGCAGTCATCATCCTGAATCAAGCCGACAATCTACTGGCAAATCCTTTTCAATCCTTGTCATATGAAGATAAAATTATAGATAAAACTTATAAGGTGCACATCAGCCATTGGACATAAACATTACACAACAAGTTGGAGATTACAAATTCAAAAATTATTGGTTTGGAAGGAATCCATTGCTAACTGCAAGCATTGCAGAGCAATCCCGATTTTTGCTTCCCCTGCTATTTGGTGGAGAGGGTTTGTGTGGTCCAAGTCCGGGTTTAACCTCTATGGGATCGGTGTTCCTAAACCTGGATGGATGTTGCTCAATATGCAATAATATGACTACAATGCATTGTATACAACAGCCAACTTTCCGGGTCATAGACATGTCTTATATTGGCAGAAAGCTTAAATTCTTATTCATCTAACTACAGTGTCCAATTTGCAGTAGCTAGTTACAGAAGAAAATTCCATGCAATTGTTTGAGGATAATGCACGACAACAAAACACAACTGGTTCGATACATTCACCTCTGAAGGTAAATCATGTACTTACATTCAGTAATCTTGCTCTGATTTGTCATCCTGAGGGTCCCAGAGATAACAATGTAGCATAGTTTTGTTTCATAAAATCAATTTTTATATTTAAATGTAGGAACTGGGTTCTACAGTTTGATCCCACTGCTGGCTCCAACATCCCCCCCCCCCGAAGCTAATGATCCATTATGTATGACATTCCTGGGAGCGTGTAAACTTAAATGTTGTATTACCATAGCATTGTTGTACGTTCTCTATAGTTATGTACTTGAAAATGTATAAATTGGGGAAAACTCCTGGCAGACTTCAAAATAGGCAAAATATTGTGTAGTGAGGTAATTCTTCACTGGATCAGTCTGAAGCTTTGCACACATGCTGCTACCATCTTGTGGACAAAATCGAATTTATAACTAGGATCATATCTTGATGTATGGCCTTTCTCTTGCATGTCAAAGAGATGATGGAACAAACAAAAAATATATATGTTTTTTCATTTGTATTATCTTTTACCAGATCTAATGTGTTATATTCTCCTTCATTAATTTCACATTTACACAAACTTTAAAGTGTTTCCTTCAAATGGTACCAAGAATATGCATATCCTTGCTTCAGGTCCTGAACTACAGGCAGTTAGATTAGGGTATGTCATTTTAGGCGAAAATTGAAGAAAGAAAAAGGGTCCGATCCTTAAGAGGTTTGCAAGTCAGCCATATCAGCCTGGTTTTTTATAAAGGCAGTAAATGAGGCTGAATGAACTGTTGATAGCCAGGTGTAGCAGTGGTAAGGATTCACTCCATGGTGTTGAAAAGAAAGCTCTGCTGTTGGGACAACTTTATGTAGGCCCTAACAGTTTGTGGGCACCATTTCTCACCGTTATAGTGCAATTAATGTATTGTTTAGTGTTGTGTTGTGGCTTGCTGGAATACATTTTTAAAAAAGAATGTTGAGTTTGCCCCACCAAGATTTCCATCTTAAAATCACCACTGTAGAGGTGTATTAGATATAATCAACAAAGTATGCCACCACATAGTTATTTTTTCTTTTTAAAGAATGCTGGAAATAGCTTTGAGTAGGGCTGTATTTGGCGAGATGAATATGGACAGGACGAGCCACAGCATGGGTGAGACGACTGTCACATGACGTTACACTCCAGTAGCTGGTTCGGATTACTGGCAGGTTGGGCAGATTTGACAGAAGGCGACTGACACTAAAATCCCTTTTGGAGTAGGACACCGCAATGGAATCTGAGGGGAATTGATGAAATATTAATTTGCCCTCACTCTCATCTTGTTTGTGATGTGGTTTAACCCACACATGCAGAGACAACATATGTCTTATTCATCTATTGAAATATGAAGGAAAAAAATAGTCTGTTTTCACACAATTAACATTTTTGCATATAAAATATGACATGGAGCCTTATCAAATTTGAGGCAAAGTGTCTTGGATATTTAGGCAGCTCTAGCTCCTGTTATCTGTTTAGGTCTAGATGAGATAGACATGCACTTCATATACTGTACAGGATCTAAATAGCAGAGTACGGTATATGTCAGCATATGACCTGAGATGCCAAACAGCGTGATAATGTATATTTATTCAATTATAACATGAAGCAACTATAACTGGAGTCTGACGTGGGTTGTCAGAAGATGTAATAAGTCCTTCTAATAAGGAACTGCTGCCACTCATGACTGAAGCAATAAATGAGTGTCACACTGCATGACTGACTGTGTCCCAAATGGCACCATATTCCCTATATTATGCACCATATTCCCTATATATATATACACACCATATTCCCTATATATATACATACACACACACCATATTCCCTATATATAAAAAAGGTGCCATCTAAAACCTAAAAGGCTTATTCTGCTGTCCCCATAGGAGAACCCTTTGAAGAAGCCTTTTTTGGTTCCAGGTAGAAACATTTTGGTTCCAGGTAGAATTGTTTTGGGTTCCATGTAGAACCCTTTCCACAGAGAGGTTCCATGTAGAACCCTTTCCACATGGAACCAAAAAAAAGGTTATTCTGTGGGGACAGCCAAAGAACCCTTTTGGAACCCTTTTTCCCCAAGAGTGTAAGTACTGTACACTACTTTTGACCAGAGCCCTAAAGGGTGCCATTTTGGACGTAACCCAGCTCTATCAGATCTTATGTGGGGTATGAAATACACCATGATAAAATATTAAGACGAATAAATGGCAATCAATACACGGTAAAAACAAATAACTACAGTATATCACCAAAACTGGAAATTACTTTATTTGATTAGATTTCAGATTCTTATCCAAAATATTTGCCTTCACAACCAGGAAGCAAGCTTAGTGATTCATAACAAAACCAGGTATGTAATCGTGTCATTCACCACAGTGGACTTTATGACACGTATTTCTGACTGTCTGTTTGTTTCCTACCTACCACCTGTCTCTGTACTTGTATTGGGCTCTAATGGATTTGAGTCGATGGCATAGCACAGCTAGTATTAAATCATTATGTCTGACAGTCCTAGGAACCACTGCTGTGCTGATGAAGTGCTGAAATAGACCCAGATTTGATATGGAAATGGTTTGAAAAGGGGAACACTGCAGCTGCATCCGAGATATGATGCAGCATAGGGTCAATAGAGAAACTGCTACATCAATCTTGCATTGCAAACAGAGTTGATACATCATACCGAGATAGACTTTTTTTTGATCGATGTTCATTGGAAATGGTCAATTTAATTTTGAAGGAGGTGAAGTGAAAATAATTTACACAAACTTATTTTATAACCCAAATGGCACCCTATATTTCTTATGGGCTCTGGTCAAACATAGTGCACTATATAGAGATGTGGATACCATTTGGTACTCAGACTTAGAGTATGCAGTAAGTCGCATTTTGTACAGTGTTTTGTTCTCCACGATCCAGAAGCCAAAGCATTGAAAGGCACATGAATATAAATGGTATTGTCTGTCGGCTGTAAACATGTGCAATTGTGTTTATTTCTTGCTGCTGTTTGAACGCAAATGAATACTGACAGACTGTCATCAGCAATTAAAGTACAGATCTTTGAGAAACTGCAGGAGGACCCTGCACGCCCAGAGAAAAAGAGGGAGATATCAAACCAGTGATGAATCCAAGTTGACAAGAAAAAAAACTGTCCCAGTATACAAATTGATAGGCCTTCAAAAATGTGTTTCTGACATCTGAGACGAGGTTTAGTGTTTCGTTTGTTTGCTCAGTACACACATTTATTCTAGGGGAAGAGAGTGCATCACCTGTTGAGTGAGAGTTATTTTTTTATCTAAATGGGATTGTACTGAAGCAGAGACAACATTCCATTCATTGCTAACTTGTCTTTCAAGATAAGACGTACCGATTTTTCTTGTGTTGTTGAAAATAATGCATGTTCAGGCTGGTTTGAGGCGGGCTGCAAATAATGAATGTAATCTCCTCCTATTCAATCAGATCACTGTCTGCCTGGCACCCAGCCACTGCAAAACTGCAGAAAAAAAGCTCTAAATCAATCATCCAAATGAGCAAAGTATATGAAATCCATGTGCGGTATGATTACTGTCAACATAGAGTAGTATGGAATATGAATATGTACGAGTCACTGTACTGCATAAAAGGACCACCCTATTTTACCTCCAATTACTTTGTTTATCTGTATTCATGTTCACCTGACATTTATTATGAAACATTAGATTTTTTTTTAAATATGTCGCCTCAAATACCCCTTACCCAATCAAAGGGGTTGTGCCGCAGCTTAAATCTCAAGACAGTGGAAAACAACTCAGCGACAGCCTGCTAATTATAGTCTTATTTCAAGTCTGACTAGGCAGACCTGCAATATTGGAGCCTTCGGAGAAATAGCACAAAAGGATGTCTCCATGTGTGAAGTCAGTGGGACTGTTCCAGCCTAAATGAGAGCCGGCGGCGAGCTGGCGTCCGACCAACTGTTTCCTGGAGATAAGAGAGAACGGAGCAGTTGATATGGGACTAATTTAATAAGTCCAGGAGATAGCATGTTAACTGTCACTATCTAATTAACAATCGGGGATCACAAGACTCAGGCATTTTCTAAAGTTCCCGAGTGGATGAGAGAGTGAATTTCGAAATCCCAACATCAATAGTAAAAAAAATTTGCAGGCTGACAAAGATTTCCAATGGCGGTTTACTCTGCAGCTTTACTGATGAAGCTTGAATTTGTTGTGTAGTCGCAGTCGTGCTTTAATCCCTCTACTATGTCTATGAGAGAGAAATTACTGTATAGTTTGCTCTATGCATTAAAGGGGCAATCTGGGATTTCCTGTATATAAATGACTATATATCATTAATATAAAAGTAGGTAGCAATCCCAGGTGGCCCATGTAACCTAGGAGAAAGTAATGGGCGAATAAACAGAAAAACAGTCGACACAGTACTGTAGATATGGTCTTTATAAGAGGCGTCAATCCCTGCTGTCACTCACAGCCAGCCTTTTCAGTATATCTCCAATATAACATAATGCCCTGTGCAATTTATTGTCTGTGGTATTTCATCCAGGTACTGAAGCCTGCATAATCAGATTTCCAACTATGAAAAATGCCTCTTTACTCAAGTTTGTCATCCGGGGATATGGTGTTATCATGAAATAATGACCTTTTTATTTAATCTTGAGGAATTACCTGGCAGGTTAGGAGTACATTCTAAAAAAAGAAGCCTAACAGAGTCTTGTCAATGCCTTGTGGGAAATGGATTCATCATGGATTGAATGATTCTGCAGGCGAGCAACTGAAGCTGGGCTTTAATGAACTTTCAAAGGCGTATGCTTGTTAAAGTGGATGGGGAATTTAAATGGAGGCTCTTCACCTGGTCTTCACCAAGAGGTTATTATTTTTTACTTGTAGAGGAAGCGATCCCATCAGGTTTTCATCCTTTTGGGCCATGAGAGTCAAACTCCCCACACTCATTAAAGTTTGCAAGTGAAGTTATGAGTGAATATCATAATGCGATATCAGTCAGCAACTAGGTAGCCTACCCTGAAGCACACCAGGTCTACTTTACAGAATGGGTCTCTCATAAGGATAGAAATCAGAGCACAGGAGGCTGGTGAGGGGAGGACAGCCCATAATAATGGCTGAAACGGAGCGAATGAAATGTCATCAAACACATCGAAACCACGTGTTTGATACAATTCCACTCATTCAGCTCCAGCCATTACCATGAGCCCGTCCTTCCCAATTAAGATGCCACCAACTTCCTGTGAATCAGAGGATAAATTCCCCTCAAATAACCTCTAAATTCAAAGTAAAAAATATAAGAAAATAAAACACAAGATTAACTTCCTTATCACATTCACAAGTCAACGCTTATTAACCCTGTGCATCTAGCCCCAAATGAACATCCGTACGGTAGTAACAATGAAAATACTTGTCAATCTTGATTCATAATTGCAATCTCATGGTGCAAATCACTCATGAGCACTTCACTTTTTGAACAGCCAATGAACTAAGAGAATAAATATTGTTTCCTGTTTTGAATCCTGTGGTTATGGCTCCTTGCCTGTGAGCTGGATCATTTCAGATGTTACTATGACAGATTTAGATAATGGTTTCGCTTGTGTAACAGATGGTCAAAGGCCACGCTCATTGCGCACTGTGGTAAGTGTTCTCTCAGCTGCATTTAGGACCCAGTAATTGGCAATGAACCTGCTGATCCAGCCCCAATTTACAGTGGGTCTGTGTCCAAAATGGCACCCTATTCCCTTTATAGTGCACAACCTTTGACGAGAGCCCTAAAGAGAAAAGGGTGCCATTTGGGATGCATCCTGGGTTCTTCTTCAAAGCACACTCCATCTGGGAGAAGAGTCCCATTCAGCACCTGATCTCAACCTCTCCCAAAATAAGGATATTTTCCAGGAATGGTTTACACATCTAAACGTGCATCTTAGAATCGTTTTTATTCTCATTATTTGAGAACTTTCTATAAAGCATTATTCATTCTGTATGTACTTCCTAGAAAGGGATATAAAGGGTTAATTCATGTCAGTGTAGTGGCTGGCAGGGTCCATTTGTCTAAATAACGGTGTTGTTGTGAGCCATCTGCTCCATATACCAGCGTATACAGATTGATATTGTTTGATTGACAATCAAGTCATTGCACAGGAACAAATGGACAATTTGATACTTAATTGACTGTTCATTCATGTGCTGAACACAATGTTCTGGGAGCAGTAGGGGTAGGGACTGCATAAACATGGGACACATTTGGCAGGGGAAGTCAATATGGTTATTGATTTAGTCTGTTTGGGCTTTCCTATGGATGGAGAAGATTGTCCATATTATAAAGTTATTGCCGACTGTTTCATCAAAGCAGTACATATTTCAAACGGACTTATAAAACTGAATTGAAAACATTGACACTTTTTAATTCAAAACTGATGAGTAGATATCACCACATAATCCATTCCCACAACATTCTGTCAAGACGCACTGATTATACTCACTGTAGAGAAATAACCCACGTGCTGCATATTAATATTGGTAGACAGACTGCACTCTCTCTTGGTAGACCATCATAATGTGCACTGAGGGGCCGATTCAGACTTAGGACATGTATACCTTTTTTAAGCGTTTTTAAGCACGATTCAGAAGATAGGGAGAGGGATTTTGAATTAGCTAGAGAAGAATCGATTTACTTTTTCAATGCTAGTTAAGGATACTATAGACCTAGTTATCATGTTTCATGCTGGATTTATTAACTACAAAAAGGTAAGACATGTTTTTAATTCTGGTGCCGCTCTGCACACGCAAGCTTGTTAGCTAGCTAGCTAGCTAGCTCAAAGGACATTCAAAGTTCCTTCATAGACTCCGACCCTCCTAGGTATAATTCTGTGGGCCTAATTCAGATAGAAAATGTCAGTCGCATCTTGAGCCATAGGCTACACTCGTCTGTCTATCGCGTATGTAAACAACTAGCTTGCCTGCTCTATCAGCACTGATTGAAGTCATTTAATGAGCTAAATGTTTTTTAAAAACCTGTTGAATTCACAGGTTAAAAAAGGAACAGAAAGGAACGATATAAACCAGTAGTTCTTCTGGGTTTGAACCGGTCCAGAACTTTCTTTTGCTGGTCAGAACAGTGGAATGGGGGTGGGGGGGGAAATAGTGGTTCTGTTCAGAACGAAGTGGTTGGAAATCATTTTGGTTACAACACCTGGTTATCAGTACATTTACCTAAAGCCATCCCTTTAAATACGGGGTACATTTCATTTGAAATTGCTCAACAGACTCACTAAAATATAGAGAGAACCTGTTCTGAAAGCCATCTAAATACACACATATTAATTTCCTTCTCTGCGCCAATTGGTCAATTTAAAAAATACTCTGATCTTGTAGGTTAGGAAAATATTTATGAATCATGAAAAAACTGGTTCGCAGAGCCATGCACAAAATATATTTGTGAATCAAAAATACAGTGGTTTGATTCATCCTGAAAGTTGCGATATTCAAATGTTCAAGCCATGAAATATTGGAAAGAGAGGAAAGTGTACAATAGGGGTTGAAGAATTGTCCTACGAATCTACCCTAAGACTCACTAATCATGGAAGTGTGATGACAAAGTTTTCTTGACTCGTGCGCCAGGCTCCAGGTTTAAATTGCCACGTTTTGTGTGCGTACCATAACGCATCCAATAGGCTACATCCCAAATTGTCGTACGACTTAATACCTAATATGATCCACTATTGCTAGCGACCCCCAGCAACCACTATAGACGTAACAGAGGAATGAAACTAATGATGTAATGGAATGAAATATAAGCTACAAATTGAAGGAAACTAACACTAAAGTGAAAGTTATAAATGTGTGTGAGTATTACTCCGGGTGGCTACTGATAGTAGCCAATATTAAACATGATACTTTTTTATATATATAAAAAAAATAACACAGAGAACATTTGTGGCATAATAAAAACATTCTAGAGTGCACAAGTCAACTGGGTAGGTTCCGCACTACTGTCATTGTTTTAAGGCTTTCCATATAGGCTACATTAGCACATTTAGCTTGTCTCCAAATTCCATCTCTGCAAATTACGAGGCCACACAATTACAATTCTGAATAACGGCACAGCTATTTTAGCCGACTTCACTGTGGAAATGAGGCCAAAATACCTGTCATGCTAATATTATTTTCAGATTGTTTCCATATGACTGGTTTCACATTCATCTCCAGCAATCATAAGGAACAATTATCCTAAAGCAATCGCTATGCTTTCTCAGTATTTGTATTTATCATCCACTTCTCCAAAACTGATTAGACCTAATCATTTACCTTTAATAGATCGTATTAAATTATAAATGAAAGTGCATGGATAGTGGCAACATTTTTATATGAGAAAAATCACAAGAGGTGTTTTCTACTTGCTACAGACATGCCCAGCGCTTTGTGGTTTCCTCGTGTGTAAAGGTGGCGGTATTATTAGGGAATTAAGCCAAGGTCATAATACACTATCTGTAGACACACCTCTGTAGACACACCTCTGCCACGCCTCCGTTTCTGAGATCTCCACACAAACGTATAGCTGGCTGGCCCATGCGTTTCCCCATGCTTAAGCTCAAAGTCAGAATATGTGTAGAGAGAAAAGTGCATAAAAAGGGATACGTTCTCAGGTCTGAATCCCCCCCCCCCCATGTATAAAGTTCAAAAGGTCGTAGACTAAAACATGGTTGTGTGCCGACAGAATGAGTAAGAGTAATGCACATGCCTAGTAATCCCCAGAGAACATTATGAGGAGACGGGATACATTTTGAGGTGTGGCATGTGTGAAATTATCTAGGCAAAACGTTTTCATGCCATTTGTTTTGCAATACAAGAGAGCTTTACCCCATTATAAGCAATTATGGTGGAATCCATAATGAGCCATTAAATGGTCTGGGTTTGCTAAAGCACAACATTGACATCAGAGTTTGAAATGTTTTGATCGCTCAAAAGCTATTATGATTGTTGATCAAAGCCAAAAACGTGACAATCAATTCTCCAAAGTCGTTTGTCCCACCCATAGGTGAAACATACCAATATTTTTATTTCGTAAAGCTATTTCAGGTATTAGGACTGTGTTTTGAAAAAAAAAAAAAAAAATGGGGAGGTTCAATGACTCCTCTTATCTGAAACAGCCCAGGCACATGACACGCAAGACTATTTTAGAGCTATAATTGTATTCCTACCTTCAGAAACCTCTCCTGAGCAGTCTACAGGTAAATGGCGGTCCCAATAGAATGAAAGCATACCCGAACACCTTCAGCCCAGCTTGAACAAACAGGACAGTCAAAAAGATAAGTATAAATCCCTCAGGATCATTTGCAAATACAGTCATTTCCCTGGCTTTCTTTCGACGCAAAATCTTACACTTGTGTGTATGGCCAAAGAGCTCTATTTTCATGCAGTCTGACCATAGCATCAATTCCAATCCAAGTGCCAATGCCGTTTAACAAACTCCAGGCATTTTACATTTGCTGGATGACATGAAAATAGAGCTCTTTAGCCACGCACACCAGTGGTGGGGTTTGTATCGAAAGAAATATGCATATGTAGAAAAGAACCCCATACCTACTGTAAAATATGGTGGTGGATCTTTGATGTTATGGGGGTATTTTGCTTCCACTGGTCCTGGGGCCCTTGTTAAGGTCAACGGCATCATGAACTTTACCCAGTACCAGGACATTTTAACCAAAAACATGGTTGCTGCAACTTGGCCGCAAGTGGATCTTCCTGCAAGACACACAAGCACACATCAAAATCCACAATTAAAGGGTTAATTGACTACAAAATCAACATTTTGCATTGGTCATCTCAGTCTCTGGACTAACCCCATTGAAAACCTGTGGTTTTAATTGAAGAGGGCAGTCCATTAGCGCAGACGAAGGATATCCTAGGTTTTTGTTTCTACATCTGCATTGCTGGCTGTTTGGGATTTTAGGCTGGGTTTCTGTATAAGCACTTTGTGACATCGGCTGAAGTCAAAAGGGCTTTATATAAATACATTGGATTGATTGATCAAGGATCTAGAAAGGATTCTGTATGGAAGAATGGTCTAAGGTCACTCCCAGTGTGTTCTTCAATCTCAGAAAACATGTATGAAAAAGGCTCAATGCTATTTTCCTTGCAAGGTGTGGCATTATAAAAGGTATTGGAAAAGGGGTCCAAATTATTGCCGTCAAAATAATTTTTAGAAAGAAATATTACTTGTTAAACTAAGTCTCTTTCTCTGAGCAATTGTATTAGTATAAAAAATAATATAATTTCCCAATTTTTGGGGGGATACTGAGCTATATTGTATTTGTATTATTTATTCTATACAGTCTTTTTTTTTGTCTCTATATAAAGGTTGGCAATCATTTTGGACCTGATTGTCTCTCTTCACCCCATTGTGTACATTCATCAACAAAGAAATACAATTACTAGAGAATCACAATTCATGTGAGTAATATGATCGCTATGACCATAGTTTAGAAGCAGTGGGTCGTGTTTTCCAGGTTATCCTTTCTTGCTACCCATTCATGGTGCTGTACCCGGGGTTGTGTCGGCATGTCCCTTTGAGCATCCCCATCTAATCTACACCAGTGCCCTCCTGTCCACTGTCTGATCCTAGCCTGTCTCTTTTCCATGTAATCTGCCCTGTACAACAACCACTGCCATGGTCCTTTATTACACTCAAGCTGGTGAATCTTGAACAGAAGTCACCGGGTGGCCCAAAAACACAACAAAGCCAGCTTGAAATATCAAGATAAATAAAAATAGTTCCTTGCGGTTGGCATACATGGTTATTTAAATTGCATAATTAAATAAATACATATGACAAGTTCTAGTCTAAACTAGTGGTATTCAAAGTCCCGGGCAAGATGGGGGAACTGCAGTGGGGTCGCCAAAATAAAAATACATACATATAAACGAAGTACATATTACTGTATGGGACCAAAAAGTATTTTTGGGAAAAAGATAATTTGAAGAAAAAAAACCCAGAGTAAATTGATTTATTGGTTTCTTTTCATTTTGATAAGAAAGGAAAATGTAATGAATTGAAGGTTGTGTTATTAGATTTTGGGTGGGGTGGGGTCGAACAGGGTCCCCAGAAATTCTGGCGGAAAAAAAGGGGTCCCCTCTGAAAGACCCCACTGGTCTAAATCAACTTCATCTCTCTCACCATTCAAGAGCACACAACAGCCCTATGGTGTCTGACAGACCTGTAGAAAGCAACCATTTTGTAGTTATCCCTGGAGGCATGAATCTGAGTTGTTGCCCTGGTTTCAGAGAGTCCCTCAGACGTGACAGTATGTGACACATCTCAATTTAATTGACTGATAAACTGCCCAAAGAAGCTGTCAGTCACGTTGACTGTGACAGTGGCTACGACACATCCATTCTCCTCACACATACTGCTCCTCTTTTGGAAGAGCACAAGGAATATGTACCAACAGGGATAATCCTGTCGGTCACGTACATGAAATGAGATGGCAATCGTGCCCTGATGACAATACTGTACAATCAGGTTTAACTGAATACAGCTGCAGAGGAGGGAGGGGTGTTTACGCTCAAGTGTAAGACATCACTATAATATTCAGATGACATGGACAATGTGACAGTAATTCCTTTTGACAGAGACTGTCAGCAATGTGTACGTATCTGCCAACAGAAGAAAATCCAGTATGGGTCTTATTTCAGAAGCAAAAGAAAGATGTTGTTTGCAACAAGGATTTGTTTCACTTTGCAACATGCATTTCAGGGGGATGTCTTTGGTACAATCTTTTTTGATCTTTAAGACCTACATTTACATGGAAAGGCTTGTGTAATTTCTTTTACCAATGTGAGAGTTAAGTCTAGATGAATCAGTTGTGTATGTGTCAGGTTGTGTGGGGGGGGGGGGGGGGGGACTTTCGTGATTGATATTCATGAAATCAGCCATACTTTCAGAAGAGACTCAAAAGAGGTGGTTACTCTTCAGTAAATCCGATTCTTTGCGTGAGCTCGGAATTGCAAGCCGTAAAAAAAGAATGAAACTAAATAACTTCCCTGGATATGTGTCAAAGGTTTCCCATGCACATACAATGCTCTTTGAAAGACTTAACACCATTGTAGGTAAAAACCCAACATGACATTTCACAGAGTAAATCTCAAGTCTTTTCTCTCAGATGAATGGTATAGTGGTTTCTACACTATGTAGAAAATGTATAGCATGCATTCAAGCAGACGTTCACGTTATCAACATAGAGGCCATGCTTTTGGTGGGTCGATGGAGCCGTATCTTGCACAGGTCAATATCTCCCCACAGGTCAAATACGCTTTTAGACGGACACGCCCATTTTAAAGCAGCATCTCCATGGCAGCAGAGGGACTATTATTAGGTTATTCCTCCCACTGTAGAGTGAACCAGAAATGTATAAGCCCTGCCCTTAAGTTATACTTTTTCAAACTGGGAGCAAGTGTTGGAATGGTTTAAGGATTTCCCATGTTTTGAGGTCCTACTTAGTCCTGTGGGGAGAATCAACAGTAAAAAAAAAAGCATTTGGTGTCATTGACAAGACCTATGAACAAAGTCACACCAACTTGGACATCACCATCAAAGATTTTATTTATTTTTTTATTTATTTTACCTTTATTTAACCAGGTAGGCAAGTTGAGAACAAGTTCTCATTTACAATTGCGACCTGGCCAAGATAAAGCAAAGCAGTTCGACAGATAAAACGACACAGAGTTACACATGGAGTAAAAACAAACATACAGTCAATAATGCAGTATAAACAAGTCTATATACAATGTGAGCAAATGAGGTGAGAAGGGAGGTAAAGGCAAAAAAAGGCCATGATGGCAAAGTAAATACAATATAGCAAGTAAAATACTGGAATGGTAGTTTTGCAATGGAAGAATGTGCAAAGTAGAAATAAAAAAATAATGGGGTGCAAAGGAGCAAAATAAATAAATAAATAAAAATTAAATACAGTTGGGAAAGAGGTAGTTGTTTGGGCTAAATTTTAGGTGGGCTATGTACAGGTGCAGTAATCTGTGAGCTGCTCTGACAGTTGGTGCTTAAAGCTAGTGAGGGAGATAAGTGTTTCCAGTTTCAGAGATTTTTGTAGTTCGTTCCAGTCATTGGCAGCAGAGAACTGGAAGGAGAGGCGGCCAAAGAAAGAATTGGTCTTGGGGGTGACTAGAGAGAAATACCTGCTGGAGCGTGTGCTACAGGTGGGAGATGCTATGGTGACCAGCGAGCTGAGATAAGGGGGGACTTTACCTAGCAGGGTCTTGTAGATGACATGGAGCCAGTGGGTTTGGCGACGAGTATGAAGCGAGGGCCAGCCAACGAGAGCGTACAGGTCGCAATGGTGGGTAGTATATGGGGCTTTGGTGATAAAACGGATTGCACTGTGATAGACTGCATCCAATTTGTTGAGTAGGGTATTGGAGGCTATTTTGTAAATGACATCGCCAAAGTCGAGGATTGGTAGGATGGTCAGTTTTACAAGGGTATGTTTGGCAGCATGAGTGAAGGATGCTTTGTTGCGAAATAGGAAGCCAATTCTAGATTTAACTTTGGATTGGAGATGTTTGATATGGGTCTGGAAGGAGAGTTTACAGTCTAACCAGACACCTAAGTATTTGTAGTTGTCCACGTATTCTAAGTCAGAGCCGTCCAGAGTAGTGATGTTGGACAGGCGGGTAGGTGCAGGTAGCGATCGGTTGAAGAGCATGCATTTAGTTTTACTTGTATTTAAGAGCAATTGGAGGCCACGGAAGGAGAGTTGTATGGCATTGAAGCTTGCCTGGAGGGTTGTTAACACAGTGTCCAAAGAAGGGCCGGAAGTATACAGAATGGTGTCGTCTGCGTAGAGGTGGATCAGGGACTCACCAGCAGCAAGAGCGACCTCATTGATGTATACAGAGAAGAGAGTCGGTCCAAGAATTGAACCCTGTGGCACCCCCATAGAGACTGCCAGAGGTCCGGACAGCAGACCCTCCGACTTGACACACTGAACTCTATCAGAGAAGTAGTTGGTGAACCAGGCGAGGCAATCATTTGAGAAACCAAGGCTGTCGAGTCTGCCGATGAGGATATGGTGATTGACAGAGTCGAAAGCCTTGGCCAGATCAATGAATACGGCTGCACAGTAATGTTTCTTATCGATGGCGGTTAAGATATCGTTTAGGACCTTGAGCGTGGCTGAGGTGCACCCATGACCAGCTCTGAAACCAGATTGCATAGCAGAGAAGGTATGGTGAGATTCGAAATGGTCGGTAATCTGTTTGTTGACTTGGCTTTCGAAGACCTTAGAAAGGCACGGTAGGATAGATATAGGTCTGTAGCAGTTTGGGTCAAGAGTGTCCCCCCCTTTGAAGAGGGGGATGACCGCAGCTGCTTTCCAATCTTTGGGAATCTCAGACGACACGAAAGAGAGGTTGAACAGGCTAGTAATAGGGGTGGCAACAATTTCGGCAGATAATTTTAGAAAGAAAGGGTCCAGATTGTCTAGCCCGGCTGATTTGTAGGGGTCCAGATTTTGCAGCTCTTTCAGAACATCAGCTGAATGGATTTGGGAGAAGGAGAAATGGGGAAGGCTTGGGCGAGTTGCTGTTGGGGGTGCAGTGCTGTTGTCCGGGGTAGGAGTAGCCAGGTGGAAAGCATGGCCAGCCGTAGAAAAATGCTTATTGAAATTCTCAATTATGGTGGATTTATCAGTGGTGACAGTGTATATTAGAATGCTGTGGAAGTTCTCGAATGGCAAATGTGACATTGGAATCCATTAAGTTAAGCTAGTTGTTAGATATATATATATATGAATGAATGAAATAAAGAATATAAATGAATAAAAGCAAAAGAGAATAAATGAATGAAAGAAAAAGAGAGAGAGAGAGAAGAGAGAGAGAGAAGAGAGAGAGAGAGAAGAGAGAGAAGAGAGAGAGAGAGAGAGAGAGAGAGAGAGAGAGAGAGAGAGAGAAAGAGAGAAAGAGAGAGAGAGAGAGAGAGAGAGAGAGAAAGAGAGAGAGAGAGAGAGAGAGAAAGAGAGAGAGAGAGAGAGAGAGAGAAGAGAGAGAAGAGAGAGAAGAGAGAGAGAGAGAGAGAGAGAGAGAGAGAGAGAGAGAGAGAGAGAAAGAGAGAAAGAGAGAGAGAGAGAGAGAGAGAGAGAAAGAGAGAGAGAGAGAGAGAAAGAGAGAGAGAGAGAGAGAGAGGTGCCTGCGAGGCAGGTCAGAGAGGGCATGGGAAACTCAAAGCTGATTGATTCAAAAAGGCCAAGGGCAGCCATTGACCAGCTGACTGTATTGTGAATCAATCCCATATTCAGCAGTGAGGTGCACATGAACTGTGCTGGAATTCATTCATGAATAAAGGAGTCTTTTATGAATACATTGTGCAATGCTTTGTACGTAATTGGACATGGCAAAGTAGCTTTGTTTCATATAGAAAACAAATCTATTACCAGTTTATTACTGAAGAAGAAATACGTTCCAAAAAGTGATGTTAACCGATGACAAACTGTACCCTGGGTATGACAAGAAATGGAATGAAATACAAAACCACTCCAAAAGCTTGCATCAGATTGATGTGCTCCAATGAGGCATCCTGTGGCAACAATGCACTCACACTCTAAAAGTCCCTATGGGCTTGTGACAACTAAAGGTAACTGAATGCTGGAAACCAAGCAATGTTACACGGTTCTCTTCCCAAATGTGCCCTTTATTTCAGAATGAATAAGTACAAAGTCTCCCATGTCCTGTATACTGTCTACCAGTGTTGTTTCACCATTCATTTCAATTCAGAAATATATATATATTTTAAACTGGACAAATCTGAGGGAGAACGTGCCTTTGTGATGTCACTGCACACAGCGTTTGATTTGATTTTAGCTGCCAGTATGTTTTTCAATTAATTTGATCAGCCTATGTAGCCTATTGATTCCTTCTTGATGAATAAATAAAACAAACATATTTTTGTTGTTTCTCTGTAATACTAGCCCTCTAGCAATTGTATGAAGTTGGCTTTCGCTAGCAAGCCAGATAGGTTCCCAATCTCATAACTAGCTACCAAGCCATTTCCGGCTATCAATCAAGATAGTGTAGTTTGTCTAACTATCTTAGCTGGCATGCCTGCTGGCAAGGTTGCTAGACTTTAGAAAAGCAAGCAATTACTAAATGTACTGAATAAGACTCACATTTCTTTCAATATTTTACCTAGATTTTAGCAGAGATGCAGAGAAGCATATTTACTTTCTTTAAAAACAGAACCACAAGTAAGGAGGATACAGACAGCTCAAGAGGCGTGGTTAGATATTCAGAAAAATACTTACATTCAATCTGGCACCTTATGATAATATCAATATATTTGTGCTTTAATTATGCTCTAGATTGCATTTCAGGTGTTAGAAAAATGATACATTCTCCAATCAGCTCCATTGTCACGTTCTTCGTGCCTCCTCTAAAAAAGAATGGTTGCATGGTGACCCTGGACCACTACTCTGCTCTGAGCTTGATAAGCTAATGGATATCAAGTGTTGCAGAGTCACTTGTCATTGAATGGATCAGTCTATTGTCATCTACCTCACTTGGTTTCAGAACAATCCTGTTGTATGCTTTAGTTACACACCATTAGCATCCAAGAACATAAACACCATTTTCATTAAGTCCTAGTCACAGACATCTGTTACGCACAGCCTCATTATTGACATCCTTTTGGAATGTTTGTGCAGGGTATGTCGGGTATGTTTCTTTACTTGAAAAGCCATGGATTTCCTTTCAAGGCACTTGGTACCCACCAAATGAAAAAATATTTATTTGTTCTCAGAAATCCATGCTTTTATCGGGTCATTTAACTAATTTTCTGTCTGAACAACAAATTGCACATGGGTGAGCTGCTTGACCTTGTTTTGTGTGAAAAACTCTCCCGTGTATTGCCGACATTTCAGGATACAGGATAAACACAGATGCAATTTTTCAGTTGCATCTGAAAAATATGGTCAGTTTGTTATATACATGTACCATATATTGATAAACGTGAGCTGCTAAATGACCATATTATGCTATTTTAATTATGCGACAATCCATTACAAAGGAGGTTTGATTACGTTAATCTGCATGTGCATAATGCCATTGCTCAAGAGACATTTTATAATGTAATTCCTATGTCAATATGACATAGATGGTTCACTGTACTTTCCACACTATTCCATACAGAAAAAATGCAAGAGAGTTGGGACCAACAACATATAAAGGGATAGATAGCCTTGTATTAGACAATTTCCCACTCCCTTTGAAACCAACTCTGCCCTGACACTAGGATTATAGGTGTAGGATGGAAGCCAATTATAGGAATATTGCTCCATGTTCTTCAAATCATCACGTCTTGCTGCAGGTAATTCTGATGTGTCTGAACCACTGAGGTATATCTGAACTGGAGAAAGCGTCCAAGATGGCCGGCCATTGTTTTCATCATAATCCACTCACGTTCGCATACGCCGCTTCATGGTAGCTGCTATCTGCTTTACAAAGCCGATAACGCCTACGCGCTAGCACTCAGTGCGCACTGGAGCAAGCGCGAGCAGCGACAACGTCATCACGTGATGATGTTGTCCTCGCAGAAAGTTTATTTTTTGCACAAAGGTGATAACTAGGCCTTCCGAGGGGCGCAGCGGTTTAAGGCACTGCATCACAGTTCTAGAGGCGTCACTACAAACCTGGGTTCGATCCCGGGCTGTATCACAACCGGCCATGATTGGGAGTCCCATAGGGCGGCGCACAATTGGCTCAGCGTCGTCCAGGTAAGGGGAGGGTTTGGCCAGGGGGGCTTTACTTGGCTCATCGCGCTCTAGCGACCACTTGTGGTGGGCTGGGCACCTGCAGGCTGACATTGGTCGTCAGGTGAACAGTGTTTCCTCCGACACTATGGTGCGGCTGGCTTCCGGGTTAAGCGGGGGGTGTTAAGAAGCACTGTTTGGCGGGTCATGTTTCAGGGGTCGCATGACTCGACCTTTGCCTCCTGAGCCCGTTGGGGAGTTGTAGTGATGAGACAAGATCGAAATTGGGGAGAAAAATAGGGTAAAATACCAAAACATTTATGTTTTAAATAAAGTGATAACTAAAGTTTATGTTTAGTAATTTTACAAATTCACTTCTCTATGGGGCCGTCGATGGGAATTGTCCCTTTGGGCTCGACTTCAGCTAAACTGCAGTACCGAAAGTGATCATAGTGGAAAGTGTGCTTCCGGACCGGAACCCTGGCCCCCTGGTCTGAACATCAACCACAATGTCATGCTTTATTTCCAGACATAGGTAACGGTTATGATATCTAAAACATAATTTAAAAAAAAACGTTGCTGAATAACTCTCACACTGAAAACATATCGGTGGCTATGTGCCAAATAACATAATGTGGTTGTGTATGTAAGCAGGTTACATTGGGCAGAGTCATTGAAGTCTTAATTGGTGGAAAGCACACATTCATGACACTCACACACTTTTCTGTGCCTGTCCTCGTGTGCACTGTTGTTTTAGTTACTCACAGTGTGTTTTAGTTGTGGGGTTTTCCTATGTTTTCTCTCAGTGTCTGTCTGGGGCCTTGGGGCTTGGGCATCCACCTGCCATCTTCAATTCAAGCAAATAGAAGTATCTCAAATAGTTTCAGAGAGTGTTACATAGGGATTATTGTTAATATTATTATCAAAAGAGTCTGAAAGACTTAAAGTGGCTGGCTGTCAACACAACTACCAGTCACATGCTATTCAGGACACTTACAATTAACAGACAGGATAGAAGATTAGACAACAGTGAATGTTTCACAGGCTAGGTCTGGTGTAGCTATACATTAAAACGGCGATATGTGAATTCTTCCATAGAATCGAGAATGAAGAAAATAGCGTCAAGTGCAGGTTAGTTGAAAAATTGCTTCCTTTCTAGTAGTTACTGTGGAAGAATTCACGTATTGGCGTTTTATAGCTAGGTCTGATGTGGGACAGTGATAGGAACACTGGCGCTATCTCGCTCTCCAAACAAGGTGCATAAAGTGAGAAACAAACTGAAGTGAAGAAGGAACTCTTGAGGGCAGTGGTAGTTGATAAAACGCTATTTAATTGACAAAACTAATGTGTTTAGTGGGAAAGGAGCCAGAATATTTAAGGAAACAGTGGTGTATTCATTATGTCTTTCAACGGAAACCGTAAGCAAACTGAGCAAATGAAAAAAAAAACGGGGAAGGACCTAGCAGAGTTTTCATTGCAAAACATTTTCCGTTTGGAGTAAACGGTTGTTACAAAACCTGTCGCAACAGAATCGGCGTAATGTACACACCCCAGGTGGAAGTGCATTCGAACCTGCAACCAAATAGAGCAAACAGATGGTTAATTAAAACGGACCAATCGATCAGAACACAGGTCACAATCACGGCTACCATAATTCACTGTATAGAGGCACCTCCACTATATGCGCCACGTTGCTTTGCCATCAGCGTCGCGTCAATGTGACGTTCTACCTGCAACACGGAGCTTGTCTGTCTAAACATTGGATATTAGGTTATTAAATGATTGCATCGAGAGTGTGTGGCTTTCCTTTATTCTTTCATGTCCCCTATTGTACAGTACCATATTTATCAGTTATGTGTAAGTACAATAGCTGTGGTCCAGTATTTCAGAAGTACTCACTAGTACTCCTTAGTTGCTTGTGAACTAGCTAGCTAAAGTTTCTGCTAGATAGTAGCTTCATTACCATATAACCAGTGGTGTTGTTGAGGCCATATGCAACCGAAATCAACTTTATTTCTCATTATTTTAATTCACAAGATATAATGAACGCGTGCGTCAGCCATCGAGCATTGCACCATGGTGATTCCTTCACATTTCCAATGGACGTGACACAACACGAGCGCAACATGGGCAGTATAGCAGCTTTCATTGATTTCAAAGGAAGCATTTCCTCAATGGTTGATGGCAACGCCGGACGACCAATGGCTATAGTGTAGCAGGGCCGTAACATGTACAGCAGGGCTCTCCAACCCTGTTCCTGGAGAGCTACCCTCCTGTAGGTTTTCAATCCAACCCCAGTTGTAACTAATCTGATTCAGCTAATCAACCAGCTAATTATTAGAATCAGGGTTGGAGCGAAAACCTACAGGACCGTAGCTCTCCAGGAACAGTATCACAATGTTGTGTCTCTGGGTTGCGAAACTCTGTGCATATAAAGTACACTGCTCAAAAAAATAAAGGGAACACTTAAACAATACAATGTAACTTCAAGTCAATCACACTTCTGCGAAATCAGACTGTCCCCTTAGGAAGCAACACTGATTGACAATACATTTCACATGCTGTTGTGCAAATGGAATAGACAACAGGTGGAAATTATAGGCAATTAGCAAGACACCCCCAATAAAGGAGTGGTTCTGCAGTTTGTGACAACAGACCACTTCTCAGTTCCTATGCTTCCTGGCTGATGTTTTGGTCAATTTTGAATGCTGGCGGTGCTTTCACTCTAGTGGTAGCATGAGTCTACAACCCACACAAGTGGCTCAGGTAGTGCAGCTCATCCAGGATGGCACATCAATGCAAGCTGTGGCAAGAAGGTTTGCTGTGTCTGTCAGCGTAGTGTCCAGAGCATGGAGGCGCTACCAGGAGACAGGCCAGTACATCAGGAGATGTGGAGGAGGCCGTAGGAGGGCAACAACCCAGCAGCAGGACCGCTACCTCCGCCTTTGTGTAAGGAGGAGCACTGCCAGAGGCCTGCAAAATGACCTCCAGCAGGCCACAAATGTGCATGTGTCTGCTCAAACGGTCAGAAACAGACTCCATGAGGGTGGTATGAGGGCCCGACGTCCACAGGTGGGGGTTGTGCTTACAGCCCAACACTGTGCAGGACGTTTGGCATTTGCCAGAGAACACCAAGATTGGCAAATTCGCAGACGCAGGTTCACACTGAGCACATGTGACAGACGTGACAGTCTGGAGACGCCGTGGAGAACGTTCTGCTGCCTGCAACATCCTCCAGCATGACCGGGGTGGGTCAGTCATGGTGTGGGGTGCCGCACAGGCCTCCATGTGCTCACCAGAGGTAGCCTGACTGCCATTAGGTACCGAGATGAGATCCTCAGTCCCCTTGTGAGACCATATGCTGGTGCGGTTGGCCCCGGGTTCCTCCTAATGCAAGACAATGCTAGACCTCATGTGGCTGGAGTGTGTCAGCAGTTCCTGCAAGGGGAAGGCATTGATGCTATGGACTGGCCCGCCCGTTCCCCAGACCTGAATCGAATTGAGCACATCTGGGACATCATGTCTCGCTCCATCCACCAACAGACTGACTGTCCAGGACTGTCCAGGAGTTGGCGGATGCTTTAGTCCAGGTCTGGGAGGAGATCCCTCAGGAGACCATCCACCACCTCATCAGGAGCATGCCCAGGCGTTGTAGGAAGGTCATACAGGCACATGGAGGCCACACACACTACTGAGCCTCATTTTGACTTGTTTTAAGGACATTACATCAAAAAAGGATCAGCCTGTAGTGTGGTTTTCCACTTTAAATTTGATTTCCATTGATCATTTTTGTGTGATTTTGTTGTCAGCACATTCAACTATGTAAAGAAAAAAGTATTTAATAAGAATATTTCATTCATTCAGATCTAGGATGTGTTATTTTAGTGTTCCCTTTATTTTTTGGAGCAGTGTATATCGTCTATGGAGAAAATGTAAGTCAAAGGATGTTGAATAACATTGCGCATTGTTTTGGGGAAACGTGTCGTTCAGTACAAACTGTCACGCAATGTAGCAAACGTTGAACAAAGATCGCACCAATGGAGAAGGCCGACATTTTACAATTTCCAACCCAACGTTGCTATTTAGTGACTTTTTTGTGTTTATTTTTTACCTTTGTTGTGCAGAAAGTTTATACTATTATTACATATGACCAACTACTGGACATCAGATCAATAGTTACTAACCTCGATTTCGACTTCAAAACCGACTTCAACTGACTCAGCTGTTCCCTATTTCGCTTTAACTTTGTTTCATGGGCTACCAAAACACTGCAGGCGTAGATGCGGTAGACAGGCTGGCATCCTTGTGAGACTCAGACATCGATAAAATTGACCGGCACTCCCCTCCATTTTATTAGCAAATGTCCAGTCACTTGAGAATAAGATAGATGATCTTCATTCAAGAGTCTCCAATCAGAGAGACTTAAAAAACTGCAATATTATATGCCTTGCAGAAACCTGGCTAGCTCAATCTAAGAATATAGAAATCAATGGTTTCTCCATGCAGTGGCACAATTGGACAAAGGCAGCCTTGGGCAAGTCCAAAGGGGAGGGGTAAGCATTTTCATAAACAACAACTGGTGCACTGCTTCCAGTGTGAAGGAAATCTTTCTACCTCACTTCTACCAAAACATTTCCTGCACCACTAGGTGTGTTAAAACTCTAGAGCCCTTTTATTCTATCCACATAAACTTTTATTCTATCCACAAGACCCTCCCTCGCGCTCCCTTCGGCAAATCAGACCATGACTATTTTCCTGCTTCCTGTTTACAAACAAAATTTCAAACGCTCAATACAGAAGTGTTCAGATGAAGCAGACACGAGGCAACAAGACTGTTTTGCTAGTACAGACTGGGATTCCGATAGCATTGAGGAGTTTACCACATCAGTCACGGGCTTCATCAATAAGTGCATAAACAACGTCATCCCTACAATGACTATAGGAACGTATCCAAACCAAAAACCATGGAATACAGACAATATCCATGCTGGGCTAAAGGCTAGAGCTACCGCCTACAAAGAAAGGGACACGGACATGGACGCATACAACAAAGCCCGCTATGACCTCCAACGAGACATCAAACATGCAAAAGGACAATATAGGTGGAAGATGGAATCCTATTACACCGGCTCTGACACTCGCCGTATATGACAGGGTTTGCAGACGATAACGGATTACAAAGGGAAACCCAGCGATGAGCCGCCCAGTGACGCAGAACTCACAAATGAGCTGTATGCCTTTTATGTTCACTTCGAGGAAAACAACTCAAGAGTCCTTCATGAAAGCCCCTGTTGTTCTGGATGACTGTGTGCGCTCGCTCTGTGTGGCCGATGTGAGCAAAACTTTTAAACAGTGTAGCAGAGTGGCCTAACCTTATGATAATGTCTAATTCATTGGGTAATTAATTATGGACTATAAAATATGGATGCATCTATATTCTACAGTGGTACCACATGTCATTTAAGTTGATTGGGAACTTTATTAGCAAGTAAGGATAAACAGTACGTGTCACAATTATAATCTGAAGGTTCTGTAGACTTCTTTCAATGACAAGTCGGATTCAAAATCTCAGAGACGATTTTATAACACAAAGAAGATTTATTATAAAACAAGTTAATACTACAGTACAGGATAAATGAATCAGTGACAGATTATGGGAAAATTATGAGCAATGAAGTACTTAGGAGAGGATGGTTTCTTTTAACTCACAAGAATAGGACAAGCAATTATAGGACAAGCAACAATGATTCTAAACAAGAAAGCGAGGAATTTAAGAGAGAGATAGCCTAAGCAGTATTGAGGTACACACAGTTGTACACGCTCACACCAATAGGGATTAAAGGATTGAGAAAAGGCTGCATTGAATGTTTTTACGTGGAATTCCATAGTAGCTCAATCTCTGGTTGGATTCCCAAATGTTCTTTCCAGTTCGAAAAATGGAGAAGGTTCCTGTTCAAACAGTTCCAGGGTGGTGTCTTCATTCACCTGAGATCAAAGCGAGAAGCAGAAGACAATCGTTCAAAATTCCAATATTGGCATTTGGCCTCCACTCATTGAGATCGGGGTGGATCAATAAGTAAGGGTGCTTTCCAGTTACCAAGTATGCTGATGTGAGCAGCAGAAGGATTTCGGTCAGCCGTGGCTATTGTTTTCGCACCACAGTTTTATACACTGCATAAAAATATAAACGCAACATGCAACAATTTCAAAGAGTTACAGTTCATATAAGGAAATCTGTCAATTGAAATAAATAAATTTGGTCCTAATCTATGGATTTCACATGACTGGGAATGCAGATATGCATCTATTGGTCACGGATACCTTAAAAAAAAAGGTAGGGCCGTCAGTATATGGTGTGACCACTTTTTGTCTCATGCAGCACGACACATCTCCTTAACATTCATGCAGGCCATGGAAGAACTGGGACATTTTCAGATTCCAGGTATTGTATACAGATCCTTGCGACATAGGGTTGTGCATTATCATGCTGAAACATGAGGTGATGGCGGCGTATGAATGGCACGAGAATGAGCCTCAGGATCTCATCATGGCATCTCTGTGCATTCAAATTGCCATCAATAAAATGCAATTGTGATCGTTGTTCATAGCTTACAGCTGCCCATACCATAACCCCACCGCCACCATGGGGCTCTCTGTTCACAACGTTGACATCAGCAAACCTCCCACACGACGACATACACGCTGTCTGCTATCTGCCCGGTACATTTGAACCTGGGATTCATCCACGAAGAGCACACTTCTCCAGTGTGCCAGTGACAATCAAAGGTGAGCATTTGTCGATTGAAGTCGGTTACGACACCAAACTACAGTCAGGTCAAGACCCTGGTGAGGACGACGAACCCACAGATAAGCTTTCCTGAGACGTTTCTGACAGTTTGTGCAAAAATATCAGGTTGTGGAAACCCACAGTTTCATCAGCTGTCCGTGTGGCTGGTCTCAGATGATCCCCCAGGTGAAGAAGCCAGATGTGGAGGTCCTGGGATGGCATGGTTACATAGGGTCTACGGTTGTGAGGCCGTTGGGACATTCTGGCAAATTCTCTAAAATGACGTTGGAGGAGGCTTATGCGACTATCATTGATTGCCATGCTCATCTTGCTGTGCTCCTTCGACTCCGCTATCAGATGTGGGAGCTCCAGGCAACACCAGCCAGTCAGATAACAAAAAACGACAAGGCGGAGATGCATCCAACAAGCGCGAACGCAGTCCAGCCACTGGCAAAGAAATTGTAAACATTCCACTCTGAGTTTTCCCCAGTTTCTTATGTAGGCTGGTGACCTGCATGATCAAGGAAGCAACCTCAAGCCTATAATCCTCGGGCAGCAAACAATTGGTGCATTGGAACTCTGAGTGATCCGGTTTGTCCCAAAAGAAAGCGTAGTTGATACAGCTCCTACAGCGCTGGAACCATTAATTTATTTCTCCAGACAAAGAGGGCTCCATTGCAAAACTCACCTGGTACCAACTTCATTAGCTTGATGGCTAGCAGCTTTGTGTGAAGGTTCATTACTTTTTTGACTCATTACATATGCTGCTGCTACTGTTTATTATTTGTCACTTAATTCCTAGTTATATGTACTGTACATGTCTCCCTCAATTACCTCGTACCCCGTGTATATAGTCAAGTTATCGTTACTCATTGTGTCTGTATTATTACGTGTTTTACTTAAAAAATTATTTCTCTATTTTCTTCCTCTTTGCATTGTTGGGAAAGGGGCCATAAGTAAGCATTTGCTTGTTAGTTGAAACCTCTTGTTTACGAAGCATGTGACAAATACATTTTATTTTATTTATAGATTATCATCAAATATGAATTTTTGTTCAAATATGTTCATTTTAATTAGGTTTTAGAGTCATATAGCAACTGATGAAAATCAAAATTGCTACGTAGTATACCACTTGAATAAATATGAAAAATGTCTCTAATGTCAACTCTGTGCTGAAAGATCTGATAGACGTTCTATCTTTTTGGGGGCTCAATTTCGAGTCTCATAGCAAAGGGTCTGAATACTTATGTAAATAAGTTTTTTTTATTTTTTTATTAGCAAAAATTAAAAAAAAAAATGTTTTGGCTTTGTCATTGTGGGGAATTGTTTGTAGATTGATTAGGAATTTTAGAATAAGGCTGTAACGTAACAAAATGAGGAAAAAGTCAAGGGGTCTGATAACTTTACGAATGCACTGTATTTAGGGCAGCAGGCTCTTAGGTGCAAGGTTGAGTAACAGGGTGGTAGCCAGCTAGTGATGGCTATTTAACAGTCTGATGACCCTGAGATGGAAGCTGTTTTTCAGTCTCATGGTCCCAGCTTTGATGCAGCTGTACTGACCTAGCCTTGTGGATGGTAGGGGGTGGAACAGGCCGTTGCTCGGGTGGTTGATGTCCTTGACCATCTAAGAAAAAAATCCATCACCTAAAACCGGTAAAGTCTTGATGCTTACATGATGTGATAGCTGATACTTTAGTTTATAAAAAATATATATTTCAGATGTGATTATTATGAAGAAAACATTCAGTCGAACAAAGATAGGATATTTCAGTCTAAAGAATCCATGAGTTCCCGAAAAATCAGTTGTCTACCCGACAGAATTACAAGTTACAATCTGTGCGTAGATTGTATTGAGAAAATTTGGTTCACCTTTGCCCTTTCATTCAGAGGCAAACTAACCAATCAGATTGCACGTTATTGTGGAGTGGCCAGGTCTGGACGCTCACCGTGAAGTCAACATGGTGAGTACAGTTTATTGATAATATGTCCATATTTTTAATTACTAGCTAATTTAAGTATCATACTGTATGAGGTGTTTGGCATAAACGATCAATATATGAAAGGGGATAACCAACATAGCTATATTTAATTTGCTTGGTGTGTTTCGTCAACTGTCGCTAGCTAGTTAGCGCGTAGCTAGCTAATTCAACAGTTAACGTTACTCAGCTAGTTTGCAGCTACTTCGCTAACGTTAGCGTACTGCTGTAGGGAATCCTTTTTCAGTACCTAGCAAAAGTTAGACAAGCGTTAAAGGGGTAATGTTATTTGTGGAGGAGTTACGTGTGTGAACGCATCACGTTATCCAACTAGCTAGCAATATGTTGGCGTTGACACTCCGCGAGAATAGCAGCTAACGTTAGCTAAGTCAATGTAATGAATAGTTCATGCTAGCATTGGCGGTAACTGTATTATCTAGCTAGCCTGCCTGTTATTAGCAAAATTTGGTTGCAAAAAAACTGAACAGCCCACGGGAAGTTACGCATGTATTCATCAGTCGGATTCCGTTGCAAACCGTTTTGCAAAGAAAACCGCCTAACCGTTTACTCTAGGAACCAAACGGAAGCAAGACAGGGAACAGGGATGGACATACCTGAATTTGTCTAATACAAACTCGTTTAAGTTGCAAAACGTTTTCCGTTTGGACTAGGCCTAGTACAGGACATATGTGAGCCATATTAACGTACAAGCTGTAACTGTATAAATGGGGTCTCTTGTTCATTCATGTCCAGTCTTCAGATGGTAATAATGGCCAGAGCCAAGCACCTCCTTTTGCTGGGGTCCCAACCTCAGGCATGCCACCGCCTTTTGTAAGTTGGTGTTGGAAAACACCTGTATCTTCTATGTGTTCCCAATGGCATCTCAAAATGGGGTCTCATTGAGTGTGTTTAATCTCACAGCATGTGTCTCCTATATTTTCACCTGTCTAGATGGGACCACCGGGAATGCCGCCTCATTACCCACCAATGGGAATTCCACCCATGGGACAGAGGCCTCCCAACATGGCTCCCATGCCGCCTGGCATGATGCCTCCTGGCATGATGCCACCGATGGGACAGGTGAGCCGACTATCAAGCTTTAAGTTGTCATTATCACTTGTCGTCACAGAACGTGGGCCACACCTTTAAAGATCAATCGTTTGTAATTTGTTGGAATTTTCCAGTTTAGCTCTCAACAACCTAGACCACCAATGCGTAGCCTCGTGTAGTGATTAGATTTTAATTGAATATAGGCCTATTGAATTTTGCCGGGGACCCAGGAAGTACAATGTTGGAGTTGAACTAGAAGCTTAGCTTTGGTTGACTCTTTGGAGTGTGTTGCAATGGTTTTTAAGTACCACTACCTTTTCCCAAGAGTTGGCACAAAAATATTCTCATCACTTGGGTTTGTACTATTTGCTGCCAATATAAACTAACACTCCCCTCTTTATATATCTGGATAGTGATGTAAAATGTGGCTTTATACTCCAGCATTTTGGATTTAAAGGCCCAGTTCAGTAAAAAAATGTGATTCTTTATATATACTTCCACACTAAGGTTGGAATTATACTGTGAAAAGTATGATAATGGAACAGAGTTTGGGAACACTCTTATTGGTCTATTAACTAATTTACTGCCTGATGTCGTCACCAGGCAGGTTGAAATTTCAGGCATCCTTTTCAAAAAGCTTTTACACTAAAAGAGCATTATCATAATTTTCACAATTTCACCATATTATTCCTACCTTATTGTGTGTATGTATATATACATACATGCATGCATGCATGCATGCATACAGTGGGGCAAAAAAGTATTTAGTCAGCCACCAATTGTGCAAGTTCTCCCACTTAAAAAGATGAGGCCTGTATTTATCATTGGTACACTTCAACTATGACAGACAAAATGAGAAAAAAATCCAGAAAATCACATTGTAGGATTTTTTATTAATTTATTTGCAAATTAAAAATAAGTATTTGGTCACCTACAAACAAGCAAGATTTCTGGCTCTCACAGACCTGTAACTTCTTCTTTAAGAGGCTCCTCTGTCCTCCACTCATTACCTGTATTAATGGCACTTGTTTGAACTTGTTATCAGTATAAAAGACACCTGTCCACAACCTCAAACAGTCACACTCCAAACTCCACTATGGCCAAGACCAAAGAGCTGTCAAAGAACACCAGAAACAATATTGTAGACCTGCACCAGGCTAGGAAGACTGAATCTTCAATAGGCAAGCAGCTTGGTTTGAAGAAATCAACTGTGGGAGCAATTATTAGGAAATGGAAGACATACAAGACCACTGATAATCTCCCTCGATCTGGGGCTCCACGCAAGATCTCACCCCGTGGGGTCAAAATGATCACAAGAACGGCGAGCAAAAAATCACAGAACCACACACGGGGGACCTAGTGAATGACCTGCAGAGAGCTGGGACCAAAGTGACAAAGCCTACCATCAGTAACACACTACGCTGCCAGGGACTCAAATCCTGCAGTGCCAGACGTGTCCCCCTGCTTAAGCCAGTACATGTCCAGGCCCGTCTGAAGTTTGCTAGAGAGCATTTGGATGATCCAGAAGAAGATTGGGAGAATGAAATATGGTCAGATGAAACCAAAATATAACTTTTTGGTAAAAACTCTACTTGTTGTGTTTGGAGGACAAAGAATGCTGAGTTGCATCCAAATAACACCATACCTACTGTGAAGCATGGGGGTGGAAACATCATGCTTTGGGGCTGTTTTTCTGCAAAGGGACCAGGACGACTGATCTGTGTAAAGGAAAGAATGAATGGGGCCATGTATCGTGAGATTTTGAGTGAAAACCTCCTTCCATCAGCAAGGGCATTGAAGATGAAACGTGGCTGGGTCTTTCAGCATGACAATGATCCCAAACACACCGCCCTGGCAACGAAGGAGTGGCTTCGTAAGAAGCATTTCAAGTTCCTGGAGTGGCTTAGCCATTCTCCAGATCTCAACCACATAGAAAATCTTTGGAGGGAGTTGAAAGTCCGTGTTGCCCAGCAACAGCCCCAAAACATCACTGCTCTAGAGGAGATCTGCATGGAGGAATGGGCCAAAATACCAGCAACAGTGTGTGAAAACCTTACAGAAAGCATTTGACTTCTGTCATTTCCAATAAAGGGTATATAACAAAGTATTGAGAAACTTTTGTTATTGACCAAATACTTATTTTCCACCATAATTTGCAAATAAATTCATAAAAAATCCTACAATGTAATTTTCTGGATTTTTTTTCTCATTTTGTCTGTCATAGTTGAAGTGTACCTATGATGAAAATTACAGGCCTCATCTTTTTAAGTGGGAGAACTTGCACAATTGGTGGCTGACTAAATACTTTTTTGCCCCACTGTATATAACACAGGACAATCACATTTTTGACTGCACTGGGCCTTTAACAGAAATAACAAGTTAAAAATCATAAATAATGATGATTGAAAAAGTTGGAGGCTACAACAACATGCGAACATCTCACCATTACCAATAATGGGGGAGGGAAGCATTTTTTGGGGGGGTATGACCTTTGCTTCTTTAACTTTCTCACTCATCATCATTCACGATTCATTCATTATTGTCCATAATCATGGTAGCATCGACATTGATGTAGTAGTGTTCACAAACATTTTGTTTTTACTAAAAGTTCATAATAAATGACTACATTATTCACCATTCACTTCCTATTAGGCTAAAGTCCGGAGCCCTGGTATGCCTTAAATAAAAGGTGACATTCTGTACTGTTGCCTCATATGAAACATTTGATATCAAATCCAAAATGCTGGAGTATAGAGCCAAATTCCAAATGTTAGCTTCACTGTCCAAATGCATACGGAGGGGAGTGTGTGATCTCATTATCCAAATGAAAAAGGTGTGATCCGAGATGTGTATGATCCAGCTGCCTGCCTGAGAAACGGGGCTCAGGTGGCGGCGAGGAACTGAAGATTGGAGCTTCACAGATCACAAGCTGTGGCTCCGTTCGCACTGTATAAGACTCAGTTCGTCGCTCTCACCCTGCCATGTCTGCTCTCACTGTGTATTAATACCCAGCGTGCACCCAGTGCGCCAGGCGGGGGGTGAAATTAACGGGTCCAATGAATATTTCATGATGCTCTTTTATTAGATACCAGGCATGATGCCACCTATGATGCCCGGGATGATGATGCCCCCTCACATGTCTGCTGCGGCGATGCAGCCAACAGGACCGGTAAACTCACTCACTCGCCTGCCTCCTCCACTGCCTCACTGTTGTGCTTTGCACTTTTTAAAATAGAGCCCTCAGGTTGTCAGGAGTGACACCATTAGCTAACGTGGCAAAGCATAGGAACGCTTACGAAAACAGACACAGGCTACCAATATAGAGGGATTTAAATATTCAACACAACTTGAACATGTACATCCCATCTCCATAAGAATTCTACCCTTCTAACTTAATTAGGCAAAACATTTTCCCTCATAGAACTGTACAGGTACACTTTTCGGCGATATTTACCGTTTTGATATCAAAATAGGTAATCTATGTGAATCGTGTAGCTCTGTAAAAAAAACTTTAAGGTGAGATCTGTAGATTAGAGCCTACTATATTTATTTCAATTGACTGATTTCCTTATTTGAACTGTAACTCAGTACAGTCTTTGAAATTGTTATGTTGTATTTATAATTTTGTTCTGTGTGTATATATGTTTTTTTTTACACCATATACGAACAATAACTTAGACGCACACAAACGACGACTACATCTTATCTACCCAGACCTGCATGCTCACACCCCCATCCCTACTGCCTTCTATTTCAATAATAAATCATTAGATTTTTTTCATTGTGTTAATGATGGTGGATTGATTAAGTTCCAACTTTGTAGTATATATTTTATTCAAGATGAGTGATAAGAGACTCGTCCTGCACATTGGGTATCTCACTACACCCTCATATGATATGTCTTGAAATATGCAGACAGGCGGATTAAAAGTTTGTTTACAATGTAAAACTTCTGACATTGAATTCTACCGTGCTAATATACCGTACGTTTTATATAGGGAAATAATGCACCCTCTAGAATGCCCTTCAAGCCAATCAAAAACGAGTATTCAACAATGCCAAGGTATTTTTCATAATCAAACGGAAACCAAACAGATCTCAAAAAGCACTAATCGCTCAGCATTAGAAATTATTCAACCCCCTTGACTTTTTCCACATTTTGTTGTATTACAAAGTGGGATTGAAATGTATTTAAATCTGCACAAAATACTCTGTCAAAATGGAAGAGAAATTATAATGTGAATATTTTTTATAATGACACTAATGTATCTTGAGTAGATAAGTATTCAACCCCCAATTCAATGTTAAAATCACATTTGGAAGCAATTCGAGTCTTCTGGGGTAAGTCTCGAAGCTTTGCACACTATTTGCCAATTTTTATTTTTAAAACTCTTCAAGCTCTGTCAGGTTTGTTGTTGATCATTGTTAGACAGCCATTTTCAAGTTTTGTCATAGATTTTCAAGCTGATTTTTTAAAAGTCGAACATTCAATGTCGTCTTGGAAAGCAACACCAATCTATATTTGGCCTTTTTAAGTTGTAGACAGCTCTGCGAGTGTTATGTCAAAATGCGTTCGTTACTCACCAAATATGGAGTTTCCGTGAGCAACTATCGTCATTTACTGACGTCACACCTGGTATGTACTTCCAAAAAAGGTCAAAATAACATTTTACGAGCAATCGAGAGAGACAATTTGTCTGGAAAGAATCTATGTATTGTTTCTGACCAAGTGTGCATGTGCCAAATTCACCTCAGCACCTCCAATAAACTGAATTACTGCCACTCACATCTCTACAAGACCCTGCTAGGTAAAGTCCCCCCTTATCTCAGCTCGCTGGTCACCATAGCATCACCCACCTGTAGCATGCGCTCCAGCAGGTATATCTCACTGGTCACCCCCAAAACCAATTCTTTCTTTGGCTGCCTCTCCTTCCAGTTCTTTGCTGCCAATGACTGGAACGAACTACAAAAATCTCTGAAACTGGAAACACTTATCTCCCTCACTAGCTTTAAGCACCAGCTGTCAGAGCAGCTCACAGATTACTGCACCTGTACATAGCCCACCTATAATTTAGCTTTCCCTACTGTATTTAATTTATTTTGCTCCTTTGCACCCCATTATTTTTATTTCTACTTTGCACATTTCTTCCACTGCAAATCTACCATTCCAGTGTTTTACTTGCTATATTGTATTTACTTTGCCACCATGGCCTTTTTTTTGCCTTTACCTCCCTTATCTTGCCTCATTTGCTCACATCGTATATAGACTTGTTTCTACTCTATTATTGACTGTATGTTTGTTTTACACCATGTGTAACTCTGTCATTGTATGTGTCGAACTGCTTTGCTTTATCTTGGCCAGGTCACAATTGTAAATGAGAACTTGTTCTCAACTTGCCTACCTGGTTAAATAAAGGCGAAATAAAAATGAAAGTTGCTAATGACCATCGGCAGTATCAGCTTGGAGATGTCTAATTACCGTGACTAAACGGTCACATGGAATTTGACTGCCTTCATGACTTGTGACCACAGGTGTGGCGGTAATAGTCACCGCAACAGCCCTAGGTGACAGCAGTAAATTATAGTAGTTGCTCAGGGAAACTCCATATTTGGTGAGTTAGAATGTATTTTGACAAAACGCTTGAAGAGCTGTCTAATCAAACCAATTATAAAAGTTGACAAGTTATCATACCTATTCCCAGGGTTGGTAAACTCTGGAGATCTCTTTGGTGTTTAGAGTTAAGAAAATCAGCCTTTTAATTTCATTGCACCTTTTATGTGTGGAATGATCTACAATACACTTTAAAATTCGAATAATTGGTGCCTCTAAAGCATTTCATTGTGGTTAGGGGACTGCTACTGAAGAATGTCTGTTTTTTTATGGTTTGGTATATTTTTCATATTGTTGTGTATAATACCGTGTATATAAATGTGTAGTTTATTGTAAACTCAGCAAAAAAAGAAATGTCCTCTCACTGTCAACTGCGTGTATTTTCAGCAAACTTAACATGTGTAAATATGTGTATGAACATAACAAGATTCAACAACTGAGAAAAACTGAACAAGTTCCACAGACTAACAGAAATGGAATAATGTGTCCCAGAACAAAGACGGGGTCAAAATCAAAAGTAACAGTGCAGTCCTTGTGCCTCCTTGTAGTATGCCTAAGCCACGTTCACGCAGATGAACAGGGACCCTGGGCATCTTTCTTTTGGTGTGGCCACTGGCCGCATTAACCTTTATTTAACTAGGCAAGTCAGTTAATAACAAATTCTTATTTTCAATGACGGCCTAGGAACAGTGGGTTTAACTGCCTGTTCGGGGGCAGAACGACAGATTTGTACCTTGTCAGGTCGGGGGTTTGAACTTGCAACCTTGCGGTTACTAGTCTAATGCTCTAACCACTAGGCTACCCTGCCGCCCCAATCTCCTCATGGACTGCACCAGATTTGCCAGTTCTCACTGTGAGATGTTACCCACTCTTCCACCAAGGCACCTGCAAGTTCCCGGACATTTCTGTGGAGAATGGCCCAAGCCCTCACCCTCCAATCCAACAGGTCCCAGACATTTATTTATTTTTATTTTACCTTTATTTAACCAGGTAGGCAAGTTGAGAACAAGTTCTCATTTACAATTGCGACCTGGCCAAGATAAAGCAAAGCAGTTCGACAGATAAAACGACACAGAGTTACACATGGAGTAAAAACAAACATACAGTCAATAATGCAGTATAAACAAGTCTATATACAATGTGAGGTGAGAAGGGAGGTAAAGGCAAAAAAGGCCATGATGGCAAAGTAAATACAATATAGCAAGTAAAATACTGGAATGGTAGTTTTGCAATGGAAGAATGTGCAAAGTAGAAATAAAAAATAATGGGGTGCAAAGGAGCAAAATAAATAAATAAATTAAAATTAAATACAGTTGGGAAAGAGGTAGTTGTTTGGGCTAAATTATAGGTGGGCTATGTACAGGTGCAGTAATCTGTGAGCTGCTCTGACAGTTGGTGCTTAAAGCTAGTGAGGGAGATAAGTGTTTCCAGTTTCAGAGATTTTTGTAGTTCGTTCCAGTCATTGGCAGCAGAGAACTGGAAGGAGAGGCGGCCAAAGAAAGAATTGGTTTTGGGGGTGACTAGAGAGATATACCTGCTGGAGCGTGTGCTACAGGTGGGAGATGCTATGGTGACCAGCGAGCTGAGATAAGGGGGGACTTTACCTAGCAGGGTCTTGTAGATGACATGGAGCCAGTGGGTTTGGCGACGAGTATGAAGCGAGGGCCAGCCAACGAGAGCGTACAGGTCGCAATGGTGGGTAGTATATGGGGCTTTGGTGATAAAACGGATTGCACTGTGATAGACTGCATCCAATTTGTTGAGTAGGGTATTGGAGGCTATTTTGTAAATGACATCGCCCAATGGGACATGCTCAATGGGATTGAGATCCGGGCTCTTCGCTGGCCATGGCTCCAGAGTACAGGCCTTGGTATAACGCTCATTCCTTCGACGATAAACACGAATCCGACCATCACCCCTGGTGAGACAAAACTGCTACTCGTCAGTGTAGAGCACTTTTTGTCAGTCCTGTCTGGTCCAGCGATGGTGGGTTTGTGCCCATAGGCAACGTAGTTGCCTTACTGCAGGCCTACAAGCCCTCATTCATCCTCTCTCAGCTTATTGCGGACAGTCTGAGCACTGATGGAGGGATTGTGCGTTCCTGGTGTAACTCGGGCTGTTGTTGCCACCTGTCCCACAGGTGTGATGTTCGGATGTACCGATCCTGTACAGGTGTTGTTACACGTGGTCTGCCACTGCGAGGACCATCAACTGTCCGTCCTGTCTCCCTGAAGCGCTGTCTTAGGCGTTTCACAGTACAGATATTGCATTATATTGCCCTGGCCACATCTGCAGTCCTTGTGCCTCCTTGTAGCATGCCTAAGTCACGTTCACGCAGATGAGCAGGGACCCTGGGCATCTTTCTTTTGGTGTTTTTCAGAGTCAGTAGAAAGGCCTTTAGTGTCCTAAGTTTTCATAACTGACCTTAATTGCCTTAATGACCGTTCCACAGGTGCATGTTCATTAATTGTTTATGGTTCATTGAACAAGCATGGGAAACAGTGTTTTAAACCCTTTACAATGATCTGTGAACATATGTGGATTTTTACGAATTATCTGTGAAAGACAGGGTCCTGAAAAAGGGCCGTTTCTTTTTTGCTGAGTTTATTTTGATGTGTATTGTGGTGTTATACAGGGCTTCTCCTGGAAAAGAGACCATGGTCTCAGCATTGACTCCCTGTCAAAATAAAGGTTAAATACAAAAAACATATGGGAAAATGAATGATTTCTAACTGGGCTAGAGATTTGTCATTCATTTTCTCCTCCTCTGTCCAGATACTGGTTCAGTTAACCATGCAACTTATTATGTGACTTGTTTAGTACATTTCTACTGCTGAACCTAGACTTTCCATAACAAAGGGGTTGAATACTTAATGGCTCAAGACATTACAGCTTTTCATTTTTTATTAATCTGTAAGAAATTCTCATAACATAAATCCACTTTGACATTGAGGTAGATCAGTGACACAATTTAATTGAATCCATTTTAAATTCAGTCTAACACAAAATGTGTGAAAAAATCAAGGTGGTTGAATACTTTCTGAAGGCACTGTTAGTTTGCTTTGGATGAATGTTATCTGGAGTGGAGTAGCTCAAATGAATACAATTTGTGTCTCAGACATTCAAAGTGCTTCGGGGACAAGATCATTTCAATCTTAAATTGGAGAAAAGTCAAAGAAAAACAACTTTCTTTTTTTTTACCACTTAAAACATCTTGTTAAATGGAGCATCACATCCTTACACTCCAGGTTTCTCCCTCCAGTAAATGGTTGAGTGATTTATGGAAGCTACATTTCAGTCTGTGTGTTGCTTTCGACAGCAGCCAGCTGTTTAACTATATGCACTAAGAGCTGCAAGCTGTCAAATAAACCTTCCACCTGTCAACTCTGATGTATCAAGACCACAGAGATTTTTGTCTTTGTGTTAGACGCTCGAGGGTACAAGCTTGTGTTGTGTTAATGAAGCACATTCAGGTCATAGTTTTTGTTAACTAATAAAATTATCTCTTCCGCAGCCTGGAGTGGACACAACTGGTAAGGCTTGAATCGGTCTATGTTTTATAAAAAAAAAATATATACATTTAGAAAAAGATTTTATGTTGTCTTAGTGATTTTCTGAATTCTAATTATTGTTTTTTTTCCAGTCACTGCTGCGCCTGGAACAGTTGTAAGTACAGCCTCATTTCTGTGGATAAGTTAATTTCATGTAATGATCTCTAGCAGTATCTAAATGACCGACCCTGCTATGTGTAATGTTCAACAGGGTACCACAAATGGCACGCCACAGGATGACCAACCGAAGAAGGTTAGTGAACATTTTTAAGTGGAAGCCTTTACTAACCACAGATGGCCCATTGTTTTCTGTGCAAAGATGTAGACTTAATTTAATTTTGTTATAGCCTTAGATGGAAAACATTTCTTGGGGGGGGGGGGGGGGATGAAAAACTGCTTGATTTAATGGTTTGAAATCTAGTACTTTCCATGCAAATGTAGCATTTGTATCACAGAGCCCTTCATTTACCTGTTGCAAGTGTTGTTGAGTGGTGAAGGCAACGTGTGGTTGTCATCCTCAGAAGTCTGTGTGGACAGAACACAAGTCCATGGATGGGAAGACCTACTACTACAACACCGAGACCAAGCAGTCTTCCTGGGAGAAGCCTGATGACTTGAAATCTCCTGCAGAAGTAAGGCCTCACAAACGGAACCCCCATACCCATCCCCCCACGCACACTATGGCTGTGTCCTAAATGGCATCCTGTTCCCTTTATAGTTCATTACTTCCCTTCATAGTGCACCTGTAAGGCTTGTAAAAAAAAATATTGTGCTATGTAAGGAATAGGGTACGATTTGGAACGCAAATACTTTTCCTCCCCAACTATCTTCATCGTTAACAGTAGAGGCCATTCCCAGACTCTAGCCACCAGCACAATTTGTGGAGCGTGTCTAGACCATACCTGGGTTCAAATACGTGTATTTGTTATTTAAATACTTTTTTTCTGTGAATTTTAGTATTTTCAAATACACAGCCCAATGCAAGTACTTCAATGGTTATTTAAAAAAAAAAATAAAAAAAAAAATATATATATATATATATATATATATATATATAAAGTTTTGAAAGTATTTTCAAATGCTGTTTTCAAATATCTGAATACTTGTTTTGAAATACCTGATAGTAATGGAACCCAAGTCTGGTAGAGAAGCCATATTTTTGCTTTGTGTTTTGCAGCAAATGCTGTCAAAATGCCCATGGAAGGAGTATAAATCAGACAATGGCAAGGCGTACTACTACAACTCCCAGACTAAGGAGTCCCGGTGGACCAAACCCAAAGAGCTTGAAGATCTAGAAGGTGAGCCTGTGCATTGATGATCCTTTTAAATCTACTGTGAAGGACCAGGGATCGCATTTACTCATCCTTTAGACCAGTGTAAATAGCAGGGGGTCTTCAGACAAAAACAACTACTGGTAATCATGGATCAGTCTCATCCCTTTGCATGAATTAATCTTTGCACTATTTATTCATAGACATGAAATGTGTTCCTCAAAGTTTCCTGCGAGACATTGTTAACAGGTGTATATCCTCTCTTTTAGCCATGATAAAAGCCGAGGAGAATGGGTAAGAGCTGCTTATTGTTACAACTATTCTACAGTAGGGTTGGGCGAAATTATGATGGCATCATATACCGATGATGATTGACAGCCATCGTCGATGGTGACAACATTGTGATGTCACAAACGATGGTTTATCCTTTGAATCGGAATGGAGTCGGGGCAGCGCCCGACATGCAAAATGGCCAATTCCCTTTTTGCCATAGCCTACATTTTCAATAAATATGTGGTAGGTAGACTATTAACCTCTTACCACCTACGCAAGAATCATGTGAAACAGTATGGAGAGTGTCTACGAATGAGACCCCAAAAAGTAGTCGAGTGCTCAAAACAAACCCCCAACTCAGACGTTGCAAGAGGCTTTTGCCCGCGGCACACCACATGGCAAAGAATCGTGAAGATGGAAGGAGATAACAGCTGTGGTTAAAACTTAGCAGAGACATGGGGGTTTCGTGAGTTGGTGCTAACACTCGACCCAAGGTACCAAATGCAAAATACCTTTTTAATTGTTGAGTATAATTCAAAATGTAATAAGAAATAGGCCTTTACGTGTGGTCATTTTTATTATAAACGATTTATTCATTGAATTTACAGTGTGTATATCGTGATATGTATCGTTATCGGGGTATGAAATGACCTATACCGGGATATGAGATTTTGGCCAGCCCTAATCTCCATTAGCTGTTGCGACAGCAGCAGCAACTCTTCCTGGTGTCCACATACAACCTAAAACATGAAATAATACAGAACATTAATAGACAAGAACAGCTCAAGGTTAGAACTTTATAGATGTCAAACGTCACACACAGCCTACAAATCAATAGATATACACACACACAATATCTAGGTCAAATAGGGGAGTTGTGAGGTGTTGCTTTATCTGTTTTTTGAAGCCAGGTTTGCTGTTCGCTTGAGCAATCTGAGATGGGAGTTCCGTGCAATCATGGGTTTGTATAATACTGTGTTTTTTTTAAATTGAATTTGTCCTGTATTCGGGGACTGTGAAAAGACCCCTGGTGGGGTAAGTGGGTTTCAGTGCTGTGTGTAAGTTCATTATCCAAACAGTTTGGAATTTTCTACACTGATATTTATTTATAAAAAGAAGTGATGCGACCAGTCTCTCCTCTACTTTTAGCCAAGAGAGACTGGCATGCGTAGTATTGATATTAACCCTCAGATAACAGTGAAGAGCAAGACATGCCGCTTTGTTCTGGGCCAACTGCAGTTTTACTAGGTCCTCCTTTGCAGCACCTGACTTCAACAAGTTATACTTAGACAATATTAGAAATATTTATTCATAAGTGTTTGTTAATGTCCTTTAATTGCGCAACAGGCATTACATAAGCTCCTGCAGCAGAGCTTTCAATACGCGGGAATATAAAATAAATGAATCATGAGTCTGTGTCAGTTGTCTCACAAGCAATAGCGTACTTAACAAATTGTGCAGTAATATCAAAGCCAACATCAATCAGATACAAAAATGACTTTATAAAACTTGAAAAGGGAATGAACTTGGCTTAGGCTAAAAACGAATAAGCCCATTATCCTTATGCCTTTTTATATCAAATTGTAAAAATCCTAAAGTAATATATGTATGAAAATAACCAAATAGTACAAATAAGTCTGGATTTGCACCTCTTAATCATCTGACCCTCAATTTTAGCCTAAAATGACATATCCAAATCTACCTGCCTGTAGCTCAGGATCTGAAGCAAATATTCTTGATACCATTTGAAAGGAAACACTTTGAAGTTTGTGGAAATGTGAACGTAATGTAGGAGAGTATAACACAATAGATCTGGTAAAATATTTTTTTTTGTATCTTTGAAATGCAAGAGAAAGGCCATAATATCATATTGCAGTTTAGGTCGCAATTTAGATTTTTGCAAAGTTTCACATTGATCCAGTGAAGCATTGTAATACTGGACAATATTTTGTATCAAGTCTGCCCAAATGTGCCGAATTGATACATTTTCAAGTACATAACTATAGAGAACATAAGAAATGATATGGTAATACAGAAAATTAAGTTTACACACTCCCAGGAATGTCATACATGATGGATCATTAGCTTATACACTAACTTTCACACATCTATATGGGTGGGTGTGGAGCCAGAGACAGCTGGGGTTCAAACTGTAGAACCCAGTTCCCTACATTTGAATTTAAAAGTGGATTTTATGAAAAACAACTATGCTACATTTTTATCTCTGGGACCCTCAGGATGACAAATCAGAGCAAGATTGCTGAATGTAAGTACATTATTTACCTAAGGAGGTGAATGTATCAAACCAGTTGCCGTGATAAGTGTCTTGTTATTGTGCACTCTCCTCTAACATTAGCAATTTTTTACTGTAAATTGGGCAGTACAGTTAGATTAACAAGAATTTAAGCTTTCTGCCCATATAAGACATGTCTATGACCTGGAAAGTTTTCTGTTACTTACAACTATCATGCTAATCACATCAGCACACTTTAGCTCAACCATCCCGGTATAAGATCACCGATCCCGTAGAGGTTAAAAATAGGCTATAATTAAAACTAAATTAAAAGTACAATGAGGAACCATTTACACCACCTTTCAAAAATTTGAGGTTACTTAGAAATGTTGTTGTTTTTGTCCATTTAAAAAAAAACTCTAATTGATCAGAAATAGTGTGGACATTGTTAATGTTGTAAATTACTATTATAGAATATCAAAGGACAGCATCCCGGAGTCACCTCTTCACTGTTGACATGGAAACTGGTGTTTTGCAGGTACTATTTAATGAAGCTGCCATTTGAGGACTTGTCCTCTTGCTCATTTGTGCACCGGGGCCTCCCACTCCTCTTTCTATTCTGGTAGAGACCGTTTGTGCTGTTCTGTGAAGGGAGTAGTACACAGCGTTGTACGAGATCTTCAGTTTCTTGGCAATTTCTCGCATGGAAAAGCCTTCATTTCTCAGAACAAGAATAGACTGACGAGTTTCAGAAGGCCATTTTGAGCCTGTTATCTGTTATCGAACCCACAAAGGCTGATGCTCCAGATACTCATCTAGTCTAAAGAAGGCCAGTTTTATTGCTTCTTTAACCAGGACAACAGTTTCAGCTGTGCGAATGTAATTGCAAAACGTTTTTCTAATGATCAATTAGCCTTTTTAAAATGATCAACTTGGATTAGCTAACATAACGTCCTGTTGGAACACATGAGTGATGTTTGATGATAATGGACCACTGTATGCCTATGTAAATATCTCATAAAAAATCTGCCATTTCCCACTAGAATAGTCATTTACAACAATAACAATGTCTACACTGTATTTCTGATCTATGTTATTTTAATGGACACAAAATGTGCTTTTCTTTCAAAAACAAGGACATTTCTAAGTGACCCCAAACTTTTAGTTTTTTTTATACCCTGTCTTAGGCCTACCTAAAGACCTGGGAGTAGAGTGACAATATTTCCTGCTGTACTGAAAACGCGTTCAGGCGGAGTGCTTGTTGCACAGCTGCATATGTATTATGGGCGACGTTGGCCAGGACTGGAAAGCGATCCTCATTTCCTCTCCACCAATCTAGGTGGGTCATCGTTTCCTCCGATGGCATCTTCAGTGAGGTAGGCTTGGAGCTCTGCTCTGGACCGCTGTTGTGTACTCGGTGTGACTGAGCGCAACTTTCTTTTACCAAGGAAAACAACATAACTAGTGTTTATTCTTAACAGGGATTTAATAATGTTGTTTATGGCTTTTGTAACTATGTAAATTAGAATAATTAGTAACAGCTTAGCCTAAGCACTAAATCATAACCAATGTGTGTCACTACAGTCCAGATATTGCGTCCTTCCCGCGACTTGACCCCTCCGTCCTCCCACCCGCCGCAGAGCTTGTAACTAACTATAAGCTATGTGCCAAATAAATTATCTCCAACACAGGGCTTCAGCTATGCATTTGGTTTGCTAACTTGCTAGTTAAGTGGTTAGCTTGCAAGATCAAACTTCTTGGTTACAGCAGAGACAGTCCATCCCCCTCTGGATTTTGGGGGGGATGGAAATAGCGCCCCATGTGTGCACTGCCTGTAATACCGTCTACCCGGTGTGGTACAGGAACGGTATGAACATCTGGATACCGCCCAACCCTACTCTACAGACTTTATTGCCAAAGCCATTTGACCTTTTATATTACCTAAAATAAAAAATCTTTGTAGATGATGGAGCACATTAACTTAATCAAATGATCAAAAACATTTCCTTTTGATCTGTTATTTATAGTTCTATTAGAATGGAATGGCCTAATTATTGTGACATTTGAAGAGGCACTCCTGTTATAATTAAAAGCATCATGGGGAATGCACTATTAAGGTCCTCCATCACTAACGTAACTGATTGCAGGACATCGGAGGTAGGCGCTCCTTGCGCTGTAATCGCCCCCACCCTTCAGCCTGACAGTGCTGCTGTCATGGCGACCATGATGATGGAAATGCCGGTCATGATGCCGATTACAACAGTTTTGGAGGAACAGATGTCCCAGGTGCCCATGCACGTAGTGGAGGTCAGCGCTGAGGCGCCTGTGAACTCCACAGAAGAAGCGGTCGGCATGGAGGCCTCAGCCAGGTACTACAGACAGCCCATTTTCCCCCAGATAGAATAGAGAAGCCCGCAACATGGGCTTTACAATGAACTCACCAGGAATCTCACTCGACTGTAGTAAAGGCACTGACCCTAATGTACAAACCTATGGTAAACATCAGTTTCTCCTGTCAGTGGGGCGACCTATATTATCAGAACACATGCCGTCAGTGCCAGGGGCTGCTCTAGGGGTATGGGGAAATATGTGGTCCATGGGTGGCACACTACCACTTGACCAGCCCCTGGCACTGACGGTATGTGCTGTTCAACCATTCACTTTCTGTAACTTTTCCCTTTACCTATCTGCCAATAAAACTTCAAAATACCCAGAAAAATGTGTCTCTAAAAAAAGAACACACACCATCGGACTACCAAAAACCTTGGTGCTGTTTTTATCTGAGGACCTTATTCATATTTTTCTTCCTTTCTCTCTCTCCTTTTAGTAATGACGCTTCAAAGGATGAGAGGCCAGAGCTGGTGAAGAAAACGTACAAGTGGAACACGAAAGAAGAGGCCAAGCAGGCCTTTAAAGAGCTCCTGAAGGAGAAGGTGAGGATTCCATAGTTCTCCTGCTGCTCAGTTGGGCCTCCTGCATGTGTCATCCCAATGATTATTGGAATTTACAATCTGAACATTACATCTCGCTCATAAAGGCAAAGTGTGTCAATGAAGCTTGTGCGAGCTGGAACGCCTCATAGGGCAGGAGCCTAGCTCCTGTTTCTGTAGCGTGAGGCAGCTTGATGTCCAGGGGTTGTACTTGTACAGGACACTAGTCTATCTCCTTAATGCTGAATGCTTAATGCTGAGTCTTTTGGTTTGACTTGGCCAGGGATTGAACTCACAACCTTCCAATCTCAGGGCAGACACTAACCACATGGCCACTGAGTCAGTTGCAGCTCTCCTAGGCTAGCCAACAAAATGAACCTCAAACACACACTTTTGTCTGAGAACCACTTTCATCCGGTTTGATAATAAGGTGCTCATAGTGCTGTAAGGACTCCACCTAAAGATTGTTTACCAATATGGCCCTCCTGGACTGAATCCTTCTCGCCTCATCGTGAGCACTCTCGGGTTTTAGCATGATTGCTAATCCTCACCGCGCCTCCTGTTGCTGTGGCAGTGGATGTGTTGTTTTTGACCGAGGAGGTGGCTCAGCACAGCTATATTTAGGTCTTTTTAATTTGGCGCACAAAGCTCTCCTCTGAGATTGCTTTCACCGTTTCCCTGCGAGATCTTAATGACTCCGTCTTTATGATTAGCGTTATTGGATGAAGGCACGGGCCTGGATTAAGACAGCGGAGAGTGGCATGCTCCACTGGGTTAGAATAACTCTGGTTGTGTCTCAAATAGCAGCCTGTTCCCTGTAGAGTGCGCTACTTTTGACAAGTGCACTTTGTAGGGAACAGGTTGCCATTTGGGACATGGACTGTGACAAGGCAAATGCATGCCCAGAAATCATCTGTTCATAATGGATGAATGAGTCGCTCTACTGGAGAAAGGCAGTCAAAAAGGCCACTTACGTAAGCTATCTCTCTCTGGCATTTCTTTAAATTATTGGTACTCAACCCCTCTTAACCCTGCATCTATTAGTAATTAAAGATGGACTATGCAGAAATCGCTCTGCCATTTCTTGGTTACTAAAATTGTAATTTCAGTTTATATGACAAAACAAGCAAGTATAGTATAGAAAATCATTGTACCATCTAAACCACCTAAATATATTTTCATAACAAAAATGTTGTATCTTTAGTTGTTTGAAGCTGGTGTATAAAAGTGAAAGTGTATAAACGTAAGAACTGGAATCATAGATGTATCAAACAGAACAGACCTATCTGTTAGACTTGGTTTCAATGAGAGTTACAGATCAGACTCAGATTTATATGTGAATTTGGCCCAAAAGTTCCATATTGCAGCTTGAAGAAAATGTATGGCCTTGGCTGGAACAAGCCAGAGAATCTCAGCACCAAGTTACATCTTTTAAATAGGCTACACATGCATACATGTTCCCATAAATGGCAGAACTGGGTTCAAATACATATACACTGCTCAAAAAAATAAAGGGAACATTAAAATAACATCCTAGATCTGAATGAATGAAATATTCTTATTAAATACTTTTTTCTTTACATAGTTGAATGTGCTGACAACAAAATCACAGAAAAATGATCAATGGAAATCAAATTTATCAACCCATGGAGGTCTGGATTTGGAGTCGCACTCAAAATTAAAGTGGAAAACCACACTACAGGCTGATCCAACTTTGATGTAATGTCCTTAAAACAAGTCAAAATGAGGCTCAGTAGTGTGTGTGGCCTCCACGTGCCTGTATGACCTCCCTACAACGCCTGGGTATGCTCCTGATGAGGTGACGGATGGTCTCCTGAGGGATCTCCTCCCAGACCTGGACTAAAGCATCCGCCAACTCCTGGACAGTCTGTGGTGCAAGGTGGTGGTCTGTGGTGGATGGAGCGAGACATGATGTCCCAGATGTACTCAATTGGACTCAGGTCTGGGGAACGGGTGGGCCAGTCCATAGCATCAATGCCTTCCTCTTGCAGGAACTGCTGACACACTCCAGCCACATGAGGTCTAGCATTGTCTTGCATTAGGAGGAACCCAGGGCCAACCACACCAGCATATGGTCTCACAAGGGGTCTGAGGATCTCATCTCGGTACCTAATGGCAGTCAGGCTACCTCTGGCGAGCACATGGAGGGCTGTGCGGCCCCCCAAAGAAATGCCACCCCACACCATGACTGACCCACCGCCAAACCGGTCATGCTGGAGGATGTTTCAGGCAGCAGAACGTTCTCCACGGCGTCTCCAGACTGTCACATGTGCTCAGTGTGAACCTGCTTTCATCTCTGAAGAGCACAGGGCGCCAGTGGCGAATTTGCCAATCTTGGTATTCTCTGGCAAATGCCAAACGTCCTGCACGGTGTTGGGCTGTATAAGCACAACCCCCACCTGTGGACGTCGGGCCCTCATACCACCCTCATGGAGTCTGTTTCTGACCGTTTGAGCAGACACATGCACATTTGTGGCCTGCTGGAGATCATTTTGCAGGGCTCTGGCAGTGCTCCTCCTTGCACAAAGGCGGAGGTAGCGGTCCTGCTGCTGGGTTGTTGCCCTCCTACGGCCTCCTCCACGTCTCCTGATGTACTGGCCTGTCACCTGGTAGCGCCTCCATGCTCTGGACACTACGCTGACAGACACAGCAAACCTTCTTGCCACAGCTCGTATTGATGTGCTATCCTGGATGAGCTGCACTACCTGAGCCACTTGTGTGGGTTTTAGACTCTGTCTCATGCTACCACTGGAGTGAAAGCACCGCCAGCATTCAAAAGTGACCAAAAAATCAGCCAGGAAGCATAGGAACTGAGAAGTGGTCTGTGGTTATCACCTGCAGAACCACTCCTTTATTGGGGGTGTCTTGCTAATTGCCTATAATGTCCACCTGTTGTCTATTCCATTTGCACAACAGCATGTGAAATGTATTGTCAATCAGTGTAGTTTCCTAAGTGGACAGTTTGATTTCACAGAAGTGTGATTGACTTGGAGTTACATTATGTTGTTTAAGTGTTCCCTTTATTTTTTTGAGCAGTGTATATTTGAGTATTTGGTTTTTAAAACACAGCCCAAAACAAGTACTTTTTATTTGAATGGTTATTTGTAAAAACCAAATACACTGACTCAAGTACAAATACATACATTTAACCCAGGTATTTGAAAATACTGTCATACTTACAAGTATATTTCCAGATATATTTAACTAGTTGTAATGTCACAAGTACAATGATTAAATGCCTACATTGAAAGACTACCTGTCTTTTAAAATAAAATATATTTGAATACTTCCTTTGAATATATTTTAAAGTAATTGAGATATTTGAAACAGTATTTGAACCCAGGTCTGGTACATGAGTGCATAAATTGAATACATAGGCTACTCCCAGCACAATGTATTGTTTGCTGTTGATGGTGACATAAGCTGCCCTCATACACAGCTTTGCTACATATGAGCTGTAATGCAGATTGTACAGCTGAGGTGATTTGAGTGTCAACTCTTAACCCTTAATATCCTCTTTTTAAAATTTCAGGGCGTTTCATCCAATGCGTCTTGGGAACAAGCCATGAAAATGATCATCAATGACCCACGCTACAGGTACCCACCCACATTTGCATTTCTGATTATGCTTATGTCGTACATGAATATTCAATTACTTTTCTAACCAACTGTTTGACATTTATTTTTTTCTTCCCTCCACAATGAAGTGCCCTGCCCAAATTAAGCGAGAAAAAGCAGGCCTTCAATGCTTACAAGGTGCAGACAGAGAAAGAGGAGAAGGAGGAGGCCAGACTCAAATACAAGGAGTCCAAGGAAACGTATCAGAGATTTTTGGAGAATCACGAGAAAATGACATCTACCACCAGATACAAGTAATTACCTTTCTTGGCGTAGTCAAGGTGTCCCAAATGCCACAATATTCCTTAATAATATAGTGCACTAGGGCCAGTAAGAATAGGCTGCTGTTTAAGCCTCAGTCTTCATACGTCTTCGTTTCTGTCACTGATATGTGGTTCCTGGAGTTGCCAATATGTGGCACTATTGAGATAATCAATGACACCACGCAGACGTGATCCAAGTGAGTTACTGGCTCACGTGTCACCGGAGCACCGACAATATGCCCCCACTTAATCATCGACCTCTCTATGGTCTAGTGTTTGTGGTCAGTCCATATTCCATATCTAGCCATACCAGATGTATTGTTTGCGGATGAGTATACACTAATAGTACACATCCTGAATAAATCACAGGCAGATTGGTTTATGAACTTCCCCCAACCCTAAAATGAAACATTGCTTTATCAGATAGGTTTTAGGATTTTGACTTCCCCTGCATTTGAATCCACCACATTCATTACCATGCAGTCTCCCTGTCTCTGTGTGTGTGTGTCCCTCTTTGTCTGGGTGTGAACTGTAAAAGTCACTGACATGGCTCAAGGGAAAGTGATCGGCTGGTGACCTTGACAACCAGCCAGTTTGGAGGCCACTGTTGTCGTGGCGACTCCATGTTGTTTGTGTGCTGGGCTGGCCTAGAATGAACAGCTGTGAGGGGGGGGGTGTGTGACATCAAGGTTGTCTGTTGATTTTTATTGTTTTAGAACACACTCATCCTAGAAATACTACTTCTCCGCTGGCCTCACTGCTAGTATGGAGATCATGTACTTGATTTGGTTTACTTACGTCATGAGGTATTTTAAACACGTTTCTTCTCATGTTAAAGTTGAAAGTGAACTAGTCTTTCTTGGACCATGTGCAATCGCAGCAGTGCTTTGAGCCGGGCAAGATCAGAAGTGATGATTATAGCTTGTGTAATGCTGCCCCCTTGTGGAATGGTCATTTGGATTCCAGATTATAAAATAAAAAAAAGTGTTTTTCTAATTCCCTCCTGATTCTGGGAACTTTGGGATTTTCACAACCATGTATGTCATCTTTGTTCATGACCGTGATTGTGTGTGTGAACCAGGAAAGCAGAGCAGATGTTTGCAGAGCTGGACGTGTGGAGCACCGTCCCAGAGAGAGACCGACTGGAGATCTATGAAGATGTCCTATTCTACCTGGCCAAGAAGGAGAAGGTCCGTGTTACTGGCTGCCTCTCAAACAGCATCCTGTTCCCTATATAGTCCACTACAGGACCTTTGCTGTCTGAAGAACATAGTAATACTATAAGGATATTATGTAGCGTTGCAAATTTGCAGTAACTGAAATTTGACAACCCTACACTGTCAGTGTGTGGACCTCCGCCTAACTAACATCTGTTCCATCCTTGTCCTTGTGTGTGTACAGGAGCAAGCCAAGCAGCTGAGGAAGAGGAACTGGGAGGCGCTGAAGAACATCCTGGACAACATGGCCAACGTGACCTACCGCACCACCTGGTCTGAGGCCCAGCAGTACCTGCTGGACAACCCCACCTTCGCAGAGGACGAGGAGCTCCAGAGTACGCAGCACGCTGTCATTCATACTGGGTTGCGTCCCAAATGGCACCCTATTCCCTACATGGGGCACTACTTCTGAGCTGCCCTCTATAGGGCTCTGGTCAAAAGTAGTGCTCTGTGTGGGGAATAGGGTGCGATTTGGGATACATCCTTACTCCGAGCTCTGCGTTCATATAACTAGAGCAGCACTGTTACATCTCCGTCATTAAGCTTGAATGTGTGAACGACTTAACAGGCTGAGTAGCTGCGGTCGCTGGCTGACTGCCCTTTCCAGTCAGGTGATGTGGTTTGCACCGGTGTAGCTGTGTGGGTAAAAGAGTGACTCCGTTTGACGTGAGTGCTCTGTTGACGCTCTTCTGGCTGTCTTCTCTTCTCTCTCTCCTCTATCTCCATGTTTGGCTCAGACATGGACAAGGAGGATGCTCTGATCTGTTTCGAGGAGCACATCCGCGCGCTGGAGAAGGAGGAGGAGGACGAGAAGCAGAAGACTTTGCTGAGGGAGAGGAGGAGACAGCGCAAGAACAGAGAGTCCTTCCAGGTGAGAAAGACGGGCGTCCTACCCCACGTCTAGCATTTTGGAAACATTGTGTAGACCGTAGACAATCCTGATACAAAATGGCAAGTGCAAACCGAGCCCTTTAGTGTCACCGAGAGTCACAGTCTCTGAGTTGGGAGAGATATATATATATATATATATACACCACATTTCCAGGTCACACATGCGCCTAAATTACACACGTGTGTGTGTAATATGACAAATTACTCCCGCCCCCCATTAAATGTAACGCATAATAATACTAACCCAGACTGGACAGTCAGGGGTTTGACTGTAACAATGTACTGGAAAAGTACAGGAATATAGGAGAGAATGTTTTGTGTGTAAATCCCTCTTGGGGACAAGTGACATTGGTCATTTCAGTTGATTTGCTGAGCTCAGCTGTGTTGTTTCCCCCCCAGAAATTCCTGGACGAGCTCCATGACCACGGTCAACTCCACTCCATGTCTGCCTGGATGGAGATGTACCCCACCGTCAGCTCAGACATCCGCTTCGCCAACATGCTGGGCCAACCAGGTAACGGCCTCGCTCTCTGCATGGGCACAGACGCACTCCGTCACGCACTCGCACCCACAGACTGACGACACTCACTCACACGTTCAAAGCCACTGCGTTAATAATGTCAAATCGTCCTTCTGCTGCTCTGGTTCTTTTAACTCTCTGGTGTTGTCATAACCATGTGTTGTTGGAGCTTGTCTTGAATAACATGTGCATGTTAGTTTATGGTGTCTATTCTGCAGGCTCCACTCCCCTCGATCTGTTCAAGTTCTATGTGGAAGACCTGAAGGCTCGCTACCACGACGAGAAGAGGATCATTAAGGATATCCTGAAGGTGGGAGATGTTATTTACTGCCACCTAGGGGTCGAGACTCAAATGGCACCCTATTCCCTGCCCTACGTTTGAACTATATTTTGCGTTTTTCCCTGTTTAGTGTACTACTTTTGAGTACCTAGAGTAGGGTGCCATTTGGGATGCATTTAAATCTACTTTACAGTGTCTCTTGTCTGGTAACCACTTTTGATTCATGTGCATTTCATGAACTTACTTTCTTGTCACTTTGTTTCCTCCCGTAGGACAAAAACTTCCTGGTGGAGGTCAACACTAGCTTTGAAGACTTTGGCTCTGTGATCAGCTCAGACAAGAGAGCCATGACGCTGGACGCAGGCAACATCAAGCTGGCCTTCAACAGTGTAAGAGTGCTGACATTTAGACCCGGCATGTGTCCCAAATAACACCCTAGATAGTGCAATACTTTGGACCAGACACATATGAGCCCTGGTCAAAAGGTAATTCACCAAATAGGGTGCCATTTGGGATGCTGATCATTTCACTGACCCCGCTGTGCCTCTAACCCTCGTGCCCTCGCTCTCGCCTTCTGTAGTTGCTGGAGAAGGCAGAGGCTCGGGAGAGGGAGCGGGAGAAGGAGGAGGCCAGGAAGATGAAGAGGAAAGAGGCTACCTTTAAGAGCATGTTGAAGCAGGCCACCCCAGCCCTGGAACCAGAGGCCACCTGGGAGGGGGTATGAAATTATATTACCCTTAAACCACAGTGGTCAAACTCATTCCATGGAGGGCAGAGTGGCTGCAGGTTTTTGCACCTCCCTTGCACTTGATTGATTGAATTAAGGTCACTAGTTAGTATAGAATGCCTCTCGCCTGGTTGTCTAGGTCTTAATTGAAAGGAAAAACCAAAAACCTGCAGACACTAGGCCCTCCATGGAATGAGTTTGACACCGCTGCCTTACACACACACACACATTGGTGTTAGGGGCTACTGTCTGGCACCTGATTTGATAATCATGCAAATAGTCGAAAGCGAACCATTTTATTTTCTGACTTCCTATGGTCTCTTTGGATGTCGTAGGTCCGAGAAAGGTTCCTCAAAGAATCTGCGTTCGAAGACGTGACTCTGGAGTCTGAGAGGAAAAGGATATTCAAAGACTTCATGCATGTCTTGGAGGTAAGATTAATTTAACTGTTATTAACCTTTCTAGGGCAGGCGTTCCGCTAGCGAAACCCCTCGACAACATTCCGCTGAAAAGGCAGCGCACGAAATTCAAAAATATTTTTTGAAATATGTAACTTTCACACATTAAGTCCAATACAGCAAATTAAAGATAAATAAAAAGATGGATACAATTGTTATTCACAGAATTAAAGATAGACTTCTCCTTAATGCAACCGCTGTGTCAGATTTTTTTAAAACTTTACGGAAAAAGCATAATCTGAGAACGGCGCTCAGAGCCCAATCCAGCCAGAGAAATATCTGCCATTTTGGAGAAATAACACAAATATTCACTTACCTTTGATGATCTTCATCAGAAGGCACTCCCAGGAATCACAGTTCGACAATAAATGACTTGTTCCATAAATGATTTGTTCCATAAAGTCCATCATTTATGTCCAAATAGCCACTTGTTGTTAGCGTGTTCAGCCCAGTAATCCATCTTCATGAGGCGTGAGCACTTCGTCTAGACAAAAACTCGAAAAGTTCTGTTACAGGTCGTAGAAACAAGTCAACCGATGTATTGAATCAATCTTTAGTATGTTTTTAACATAAAACATCAATAATGTTCCAAGCGGAGAATTCCTGTCTGAAGAAAAGCACTGGAATGAGAGCCAACTCTCTCGTGACCGCGTGTCATGAGACCAAGGCGCTCTGCCAGACCACTGACTCAGGTCTCATGAGAGCCCCTCCTTTATAGTAGAATCCTCATTCAACTTTCTAAAGACGGTTGACATCTAGTGGAAGCCGTAGGAAGTGCAACTTGACTCCATAGACACTGTATTCGGTAGGTCAAGCTTTGAAAAACTACAAACCTCAGATTTCCCACTTCCTGGTTGGATTTTTCTCAGGTTTTCACCTGCCATATGAGTTCTGTTATACTCACAGACATCATTCAAACAGTTTTAGAAACTTCAGTGTTTTCTATGCATTTATTAGCATCTGGGACTGAGTAGGAGGCAGTTTACTCTGGGCACGCTATTCATCCAAAAGTGAAAATGCTGCCCCCTATCCCAAAAAGGATTTTAAACTCTGTGGGGGGAAAAGTATCCAAGAATGTGTGTAATCATGTGTAATCATCAGGACATGCTATACACCAACCTGACTGCTGTTTCTTCTCCTCACAGCACGAGTGCCAGCATCATCACTCGAAGACCAAGAAACATTCCAAGAAGTCCAAGAAGCACCACCGGAAGCGCTCCCGCTCCCGGTCTCGATCGCGATCGGTCAGTATGCCCCGTCACCGCACAGGCCAAGCCCCTTCTATGGCCCAATTCCAAATCAACATATATATATACACCCTATACACTTGTGGAGATATTTTGTTTTGTGACCAATTTTTTATTTATTTAGTCATTTCTTAATTGGGGGGGGGGGGGGGGTTACAGGTACAATATACAAATTCATATAATTACATATTCAGTTTCTGTATCAGCATGGCACCTGACCAGACAAACCTCCCTCCTACTCACACCCTTCTCTCTGCAGGGCTCGGAGTCTGATGGTGAAGACGATTATCACAACAAGAAGAAGAAGCGCTCACAGTCCAAGTCCCCGTCTGAGCGTTCCTCCAGTGGTGAATCTGGTCAGTGGTTTTCACGTTGACAATACTTTTATGTTTAGGCATTTTCTCATCACATTTACATGGAAGAAATGTGTGGCGGCCATTTTCTGACATCCCTGTCCGTTTGGTCAACAGAGAGAAGTTATAAGAAGTCCAAGAAGCACAAGAAGAAGGGAAAGAAGAGGCGTCACAAGTCGGTAGGTTCTCAGGACTGGACTGTATTTTTGGAGGAATGATTGGGCCACTTGGGGAAAGAATGTGGAGCGCAATGGCTGACCATGTGCTGGGTATTGTGACCTTTCAGCAGTCTCCTGAATCTGAAGGGGAACGAAAAGATAAAGGAAGAGAGAGGGACAGCAAGCGTGAGAAGGACCAGGAGAAGGAGAAAGAGAGCGACAAGTCCCGGGGGAAGAGTCGCTCTGACTCCAAGCAGAAGTCTCCTAAAAGGAAACCTACCAAGGAGGAGGTGAGTCGTCCCATTCCGGTCACTGAACCCAGCCTGGGCTTTTAAAGCTTAAAAAAAAAACTATACACCATTCCAGTAAACACCACTTGTACTGCTATTGAAGTGTTTTGGCTCATCCTGGGTGCAGAGGTCATATTTTGTACTATCCTCCTAGTGCATCCCAAATGTCACACGAGTCAAATCAAATCAAATGTATTTATATAGCCCTTCGTACAACAGCTGATATCTCAAAGTGCTGTACAGAAACCCAGCCTAAAACCCCAAACAGCAAGCAATGCAGGTGTAGAAGCACGGTGGCTAGGAAAAACTCCTTAGAAAGGCCAAAACCTAGAGAGGAACCAGGCTATGTGGGGTGGCCAGTCCTCTTCTGGCTGTGCCGGTAGGAGATTATAACAGAACATGGCCAAGATGTTCAAATGTTCATAAATTACCAGCATGGTCGTATAATAATAAGGCAGAACAGTTGAAATTGGAGCAGCAGCACGGTCAGATGGACTGGAGTCATCATGTCAGGTAGTCCTGGGGCATGGTCCTAGGGCTCAGGTCCTCCGAGAGAGAGAAGGAGAGAATTAGAGAACGCACACTTAGATTCACACAGGACACCGAATAGGACAGGAGAAGTACTCCAGATATAACAAACTGACCCTAGCCCCTCGACACAAACTACTGCAGCATAAATACTGGAGGCTGAGACAGGAGGGGTCAGGAGACACTGTGGACCCATCCGAGGACACCCCCGGACAGGGCCAAACAGGAAGGATATAACCCCACCCACTTTGCCAAAGCACAGCCCCCACACCACTAGAGGGATATCTTCAACCACCAAGTCACTATGTAGACTCCCCTACATATATGTAATTGGACAGTGAAGCTAAAACTTTTTATTTTGGATTTAAGATGCAATGTTTTATGAGGCAATAGTACAGAATGTCACTTTATTTGAGGGTATTTTCCATTTAGAAATGTAAAGCACTTTATGTATCTAGTCACCCCCACCACCATTTGAGCGTGTCAAGTATATTTACTATTGTATTAACCCTTGGCGTACAATGGTCACGCCCCCCCGGAAATCAAATTAACATAACAAAAATCTGTGTTTTAAGCTAGAGATGTTTTTGTTTTTTTGTCTCAATCATCACAATTGCCGATATCGCCCTTCCACATCTGTGGTGAAAGGTATCAGAGCTAGAACGGTGTTTGTCAGACCAAGAGACATCCCAAAAATCTATTGTCTCACGAAAACATCTGTGGTGTCCAAATGGTTTACACACTGGCATTGGCATTTACCCCTTACCCCTAGGACGCCAACAAGACTCGTCTGAAGGTACCGGTTTAAAAAAAAATGATGGAAGTATATAATAGCTAAATGATCCTTTGTATGGCCATCTTAAAACAATTCCATGTTAGTTTAGAACCGCCTACCTCTCCCATGGGTTATACAGGGCTCAGACTCTAGAGGGTTAAAGTAGTCAAAAATGTTATTATTTGGTCTCATATTCCTAGCACCCAATGACTACATCAAGCTTGTGATTATGAACTCATTGGATGCATTTGTAGTTTGTTTTGGATTATGTTGTGCCCAATAGAAATGAATGGTAAATGTGGTGGTCACTTTTATTGTAAATAAATGTTTCTGAACACTTCTACATGATTATGGATAGTCGTGAATAATGAGTGAGAAAGTTGGAGGCATGTATTGTCCCCCCCTCTCTTTCCATAAGCACGAAAAGGGGAATGTAAGAAGCACATGTAGCCTATCATTTCAATAGGCTACATGTCATATTAAACAGGAGAGAAAAACTCTAAATAGGTCAGGAGCCAGACAGGGAGCCTTAGAAGGAACGATAATTAATCATTTAGGCTATATTATTTTAAGGTTATAGACTACAAAGAAATCCATTGAAGCATTTGCAAGTGCGACACAATAGGCTGGTAAGAACCTAAAAGCGCACAGCATTTTGTTGTATTAAATCATTAGTGTATAAATTGTGCATATATGCTGTGACTTAGAATACTTTTATTTCATTTGGCGAAATTGGCGAAGGCCGACGCTCCTGCCTTTTGGGAATCCCGCTCGGTGTTCCATTCAAATTGGGCACGCTCTGCTCCTCGCTTCGCTCCCCTCACGCTGGTGTGCCACGGTACATTTTCTTAACAATAAACAGGCTCATTTTCCGAACCAAGGGTATGACACCATGTCATCATGTAGCTCTACATCAAACATAGTGATCATAAACTGTATATGACATGATTTTTATGATGTGGAAATGCGAAGTGCAGATTTGGACTCACGGGTGTTCCGCTTTCTTGTCTGGCATCAAAGCGGTATTTATTATAATCCTCAACGTCTCATCTGTCAAAATACATAGTCCTCGTAATTTACAGCATTTCTCTCACTCAGACATAAAAACATTTGCTAAAGTTAGCCAATTACTGGGAGGGACGGAGGCCACTTTCTGTCGCGCGCAGTGCTGAAGTTCAGAATGGCTGTCAGTGAAAACCCATACAGAGCTGTGAAGCGCAGAGCCAGAGCTCTGACATTTATTTTTTATGTAACCAGGTAGGCCAGTTGAGAACAAGTTCTCATTTACAACTGCGACCTGGCCAAGATAAAGCAAAGCAGTGCGACAAAAACAACAGAGTTACAAACGTACAGTCAATAACACAATAGAAAAATCTATGTACAGGAGTAGGGAGGTAACGCAATAAATAGGCCATAGAGGTGAAATAATTTAGCATTAACACTGGAGTGATAGATGTTCAAGTAGAGATACTGGGGTGCAAAAGAGCAAGAGGATAAATAACAATATGGGGATGAGGTAGTTGGGTGTGCTATTTACAGATTGTCTGTGTACAGGTATAGCGTGTTACTGTACAACCACTATGTTCCAATTAGTGCCCATATTTTCTATTTTCAACCCGTATACAGGTGTGAAGGTCTACTACACTTCAAGTGAATTTCTCCAAATACTTATGACACCTTAAGGGGGACTAGATGCTTAGTGTTTTAATTTCTAAACAGATAAATGTGACATTCCATTGCCTCATAAGTATTGTTGGAAAATGTGGGTTTTGATGTCTTTCTGTAGGGTGGCTGGGACACATCAGGCAGCGAGCTGAGTGAAGGAGAGCTGGAGAAGAGGAGGAGGACTCTACTAGAACAGCTGGATGCTCCTTAATGTTCTGTTTCTCCTCATGCTCTTTTTCTTCACTTCATCCAACATGCATTCCCCCTAGTGCTTCCTTTTCAGCGTAATGCCACACATGCTTGGACAGGTGCTGCAAAATTCAGGTAAATTTCCCCAAAATCCTGGGTTTTCAGGAATTCCCATTTGGGAGATTCTCCTAATTCCTGGGGAGTTCACCAGAATTTCGCAACCCTACTTTGACTGTATGTAAACTATGGGAATGAATCCGCTGCACAAGAATGCTGGGTACATATTTTCTTTGTTTCCTTACATAAAGGGAAGTGGTCACAGGCTGAGTTGACTACTTTATCAGAGTAAGGTCTACTGTGTTGAAATGTTGCCTTTGATAATATCCTTTCTCTTTGTAATTTGTAGTCATTCGTAGAAGTTTTTCTTTGCTACTAGTTTGATATCTAAATGGATTAAAAGCACATCTTAACATTGCTCTTCACGGTGACTTTTCCCTGCAGTTCGCAGTACATTTTCTTAGTTTGAGTTCCAAATGCCACCCTATTCCCATTATAATGCACTACTTTTGACCAGGGACCATGGTCAAAAGTAGTGCACTATATAGGGAAGTAGTTATTCACCGTTTGTCCCAAAGTCTGTTTGAAGAATCCATGTTCTGTACATTTGATTAAAAAAACACAGGTGAAACGAGACATTTTAAAATTAATCTTACGTCTAGGATTGGTTAGAGGAATTGAAAGTCCTTGTGACCGGATCTATAAATGTAATAAAATAGTTGACATGGATTAGCCTTCATGTACAATTACTGAGTCAAACATACGTCCCCCTACAAATAGCGTTAGTTATTTGTTCATTCTTTTATGAGAACCTCTTCTCAGAACTCATTCAATAGGCTTATTAGTATCTGTGACATGCTAGGCAGGCTGTAAGTAATGAGTGCTATTGTAGGAGGGAGGCCCAAGAACATGGTGCAGAAGAAATCAAGACTGAGTTCCAACAACATAAGCAGAGCTGGCCAGAGACTGACAAATGGAGAGCCTTGGTTGCTGCCCTGTGTGCCAGTCTGCACAACAGGGATGAGTGGGTAATGATTGCAACTGTAATTACATAGGACGAGACGGATTCTGTATCAGTAGACAAGCTGTCTGCTTAAACGAATGAGGAAGATTAACGTTGAAGTAAAGATGCACACAGTGTAGACAGTTTATTTGATCATATCCATTGAACTCAATCTAACAAGTATTTTGTAATAAGCACATATTGCCTAAAAAAACGAAGTTAATAACATGCCAATATTATCCAGTCTTATGAAGCTGATGAGTGGTTAAGTTCACAGGAAATCTAGAGATGAGTGGTTTGTTGCGCATGCTATAATGTGGACATTTACAGTCCCAAGACCACAGGAAGCTTCTCTGAATGTCAATGGGTTACCTATAGAGTGCTACTTTTGTCCAGTTCCTATTGTGCTCTGGTCAAAAGAAGTGCACTATATAGGGTGCCATTAGCGACACATACACTGATCTAATAACTCTTTACTGTCGGGCAAGTGTGACACCAGGGCATCCTGTTTCACACACTAGATCATTATGTTCAAGAGAAGCCACATCTGTTTGTCTTAAATTAAAAATACAAAATGGACCAAAAGATACATTAAAATAAGAAATTGTAAATGACATGGTGTTTTAAACAATATGTACAATATTAACCTTATATGGTAATGAGTAGATTAAGAAGTATAAAACAATGCATACATTTATCAAAATATCTGTACATTTCAAAAACGTCTGTTCTGACATGTTTTTAACATACTTAAACACTATCAAAAACAACTGCCGCTCATTGTCCAAGTGGGTCACATGAGCGATACTGAATGGGAACAGTTTTCAGTGGTTAAATACTATACATTAAAGTTATAATAGTGAGTTGACAGTTTCCTAGAGATTCATTAGCAGTTTTCAGAGTAAAAAAATCTTGGAATCCAGTTTTCATGACAAGCTCCTCAAGTAGCCTAAAGTGCCTTACTTGCAGCCACTACACTTCACTGGAAGTATATCTGCTGAGAAGTTTGTTTCAGCACCTTTCCTATTCGCTCTGAGTCAATTGTGTCTCTCGCTCTGGTCTAGTTTGGCTGTGATCGCACAATCGTATGACCAAACAACCTGGACCAGAGCTATTGTGGCTCCAGGGCCCCCACCAACAGCATTGCATGTGAATGGCACTTGGTCTACATGAGGAGAATATATAGTTCTATCTATTCACGGCTTGGTCCACTAACCATGTTAACACTGATAAATGAGATGTTAATACCGTCATAACCGTAATATGGAGGCCTAGCTATATACAATTCACATTAGCATGGTCTCATCTTGAGAAAGCCACACCTCTCTGAGCTATATTGTCTTTGATATGATTTCTCTGTGGTCATACATTGGTGTACATATGTCTACCTCATACTCGCTTAAGTACTTTCTTTGAACATATTTGTTTTGGATCACTGCTTTATAATATACTAAAGTAAGACGTACACTACACAACCAAAAGTATGTGGACACCTGCTTGTCAAACATCTCATTCCAAAATCATGTACATTATTATGGAGTTGGTCCCCCTTTTGCTGCTAAAACAGCCTCCACTCTTCTGGGAAGGCTTTCCACGAGATGTTGGAACATTGCTGGGGGGACTTGCTTCCATTCAGCCACGAGTATTAGTGAGGTCATGGAGTCAATCACTCCAGAGATCGCGTTTCAACTGCTCCAGAGTCCAATGATGGCAAGCTTTATACCAGTCCAGCCGACACTTGGCATTGCGCATGGTGTTCTTAGGGTTGTGTGCAGCTGCTCGGCCATGGAAACCCATTTCATGAAGCTCCCAACAAAGTTATTGTACTGACGTTGCTTCCAGAGCTAGTTTGGAACTCTGTAGTGAGTGTTGCAACTGAGGACAGACAATTTTAATTTAACCAGGCAAGTCGGTTAAGAACAAATTCTTATTTACATTAACTTGCCTTCAGGACTCGGCAGTTCCGTTCTTCGAGCTTGCGTGGTCTACCACTTCGCGGCTAAGCTGTTGTTGCTCCTAGACGTTTCCAATTCACAGTAACAGCACCTAGTCGACCAGGGAATACATTTGACAAACTGACTCGATGGAAAGGGGGCATCCTATGACGGTGCCACGTTAAGTCACTGAGCTCTACAGTAAGGCCATTCCAGTGTCAATGTTTGTCTATGGAGATTGCATGGCAGTGTGCTTGATTTTATATACCTGTCAGTAACGGGTGTGGCTGAAACACAAATCCACATACTTTTGTATATATAGTGTATGTCCCCTTTAAAAAGTACATTAGCCCTTTAGTAACAATGGAAAAGCTAACGCGTTCTTTAAAGTGCCACTCGAGCACATTGTGTAATTTCGAAGAGTGATGGCAGTAGCACCAGGAATGTAGTAAGATACTAGCTATGAAATAGCATATTCATCCCCTGTGGCGGAATACCTTTCGACAGCTAAGGGAACCGTGACCCGTTACATTCTACACTTCTTTCAGGAATCCCTGCTACAGACGTCTGTGTCCAGTTTTACATATCAAAAGAAAATACAATTAAAGCCAGATCAAGTTGTATTGCTTGAAGTAATAAAAAAATAAAAATCACAAGACAGACAAACAGGAGGCAAAACAACAACTGAACACAAGTAAGTTTTAGGCACTTGGCTTGTCTAAGGTTCCCTATAACTGACCTGTCAGACCCATCATCTCTCCTTCAGTCCTTAAGAGTGAGAGACTGCTACACTTTCCACATCACTCCCCCTCCGCCCCTAACATGCACTTCCCCCTCTTCAAATGACGACTTCAGAGTTGTTGACCGGCCGCAAGTTCTGGTCGTCAAAGCGTCTCCTGACGCTCCTCCTCACCGCATCGGCTCGCCTGTAAGGCTGATTGCGAAGATCTGGAATGGAGGAAGATGTGTCAGTCATCTTGCCAGGGCCTTCAGATGTGCCCAGAGGCTGGTTGCGTTGGCAGCCAGTCAGGCAAAGCAGCTTGAGTTCTACAGAAACATTCCCCCCTCCGTTCACTTCTCTGGACGTAAAACAAAAACAGGCCTACAGAAAAGACCTGATTGATTTACAATCTACTATTCCTTTTGTCACAATCAATAAAAAAACAAGCTATGGATGGCCCTTTATACAAGCCTTGTCAATGGAGAAGTAACATGTTTTACAAATTTCAAAAGGGCTGGAAATGTCTTCCATGAAGGGCATTTTAAATAGAATTTTGCATTCTTTGATTTCAAAGAGGGAAAGCCCTCAGCGGTAGGTAACTTAAAGGGAATGGAGGTTCTAAAAAAAAAAAGAGATGCTTGCCAGGTCTGGGACACATCCACCACCACAAGTGTGCTATTGGAGGAATTCCTTACCCTTGTGTGGACATTGGGAAATTTAGTAATATTATTCTTCTTTAAGGCTGGATGGATGAAGAGAAGACAAAATGGAGGTTAAAGAAGCAGGGTGACCAGAGGAGTCACTCCAGTGTTTTCACAGTGTCCTTGCAGCGGTGGGAGCGAGCAGCCAATAGGGGGGCAGGGGACAGAATAAGACATGACTAGAGGTGTTAAGGAGGGCCAAAGGGAGAACAAACCAAAGCATTTGTTTTTCTGTGTGTCAAAACTCAAGCTGCTTTGCAGAATGACTACCAGCATGACAAAAATAGAGCTAAGCATCAAACTTTGCACTAAAACTTTGGAATAGTTATCATGAACCAACATTTTTTTTCCCCAACAAAAAAAGTTAATATTGAATAGAACACGGACCAAAAACCAAAAGAACAGCATGCATTCAGCCAGGTACATGGGGATAGGATGCAAATTAAACTGTTTGGAAATGTTAAGAAATACTGAGGCTTTTCCCTTCAAATCGCTAATTCATGTATCTGGCTGTAGGTTAGTGGCACACAAAGCACACGTGACATCCAAGACCGAGAACACGTGTCAGAAAATACAACTTCATGCAATATGTTAGAAAGGTGCCCTGGCAGGCCACAGAAAGTCATGTGATCAGATTGTGCTCCATCACCAGGCATTTGAGCCAAGCACAAGGTAAGGTGGGGAACTGTAGCTCTGGTCCAGAGCGCTACGTATAGTTTCAAGGCTCAGCATCAGCAAGACAGATGTAACACCCTGGATCAGAGATAGGGGATCTGGGAACAGGGGACATTTTAGGTATGAAGCAGGAGAAAGCCAGTGGCATGCAGAGACCCGAACAGCAGCAGTAATACATGATGAACACGACACTCAGTTTTCATGATAAGGCAGACGGACACACAAGCAAGGTATAATGCCACAGCCATTTTAAAATGAGTCAAGATCAACACATCCTAACTTACAATATATTATAGAATTATAGGGTAAACTACTGTGCTATGTTGACAATACTAACTATACTAACTTCATCTACTGAAGCAGAACTACAATACACTATACCACATAACTACTGGCATTAATACTAGTCAACATAACATATGTCATGCAATATAAACATCTTGGATGGAAGTCAGTGACAATCCGTTGGGCTACGGCCTAGAAAGCACTTCAGCTATTTTAACAGCAGAGGGCACTTACCACGCTGTCTGATTGATATACACTGAGTGTACAAAACATGAAGAACACCGTCCTACTATTGAGATGCACCTCCCAGTCCCGTTGGGGCACGGACTCTACAAGGTGTCAAAAGCGTTCCACGGGCATGCTGGCCCCATGTTGCCTCCAATGCTTCCCAAAGTTGCGTCAAGTTATGGATGGATGTCTTTTGGGCGGTGAACCATTCTTGACACACACAGGAAACTGTTCAGCGTGAAAAACTCAGCAGCGTTGCAGTTCTTGACACAAACCAGTGCTCCTGGCACCTACTACCATACCCAGTTCAAAGTCACTTAAATCTTTTGTCTGGCCCATTCACCCTCTGAATGGCACACATACACAATCCATGTCTCAAGGCTGAAAAATCCATCTTTAACCTGTCTCCTCCCCTTCCTCTACACTGATTTGAAGTGGATTTAACAAGTGGCATCAATAAGGGGTAATAGCTTCCACCTGGATTCATCTGATCGGTCTATGTCATGGAAAGAGCAGGTGTTCATAATGTTTTGTACACTCAGTGGATGTATTACTAATATAGGTAGAGTGAGCTGGTTTCTCACTCTTCTCAAATATCAATGGCCGACAGGAAAATGTCTGTGACATTATGGTCTGCTATGGGTGATGATACAAACGGATAAGAAAGTATATAACAGGGATGACACGCTTCATGCAGGGTAACGGAGTTGACATCAGTGACCCCTCCCTCCTCATGCTCCCCTCATAGGAGGGGCGGACAGACACCACCCCCCCCCCACACACACACACATACAAACATACACGTAAGTGACACCCACAGAGTGAGAGAGTGAAGAGGGAACACACAACACACAGTGAGAGTACAGCGAAAGAGAGATAGGAAAGAAAGAAGAGAAACTGTATTTACAGCAACCTTTCAGAGAGAGAGAGTTCTAAGCTTTAGTAATGGCTCTCCTCATTGTGAACCGGCTCGCAGAAGAACCGAGAGCCCCGTTTGGCTGTGCGGGCGGTAAAGGGCACTGTCTTCAGCACTGCATTGAAACAACGACAACAGCCAAGACAAGACAGTAAGGAGAAGCACACATCTACAGGGTTTTAGAACAAGTTAACAGCGTACAGCATTAAAAGACTGAAGCACAGAAACATTAACACATTCTATAGAGGGTTACAGTCTACTACAGGCCTACAAGGGCTGCAAAATTCCGTGAACTTTCACAAAACTCCCAGGTCTTCCAGAAATTCCCGGTTGGAGGATTCCCTGGAATCAGTACAGAATAAGTAGGACATTCGGGAATCTTCCAACCGGGGATTTCTGAAAAAGCAGAGAGCAGGTAATGATCGTATACACATTTGAGCCGGCTCCAAGTGTCTAGGTTAGGTTAGCTGGACTGTCAATGCATGTTTTTAACACATGATTAAGGTTAAATAAAGCCTTAGGATCGAATCTTTGACAGTTCAAACATTTCAATAGTTCAGAGGCAACGTACTTGTTAGGGGTTTATAAACCCATGTTAATGATCGAATGAGACTGGATTAGAGCACAGGAGAGGACTTGCATGCAGAACACCCAGTGTGTGTGTGTGTGTGTGTGTGTGTGTGTGTGTGTGTGTGTGTGTGTGTGTGTGTACGCGTATACAGTATGTGTACACGCATGTGTGTGTACGTTTGCATGTGTATAAGTAATGTTGGGTGATTGTAGAACTGATGGTGATTGGCCCCCGGTCCTGTTTACCGGTGATGATGTCCTCGATGGCTCCGTCCTTTCCCTCGTAGACGTGGCGGCTGCCCGTATCCTTCACCTGCTTCTTCCTCAGCTCAGCTATCACCTCCTGCTGCTGACTCCTGCCCCGGGTGTTCTTATGGGACGGAGACTGGTGGGGAGACCACACACACACACACACGGACGTACGCACACAGTCAAATCACAGGCGCCTTTTTCGACTATTCAAACAGCATTAGGGTGTCCCTGTGTGACACTTTATAGCTCTATAAAACCTAGAGCCGTAGCTGTCACTCTAATGTGTCCATTGGAAAGGTTCTACATATATTATATATACCGTCTATATTTCCTGGTTGGTTTACTAACAGTTTATGTTTACTGGTTATATATAGTGGCTTATCTGGGCTTTATGTGATACACTAGGTGTTTGCAGTACCTAATATAGCTGCCCCACCAGCAGGTGGGGGAGGAGGGAGAGCGGGAGGGGGCAGAGTTAGGGGAAGGAGAGACAGGTAGAGCTGTGGGAGAAAGATAAGCTTAAATTATAGGAAGAGGATGAGGAAGGAGAGGGAAAGAGAGAGGGAGAAAGGGTGAGAGGGGGGAAGGGGTAGTTTATCTTATAGGAAGTGGGTGAGGAGGGAGGGAGAGAGAGAGAGATATAGATGAGGGAGGAGAGGTTACCTTCTTGTCCTCCTGGTCCATCATGGCCTCCTGCTCCAGACGTTTCTCCATCATCATCTGCTCCGCTCTCTTCTTCTGCTCGTTGTCCTCCTCCGCTTGCTGAAAGAACACACACAGACACACTGAGCCTTAGACTGAGGCGTTTCCACAGCTGGGGGAACAGGGATGAGGGTTGGTCAGGAGCAGGTGGGGGGGCTTGGGACATTATTCTCACCCTGTAGGCCTTGACGAAGCGCACAAACACCGGGAAGAACACAGACGGGGGCGTCGTTTTGGAATTCTCGCCGAAGAATTTGAGCGCCTCGTCGAAGGCGTCCTGTGAGAGAGAAAAAATTGCACATTTTGCATTCGTGATTTCCCTTCGACGTTCTTTAGCATCGAAACATCTGTTACATATGAAACATATGCCAATCGTAAGTTTGTCCTGTCAAACATATAAGGCCAGTTTCTCAGACCCAGATTAAACTTAGTCCTGAACTAAAACCTTTATTAAAGTCGCTGTATTAGTTTGGCACAAAATCAATTCGATGAGATGAGATTTACCTGTGCGATCTTGGCGTCGTCCTGCAGCTTTTTCAGCTTGCCCTCGTTGTGTGTGATGAAGTCTTTGAGCATGGTGTTGTGACCGTGCATGCTGTACTCTCTCTTGGTCAGGTCCATTCCCCGCTGGAGCTCCTTCACATCCAGCAGAACGTTCTCTAACGACACTGAGATAGCACGCAGACACACACACAATTGGATACTGTTCAAATCAGGGAGGGCCGTACCTCAGTGAGTTTACAGCACAGCTCTTCAGAGTAACACCCAGCTTGGAGGTGTCAATTCCTCAGCAAGAGAACGACATCACAGTCTGTTGTAGCACAAAACGGCAGATGACTGAAGGCGCAGTGCAACAGAATTGTCTGCGGACCAAAGATCGGCTACAACCCAATGACTTAGGTATGCGTCCCAAATGGCACCCCTATTCCACATATAGTGCTCTGGTCAAAAGTAGTGCACTATGTAGGAAATAGGGCGCAGCCTAGGTTCTGATTTAGCATCAGCCCTTTCACTGTAATATCACGAGGCCATATTGTGAATCGTACCTGCTGCGGCCTTCTCCACGTAATGCAGTTCGTTGTAGAACAGATGGACCTGCTGGTATTTCTCCTTCACCACGTTGGCTATGTAGTGCAGCAGTGTCATTTTCCGGTCTGTCGACTTGGTGTCTAGTAGCTGGGGGAATTAGAGGATTTAAAAAGGCGTGCGAAGATAATTACGTCCCAAAACGGAACCCTATTCCCTTTGTAATGCACTACTTTCGACGTGGGCCCATTAGGGCTGTGGTTCAAAGTAGTGCACTAAATAGGGAATAGTGTGCAATTTGGGATGCGTCCAATGACAATCCTGAACCACGTTATGCACTAGCAATACATTTAGGATGGGAGAGAGAATCTCTTACCAAATCTAAACTTTGTAGTTTAAAACCATATACCGCTCCCCTTTTACTGCTGTTCATGTAGTTTCCGAGAGCCAAGATAATCTGTGGGGGAAACAACAGCACTGGAACATCAACACAGAAGGCAGCCAGGAACAGTATTTCAAACAACAAAAAATCAGCACGGAATATTTTCGATGCAAAGAAATCTGTTATTGGTCGCTTACCTCTAGAATTTTCTTGAGTTTCTGTGAGGATTTTATTGACACAGATGCTGCAATGATCGCATGAAGTTGCTGTAAAAAAAATAAGAAAGAAGGAAGTAGAACAAAAGTCAGACAAGAGGAGAATAAGTCAAACTAAAGAAGGCTCAGGTTGTACAACTGATCTACAACACATTTGACAATGGTTGTGATACAACTGATATATTTATGATACAATGGAGAGTTGGTCCTAGGGCCGGGCGGTATACCATATTTTACTATATACCGGTATTAATGCACAGACCGGTTTGGGTTTTTACTTTACCTTCTATAACGTTATTTGAATTTTTGGTTTGTTAAATGTGATATGCCGTGTGTAACGTACATTTTTTAAGTTTACACTGCTACTTGGGCCAGCATCATACCACCCTGCACCCCACTGTTGGCTTGCTTCTGAAACTAAGCAGGGTTGGTCCCTGGATGGGAGACCAGATGCTGCTGGAACTGGTTGGGCCCATAGGTGGGCCAGTAGGAGGCACTCTTTCCTCTGGTCTAAAATATATCTCCAATGCCCCAGGACAGTTATTGGGGATGTTGCCCTTTGTAGGGTGCTGTCTTTTGGATGGGACATTAAATGGGTGACCTGACTTTCTGTGGTCACTAAATATCCCATGCCACTTATTTAAAGAGCAGGGGTGTTAACCCTGTGTCCTGGCTAAATTCCCAATCTGGCCTTCATACCATGATGGACACCTAATCATCCCCAACTTTCCAATGGGCTCATTCATCCACCTTCTTCTCCCCTGTAACTGTCCCCCAGGTCGTTGCTTTAAACGAGAATCTGTTCTCAGTTAACTTACCTGGTTAAATAAATACAAGTGAGTCATCTCTCTCCATACCGCTTTCCACACAGACCTAGCCCCGCCCCCTTTCACTCAAGGAGAGTGTTTGATGTTGCTTGACCACGAGACGCTTGCGTTCAGTTTGCATGGTCAATGCAATAATGCTGTTGACAATGTTGTTTCCACTTTGCTTCTTAATGTAAAGGGTTCTATAATTACACTATTATTTTGTGTTTCTTATATCTGCAAACAGCTAGTTTGTCTTTTCTTAGCAAGGTTTAAGTAAATCGCGTTACTGCTAATATTAATCGCTAGTTAGCGGTCTAATAAATGTACTGAGCTAGCTAACTATACAGACTGATACCAGTGATGGTGTCGGCCTAAATCAGCATATTGTTTGTGCAACATTATCTTCTAAATCAAAGAGGAATAGGCGAAGGAAGCATGAATATGTTGGCTACATGAAGAAACATTTAACGTAGCTAAACATTATAGGGTCCCCTAAGAAACACTGACCAACACTTTGGTTCCTATCCAGTCACAATAACTCCTCCCTGGCATTTTCATTCGTTGTCATGTCAAACACTGCATTCAAAGTGCCCACTATACATTTATATCGAATTAGAATAATCATTCTATTTCCATGATTCCAACAGTGTTTTGCTCTAAATCGCAAGTCAAATCGTGACTGCAACATTTGGTTAAAAATATGCCCAAATCATGCAGGCCTACGTGGCAGTGTGGAAATGACCTCAAATGAGTGCTGGAAATGCAGAAATGAATGAAAATGCAGGAAATTATTTTTGGTATGTGTTGCCACCCTAGGGTCACACTACTCATAAAGCAAAGTTAGAACTTGTATTATTTTAAAACATCAAATACTATCAAAAATTTGATATGATATTTTGGACATATCGCCCAGCCCTAGTTGGTTTGCACAAAAATGTTCACACGATGCTTGTGTAATTTTTTTGTGTGCAGAAACACCCCGTTGTATCACAAAACCCAAAAGCGTTGTACATCAGTTGCACAACTTGAGTGTATACAGGGCCTAAGACCGAATCCTCCTCTCCCGTCACATATAACCTCAATCATATCAGGTAAGCCCTAAGACAGCCTCACCGGTGTCAGCATCTGAACGCTCTCGCAGAAGTTGCCTATGAAGGCCATGATGGTCATCTTCTGCATGAGCCGCTCGATCTTGCTGAAGTGCATCATGAAGCGGTCCTCGTCCGTCAGAGCCTCCACGGGCTTCCGCTCCTTCTCGTACTGACGCATGATCTTCACCTCGTTCTCCGTGGGCAGGAAGCGCATCAGACACTCCACGTAGTCCACCGATAGGGTGCGCAGGTCAAACCTGACGGGAGGGGGGTGGGGGGGGACACGCAGGTTATGTGGGTTATTAGACACAGAAATGCACGCTATGTGGAGGCACAGGCAAACACGGACTGGAGACACAGACATACACACAGACGCTATTGCTATACAGACACACACACAAACAAAACCCTCATTCGCAGTGATACATAGATTAAGAAGACCACTAGGTCGTGTTGCGGAGTCCATGACGTCTTACAGCTGAATGGCCTTGCAGATCTCCTCGGGGGCCTTGCCCACTTTCCTCAGGGTGATGGCCATGTTCTTGGCCCGGTTGGCGTCCAGCAGCGCCACCTTGTTGGGACCCTTCTGGATGATCTTGGTCTTGCTCACGGCCAAGTCGATGGCCGGGCCCTGGGCTTTCGTCTTGAACATCTCCTCAAACTCATCCACGTTCAGGTCCTGAGGTTGAAAACACACTTCAAGTGAGAAGGTTTGAATCCTAAGCAACCCTGTGGTGAGTAGCCTACATGTTGTTTTGAAGTACAGAAGACCAACATAGCATTTAGAGAAGGTCAAAGTGTGAAGTGCATATACGTGGGGGTGAGTGGACAGTTCCCTACCTCCAGTATCCTCTCGTCGTCGATCTCGTTGAACACGGTGCCGTTGATTTGGTTGGGCTTCAGTGCCACCCAGTTGAACACCGGCAAACGGAACTTGGTCTTGATGGGCTTCTTAATCTTCACGGCTGCACCGGAACACAGAGGAATAAGTCAGCAAACACACCATCTACCTCTCTCTGTCATCGCTCTCACAAACACACAGTGCACACGTCGTGTGATGGAGGACAGACATAGGCTGCATGGATCCTAAATGGTGCCCTATTCACTATGTAGTTCACTACTTTTAGTACTACAAAAGAAGTGCACAAGATCAGTGGAGGCTGGTGAGGGGAAGACGGCTCATAATAATGGCTGGAATGGAGTCAATGGAGTGGTATCAAACACGTGGTTGATACCATTCCATTGACTCCATTCCAGCCATTACTATGAGCCGTTATCCCCTCAGCAACCACCACTGCACTATATAGGAAATAGGGTGCACTATATAGGGAATACGGGTGGCATTTTGGACACACACAGTCCTATCAGTGACTGGTGGTGGTGACACACATGGATATGCCTCCTTCCGTAGATAGATAAATAGGCTGAGACTGGCCGTCGGTCTCATCTTAAGAGCCCATTTAATGAAATCCCGCCTGAGAGAGATGGAGATGTGCTCTACAGCCACTTCTACAGCAGGGCATGATGGGCTCTGGCTAGCTCTTTACTGCTAGCCATAGCCACTAGTTTATTGATTTAACCTTAATTTAACCAAGACATACTGTTTAGTAGCGGGCCCAGAATAGTGCCTTGGGGGACACCAAATTGAGTTAGCTATGATATTGAATGTGCATATGGCTAGGGTTGTCATCCCTGCAAAGTGGCATATTGTGTTTATATAGACAAAGATTATGGCCATACGGAGTATATAAACCCAGATTGACTGCCTCTCCCCGGGTAACCTCTCTAGCACACAGACAGACAGAGGTACCGTGGAGCCTAGCGATAAGGATCAGGATTGGAGAGTGTGACAACCAGGGCATTCCAGGCTTGCACAACACTCTCCTATCTTGTTAGCCTACCTGCAGTGGCACGTCAATGTGTTTGAGCATGCAACAACAGACACTTCCTGACATTACAATAAATCACACACGCACATGGTAGAGTATGGAGACCGTGCAGGAGTTGGAAATGTGGCATTTTCAGTGCTTTCCCATCAGTCAAGACTAAGTAAGACAGATTGTACTGTATTTTGTCTCGTCCCATTATGTGTAACAGGCTAAGGACCCCAGCAGTTCAGGATCCCAGAATGATGACAAATGATCCCAACTAGGACTCCATGTCCTGTGGTCCTTGTGTTGTGGATAGACTGTTGTTTCATATTTTGTTGGGCTCAAGCCTTCTACAGTACAGCTGTGAAGAATGAAGAATATTTTGGGGGAGTCTGCAAACAGTCGCAAGAGAATTTAAAGAGAATGCATGAAACAAAAGTGTCCAATTTCATGCTTGGCTAGACTAAAAAAATCATAGGGCATAAATGGCCATCTCTATGCAGACATTCCTCCTGTGTGTGTGTGTGTGTGTGTGTGTGTGTCTTGTCTTCACGTTTGGTGTTATGACTAAAAATACCATTTCCAAATACTCAGGAGAGGAGAAACAGTGAAAACACAACCACATGACAGAAAAAAACCTACAGAACAGTTTGATGGGTCCCTCTGGTTGGCAGAAAACAAGATAGAGAGAAAAACATCCAGAGAAATCATTATTAAGGAGAGAAAGATTAGTAAGATAATAAATCATAATAGACAATAATAGATCATACAAAACAAGCTTCACAGCTGAAAGTGTACTAATGCTAGTGCTGTCATATACTGAATTAAGGCTTCAGATCAAGAGTCATATTCAAGGTGAAAGGTCAAATTCTGGAATGATCTTGTGTCACATTGTATCTTTGTCTCAACTGGTCAAAGTCTGCAGTGAGTACAGACCCAGTGACACACAATGAATGATAGGTTAAGGGGGAGGCCAAGTCAGTGAGTCAGAAGACGCCTGACTAGCCGTCACATCCGCTCTGAGTCACCCATGATATCCACACCCTGATATCCAGGAAGTCAAGCAGCTTGAAATTGCGGTGAGTAAACAGCATCAGACACAGTGATACTGTAAATATCGGCAGGGTTCAAAAGGCCTAAAGGATATCAGGAGGCTTGGCTCAAGTTGATAAGGCATCATAAAATTGTGAATTTAGAAGCATTGGAAAGCACATGGTGTGCATTCAGAAATTACTCAGACCCCTTGACTTTTTTCCATATTTTGTTATGTTACAGCCTTATTCTAAATGGATTAAATCGTTTTTTCCCCCCTCATCAATTTACACACAATACCCCATAATGACATCACAATACCCCATAATGACATCACAATACCCCATAATGACATCACAATACCCCATAATGAGAAAGCAAAAACAGGTTTTTAGAAATGTTTGCACATTTTCAAAAAACAAAAACCGAAAATAACCGGAAATACGTAAATATATATATTTACGTAAGTACTCAGACCCTTTACTCAGTACTTTGTTGAAGCACCTTTGGCAGCGATTACCTCTTCTTGGGTATGACGCTACAAGCTTGGCACACCTGCATTTGGGGAGTTTCTTCCATTCTTCTCTGCAGATCCTCTCAAGCTCTGCCAGGTTGGATGGGGAGCATTGCTGCACAGCTATTTTCAGGTCTCTTCAGAGATGTTCGATCAGGTTCAAGTCCGGGCTCTGGTTGGGCCACTCATAGACATTCAGAGACTTGTCCCAAAGCCACTCCTGCATTGACTTGGCTGTTGCTCAGGGTCGTTGCCCTGTTGGAAGGTGAACCTTCACCCCAGTCTGAGGTCCTGAGCGCTCTGGAGCAGGTTTTCGTCAAGGATCTCTCTGTACTGTGCTCTGTTCATCTTTCCCTTGATCCTGACTAGTCTCCCACATCCCCGCAGCATGATGCTGCCACCACCATGCTTCACCGTAGGGATGGTGCCAGGTTTCCTCCAGATGTTACACTTGACATTCAGGCCAAAGAGTTCAATCTTGGTTTCATTAAACCAGAGAATGTTGTTTCTCATGGTCTGAGTCCTTTAGATGCCTTTTGGCAAACTCGAAACGGGCTGTTATGTGCCTTTTACTTAAATGCTGCTGACATTTTTTGGTACCCTTCCCCAGATCTTTGCCTCGACACAATCCTGTCTCGGAGCTCGACAGACAATTCCTTCGACCTCATGGATTGTTTTTTGCTCTGACATGCACTGTAAACTGGTGGACCTTACAAAGACAGGTGTGTGGCTTTCCAAATCATGTCATATCAATTCAATTTACCACAGGTAAATCACATTGTAGAAACATCTCATGGATGATCAATGGAAACAGGATGCACCTGAGCTAATTTCGAGTCTCATAGCAAAGGATCTGAATACTTCTGTAAATAAATACTTTTGCAAACATTTCTATAAGCCTGTTTTTGCTTTTTCCATTATGGGTTTTGTGTGTAGATTGATGAGGGAAAAAACTTTTTAATCAAATTTAGAATAAGGCTGTAATGTAACAAAAAGTGGAAAAAGTCCAGGGGTCGGAATACTTTCTGAATGCACCGTATTATGATAAGGTCTGATAAAAATACTGCAAATGATTAACACTTGATAATGACGGTTCACAAACATACCAAAAAAGATTACAATTGTGATGATCACTGATAGCCGATACCATTAACATACATTACAGTTTTCTTCAATTGCGTTGGTGTGATTTTCACAAGTAGGAAAGTTCAAAACGTTTAGTACAAAACTCAAACCGGATAATCGCAAAGGCAGTTTTAAAACTCTAAGCACATTTTAAATTGACTAAGTACAACACACAAAAACATAGGTCATTTTTTTTCACCAAACTTAAATCAGTGTTTCATCTAGAAATACGTTTCACATTGCACATGATCCCCTCCAGGCCATGGATGAGGCATGCAATGATTTGCCATGCCAAAAGGTTTTTCTCCACTCCAGGTGCATGAACAATGAGGACATTTATTGCAATGTTGATGAGAACCTATGGCCAAATTCTCAAGACAGGCTTGAGGCTGCAAAACTTTGTTTCTTTCTTTCATTCATTTCACTTGTTTCATTTTAATACAGGACACCTATGTTGTAATTACATCTGAACAATATATTTTCGCATCAATGAAAATTTGTAATAATCTCACCTTTGACCACACATGGGATAGAAATTATATAAACATATTTTTGGGATCAATGGTTGTTTGGTGAAAGATGTCGCCAAACAAAATGAATGCAAAATAAAAAGGTTTTGAATAAGTGTTAGCAGTTTGGAGTATTGCATTAACAGTTTTGAAAATGCACCACATACTTGTGAAAATAGCACCAAAGCGATAACAAAAAAACTGCAACAGAACAAAGGCGTATCGGGAAAAACCATCTTTCATTGTCTGGTCCAGCGTGATTCCTCCACATCCACTACAAAGGGAATAGGGTGCCATTTGAGACGCATTCAGTCTCACACGCAGGCGGCGTCTGGGTGGGATGACCTTACCTGCTAACCCTGAGTTGAAGATGACAGTGGGGGATCCACAGCCGGGCAGCGGTGGGGCCATGGGGGGAGGAGGAGGGGGCGGGGGAGCAGACACCGCCATCGGGCCAGGGGGAGGCGGGGGCGGCGGGGGAGGGGGAGGAGCGGCGAGGCCAGCCAATGGCCCATTTGGCACTGGAATAGAGGGAGCGAAATAGAGGAGAAGATGAACAAACAGGAGCAGAGGGAACAAGAGAGAGAAAGTAAGCGTGGAATTGAGATGACAGCATGCCAAGTGCTGTCTTCCATTGAGACTCAATCAGCAGAGTACAAACTCCTCTCGTGTGACTGCTCTGCTCTCGCTTTCTCTCTCTGTTGGCTTCCCCAGCTCTGCCTCTGTGTCTGTTTATGTTACAATTCAAATGCCAGAGCTGGAACAGCTTGGGCTAAAGGCATCCCGTTACATTAAATGCCACTCAAGAAAATAAGACAGTAAAAATGAAAGGGCATGTTGTGAAACTAGCAACTAGCAGTCCAGACTGCTTCGCTACCATCTGTGACTAAACAGTAAGCTAAGCCGGAACTGGTCTGGACTTGGAATTCCACCTACCAGGCACAGGTGGTGGGGGAGGAGGAGGGGGCGGCGCGGGCATCCCCGGGATCCCATTCGACCCCATCGGGCTGACCGCACCCCCGTTATAGACCCCTGGTACACCCTCAAATCCGGCCACCAGCGGGCCCCCGGGGGCGGGCGGCGAGGTCAGGATGGAGATGTCCCCGTCGCCCTTCTTCTGGACCGTCATGGTGCCCTGCTTCTCCAGCTCGTGGATCTTCTTCTCCAGGTTGCACTGCCTCTGGATGGCCTCGTCCTTCTCCTTCACCATCCGCCGCAGCGTGTGCACCTGCGAGTTGGCATCCTTGTACACCTCCTGGGTGGGGGGAGGGCAGGAAACAGACAGAGGTGTTACTGCATTGCACGCAGATCAGAGGATTATCAACCTGTGTCCGTCAGCCATAGAATTACATAAAGAAAAAGTAGAATGGACACTGGCATCCTAGCAACATGACTAAAGAACCGTCCGTCTTGGTCGGGGGGGGGGGGACGACGACGACACTTTACTTCTAGGATCTCTATGCTGTCAACGTCAACGTCAACTCCTCTCCCCTACCGAGTGAGGGAGTAAAGTCTCAAGTCTCACCCGGATGGCGTCGAGCTCCTTGTTGCGCGTCATCAGCTGCTTCTCCAGCTCCACGATCTTGGACATGGCCTCGTTCTCCGTGTCCTGCAGCTTCTCCGTCATCTGAGGGAGCAAAGGTCGACAAGGGGGGGGGGGGTTCCGTCAGATCACATGACACGTATAACGCAGAGTGAGTGTTTGTAGTGAACGTGTCAACGAATAAATGCATGGAGAGAAATGGATGGATGCCAAGTCACTGAACGCGTGACTGAGGATTCAGATAGTAAGGGATGGCGGAGTGAGTTATCAAAAAGGTAGGTTGGCAAAGAGTCTTCTGTAGGGAGTCAGAGTGTTATTGGATAGAGACAGTACGTCTGTGCGTGGTTGTCGTTTCTTCTCACATGTGACATGTTCTCCTCCAGCTCCTCCACCCGCTCCAGCGCGGCGTTCTTGGTCTCGGCGTCCTCCAGCAGGGCGCCCACGTCAAACACGTTGTCCAGGTAGGCTTGGATCTGCACCTGCAGCTTGTCACTCTCCGTGTGCTTCAGCTTCTACACACAGACACTTACATTAGATTTTACATTTAGGAGACACTTTGATCCAGAACGAGAGATAGACAGACATGCAGGCAGGACCGATGGATATACAGACAAACAAACAGACAGACAGGTCTGAGGATGGACTGATTGGGCCAGTTTACTGAACTCAGGGTCGCATCTCAAAGACGCGGATTGATTTCAGCTTCTTCTTCAAGGCGAGGGTTTATAGAATTAATTCATTTTCCAAACAGAGTATTGACCTTGTTTCAGAGTCTTGAGCTGAATAACTAAGTGCATTTTTTACTAGCATCTCAACATATTTCCTGTGATATATAGCAGGTTTGAGGCCAATTGCTTTTCAATTCAGTAAGTAAAAATAAATCCCAATTCCAATTCTCCTCGAGGCCTACCTAAACAGAAAAATGTAAATGCTTTTCCGTGAGAAAAAAAACATTGCAATTCTGTTTACTTCCTGAATTGACTGACTTGAAATGGAATTGACTCTAGGGCCTTTGCTGGGACCATATTACCACCACACTGGCAGCCATGAGTCATGACCACAGTAAAATTCCACGTGACTGTTATCTCCTTTATGCCCTCTGGACATGTGTACACAACTTGCTATGTCCCATCAGGTCCTAATGGCCTGGTACTCAGGGCTCTATTGTCCCTCTGATATCAATGCAAATGCAATCACAATTCACATCAAACACTTGTCATCAAAACAGTATTGTGCTTTTAAAACTCCCCTCGCTGTGGTGATCAATTTGAAGAAAGAACAGGTTGAAACTGAGTTTAAAACATGGTCGTTGTGGATGTTGTTTCAAAGCCTAATTCAACGAAATGGACAGCTGCTTTCTAAGGTGATGATTCATTCAAAACAACCATACGCATATATTAGAGCTTATGCATATGAAGGTTTATGAACCCCAAGCCCCCCCCAAAAAAGAACTGAATTCAAAATGAGGATGGTTCCGTTATACAATACACAGCCTATCCTAAAACATCAAACAAAACCGATTTAAGATGTCTTTGGTACATAATTGGTCCAGCCTATACTCCAAAATTAAAGTAATGGCCTTTGAGTGTGGACCGTTATATTATGCATACTGGATAGACTGGTTACTCTATGCCACACTCCAAAATGTCTGTCCATGAGTCTGGGAGAGAACGTACAGCCCTAGACGATGCTATTGGCTCATTGATTGTGCAGGGAGACTTACACTTGACCTACAATGAGTGAATTTGTATTAGACGTTGAATAGCTTAGTAATAGTGATTTCTTGATATATTTTCATAATTAATTGGGTGGCACATTACCTTTAACTATACAGAATATCTCACCGCCACGCATTTCCATCTCCTCCTCGCTCTCCTCTGTCAACAGTTTAGTGAAATATGTTTTGTGGCGAGAATGTCCCTAAATTAAGCACTGGGTAGCTGCAAGGAGGAGGTTGGAGAGCATACAGAGTTTGGGAGGAATATCCACCTGTTGGGCAGCGAGAGCGTTCTCCTCAAAGAGTGGTTGACGCGAGTGGAGCGAAATAAGTGTTTGTATATTTATTTCTCAGCTGCTCATATTAACCACATACTCCGCTATAAAGCCACAGTAGCCTATAAAACAGACTGGCGGGAAAGAGCGCACCCTCCTCCCTTTTCGCTATTCGAGTGCGGACAAATGACATGTGTTTTTCCCCTGCCCCTGTTCCTGCCCATTCGATAATGGACCATTCTAAATCTCATTTGACATATTACTAAAGACAAGATCTCATTTAGAATTGTCTGACGGGCGAAAATATGATCACTTGATGAGAGAACAGCTGTGCAGCCTGAGGCAAGGGCCCGAGTGCAAGCTATACGTTTAGATTTCTAAGACAGTATAAGGTTTGTTTCTTTCACAACTAAAGTTGCCAAATAACTCTAAATCTAGCATATAGGACCTGTTTCAAATGATCACTTTTATGCTCAACATAGCCACTTCATATGCGCACTCTTGCCATAATGGGAAAAAATATCCTTTCTATTTTATTTAGCTAAGTTCTTACTATAAAATCATATAATATAAAATAATGGCACAGGACTTATCAGCATATCTTGTCAGCTAAATGAACAAGCCTACAGACTATGACATGGAGCATAGCCAGGTAACATACAGTAGGACTCATATTCTGTTCTTCGGAAATACATTTCCTTCATTTCGTACTGTTTCTTTAGAGCTGACTAAAATAAATAATGGATGTATTGTGATGGCGTATATTCAATTGATTTCTTAAGACTTTTTTTTTTTAAACATGTAGATGTTCCAAAGGTGCCGATCAGCAGGCTTGTATGTGTGGAGGCCTGGAGATGCTAAATGTTCATGTTAATTAACGGTCAATTACCGGGAGACCGGTAAGCTTTAGCATGACAATAACCGGCTGAGAAAATGTCATGAGCGCCATGTGACCCCAACTCAGGCTGGTATCCAGCTACTTACGTCCAGGTAGTCGTCCAGACAGAGCTTGGTGAAGTTGTACTGCAGGTGAACCCTGAAGTTCATGTCCTCTACTGAGTGGACCACGATGTTGATGAACTGCATACACGCCACCTATAAGGGACCAACAAGCACAACCATCAAGGGATAATCTCACTGTACTGATACTGAAACATCCATGGGATATAGGGTGCATCCCAAATCACACTCTATTCCATGTACTATTCAGGGAGGAGGGTGCCATTTGGGGGGAAAAGTCTTAAATGTGTAAATGAGCATGGAAATGATATGGGTGCATTCGTCATGCTAAATGGGCAGATAAAGGGAGTCACTTCATCCCGCATCCCAAATGGCACCCTAATCCCTATGTAGTGCACTACTTTTGACCAGGGCTCTGGCCAAAAGTAGCGCACTACATAGGGAATAGGGTGCCATTTGGGATACTTACTCCGCGTTGAACGTACACAGTGGAGCGCCACAGAATCAGTGCATTCTTGTCACCCTGCTAATACTGTCTTAATGGACTGCCTTGTTAAGAAGCTTGGAGTCAACTGGGTGAGAGATGCCAGCCCTGTCTGACAAATCTGTTTGCTTTCGCGCTCGTGTCAAATGACTGGCCCTCTACCAAATGGCTCAGAACGGACTTGTGACACACGCGGCCTATTCAAACACACAGGGCATCTGGTTGGCCTCTCATGCACACACGGCAGGCACGGACCAATGGGGAGCCTCAAAGTGGAGGCAGTGTGGCACATTGAGGAAAACAGATATTTCGCTGGCACACACACCATGCCGCCTCATCTAGTTTGATTAACACGTATTAGTAGGAATAGTGCGACAAAACAAACTGAGTTGCCGAGGATTCCATACGTGTGGTTGGCTAGATATAGAAATAAACAGAAGTCAAGCAACAGGGTCTGGTTATAAAATGTGATTTCAGGATATGATGTAACCGATGGCTCGTCCAGTGGAAACGCTGTGTACCATAAAGTCAATGTTGTTGTCCATGTCCTTGAAGTGTTCCATTAGCTTCTCGAACCTCTGTGTCTCAGCACACACCTGCAAGAAAAATCAGCAATCATTTACTTTTAGCCGTGGACTCAAAAGGCGATGAAAGGAATCTTTAAGTACTTCGAGCATCCAGATATAACGCTTTATGACTCGTTATAAATATGTATGAGTCTTAATAATCTGTTATAGCAAAAGGCTGTTATGTTTCTCTATGAATAACATTTTTCAGTTGTCTCAAACTGGCTGCTATTTTTTTTATTTAACCTTTTGGGGCGGCAGGGTAGCCTAGTGGTTAGAGCGTTGGACTAGTAATCGGAAGGTTGCAAGTTCAAACCCCCGAGCTGTCGTTCTGCCCTTGAACAGGCAGTTAACCCACTGTTCCTAGGCCGTCATTGAAAATAAGAATTTGTTCTTAACTGACTTGCCTAGTTAAATAAAGGTAAATAAAAACAATTTGATCTAGCAACCTTTCCGTTACTGGCCCAACGCTCTAACCACTAGGCTACTTACCTGAAATATGTGTAAGACATTATAAACGGGTCCAAGCCTCATAACTGCATTATACATGGAATCGTCAAGTTAAGTCTTACTTTGCAATGCAGAATATTGTATTACCTTAGCGAGAGAAATAAAATGTTTCCGTCATAATCTCTGCCTTATATAAAAACCCAGCCCCTGTACTGTCTCCTCACTCCCTCCCATCACACTGAATCCTTCCCTGATCAAATATCAAGAAGAGTGCCAGCATGGTGAAACCTCCTCTGCCATAGGGCTTTGTAACACTCATGACCTATTTTCCCCCTCTGTGATTACCATATATACAGCACTGAAAGAGAGAGAGAGAGAAAGAAAGGAGGAAGGGAGAGAGAGAGAGCAGGAGAGGGAGAAAGAGAGAAAGAAGGGAGGAAGGGAGAGAAAGAAAGGAGGAAGGGAGAGAGAGAGGGAGAGAAAGAAAGGAGGAAGGGAGAGAGAGAGGGAGAGAAAGAAAGAAAGAAAGAAAGGAGGAAGGGAGAGAGAGATGGAGAGAAAGAAAGGAGGGAGAGAGAGGGAGAGAAAGAAAGAAAGAAAGAAAGGAGGAAGGGAGAGAGAGATGGAGAGAAAGAAAGGAGGGAGAGAGAGAGCGAGAGAGAGGGAGAAAGGGGAGAAAAGAGGGAGGGAGAGAGTGGAGAAAGGAGGACAAGAGAGAGGGGAGAGAGAGGAGAAAGTGAGGTTGGTAGAGGGAAGAGAGAGAGAGACACCTCTGCAGTTCAGACATTGCTTAAAGGCAGGGAAGGGGAGACCGACAGATAGACAGACGGGAAAGATAAAGAGCCAAGGAGAGGAGAGGAGTGCATAAGCACTCCACACAATGCTCTGTGCCCCAGCCTGCACGCTGCCCCCCACTCCAAACAACCCCCTCTAACCCACAGGGCGGGGAGTCAAGAGCCCCCTAACAACAAGCTTCCCCATAGAGGGAAAGCAATGAGCACCATCTCAACTCAAGCAAGCCAAAATAACACTTGTTGTATATCTGTTGTATAACAGCATAAAACACGAAAGAAAAGCGTCAAAAGAAATCGCTTTCTTTATATTACAGTTTATATGGAACATACTGCCAGACAATAACGATTGTACAATGTGACCAATAAGATAATCTAATAGTTTTTGGACCATTGCCGTTTCCACCACATATATTGTGAAGGGCCAATCGCAATCCATTGACTTTAATAGTGCAGCGACACACATGGCTATGTCTCTACCTTCTGGTTAAGGGGGAGCGACTCTGAGCTTTAGAGTTGGCTAGTCCACCTCTAACAACAGTGAAATACAATAGAGAGTAATGCTCAATATTTTATTCTGGGTCTAAATATTGTATTAACTTCAGTCAGCCCAATTTTTCCAGAGCCCGCCTGCGAATTGGACTGTTTTACAGAGGGCCCCTCCAGAAGCCCAACTACTTTACACATACAAATGCAGACACACAGGGTCAGGGGTTGTATATATTTATCAAGCGTCTCAGAGTAGTGCTGATCTAGGATCAGTTTTCCCTTCTAGATCATACTGAATTGAAGATTCAATTGAAAGGGGGACCTGATCCTGGACCAGCACGCCTACTCTGCTAAACTTGGTACATACGACCCCTGATCCGGCTGTATTACATAGGTGTCACATAGGTTCTTATATCTGTGAAGTGCCTGCCGAATCACTAACAAACTGTTTTCTCTGTGGGTCTGAGAGGTCTGTGAACTGCCTTTCCGGGTGATCGATGCCGAGCAACACGTCTATAGCCTTTGATACAGGCAAAGCTGCATTCCTAGATGCAATCCTCCACAGGAATTTGCCAACCTCGGGTCTGCTGTTGAGAGCATTCCACCACTACACGACTCAATGCGTGAACTACATGGAATGACACCGTTTAGGTATAATAGCATAGCGCCGCCTTCTTGCTCTGCGCATCCACTGCACCGTACCTCCTTGAAGTTGTCGAACGCAGAGAGGATGATTTCGTGTCCTCCCCTGACGAGACACACGGCGGCCAGTAACTCCAACACGAGAGCTTTGGTTCTGGGAAAGCAGGAGAAGAAAACAATGATGGGTTATAACCTCGTGTGATGCCACTGCCAAAGCCAACCCCCAGTGATGCCTAAGAAAGAGAGGTCGCATCCTTTCTCCCACTGGGGCTGTTTCCCAAATGGCGCCCTATTCCCTTCCTAGTGCACTACTTTCAACCAGAGGTCCATGGACCCGGGCCCAAAGTAGTGCCCTATGAAGGGAATAGGGTGCCATCCGAGGTCACATAACATGTCTTACCAGATGATGTTGCTGGATCAAACATGTCAATTCAATAGTACTATATGATAAACAGGGCTGTGGGTCTAATCCTGGGGATTAAACGAAAGTTATACAGAGCAGAGTGAATCCCTCAGCCATAATCCCTATGAGTGATGAGGTGGTGACGTGGTACCTTGTACCGTTCGCTCATTCATTTAAAGGAAGGTATTCTGTTATTTTTATTCTATTACACACACACACACACACACACACACACACACACACACACACACACACACACACACACACACACACACACACACACACAGTGTCAGTGGTGCCCTGATCTGCAAGCCGGGCTGTCTAGATGGCTGGCTGAATGAGTTTGCACTGAATGCTGACTTTACACACACTTTGGGCGGGGTGTTGAATGAGCATGTGCACTGGCTCTATCAGCAGTTGACAGAGCTGGTGCAGTCTTAAGGGAAGGTAGGCAGGTAGTGCTGATCTACGATCAGTTAATCCTTTTAGATCATAATGAAATACAATAATATATGGACCCTGGAGAGCTGATCCTAGATCAGCACTACTCCTCGGAGACGCTTGAAAAATAAGCACCCAGAGGAGCTGTTTAGAACCAGGCACTGGGGGCCATCCACCCAAAGAGTCCATTTTACCTGGGATTCTTATTGTTGAGACTTAGTGCAATTTCATTCACAGCATGCGGGTGGGACATCACCATGTTGAAGCCGTACTGGGCCATCAAAAATAGATAGAGGGAGAGAGAGAGAGAGAGGGGGAGAGAAAAAAGAAAGACAGCTCGTTAATAAACAGGGAGTGACCCGTTTACATAATGAAGGGAAACTTGAGAAATGATCTGTCGCGGAAAACATGGCAGACGACAAATACAATTTGTCTGAGGATAGATGAAGGTGTGTGTCTTTTTCTGCATTTTCTTATGTTACAGCCTTATTCTAAAATGTATTAAATTGTTTTCCCCCCTCATCAATCTACACACAACACCCCATAATGACAAAGCAAAAACAGGTTTTTATACATTTTGGCACATGTAAAAAAAAAAAGAAGATAATAATGAAATCTCATTTACATAAGTATTCAGACTCAGTACTTTGTTGAAGCACCTTTGGGAGCGATTACAGCCTCAAGTCTTCTTGGGTATGATGCTACAAGCTTGGCACACCTGTATTTGGGGAGTTTCTCTCATTCTTCCCTGCAGTTCCTCTCAAACAGGTCGTAATGTGCAGATGTTCAATCGGGTTCAAGTCCACATTCAGAGACTTGTCCAGAAGCCACTCCTGCATTGTCGTGGTTGGTGCCTGGTTTCCCCCAGATAATGACGCTTGGCATTCAGGCCAAGAGTTTATTCTTGGTTTCATCAGACCAGAAAATCTTGTTTCTCACAGTCAGAGTCCTTTTAGGTGCCTATTGGCAAAATCCAAGTAAACTGTCATGCGCCTTTTACTGAGGAGTGGCTTCTGCCTGGCCACTCTACCATAAAGGCCTGATTTGTGGAGTGCTGCAGAGATGCTTGTCCCTCTGGAAGGGGTTATCCCATCTCCATAGAGGAGGTGGGAGCTCTGTCAGAGTGACCATTGGGTTCTTGGTCACCTGATCAAGGCCCTTCTCCCCCGATTGATCAGTTTGTCCACTCAGCCAGCTCTAGGAAAAGTCTTAGTGGTTCCAAACTTCTTCAATATTAGAATGATGGAGGCCACTGTGTTCTTGGGGACCTTGAATGCTCCAGAAATGTTTGGTACCCTTCCCCAGATCTGTGTCTCAACACAATCCTGTATCGGAGCTCTACGGACAATTCCTTTGACCTCATGGCTTGGTTTTTGTTCTGACATGCACCGTCAACTGTGGGACATTATATAGACAGGTCTGTGCCTTTCCAAATCATGTCCAATCAATTGAATTTACCAATGGGCCCTGGTCAAAAGTAGTGCACCAAATAGGGAATAGGGTGCCATTTAGGAGGCAGCCTATGTATTGGGTGAGCATGGGGGCTGGAGAGAGAGAGAGAGAGACTCTCACCTGGTAGTTCATGATGGCTCGCAGGCACATGATGCAGACGTGAACGTCGTCCTTCTTACAGACCAGCCGGGAGTTCTTCAGAGTTCTCCGGCTCGGCAACGTGTTGCAACTGAAACATACGGACACAGGAGAGTTTTCACAGTTTGCACCATTAGTCTGAATTGATACAAACAAAGAAGCAGCGCTTGGTGAACAGGAAAACATGTCATCTGTGAACTGCAGAAATTAAACTCGTTAGAAGGACAAAGAGTTGTGTAATCTACTGCCTTACTCAAGAGGCCAAAGGGGAATTGAACTAACTCTGCACAAAGATATCACTTGCAGCTAGTACAACGGCAGCAAGTCATTTGCATGCATGGCGGCGACCAGGCCCGGCTTTGTGGAGATAAAAGGGCAAAGAGGGGAGCCTTTCCCGCTGACGCCTTTCTCACAATGAAAGGAGAGTGGGTGTGTTTGTTCAAGTGTGTGTGTGTGTGTGCAACTGAACACGGCCCAGTACAGCCCAGATCAGCTCCGTCCAGCCAGGGACATAAGACGTGATATTTTCAGCGCTGTCACAAGGCTCTAACTACTAGCAATGGTTCTGGGAAAAGGTTCCTTGAGGCTACCGATGCACACAAACACTGACTCATGTTTGCACCGATGCCTTAGGGCCAAGTCTTCAGTCACGGCATTGGTAGAGTGTGTTGTCTAAACAACCTAGCAAACCACAGTAGATGATAGGTCTTCATGGTCAGGCACGTCTCACTGGTTACATCAATGTGAGCTATTCAGCTAGCAGTTATGACGTCTGCATGTAGTAAATGTAAAATAGCTATAACAGTAAGTGTGTGTATGCGTGACTTTGTCTTTGTGTGTGTGTTTATGTGTGCTCTTTGTTCTATTTAGGTGCATGTGACAGAAAAAAGACAAGTGTCCTCGCGTAAATGAGCTCGCTTCGCGAGACGGTGACAGAATTGGACCGCTGCCTCACCCAGCAGGTGACGGCGGTGTTCTTCGAGAACTAACCTCTTGTACTCTTTCCCCTCATTACACAAAACTATCTCCAGCCCTCAGCCTGCGACCAGGCAGCGGGGACAATAGGTAGATTAACACATCTGAGTGGAAAAAGGATCTATATCCTGAATGGCACCCTACTCCCTATATAGTGCACTACTTTCTTCTTCTTCTTCTTTTTTTTTTACCTGGGCTCTGGTCAAACATAGTGCACCACATTGGGAATAGGGTGCCATTCGGGATGCCACCAGTGACTTGGAGAGCACATTGTTTCTTAATCATTCAGATGGAATGATGTGTGATGACTTGACTATGAGTAAAAGGAGACAGTCATTCACCCCGCTGCAATGTCGGCCCGGTAGGCTTGCGTTGACAGGCCTGGTGGTGGCGTACCAACTTCCACCCAATGAAAGTTCGCCAAAAGGCTTCGAGCTATGCTTTCGTGGACGTTATTTCAACACTACAGCTACCTAGTCTAAGGCCGAGTCCCGAACGGCAGCCTACTCCTTGTACAGTGTACTCCTTTTGACCGGGGCCGAATAGTACACTACACAGGGAACAGGGTGCCATTTGGGACGCACTTACACTCTAAGTCACGTCTCACTACAGTACAACAACACGTTGACAGACACAACTATAAACTACAGTAGGCTAGCCTGAATAAGGAGCTCTGGAAGAAAAAAACAGAAGACATACCATCGTCCTTGAGAACACTTTGGGCATTTTAAAGAGCTTGGCGTCCTTCCAAGTGTGCAGTGAGGTTTTCAGAAAAATAGATGGAATTCTTAATATGACATCAGAAAAGTGACAACAATGATTGACTTGGAGGGGGTGAAACTGTTACAACAAGGCTAAGTTTCTGTAGGTCGGAAAAATGAATAAATACTAACATTGCTAATGTTAATTACCTTGACTTGTCAGTCTGTGTAAGGAGGAAACTAAAGAATGTACAGAAGGGTTTGGTTTACAGCCAGTTACTAATTGAACAACTAGCAATATACAGAGGGGGCCAGAAACAATGCCAGTACAAACAGCCATTTGCTCTAAATGGGAACAGAAATCAAATTTCTACAGTAAGCACAATAGTTAGTCGCAGCAGAACAAATAGGTCTAACTTCCCCTCGCTCCCCTTCACACACTGGGACACAGCTTGGTAATGGAAGCAGGTAGTGTGTGTGTGTGTGTGTGTGTCAGGGTTTCTGTTAGCTGGTAAATACCGGCTTTTGGCCAATATTTTTATTTTTAACAAGGTCGATAAAATAAACTACATTTGCTGTCCAAATTGTTGTGAGAAAAAAATAATTCCATTGTAAAATAGTGCTTTTTATTCATTGATGGAAATACCAGTGGATGTGCTCCAAACGTCAAAGGCAAATATACTTCATAGGCTAATAAATCCTCAAGCAGCTGGGACATTAGAGTTGGATGTGTTTCTAGTCAGTGAACTGGGCAACATTGGTGAAGATTGTGTTGATTATCTCTGTCTCCAGTGCGCCCGCCCGAGAGGTGTCTCTTTCACCAAAACAGAACGAAGACAGCCTCATGATCTCGCCTTCTTAAGGACAAAGTAATGAGGCTGATGTGAGTCAAGCTTCTCCAAGGTGTTGACTTCCCAACAAGCAGTGGCTGTCTTTGAGCAGGCCAAGGTCCACCGCAAACGCAAGTAAATTAGAGGCAAATGATTGTGTTCGTCAGGCCCAGTCCTAGCAGTTCTGCTGCCGCACTAGGCCAGATCAACATATGCCGCCCGTGTCATGTATAGTATAAAGATTTGGAATGGATTGATAGACTAGAGTAGAGTAATGATGTGTATCATTGGTGCATTTCAGTTGAACTTATTCAGTTGTGCTTGGAAACGGACAAATCGTCTCAGACTTTTCACATTACAATGTTGCAAATCACTAGTAGGAAACAGAGTTGTCAATAGGCCCCGTATATCACACGACACGAGTCTCGACACCACGATAGTTCAAATTACAATAAACATAACATTTATTAACATCATCCAATAGAACTGTAAAAAGAGTGAGGCATTGTAAACTAAGCTTTCTCTCAATGAACCAGCCTGAACTCATTTGGTTTTTGGTTTATTAATATCACATTTGATTGTCCAACATGATCATTTCTTCATTTTGTGGCTGCCTAGAGTGTACTCTTTCCACCTCTGTGTTGCTGAATTGCGGTGGGAATGGGGAATGGGGAGTGGGCCGGACCGGTCATGGCTAGACGGGATCCAGCTTTTCAAAAGTACACTGAACAAAAATATAAACACAACATATTGGTTCCATGTTTTATGAGTTGAAATAAAATACCTCCGAAATTGTCGATACACACAAAAAGTATATTTCTCTCAAATACACAAATTTGTTTACATCCCTATTAGTGAGCATTTCTCCTTTGCCAAGATAATCCGTCCACCTAAACAGGTGTGGCATATCGAGAAGCTGATTAAACAGCATGGTCATTCCTCAGGTGCACCTTGTGCTGGGGGACAATAAAAGGCCACTTTAAAACGTGCAGTTTGTCACACAACACAATGGCACAGATGTCTCAAGTTGAGGGAGCGTGCAATTGGCATGCTGACAGCGGGAATGTCCACCAGAGCTGTTGCGTAGAACATAATATCCCAGTTCTTCCATGCCCTGCCTACTCACCAGACATGTCACCCATTGAGCTTGTTTGGGATGCTCAGGATTGACGTGTACGACAGCATGTTCCATTTCCCGCCAATATCTAGCAATGTTGCACAGCCATTGAAGAGGAGTGGGACAACATTCCACAGGCCACAATAAACAGCCTGATCAACTCTATCTGAAGGAGATGTGTCGTGCTGCATGAGGCAAAATTGTGCTCACACCAGATACTGACTCGTTTCTGATCCACGCCATACATTAGGGCCTAATGAATATATTTCAATAAATCTGAGTAAAATCTTTGAAATTGTTGCATGTCGCGTTTATAATTTTGTTCAGTATCAATTTTTCTTTTTGCTAACCCTAACCCTTTTCCTAACCTGCTATGCTAATTCTCCTAACCTGCTGCTAAATTAAATCAGAGAGGCCTTGATTGTATTTGAAAACAGCTGTGTTCTGTTATTCATTAATTACACATTTTATACAAATAGCCTATAGGACAGGTCGTTGGCAAATTACATTATACAAATATTATATTTTGAAGTCGTGTCGGAGACTAGTTCTTCTCGGCTCATGTTGGTATTTATTTATATTACGATATTCATTCAAGATATATAGAAGGGATTTTTATTTTTTATTTTACCTTTATTTTACTAGGCAAGTCAGTTAAGAACAAATTCTTATTTTCAATGACGGCCTAGGAACAGTGGGTTAACTGCCTGTTCAGGGGCAGAACGACAGATTTGTACCTTGTCAGCTCGGGGATTCGAACTTGCAACCTTTCGGTTACTAGTCCAACGCTCTAACCACTAGGCTACCCTGAAGACGCAACGGGCAATGCTATGCTTTTCAATAAAACCGGTCATTTTGGTTTAAGAGCGTCATTCTATTTTATTACAACTTTACAGGCTAATTCCTATTCCGTTAAGATGAATGACAATCTAAAGGTGATGAATGACAATCTAAAGGTGATGAATGACAATCTAAAGGTGATTTTGAGCACCGTGGGTGGACGCCATAATGTGTTACGCACACAATGCAAATGGACACCCGGTACATTTCTCAAATATCCGGTAAATTCAAATCTTGCCAGTCACGGTTGTTCGGCGCCAAAATTTTCCTCACGGAAACCCTGGTGTGTGTGTGTGTGAGTGGCAGGTAGGTAGGTAGGTAGGTAGGGGAGCCAGGGGGGGTTGAGGTGGGTGGGGGGGGGGGGGGGTGCTGCGGGCATCTACATCTATCAGACAGCACCATGAGCGACACCTCAAGTAGACCTGCCTGCTGCTGCTGAAGAGTGGAGCACAGAGCAGGAGACTAGAGGACAAAGGCCAGGACAGAACATCAGTCAACATCACAGCTGTCACTGTCACCTTCATACAGCTCACATTCACATACAGCACATAGTTTTTTCCCCCTCATCAATCTACACACAATACACCATAATGACAAAGCCAAAACAGGTTTGTAGATTTGTTTTTCTTTTCTTGCAAATTAATCAAATAAAATGAACAGAAATATCACATTTACATAAGTATTCAGACCATTTAATCAGTACTCTGTTGAAGCACCGTTGGCAGCGATTACAGCTTCAAGTCTTCTTGGGTATGACGCTACAAGCTTGACACACCTGTATTTGGGGAGTTTCTCCCGTTCTTCAATGCAAATTCTCTCAAACTCTGTCAGGTTGGATGGGAAGCATCGATGCACAGCTATTTTCAGGTCTCTCCAGAGATGTTTCATCGGGTTCAAGTCCGGGGTCTGGCTGGGCCACTCAAGGATATTCAGAGACTTGTCACGAAGCCACTCCTGCGTTGTCTTGGCTGTGTTTAAGGTTGTTGTCCTGTTGGAAGGTGAACCTTCACCCCAGTCTGAGGTCCTGAGAGCTCTGGAGCAGGTTTTAATCAAGGAACTCTCTGTACTTTGCTCCATTCATCTTTCCCTTGATCCTGACTAGTCTCCCAGTCCCTGCTGCTGAAAAACATCCCCTACAGCATGATGCTGCCACCACCATGCTTCACCGTAGGGATGGTGCCTGGTTTCCTCAGGATGTGACGCTTGGCATTCAGGCCAAAGAGTTCAATCTTGGTGTCATCAGACGAGATAAACTTGTTTATCATGTTCTCAGTCCTTTAGGTACCTCTTGGGAAACTCCAAGCAGGCTGTCATGTGCCTTTTACTGAGTAGTGGTTTCCATCTGGCCACTCTACCATAAAGGCCTGATTGGTGGAGTGCTGCAGATATGGTTGTCCTTCTGGAAGTTTCTCCCATCTCCACAGAGGAACTCTGGAGCTCTGTCAGAGTGACCATTGGTCAGAGAGGTGACCAAGGACCCAAGGCCCTTGCTCATTTTGGCCGGGCGGCCAGCTCTTGGAAGAGTCTTTGTGGTTCCAAATTTCTTCCATTTAAGAATGATGGAGGCCACTGTGTTCTTGGGGACCTTCAATGCTCCAGAAATGTTTTGGTACCCTTCCCCAGATCTGTGCCTTGACACAACCTTGTCTCTGAGCTCTACGGATATTTCCTTCGACCTCATGGTTTGTTTTTTTCTGACACGCACTGTCAACAGTGGTACCTTATATAGACAGGTTTGTGCCTTTCCAAATCATGTCCAATCAATTGAGTTTATCGCAGGTGGACTCCAATCAAGTTGTAGAAACATCTCAAGGATGATCAATGGAAACAGGATGCACCTGAGCTCAATTTCAAGTCTCATAGCAAAGGGTCTGAATTCTTATGTAAATAAGGTATCTGCTAAAATGTCTAGAAACATGTTTTCACTGTCATGGGATATTGTGTTTAGATTGACGAGGAAAAAACATTATTTAATACATTTTAGTATAAGGCTGTAACGTAACAAAATGTGGAAAAGGGGAAGGGGTATGAATACTTTCAATTAAATGGCACCCTAGTGCACTACTACAGAAGTAGTGCACTATATAGGTAATAGGGTGCCATTTGGGACGCATACATAGCCTCAGTCTCCTATAGGATCTTCCATTTGATCTAAACTTGGACAGACAGGAGTATTAACACTGTAGCCCCACAGTCCCTTGTACATACGTGCCAGCACACTGACACACTGGATGCATCCCAAATGGCACCCTATTACTTATCAAAGTTTTGCACCATACAGGGAACAGGGTGTCATTTGGGACACACACACTAGCCTACCAGAAGAAGCTCATGAGTCGTGAGTTGAGATGAATTGAAAATTAATGTAGCTTAATCCACCATATGTGAATTAGAATAGTGTTGGGATCAGCGGAGGCTGGTGGGGGGGAACTACAGGAGGACGGGCTCATTGTAACGACTAGAATGGAATAAATAGAATGAATGTTTGATACTGTTCCATCGACTCCATTCCAGCCATTACTGTCACGTTCTGACCTTTATTTCCTTTGTTTTGTATTTATTTAGTATGGTCAGGGCGTGAGTTGGGTGGGCAGTCTATGTTTGTTTTTCTATGATTTGGGGATTTGTATGTTTCGGCCTAGTATGGTTCTCAATCAGAGGCAGGTGTCATTAGTTGTCTCTGATTGAGAATCATACTTAGGTAGCCTGGGTTGCACTGTTTGTTTGTGGGTGATTGTCTATGTTGATTGCTTGTGTCATCACAGTTCTCATTTAGCTTCACGGTCGTTAATTGTTTATTGTTTTTTGTATTCAGTGTTCAGTACTTTCTTTAATTAAATATCAAGATGAACACAAACCACGCCGCGTCTTGGTCCGCCTTTCCTTCACCAGAAGAATCCCGTGACAATTACAATGAGCCCGTCCTCCTATAGCTCCTCCCACCAGCCGCCTCTGGTTGGGATTGAGAAGACATGTGCAACATGGTGCGAATGGTTTCCTTTGTGCAACGTTACCACAGTCAGACAGAAGGATTAGCCGTCTATGTGAGAAGTCAATGGGAATAACACCCTGGCACATCATTGAAACAACAGCAGGGATTAACACACGCAGTCAGAAATAGGCAGAATTGGATGAACCTGGTATAATAACGTCAGCAGGGGGACAATTTCAATGTTGGCCAAATTATAAAAAATGTGTATCATTCATATCATATTCATCACATAAACATATCATATTTGTAAAATTCCTGTGGAAAAGATATTGTTAGAAAATGGGGATTTCCGGCTTGTTCAGTAGCTATGAAAAACCCAGTGTCAGCAATGTGTGGTAGAGATATCATAATCCATAACATTTCATGTGATGTCTGAAAAGGTCGTTTGTTGTGGTCATGAGGCCCTGAAGGCTTTAAATGGCTTAAGACACGTTTTAGTCTGGCTGGGGGGTTGGGGTTGTTTTCCATGGATACGTTCCAAATGGCACCCTATTCCCTATGTAGTGAACCTTTTTTTGACCAGGACCCATAGGGAATCCCATATTACTCTGGGCAAAAGCACCATCTAAGGAATAGGGTGCCATTTGGAACGTATCCATGGAAAACAAACCCACCCCCGTCCTCTATCCTGCCAATCCGTGCCAGACTGAAAGGTGGTTTAAGCCATTCAAAGCCTTCAGGGCCTCATGACCACAACAAACGACCTTTTCAGACATCACATGAAATGTGCGCGCCTTCAGAAACGTCAAATACAACCATGTGACGGCCCTCCCACTCCGTCTGCCTGAGTTCTCTCTCTTTGCTCTTGTTTTCCTTAATAGGATGTCGGTGGGCGGAGGCGGGAGGGTCGTCAGCGAAATGGGACACACCTGGGCTCGGGTGTGTCCCGGGATAAATACACCTCTTCCCCATTCATTGAGGAGACTCTCTCCATGCAGACACACCGATAGATTTTTGCTTGTGGCATTTTTGTGGTTGTTTTGTTTGTTTGCTTTGGCACCTTTCAACACCCCTCATGATCGCATTCATGCACGGAACCACTCACTTACACTACTGATTACCGACGACACACACCATTGTTAATTGTATTTATGTTACTTCAGTTAATAAATATATTTCTGTTATTCCTTATCTCCACATTGTCTCCCTTTTTGTTACGGACTTCGCGCCAGTTCGTGACAACCACGTGAATGAAGCATCAAATTAGGGAACTATAACAAACCATTCCTTGTAGATACCACACACATATCAAGTTTTAAATACAGAACTCTTGACTACGTTATCATTGTGGTGTAGCCTTATAGTAGCTTCTAGCCTGTAATGTATGGTTAGAGTCCGGCAACTTTCCTAAAAAAAACCCAGCTTTTGCCAGAAATCAAGGTTGGAGGACTCCGGATGTCATGCGTATTCCCTCTTGATTCTAGGAAACGTCAAACTGGGATACCTAGAAAATCTGGGGGTTCTTTAAAAAAAAAAAATATGTTATCCACATTTTTTTCAAGCCTAGGTACAGTATTGAGGCGTGTGGTTTACCGTAGCGTGGAGTGTCTCCCGGCGCGGGAGATGCTGTTCCCGTTGACGGGGGACGGGAAGTTACTCCCCCCGTGCAGGTCCTCTATGGATCTGCTCCAGGGCTTATCCACCGACTTCTCCGGGTTGTTCTCTGCGCTGTCGCCATCAAACCTGGAGAGGGGGAACACGCAGGACAGGAGACTTAAGAGATCGTAATACATCACTGTACTCTCTGATCACAGTCCGACGAAGACCGTGTCCCAAATGCAAACTTATTCACTTTTAAGTGTACTAGTCTTGACCAGGGCCCATAGGTAGTAAAAGTAGTGCACTACATAGGGTATCGAGTGCCATTTGGGACACAAGCCTAGTCTTTTTCACGCACTATCAGTAGGTAGAAGGGTATACAAATTCTGCATAAGTGCAACATTATGGAGATACTCTTATTTCAGATTTCAGCAGGGCAATAATTCCCAAATAGACGTGGCTATTTTCGAATGGAAAGGCAGGGGGCTAACTTGTACCAAGCGAATCAAGGTCAACACTCATTGATGGGATAGCCATTTGATACTCGTTGGACAGACTAGTAACATAGGGTCCGAACGTACATTTCAAATGTAACTGAATCTACAAGCCAAACAGAGCAAAATGTCTACGTCCCAAATGTCACCACTATTCCCCTACGTAGTGCACTACTTTTTGACCGGGGCCCATTGGGTGTCCCATAGGGCTCTGGTCAAAAGTAGTGCGCTATATAGTGAATGGGATGCAGCCAGTGGTCCCAGGAACCGTTCGGTCACCACATTCGACCAGTGACTCGGGTGTTTCTGAGAACGAGGCAGCAGTAGCAGCATTGGTCGAGGAAATGCATCACTGATTAGGCAGAAAAGGGCCATTGTGCTCATTGTCTGGGCCTGCGCGAGACGAGGTCCATCTATAGGGTGAACAGAGCGAAGGGGGACTTACGTGACAGCGTACTGCGCAAAAGAAAGATACTCCACCAACACATCCAGGCCTTTGTTTTCGTCGTTGAGGAATTCTCTCACCCACCTAGAAGGAGAAATAACAGCCGGTGTTAGTCCAAGAACAACACTCGGCTCACACAAACAGTACGTGGGCCCACAGTGTGAGACACACGACAAACAATCACACACACAGAACTGTCTGAGATTCAGCCATTTTATCGTTGAGATACACGTCTAAGTGCTAAGGGTCTGAAACGTGATCTAGCTAGAATAAAAAGCTTGAAATAAGTCCTGGGAGGAGGAGGGGGGGGGAGAGAAAGAGCGAGATTTTAGATTTCCCCCACATTTCTCTCACTCTCTTCCCATCAGTCACTGGGAGGAATAGCGATGAGCCGGTTGGGGGACTTCAAAGCCTTGGTGATGCCGTGGAATACGGCAACACGCACACATATATAAAGACACATAGGCAGCTCCCCCTCTCTTCTCCTCTCTGCCAGGGAAGGCCTTGACAATGATCAAAAGACCATTTCTACCTTTCTAACCGCCACCAGTGTAAAAGTGGGCCACCTATTCAGCATGCTGGAGCTTTCATCTGCACTCGACAGCGACGGAAACCAGAGCCGTCTTTTTGAGAGACAATACAGCATGTTTGACGAAAGACAGTCTCTCTCTCTCTCTCTCTAAGGACTCACTCACTCACACTCTTTCTAACACTTTCTTTATTAGCGACTCCACCAGCATCGTGTCTATTTACGGGGCCAATTACTTTAACGGGCTGTGATTGCGCGGTGATTGCACCGAGCGTGACACACAGCCAGGCCTTTAGAAGTACTGTGACGATCACTAACAAGGGACGTGCTCGTCTGAGAGCAGGGTCCCATTCATTAGGCACTGAAGGGACGAAAAAACGGATTGAAACACGGAGTGCTTTAAGCAGAACTGCGCCCTAATGAACTGGGCCCCTCAGTCTGACTATGGCGTGGCTGCATTCTGACTTGTGTTGCTAATAAAAAAGGGATAATTTAAAGGGCATGGGGGCCCTTAATAGTAATGTACTGTAAAGGGAATAGGGTGCCATTTGGGATGCGTCGAAGGTGTGGAGGGGTGTGACCTGACTTTAAACAGGCACGCACGGTAGTCACGAGTCGTGACCACAGCAGCAACAGTTTGATTCAGAATATGACAATGTAACTTGTCAACAATTGAACGAGGTGAAAACAATTGAAAGGCTGTGTTGTACTCAGTGCTTACTGAGAAAAACGCTATCTCCACTATCAGTAGACGCAAGACGTGTCTTCTCTGAAAAGGACTGATTGTTATGTAGCCTACTGGTCATCACACTGATTTCTTCTGGTTTCTGCCCCCCCCCCCTTCTTTATAACCGCCGCCCTCCCTCCCACTCCCTCAGTCTCTCTCTGGGAAAAGATAATGCTTCATTATCTAATCTAGATTAGGTTGATTATTAATGTAATCTAGCTTAGCGACATAAGGTCACTAAAACAAGGCACGAGATAATCCACGTAAACAATGCCCCCCCTCCTGGCTTTGTTTTGGGAGACAGACTTCCTCCAACGTGACACGGCTTTGTGGTTCAGTGTGTGTATGTATGTGAGTGAGTGAGTGGGTGAGTGAGTGAGTTGAGTGAGTGCGTTGGTGTTGTTGGGACCCTGAGATCCTGTAACCGTTGTTGTGTTATAGTGCCTGACTAGCTGGAGTCTGTGTGTTGATGGTACAGAACTGTGGCTGTCTGGTCCCCTTTCTGCGACAGAGTCCCAAATGTCACACTTTTCTCTATGTAGTGCCCTACTTTTGACCAGGACCCAGGTAGGGAATAGGGTGCCCTTTGGGACGCAGGCCCGTGTCTTCCTGTCCCACACAACTGTCTGCCAGTGTTGCCTACCGTGTCACCGGTGACCTTGCCCCGTCCCATCAGCCCCGCTGCATCCTGCTGTCCCTTATCTTGCCTCATCCCGACTATAGCTCCCAGCATGCACCCCGGCTTCATTACTCCCTGGGACCACAGCTGACCTGGCATGCGTCCCAAATGGCATTCCCTTTATAGCGCACACCATTTCAACAGGCCCACAGGGAATAGGGTGCCATTTGGGACGCAGACAACACTTTCACATCCACACACACATATCAATTGCCACCCACCCTATGTGATTTGTCCTTAACGAAATTTCCAGTTCTCTCAGGACTTGGGTGGACTCCTGCACTCTCCGTCGGAATTTCTGGGGGCAAAGAAAGGGAATTATTATTAACGTTTCATCACTCTGGTCGGGCAGGTTATAAATCCTAAATCAGACAACAGACACCACCGCTGCCATTCCCGAAAGGGAAATGTCCTGAAGAGAATGTGTGTGTTTCCATGTCTTGAATAGGGCTGCACAAATCTGGGAACTTCCAATACATTCCCTGGTTCTCCAGAAAAGAGTTCCTCCTTATGGGACAATAGAATATTCTGCGCATTCCAAATGGCACTCTATTCCCTATGTAGTACACTCGTTTTTTTTAATGGGCCCTGGTCAAAAGTAGGCACTATTATAGGCAATAAGGTGCCATTTGGGACGCGGGTATATTCAACTCATTAAATTGGTCCTGGCTTGTATTTGAGCTGCCGGGCCCTTTGCACACACCGACCGTAGATCCATTCTTGTCCTGTGTGCTGTTACCGTGGTTTTACCGCCGGGAGAAAACGCTCAGGGGACCGAAGTGTATGACCTGACCTGCATGTGAATATACTCTCTCTCTCTCTCTCTCTCTCCCTCTCTCTCTCTCCAAACAAAAGCCCTGCGGCCTGTTGCGCCACAACTGTGAGGAGGAGGAGGAATAGAAAAGGCACAAGCGTGAGCGACGGGGCTCGCTAGCAGGCATTCATAATCAACGGCCAGAAGAACCAATGTTGCTCACTACTAGTTCAGAGGAAGAAATCTCAATGATGACAGAGAGTGAAATCATTGCATCACCAATGACATAGACCGAGGAGGAGGCTCCCAGTATCCATATCCACCCAGTTTGGCTGTGGCCTTGCCTTCCCGTTCCATGCTGTGCCCATAGTGCATAGTGTAGGGAATAGAGCGCAGTTTGGGATGTACCCTGTGTCTATCAGGGAGGAAACAAACAGAGCTAGACTCAAGTGTTATAAACACAGAGAGCGAGAGAGAGCAGTACAGGGACGTTCCCATTGCCAGGGCTTCTCTGGGCTCGTAGTACTGGGCTGGGTGGAGGTGGTGTGTGTGTTTGGCCCATGTGGAGATGAGAAACAGAGTGTAATTGTATTAGGGAGGAGACCCATTGTGTGGAAATCAGAGCAAGTGCGAGGGCTACTGCGCAGACTCCTTGACACCCCCCGCCCACACACATACACAGTCACGTACACACATACACACCCCACTCCTCACTAAGTACTACCAGCTGTTCTACCAGCGCAGATCCAGAGAGAGCAGAGGAGAGAGGGGACAGAGAGTAGGGGGATATAGAGGAGAGAGGACAGAGAGTAGGGGGATATAGAGGACAGAGAGAGAGGACAGAGAGTAGGGGGATATAGAGGATGGAGAGAGAGGACAGAAAGTAGGGGGATATAGAGGAGAGAGAGAGACAGAGATGACAGAGTAGGGGGATATAGAGGAGAGAGGGGACAGAGAGTAGGGGGATATAGAGGAGAGAGGACAGAGAGTAGGGGGATATAGAGGAGAGAGAGAGAGGACAGAGAGTAGGGGGATATAGAGGACAGAGAGAGAGGACAGAGAGTAGGGGGATATAGAGGAGAGAGAGAGACAGAGATGACAGAGTAGGGGGATATAGAGGAGAGAGAGAGAGAGAGGACAGAGAGTAGGGGGATATAGAGGAGAGAGGACAGAGAGTAGGGGGATATAGAGGAGAGAGGACAGAGAGTAGGGGGATATAGAGGACAGAGAGAGAGGACAGAGAGTAGGGGGATATAGAGGAGAGAGAGTGAGACAGAGATGACAGAGTAGGGGGATATAGAGGAGAGAGAGAGAGAGAGGACAGAGAGTAGGGGGATATAGAGGACAGAGAGAGAGGACAGAGAGTAGGGGGATATAGAGGAGAGAGAGAGAGAGACAGAGATGACAGAGTAGGGGGATATAGAGGAGAGAGAGAGAGAGAGGACAGAGAGTAGGGGGATATAGAGGAGAGAGGGGACAGAGAGTAGGGGGATATAGAGGAGAGAGGACAGAGAGTAGGGGGATATAGAGGATGGAGAGAGAAGACAGAGAGTAGGGGGATATAGAGGAGAGAGAGAGACAGAGATGACAGAGTAGGGGGATATAGAGGAGAGAGGGGACAGAGAGTAGGGGGATATAGAGGAGAGAGGACAGAGAGTAGGGGGATATAGAGGAGAGAGAGAGAGGACAGAGAGTAGGGGGATATAGAGGACAGAGAGAGAGGACAGAGAGTAGGGGGATATAGAGGAGAGAGAGAGACAGAGATGACAGAGTAGGGGGATATAGAGGAGAGAGAGAGAGAGAGGACAGAGAGTAGGGGGATATAGAGGAGAGAGGACAGAGAGTAGGGGGATATAGAGGAGAGAGGACAGAGAGTAGGGGGATATAGAGGACAGAGAGAGAGGACAGAGAGTAGGGGGATATAGAGGAGAGAGAGTGAGACAGAGATGACAGAGTAGGGGGATATAGAGGAGAGAGAGAGAGAGAGGACAGAGAGTAGGGGGATATAGAGGACAGAGAGAGAGGACAGAGAGTAGGGGGATATAGAGGAGAGAGAGAGAGACAGAGATGACAGAGTAGGGGGATATAGAGGAGAGAGAGAGAGAGAGGACAGAGAGTAGGGGGATATAGAGGAGAGAGGGGACAGAGAGTAGGGGGATATAGAGGAGAGAGAGAGAGAGAGGACAGAGAGTATGAGGATATAGAGGAGAGAGAGAGAGACAGAGATGACAGAGTAGGGGGATATAGAGGAGAGAGAGAGAGAGAGGACAGAGAGTAGGGGGATATAGAGGAGAGAGGGGACAGAGAGTAGGGGGATATAGAGGAGAGAGAGAGAGAGAGGACAGAGAGTAGAGGGATATAGAGAAGAGGGGACAGAGAGTAGGGGGATATTGAGGAGAGAGAGGACAGAGAGTAGGGGGATATAGAGGACAGAGAGAGAGGACAGAGAGTATGAGGATATAGAGGAGAGAGAGTGAGACTGATAACAGAGAGTAGGGGATATAGAGGAGAGACAATAGAGAGGACAGAGAGTAGGGGGATAGAGGAGAGAGGATAGAGAGGACAGCGAGTAGGGGGATAGAGGAGAGAGGATAGAGAGGACAGAGAGTAGGGGGTATAGAGGACAGAGAGAGGACAGAGAGCAGGGTGAAACAGAGGAGAGACAATAGAGAGGACAGAGAGTAGGGGGATAGAGGAGAGAGGATAGAGAGGACAGAGAGTAGGGGGATAGAGGAGAGAGGATAGAGAGGACAGAGAGTAGGGGGTATAGAGGACAGAGAGAGGACAGAGAGCAGGGTGAAACAGAGGAGAGACAATAGAGAGGACAGAGAGTAGGGGGATAGAGGAGAGAGGATAGAGAGGACAGAGAGTAGGGGGATAGAGGAGAGAGGATAGAGAGGACAGAGAGTAGGGGGGTATAGAGGACAGAGAGCAGGGTGATATAGAGGACAGAGAGAGGACAGAGAGAGACAGAGAGTAGGAGGATATAGAGGACAGAGAGAGGACAGAGAGCAGGGTGAAACAGAGGAGAGACAATAGAGAGGACAGAGAGTAGGGGGATAGAGGAGAGAGGATAGAGAGGACAGAGAGTAGGGGGGTATAGAGGACAGCGGACAGAGAGCAGGGTGATATAGAGGACAGAGAGAGGACAGAGAGAGACAGAGAGTAGGAGGATATAGAGGACAGAGAGAGGACAGAGAGCAGGGTGAAACAGAGGAGAGAAAGCAGGGAAAGAAATAAAACAGGGAAAGGGAGCAGGGGTAAAAAGAGAGAGCGGGGAGAGAGCAGAGGGAAAGGGAAGAGAGCGATAGAGCAGGGAAAGAGAAGAGAGCGATAGAGCAGGGAAAGAGAAGAGAGCGATAGAGCAGGGAAAGAGAAGAGAGCGACAGAGCAGGGAAAGAGAAGAGAGCGATAGAGCAGGGAAAGAGAAGAGAGCGATAGAGCAGGGAAAGAGAAGAGAGCGATAGAGCAGGGAAAGAGAAGAGAGCGATAGAGCAGGGAAAGAGAAGAGAGCGATAGAGCAGGGAAAGAGAAGAGAGCGATAGAGCAGGGAAAGAGAAGAGAGCGATAGAGCAGGGAAAGAGAAGAGAGCGATAGAGCAGGGAAAGAGAAGAGAGCGATAGAGCAGGGAAAGAGAAAGGAGAGAGCAGAGAAAACAGGGGGAAAGCGAGAGAAAGAGGTAGAGAGTGGGGAGCTGTGCCCGCTCCAGAGGGGTCATTCTGGAAACAAATCAAAGGCTGATACATTCTTGTGAACTTTTTGGAATGGAAATCTTCCTCCTTGGCTGTCTATTGGCTGAGCGGAATGCACTGGGCCTGCATATGTAAAGCGGAGGCAATGACCTCCAGCTCTCCACAGAGGCACAAAGTGGCAATTGTTTGAGTCTGAAGAAAAGGGGGCTGAGGCAGGAATGTAAAAACCATAACTCTCTCTCTTTCCCCATCTCTCTCTCTCTCTCTCTTTCCCAGTCTCTCTCTCTCTCTCTTTCCCAGTCTCTCTCTCTCTCTTTCCCCGTCTCTCGCTCTCTCTTTCCCCGTCTCTCTCTCTCTTTCCCCGTCTCTCTCTTTCCCCGTCTCTCTCTTTCCCCGTCTCTCTCTTTCCCCGTCTCTCTCTCTCTCTTTCCCCGTCTCTCTCTCTCTCTTTCCCCGTCTCTCTCTCTCTCTTTCCCCGTCTCTCTCTCTTTCCCCGTCTCTCTCTCTCTTTCCCCATCTCTCTCTCTCTTTCCCCATCTCTCGCTCTCTTTCCCCATCTCTCTCTCTCTCTCTCTTTCCCCATCTCTCTCTCTCTCTCTCTTTCCCCGTCTCTCTCTCTCTCTTTCCCCGTCTCTCTCTCTCTTTCCCCGTCTCTCTCTCTCTCTTTCCCGTCTCTCTCTCTCTCTCTTTCCCCGTCTCTCTCTTTCCCCGTCTCTCTCTCTCTCTTTCCCCGTCTCTCTCTCTCTCTTTCCCCGTCTCTCTCTCTTTCCCCGTCTCTCTCTCTTTCCCCATCTCTCTCTCTCTCTCTCTCTCTCTCTTCCCCGTCTCTCTCTCTCTTTCCACGTCTCTCTCTCTTTCCCCGTCTCTCTCTCTTTCCCCGTCTCTCTCTCTCTTTCCCCATCTCTCTCTCTTTCCCCGTCTCTCTCTCTCTTTCCCCATCTCTCTCTCTCTCTCTTTCCCCGTCTCTCTCTCTCTCTTTCCCCGTCTCTCTCTCTCTCTTCCCCGTCTCTCTCTCTCTTCCCCGTCTCTCTCTCTCTCTCCCCGTCTCTCTCTCTCTCTTCCCCATCTCTCTCTCTCTCTCTCTTTCCCCGTCTCTCTCTCTCTCTTCCCCGTCTCTCTCTCTTTCCCCATCTCTCTCTCTCTCTCTTTCCCCATCTCTCTCTCTCTCTCTTTCCCCGTCTCTCTCTCTCTCTTTACCCGTCTCTCTCTCTCTCTTTCCCCGTCTCTCTCTCTCTCTTTCCCCGTCTCTCGCTTTATTTCCCCTGACTCTCTCTCTCTCTATTTCACTCTCTCTCTCAATTTCCCCCCTCTCTCTCGACCCCTTACCGCTCTCTCTCTCACTTCTCCCCTCTCCCCTGGTGCAGGCTGCTGACCTCGGCGAGGGACACGATAACTCCCGTAGGAACAGAGTATTAAGCCGCGCGCTAGAAGGAGCAGACAGGAACATTGGAGGAGTATCTCACAGTTCTTCTCTACCAGGGCAGGGGCTAAACGGCCCATACAGGCTGACGCTTCGATGTGAAAATAAACACGGGGGGGTCAGGGATGTCTTTCCTCCTCCGAGAGCAGAGCAGACCTGTTTAAATAAAGAGCTGGTGCCTCTCGGTCCGATTGTGACAGACGTTTTCAATAAAGGTAGAGGACGACCATACTTTGGTCAGCGCTGCTAGACAAACAAAGGGAGCGAGGGCTAACCTACTGTATGCAGGCCCTGGAGTCAGTGGTCACATCCCAAATGGCACCCCACCCCCTATATAGTGCACTACTTTTGACCAGAGCCCTATGGGTCTCCCCTTGGACCCATTAGTAAGGCACTATAGGGAATAGGGTGCCATTTGGGATGCAACCAGCGTGTAATAAATCCTTCCTTCAGCCATCGTAGTGCTACGTGTTTATACCCTGACAGAGAGAGAGAGAGAGACAGACAGAGACAGAGTAAACCTGGACCAGTCACATCCGTCATCTGGGAGCCCTCCTCCCACACACTACGGCTGTGTTACAAATGGCACCCTAATCCCTATATGGTGCACTACTTTTGACTAGGCCCTGGTCAACAGTATAGGTAATAAGGGTGTCATTTGGGATGCAGAGCAAACCTGCCCCATCCCACAGTACACTCGTCCTCATAGTCTTACGTCTGCCTACAATATGAGCACTTCTCATCCACCATCCACTCTCTTCCCTCTTTCTATTCCTCTCTTCTCCTCGCCTATTTTGTTCCTCAACCTTCTTCCTCTTATTCTCCTTCTCCTTCATCTCCGCCTCCAGAGAGAAACGCTGATCTTTCAACCCTGTTCGGGTATCCTTAAAAACAGTGTACCAAGGATGCGTCTCAAACGGCACCCCCATAGGGATCTGGTTCAAAGCAGTGCACCAGAAAGGGAATAGGGTGCCATTTGGGATAGACGTTAAGACTACATCGATAATGCAGCTATGGGGTGCAGGAGTGCCAAAATACACGCTGCATAACACATTCCCTTTGCTCTTTCTATCGTGGAAGGGGACGAGGGACAAACGTTCAACAAAACCCAGAACAACGCTGTAAATAATTCAACATTAGCCTAGGATAGCAGAGACAGACATTCTATTTGTGTCGCCGTCGTCACATCCATCGCCAGCTACAGATCTGAACTCTCGCTCTTGTCGTTCCGCCGCGAGCGTACAATGTGGCTCTTGAAACGTTCACTCCAGTCAGTTCAGCGTAATGAAATGATCCGGAACAGTTTGCTGTTATTCTGGCAGTCATTCAGTTCATTTGTTTTTAATCACAGAGAGAGACGACGCCACCGACCCAAATAGCACCCTATTCCCTAGATACTTCTCGATATACCCTCATGGCCCTGGCCAAAAGTAGTGCACTATAAAGGGAATAGGGTGCGATTGCGGACGCAGACCCTTCTCACAGCGGCACTATCGCTCTCCGCGAGCCAAAACTCTGCCTTATTGGCAAGGCCTGAAGGTTGGCTAACACTGTACTTTAGAAGGGAAAAAAAACACACCCCAAACTCTCCTTCTGTGGCCAGAGAGTCATCCTCAGCCAGTACAGGCTGCTTCACTCCCCTGCTGCTGCCACCAGCAGGGTGTGGGGATGATATCATAACACTCCTTTAAACTATGGTGAGGCTCTGCAAGGCCATGTTTAAAGGGACATTTCACTCACAAATGACATTGTGTCAGATGTTTTCAGACCTCAAAAGTAGTCAGAAGGACACCTATATGCCTATTTCCCATGATGACGGTGCACTCATTTGGGGTGGAGACATACAGTAGCTGGATCTACGCAACCGATTGCCGTGGGTCGTGGTTTCATCTTGACATTAGAGGTCTGAAAACATCTGACACATTTTTGATTTGAACGTGCAATGTCCCTTTAACGCCAAGGGGTCCACTACTTCTCGGGGCCACTGGGCCTTCTTTCCACAGCCATAGGGATGCTGGGATATCCTGGTGGTGTGGAGCTGGTTGAAAGGGGAAGGAAGAGGCTGAGGCAGTGGAACAGTTGGTTGGGAACAATCAACACTCACTCACCTTCCTGGTGACCGCTGGGTCCAGATAACCCCTCAGCTTCTGGATGTATGTGTGAGGTGGGTTCTTCACTTGGAATCGTTCCTGGGAGAGAGAAAGAGGAGAGCGACAGAGCGAGAGAGGAGAGAGAAAGAGGAGAGGGAAAGGAGAGAGAGAGCGAGAGAGAGCAGAGAGAGCGAGAGAGAGGAGAGAAAGCGAGAGAGCGGAGAGAGTGAGAGGAGAGAGAGCGAGCGAGAGAGAGAGCGAGAGAGAGAGAGGAGAGAGAGCGATAGCGAGAAGAGAGCGAGAGAGAGCAATAGCGAGAAGAGAGCGAGAGAGAGAGAAAGAAAGAGGAGAGCGAGAGAGCGAGAGAGGAGAGAGAAAGAGGAGAGCGAGAGAAAGAGAGAGGAGTAGAAAGAGAGGAGGAGAGAGAGAACACACAAGACACATTCAAATACTTTACTTTTTGTTCAGCAGCGGTTACGAGCCTAGCTACTTTGCTCAAGCCTGCGGACTCAGAAACATTGCGGTTGTTTTGTAACGGCACTAGCATCAAAGGCCATCAGATCATCACTCACAGGGACCCCAAAATCATAGACTCCTTTGTGATTCCCTCGTCTTAATGTGAAACCAGCTGGTGGTGGATACAATAACAGCTGATCTTGAGATGGACACCCCTCTTTATATTATCGAATCACGCAAAAGCCCCATCAAGAATCACCATCATCCATCCAGTCAATGTAAATCATAGGGCTTTGTTGTGTTGTGAGAGGCTGGAGAGCTGGGAAGCAGTCTGTTTGAATGAGTCCCAGACGGCACCCTATTCCCTATATGGTGTACTACAATCCCCAGAAAGTGCACTATATAGGGAATAGGGTGTCATTTCTGACAGGCCCTATGTCTGATTGACTCTCCACTCCCACTGGAGTGGACGTGACCAATATGCCTCAGCGTGCTGTTAGCTACCACCCTGGCAGAGGTAGTCTGATGGACTCTGGTCAAAAGTAGTGCACCATATATGGAATAGGGTGCCATTCGGGACAAAAAAAGTGGCCAGTCCAGAAGGGTGATTAACTAATCCACACAGCTCCTGTTCCCACACAATAGCTTTGTTTCTATGCTGTATTTATGCACTGTGGTGGTTCATCTGTGCCTACTAAGAGCTCAGGAGGAAGGCTGGCTACCTCCGGCTGCACTGACCGACTGGCAGTAGGCAGGTCCCCCCCCCCCACCCCCCTTCCCCCCACACCCTTCCCCCCACCCCCCACGGTGCTCCAGAGCTCACTACATGTCGCTAGGCAACCCAGGTCAGACATGCAGGGACGCAGACAGAGTGGTTTTTATGTTTCGGGGGCGAGCGGTTTGATCATCCCATTGCTGGCTGTGTGATGATGGCGATGGCCTCGGCCGTCACATCAATGCGTGAGTGAGTGCCTCTCAGTCCCAAATGGCACCCTATTCCCTTTATACTGTACTACTTTTGACCCGGGCCCATAGGGTATGGGGTGTTATTTAGGCCTCAAACATGGAAACCATTGTTGTTGACAGACAGGCTGCATATGTTGCTGATAGAAAAGGACAGGGAAATGAATATATGTGGCGGGCCTATAGAGTAGAGAAAGTATATGAGATTCATAGGGGCACATATAAAAGGGAGTTCCTGCATGGTCTAGGATAGCTATACAAGTGGTCAGAGAGGATATAGGAAGGGTAGTGGTCTGGATTCGATCTAGACTGCAGTAGAATCCCTCCTCCTCTCATCTGCACCTGCAGCATGGGGGCTGAGTAAGACAGGGGAGGGGGAGACTGGGAAGGTGGGGGTAAAGGGAGCTGGGAGAGTAGGAAGTGGGAGACTGGGAAGGTGTGGGTAAAGGGAGCTGGGAGAGTAGGAAGTGGGAGACTGAGAAGGTGGGGGTTAAAGGAGCTGGGAGAGTAGGAAGTGGGAGACTGAGAAGGTGGGGGTTAAAGGAGCTGGGAGAGTAGGAAGTGGGAGAATGAGAAGGTGGGGGTTAAAGGAGCTGGGAAAGTAGGAAGTGGGAGACTGGGAAAGTGGAGGTTAAAGGAGCTGGGAGAGTAGGAAGTGGGAGACTGGGAAAGTGGAGGGTGAAGGAGCTGGGGGTTAAAGGAGCTGGGAGAGTAGGAAGTGGGAGACTGGGAAAGTGGAGGGTGAAGGAGCTGGGAGAGTAGGAAGTGGGAGACTGAGAAGGTGGGGGTTAAAGGAGCTGGGAGAGTAGGAAGTGGGAGACTGGGAAAGTGGAGGTTAAAGGAGCTGGGAGAGTAGGAAGTGGGAGACTGAGAAGGTGGGGGTTAAAGGAGCTGGGAGAGTAGGAAGTGGGAGACTGGGAAAGTGGAGGGTGAAGGAGCTGGGAGAGTAGGAAGTGGGAGACTGGGAAGGTAGGGATTAAAGGAGCTGGGAGAGTAGGAAGTGGGAGACTGGGAAGGTAGGGGTTAAGGGAGCTGGGAGAGTAGGTAGTGGGACACTGGGAAGGTGGGGGTTAAAGGAGCTGGGAGAGTAGGAAGTGGGAGACTGGGAGGGTAGGGATTAAAGGAGCTGGGAGAGTAGGAAGTGGGAGACTGGGAGGGTAGGGGTTAAGGGAGCTGGGAGAGTAGGAAGTGGGAGACTGGGAAGGTAGGGGTTAAAGGGCACTGTGCCAGGAGCTTATGTAATATCCTGTGTGTGGAGGGAAAGAGGAGCTTGGTATAGCCGCCAGATAAAGAGGAGTGAATTCCTGGTAATTACAACCGAGCCGCCGTTGTAAATCCCTGAGTTAAAGACATGCTCCGGTACTTTGGCGACTAAGAAACCTTCCGCTTTAGGCTGGATGTGTCAATGTGTAGTTCATTCATGCATAATCTTTGAGCAGAATTACTGTCATACCTCAATTAGCCACGAAATCCCAAGTGCGAAAGCGACTGAGTTCGTGAAGCTGTGCTGTGTAAATTTCCCTACATTTCCCCCCACGTGGGCCAGCCCGCTAGCATTTCGATTTCTTGCCTCAGTCTCTTGCATTTGAGTGACAGCTAGATAGAGGCCTGCTCAGCACTATCCAATGAGGTTGCAGGGCGGGTCCAACGGCTCACTGGACGCAGCAGAGAGAGAGCAATGACGTGGTGCACATATCTGCACATACGTGACTTACTACGACATATTTGGGGACCACTTTTGGATTGTGAGGGCTACTTCCAGACGTACTGGCTAAAAAGTATACAAAAGTACCAGAGAATCTATTTAAAATCCCAGGCAGCACGCTTCTCCCCCATTCTCAGAAACAGCACTGCAGTGTGGATAAGAGGGACAGGAAAAGGAAGAGGAGAAGGAGATGAGAGAAACTTCTCCCATTTCAAAGGGACAGAGAGGAATCACTGAACATGCACCATACTGGGCCGTCAGGCAGCTGATCGAGCAAATCGTTACAACTCCTCTATGAATGGGGAAAGCAGATGTCTCTCTCCTGTGTTGCAGGAGGAACAAGTCGAGAGACACTTTGCTTCAAGGGCTTTCCCAATCTAAAGGCTGAGGATGAAGCACCGTGAATAACTGGGTCATTCCACAAAATGAGTCCCACCCGTTATATAAAATACGTAACGGTTCCGTATTTCACTGAAAGAATAAACGTTTTGTGTTTGAAATGATAGGTCATTAATATGGTCAAATCCGGAAACTGAGGCTCGTATTTCTGTGTGTTTATTATATTATAATTAAGTCTATGATTTGATAGAGCAGTCTGACTGAGCGGTGATAGGCAGCAGCAGGCTCGTAAACATTCATTCAAACAGCACTTCCCAGCTCTTCATAATGCTTCAAGCATTGCGCTGTTTATGACTTCAAGCCTATCAACTCCCGAGATTAGGCTGGCAATACTATAGTGCCTATAAGAACATAAAATAGTCAAAGGTATATTAAATACAAATGGTATAGAGAGAAATATTCCTATAATTCCTAAAATAACTCATCCTAAAAATTCTTAACTGGGATTATTGAAGACTCATATTAAAAGTAACCACCAGCTTTCATATGTTCTCATGTTCTGAGCAAGGAACTGAAACGTTAGCTTTTTAACATAGCACATATTGCACTTTTACTTTCTTCTCCAACACGTTGTTTTTGTATTATTTAAACCAAATTTGACTTGTTTCACTATTTGTTTGAGACTAAATTGATTTGATTTATATATTATATTAAGTTAAAATAAAAGTTCAGTATTGTTGCAATTGTCATTATTACAAATATATATAGAAATTGTCCGATTAATCGGTATAGACTTTTTTTGGTCCTCCAATAATCGGTATCGGTATCCGCGTTGAAAAATCATAAATCGGTCGACCTCTAATGCAAAGCTCATGTTAAACTTAATGAAAAACAAATTTTCCTATGAAAAAGTTAAATAAGGGCCTCCCGAGTGGCGCAGTGGTCTAAGGCACTGCATAACACACTAGCGACTCCTGTGACGGGCCGGGCGCAGTTCCTCCGACACAATGGTGCGGCTGGCTTCCGGGTTAAGTGGGCATTGTGTCAAAAAGCAGTGCGGCTTGGTTGGGTTGTGTTTCGGAAGACGCACAGCTCTCGACCTTCGCCTCTCCCAAGTCCGTACGGGAGTTGAAACGATGAGACAAGACTGTAACTACCAATAGGATACCACGAAATTGGGGAGAAAATAGGGTAAAAAAAACTCTTTTTGTGAAACGACCCATCTCTCAAAAACATTGCTGTACCAACATTCCATCCACATGGCATTGACAAACAGAAAAGCCATGCTCTATGTCCCAAATGGAACTCTCTTGTTTATTTAAGTTTGTTACTTAAGACCAAGGCCCACAGGTCTCTGGTCAAAAGCAGTCCACTATATAGGGAATCGGGTGCCATTTGGGACGAACCCATGATGTAGATGAGAGAGGTCTACTGAGGGTCAGAGTAAGGCTCGTTAGGTGATTACAGTCTCTGATGAGGATAATTGGACATTGACGAATTCAGCATGTTCTTCATGCAGGCCTCCTTCGAATCATCTCCTCACATTGTTTTTGTTGTGAGAGCATCTTTAATATTTGATCGATCTCCTTAATTTCCCCCCAAGAATTGAATAATTCAACCCCTCTGAATATTTTTTCAGGATAAATATTGTTAAAAGCTAATGTACTTATCAGCCTTGTTTCTCTGGTTACCCCTACGAACATCGCAGTTGCCATGATTATACATCGAGAAACTCGGTGTAGCTATACCGTGACATGGAAAAGCATATTATTCAAGGCTTTAACATGGGTTCGTAATTTTGATGGCAAACATGAAAACCCAGGAGTCATGATCCAACTTTGTTTGCACAAACAGTAAAGAAAATATTGGATCCCGGCGTATCACATCTCACGCCAAAACATTCCCAGGACAGATTTACACCAGTCGATCCCTACACCACTACTTGATCAATCTTTGTTTAGAAGGAGAAGTGTCATTCTGACGCTGTGTCCCAAAAAGCACCCTATAGTATTCCCTATATAGATGTTTTTTTTGTTTTTATGGTCTCGTGGTCCCGTGGTCCCGTGGTCAAAAGTAGTGCACTAAATTGGGAATAGGGTTGCATTGAGAAATGTCAGACCACCTCACACATCACTTGGTGTACCACAGTGACAGAAACATTGACTCAAGCCAGATACAAAAAGGTGAAAAAAATGTAAAATGACCAGGCAACAAATTGCAAATTCTTCCCAGTGTCGCACTCCAGCTTCATTGTGTTCAGGGTGGCTTCTTATCAATGGTATCCTCAGCCTGAGCGGGTGCTTGGTGGTCCCTCTCTCACTCTCCTCTTTTCCCTCTGCTCAGGTAAGCAGAAAACACACTGGCAGAAGGGCCGAGCACTCAGTCTGCTGAACACAACACCTGCGTCGCAAATGGCACCCTATACCGTTTAGAGTGCACTACTTTTGACCCGGTTCCAAATGGGCTCTGGTCTAAAGTAGTGCACTTTATAGGAAACATGGTGATACATGGGATGCAGCCACAGAGTGCCCTCCGCCATTGGTTAGACTTGTGAGTCACTGACACACGGATATGAGATCCCAAACTAGGAGTTTGTGAACAGATTATTGATAGAGCAACATCCCACCTGATCACAGATGAGCTCCCACTTCTTCTCGTTGTCGTACTGCCGCAGTAGTCGCGCTTTGTCTGGAGGAAGGTTCATCGAATTCTGAAAGAGAATCAGGGAAAACATCACCACCAGACACTTTCACACAGGTGCCAATAATTACATGTAAAACAATGGCGAAACGTCGACCCGAACTGTCAGAAGACAACACAGACAAAGCGGGAGAGAAATGTAAACTGGATGGTTCCCAAATGGCACCCTATTCCCTGTATAGTGCACTACTTTTCACCAGAGCCCAATGGTTAAAAGTAGGGCACTATTTGGAGAATAGGTTGCCGTTTGCGACGCAGCTTTAATAACTGTTCTGTCATCGTGAGGGAGACTGTGATGGCTTGTGACATATAGAGCTTAAGGAGTAGCAGGGTGAGGAGAGAACTATCTCCTAATGAGTCTGACTCTGTGGGCTGTGTCTAGGGGGGATTAACTAACCCCTTTCTGTAGTCTGTATACAGGGTGTGTGTGTGTGTGTGTGTATCAGTGTGTCATCCATGGGATTGCACTACTGTATAATATAACCCGTCTGTAGCGCTAGGAGCCATGTCTCTCTCTCTCCCTGAGACGAACGTCCCTTCATCATAATAAGCACCATCAAGTACAATCACTCAGCGCCATTTAATCCCTCAGGGATCCCCAGGCACAGCACCATGCGTGTGTGGGTTTTGTGTGTGTGTGTGTGCAAGCGTGTCATCATTCTATGTGATTGCACTTCTGGATCCACACAAGTACACAACACTGACAGAGTAAGATAGGGGAGGAAGGCTGTGAGGGAGAGCATAGATAACAAGGCCTAGTCTCCCCGGTGCTACGTATCCTCACTAAGGAAATCCAAACTTCTTTCTGCCTTGAAATAGGTCCTCTGCAATGAGATATGATTGCCTCACATATACCGTATGCAATCTTAAGAGTTATTGTAGCGAAACCACTCCGTAAAACAAACTGTAAACATCCAACCAAATGGTTTAGCCAGAAAATACAACTTTCGATTCCATTTTCTTTGGTAAATGGGAACTGGAAACAAAAAGCTGCTTTGTTATGGAGAGGATTTGAAAGTGACATGCAGCAGGAAGTGATGTGCTGTATTAGCGGCCTGCTATCCAACGCCCATGCATTGGTTCAATTCATGACACTCTATGCTTTGTTACTGCTTGAATTACAGATTGTCCCTGCTACATGTAGCCCATTGTCCCTCTTCCCAAGAAGAGGTAACCCGTCTAAATGACTATCTCCCCATAGCACTCACATCTGTTGCCATGAAATGCGTTGAAAAGGCTAGTCATGGATCACCTTGGACCCACTCCAATTCGCATACCGCCTCAACACTCCGCACTGCTCTTTCACCACTGCGACAAAAGGAACACCTACGCGAGAATGCTGTTCATTGACCACAGCGCAACGTTCAACACCATAGTGCCCTCAAAGCTCATCACTAAGCTAAGGACCCTGGGACTGAACACCTCCCTCTGCAACTGGATCCTGGACTTTCTGAAGAGACACCCCCAAGGGGATGAAGGGAGGTAACACATCTGCAATGCTGAACCTCAACACGGGGGCCCCTCAGGGGTGCGTGCTTAGTCCCCTCCTGTACTCCCTGTTCACCCACGACTGCGTGGCCTCTCACGATTTCAACACCATCAATAAGTTTGCAGATGACACGACTGTGGTAGGCCTGATCACCGACGACGATGAGCCGGCCTAATGGGAGGTGTGGTGTGGTGCCAGGTAAACAACCTCTCGATCAACGTCAGCAAGACAAAGGAGCTGATTGTGGACTACAGAAAACAGAAGGCCGAGCACGCCCCCATTCACATCACCAAGGCTATAGTGGAGAGAGTCAAGAACTTCAAGTTCCTCGGTGTCCACATCAGTAAGGATCTATCATGGTCCAAACACACAAACACAGTCGTGGAGGGCACGAAAATGCCTATCCCCATCAGGAGGGGATTTGGCATCCTCAAAAAGTGCTACAGCTGCACCATTGAGAGCATCTTGACTGGCTGCATCACTGCTTGGTATGGCAACTGCTCAGCATTCGACGCAAGGCGCTACAGTGGGTAGTGTGTACGGCCCAGTACATCACTGGGTCCGAGCTCCATGCCATCCAGGACCTCGCTACCAGCCGGTGTCAGAGGAAGGCCCTACAAATTGTCAAAGACTCCAGCCACCCAACTCATAGACTGTTCTCTCTGCTACCACACAGCAAGCAGTACCGATGCATCAAGTCTGCAACCAACAGATTATACCCCCCAAGCCATTAGACTGCTAAATAGTTTGTTAATTAGCTAACCAAATAGCTACCCAAACTGTCTGCCTTGACTAGAGCTGTAACAGTACACATATTCGTACCGAACTGTTTGGTGCAGGAAACTATGTTCGGTTTGCACTGTGAAAATATCTTTAAATAAAAACACCAGGCCTTTAGGCTATGCTGCGTTGTATTCTTTTTCTTTTACCCTTATTTTACCAGGTAAGTTGACTGAGAACACATTCTCATTTAGCAACGACCTGGGGAATAGGCACAGGGGAGAGGAGGGGGGATGAATGAGACAATTGTAAGCTGGGGATGATTAGGTGACCTTGATGGTATAAGGGACAGATTTTTTTATTTTATTTAACCAGGTAGGCCAGTTGAGAACAAGTTCTCATTTACAACTGCGACCTGGCCAAGATAAAGCTAAGCAGTGCGACAAAAACAACACAGAGTTACACATGGAGTAAACAAACGTACAGTCAATAACACAATAGAGAAATCTATGTACAGTGTGTGCAAATGTTGTAAGGTTAGGGAGATAAGGCAATAAATAGGCCATAATGGTGAAATAATTACAATTTAGCATTAACACTGGAGTGATAGAAGTACAGATGATGATGTGCAACTGGAGATACTGGGGTGTAAAAGACCAACAAAAAAAACAATATGGGGATGAGGTAGTGAGGTATGCTATTTACAGATGGGCTGTGTACAGGTCAGAGCAGCTTACCAATCACTGTACAACTGATGCTTAAAGTTGGTGAGGGAGATATAAGTCTCCAGCTTCAGTGATTTTTGCAATTAGTTCCAGTCATTGGCAGCAGTGAAATATATGTGCTACAGGTGGGTGTTGCTATGGTGACCAGTGAGCAGAGCTTTACCTAGTAAAGACTTATAGATGACCTGGAGCCAGTGGGTTTGGGAATTAAGCCAACACACCGGGAATAACACCCCTACTCTTACGATAAGTGCCATGGGATCTTTAATTTCCCATCCGAAAGACGGCACACTACACAGGGCAATGTCCCCAATCACTGCCCTGGGTGCCTCCTACTGGCCCTCTCACACCACTTCCAGCAGCATCTGGTCTCCCATTCGAGGACTAACCCTGTTTAGCTTCAGAAGCAAGCCAGCAGTGGGATGCAGGGTGGTATGCCATTGCCTCGTGAGTAAATCTGAGCTGAAAACATATTGTAGGATATTCCGTTAAAACTACAGCCTATGCGCCCGTTGTAATCAAGATTCTAATATTAACTGGCAAATTTTCAAAGTATCCTTTTGTGAGGGGCAGCCGGGAACTCTGTAGATGGCGAGTGGTGGGCTCGATAAAACCAGAATTGTGGGATCCTCAATCATTGTTTAAAACTCCAGCTTGGGTACATTTTGGCTTCACAGTCGTTTACAACGGCGAGGGACAGAGAGTTGTGGATAAAACGTTAATCATATGTTCTCCACTGCTCAACCAGAATAGCCCAGAGTGGTGCACGTAGCTTGTTGTTGTTGTCGGCCAGTCACAGGTCATCAAAGCGCCACTACAGTCAGTAGTATACTGTACAACGACCAAGAGCCAACAGGCTCTTGTGCTGTTATTTGTAACTGTAGAACAGGAAGAAAGCGCATGCAGACTCAATTAGCCTGAATAGCTAGCTAATTTAGCTAACTGGCCATCTAAGCCAATTAGCTTCTCTCAGGTTTGAAGCAGTGAATACAGCTACTAAATAATCTTATTGGATGATAAATAACCTAGCTATGACAAGCTCGAAGTTAGCATTCTAGCGTGAGTTGGCTTGTTATGGTTGGCTGCTGTCTCTCTGTCGCTCCTCCTTGCTCCTATTTGTCTCGCTCACAGTAACACAAGGCAAGGGCCCTCCCGCACCTGCTCTCCCTCACGCCGTGACATCTCCGGCTAATAAAGTAGCTTACAAACGGACTTTTCTACTGCTCCCCTCACTCGGATCCGACCATGTCGATATATTGAAAAAAATGTATTTATGCATATTTGTCCAGGTGGGAAAGCTCCAGGTCCATTTCGGGAACAACTTCTTGAGAGGCCCGGTATAATAATCCCTGTCACAACAGACAAAGCCAGAAACATTGTGAATGACGTCACAGAAACTGGACTTGGGTCACAAATAGGGTGCCTTTTTAATTTTGGCGTATTTAGCCGAATAAACAAAAATGAACTAGAGTAACTGTTAGCATTTCATTTTTGTCCTCTGTACCGTAACCGAACCCCTGCACATCGACTCGATACCGCTACCCCTTGTATGTAGCCAAATTATCAGTACTCATTGTTAATCTATTATTACGTGTTTCACTTTTCTAGAAGTTTCTCTCTGCATTGTTGGGAAGGGCCCAACAATTGACTGTTAGTCCACACCTGTTGTTTACGAAGCCCTTTCTTTTTCGGGTTCGCCTACCCTACTTAATCAACATCTGCTTTATGTCATGTCCCCCTGAAGACTGTGGTTGTCTCGTTTTGGCCCCAACTCTCACTGTACCCCACCCATAAGTGCATTAGGAAATATTGAAACAATTAGCTGGTGCTTAATCGCCACCACACACCCAAATTCATTGCCTATCCTAGCACACACTCACTGACAGAAAACACACCCTATTGAACCATAACCTTCGTTATTACTCGGAAAACAACTAAAGGCATTAGGCTAAAACATGAAGTAATTCTTCAGATGAGAAACGCAGATTATAAACAAGAACCTAGATATTCCGCATTTGTGTGATTGTCATTGTGCGAAGGTATGTCATGAAATACAACCCAGAGCTGTGGTCCATTCTGTTACTATGACCGTTGAATACCATGTCTCTGTTATAAACACAGACTACTAGTGGTGCAGGGAGAATGTTTTCCACTGCTTAAGGAAGGAAAAAATGTGGCCACTTTACAGTCTAGTGCAGATTTGGGTTGTTGTTTTTTTTACTCTGATTCAATCGTCAGGATCGTCTATCAATGTGTGTTCAGCACTGGGACTAGCTAGTCTATGGTTTTCCGCCACTGAATTTTCCAGAGCCGCACGGTGAGGACAGCTAATGGAAGACAGATGGGGGGGAAATCCTGCAACTCAAATCAAATCCAATGTATCGGTCATATGTGCCGAATGCAACAGAATGCAACTTCACAGTGAAATGCTTACTTATGAGCCCATTCCCAATAATGCAGTTAAAAAATAAGACACATATTTGCTAAATAAAAAGGAAATAGTAACACAATAACAACAATAACGAGGCTGTTCTAATGTCCAGAAGCTCTTTTCAGTTATAGGAAACGATGGCGAAAACATGTAAAAAATAATCATTATAATAATAATTACGGTCAGCGCCAAAAAAATACACAAAATAGCACGTAAAACGGCCGCCATTCCCTCCGGCGCCATGTGTCGTTTTCCGTGACCGAGTGATACCAGGAAACAGCCGGAGATGACCCCATGTCTCACATCTGTGTCTATGCAATGTGTGTTGGAAGGGCCTGACCTAGACAGAGTTGGCATCAGGGTTAGGAAGGAAAGGAATAACATGCCAAGTGTTGCCTGGTAAAAAAAAGAAGCAAAATCTGATTCTCTCATTCAAAAGCGATAAAAAGGATATCGACCAGTGTTTCTCACAATTCCCAAAATGCATAAAACCTGATCAAAATGCATACTCCGAGATCAATCCCCCACACGGCCTCAACTTTACTTTAGGGAACAAGGAACAGTACCTGTTGCATTTAGGGAACGATAGCAGTACTTGTTGCATTTACAACTTGTCTTTCATCAACTGATTTCAGCCATTGTATTGCTTTAGATTGACTGCATTGTTTGAATTGCATATTGGCATTTAATTTGAAAAATGTATTTTACCATTCTTCTGAAACTGCCTAGCTAGCTAACAAACATACAGTGCAGATCAATTATTCAAATGGTTTTACACAATATCTTGTCACAGCACTGGCAAACCATGGTTGACCAACTCACTGACCAAAACGGCTGACCTTGATCCCGTCATAAGAAGATCCAGTACATTCTAGTATTCTAAATCGCTAATTCTATGGGTCAGCCTTTTCGGTCAGGGAGTTGGTCATGATTGGTCATGGTTTGCCAGTGCTGTGATTAGATAGTGTTAAATAATGCCTTTCAGGAATGTATCTGCATTGAATGTTAGCTAGCTGAGAAGAAACTCAAGCCCGTGGGTGGATCTCTACGACATTGTCTCATGGTGACGGATGCTGTTGGGGGAAAAGGCCATGTGAGGACCCATGTCTGATTCAGCACACAGAGCCTACACAACACAAGAAGCACTCATGCTCGTAATAGCACTGAACGGCCATGCACTCTCTCCCACCACCGTAGGAAACAGAAAATGACATTCGTATTCAGGAGCGGCTCGGAAACAAGCAGCCTGCTGACTGGAGGGAATTGGAGTTTCCCCGAGTTCCATCGACTGGTCTGGCTAGGAACCAGACTCCTAACATCGCTAATTAGTAGCTACCCCCTTCCGGTCCCTAAAAGAGAACACTACATCTGAGCAGCCAGTCACAATAGAGTGACATAAAACCACAAGCCGTGGGCAGCGTATTATATCCACCGAGCCACTGAAACACAACCCATATTAATCAATTGGATGACATGCTCAAAATAAGGGAGGCGAAACCATTAATGAAAGTTAATTCCTCCTGCCTGCTGCCTTGTTATACTTGGAGCCCAGCAGTAGCCCTTGGCCCCGAGACATATGGGTCTGTGGCAGTGTCACTGACGTAGGTGCTGTTAAATGTGCAGGCCTGAGCGCAGCCTGCTGGCTGCTCCCTCGGCCCCTGTGGGCTAGCTTTCCTGTGTTCCAACTCAAGCAGAGGCCACTTCTAGCACCTTTAATGTTCCCGCCTCTGAAATGAGCTCTTAGAGCGCCCGGTTCGGGTTTCCCTCGCCGGAGGCTACGGAAGTGTGTGTGTATGAATGGGGCGGCGTCGTTGACTGACGTGTAGGTGTATGGCAACTCCTCTCCTGACCATCCTCCCGCCTACAGGAAGGACATCCCCCCCAGAGTTCAGAAACATGCCTCGTTGGAGGTCAAACCAAATCAAGAATCCAAGAAATCAGGCATGAGCTGACTTGTGGAGATCAGCCTGTAATAGCCCTGCTACAGTATGTTATGTAAGGTTTAAAGGCCTAGCTGTCGAGATGGCAACAACACCAATGGTTGTTTTGTGAACTGTGGGCTACACCTATGTACTAGTTTGATGTAGGCCTAGACATCTACTGATGAAGCATAGAATAAACTTTTACGTGAACTTTACAGTCAAAATTAAATATGCCCAACAGGGATGTCACTGCATTGCCATATTTAATTGGCTCCCAGTGGTCTTAAAATAGCCCATCGCTGTGTAAACAATCCCTGTGTACAAAAGGCTGCATTAAACAAATGAAAAATAGTCTTGAACAAACTTGTTTTAAATAAAACAGAGAGATGGTTAAATCTATCAATTTGGCAGAATGAAAAATGCGTGTCATCTCTTGGCCTGCACGCCGTAAACAATGCTGGTCTTCCTCTTCAGTTTCTGGAAAGGTCAAACATGTTCACTAATCCTTATACAGTGCCTTCAGGAAATATTCAGACCCCTTGACTTTTTGCACATTTCGTTACGGCCTTATTCTAAAACGGATTACACACAACACCCCATAACGACAAAGTGAAAACAGGTTTTCAGACTTATTATTTTTAATACATTTGCAAAATAATTCTAAAAACATGTTTTCTCTTTGTCATCATTTGTGTGTAGATTGATGAGGGCAATTTTTATTTCAATCAATTTTAGAATAAGGCTGAATAATTTCCGAATGCACTGTATTACACTGGAGTTGCTTACCAAGATGACACTGAGTGTTCCTGAGTGGCCTAGTTACAGTTTTGACTTAAATCGGCTTGAAAATCTATGGAAAGACTTGAACATGTCTGTCTAGCAACGATCAACTACCAACTTGACAGAGCTCGAATGTTTTATATTAAAGATTGTACAATCCAGGTGTGCAAAGCTCTTAGAGACTTACCCAGAAAGCATTGCAGTTGTAATCACTGCCAAAGGTGATTCTAACATGTATTGACTCAGGGGGTTGAATACTTATCTAATCAAGACACAATATATTAGTGTTTTATTTTTCATATATATATTTTTTTTTACACGTTAAGACTTTTTCTTCCACTTTGAAATTACAGTATTTTGTATAGATAGTTGAATTACAATTAAATCCATTTTAAATCCCACTTTGTAACAACAAAATGTGGAAAAAATACATTCCTGAACGTGGCATATAAAACACACTACGTGGACAACCTTTGTGAAATATTCATCCTCATGTATTGCGGAGACGAGAATTCAGTCCGCTCCGACCGCCGTAAACGAGGACCTCCATTGACTAACAACAACATTACCTTTAAATAAACTCCAGCCTCCCATTATGTGAGTCATACTGGCCAGGCAGACAGACGGACAGCACTTGACTCAACCCCTCCACCTCTACCCACCATCTCCCTGGGAGATCCAAAGAAAAATGGCTTCACATAGCTAGTCAAAAAAACACTTATTTTTTGCTTCATTTGCTGTCGTCACAGACCAGCAGAGACCCCTCCCCAAACATGGGCTACCCTTGAACCTTGAGATAGGATACATCAATTAGCCTAGGCCTAATTTCTCTGCTTGGTAGAGGAAGTCAATAGCCTAAAACCTCAAGCTTTTATATGGTGAAAAAGTATTCAATGTGGCTTTGGAAAAAAGCACTACGGCCTATGCCACCGCAAACACATTTTTGCCAACTTCTGACATACAGTAGGCCATGTGATTAGGCTATTGAAAGAACCAACTTGGGAACTCTGATCACCACCGTTCTGAGAACACTGGTGAATCATAGGAAAATGGCTGAGGCCAATAATAATCTTGACAGTGTCTGTTTATTTCTGACGGCATTCATCCTTCATGCGGACAGTGACCCGTGATCTATCACCATCTGTCCACCAGCTTAAGAGTTCTGCAAACCAGAACATGTCCTACAGTAGCATATTTAGCCTAGTTTACTTCACTTTTGCAGGATTCGGAAAATACAAAATAGTGTCTGCAATGCAGCATCTCTCCCCCGCCCACATCCTCTCAGATCTTTTAGGAGCCTTTGATTGATACGACCCAGGGGACTGTCTAGCTACAATGAGGGAGTAGAGCATGCCCCTCCCTTCTGCCCCCGCAACCTGTCACTGATCCAGCCAGGACCTGTCAGATGAGCGTGTGGGCCCCCCTATCCCTCTACAGTCCAGCTGCCATCCACTGCAAGCAACAGTGTCAGGAGGATCCAGGGAGGCTGTAGTGTAGCTGCTGTACAGAACAGAATGGGAGAGTGTACTGGAGGCTTTGCTGATCTGCATGGTCTGGTGAGATGGCTGGGCTCTTTGCTCGGCTGTTGCACATACACACACAGGACTGAATCTGTGACTGGATGAGTGGGCTCCTCTTCAGCCAGCCAGCCAGGCCTCTCCGCTTGGCTTTTTCACATTACTGTATTTCCTCAGCGTTTCCTGAGCTGCATATCCAGTCTGGCTTTCTCCAAGCTAGGACCAACATTAGATGGCTTTCCCAGGAGAGGCTAAGGCAGAGTGGGTTGCATCAGACCAGAGAGCGAGGGGGAATAAAACCAAAAGAGAGGAGAATGATAATGACACGAGGACTGCAAATCAAATTGCCTTCTGTGGCATAAATATGACTATTAAAAGCAACTTTTATTCCCCCCACGCTCCTCTATCTGCCCTATCTTTGTTGTATTTTTGACTTTGCAGTCTGCAGGCCACAACATGCACTTTGACGTTGTAAAAAAATATATCTGGTAATAACAAGTCATTGTATAACACTAATCTAAGAGTTGCTCAATGTTCAGGAAATTACTGTGTGCGCCATGTTTGTCAGCAGCATACCACCCTGCATACTACTGCTGGCTTGCTTCTGAAGCTAAGCAGGATTGGTCCTGGTCAGTTCCTGGATGGGAGACCAGATGCTGCTGGAAGTGGTGTTGGAGGGCCAGTAGGAGGCACTCTATCCTCTGGTCTAAAAAAAATATCCCAATGCCCCAGGCCCACACTGCCCTGTGTAGGGTGCCGTATTTCGGATGGGACATTAAACGGGTGTCCTGACTCTCTGAGGTCATAAAAGATCCCATGGCACTTATCGTAAGAGTAGGGGTGTTAACCCTGGTGTCCTGGCTAAATTCCCAATCTGGCCCTCAAACCATCACGGTCACCTAATAATCCCCAGTTTACAAATTGGCTCATTCATCCCCCTCCTCTCCCCTGTAACTATTCCCCAGGTCGTTGCTGCAAATGAGAACGTGTTCTCAGTCAACTTACCTGGTAAAATAACGGATAAATAAAACATAAAATGTTTTCTCAGACAGTCAGACCCACTTGGTTGCAGCAGCTGGGTTATAAATGTGCATGACAGCCAGAGCCAGCCAGCCATCAGGCAGCACTTTGCTGTCCCTCTACATTGGCCCTCCCTCCACTAACCCAGACTGTGTGTGTCCTGGCCAAGCACAGTCAAGCATCCTCCCCTCATTAGCACAGTGTGGATCCATAATCCTCCAGTCGGAATTATGTGGTGGCACAGGTGTCCCTCGTCTGTCCTCAGATTAGCCGTGTAATCCTGGGGACCCCCCTGCCCGGCCCCTGGCTTAACCCACCATCATGACAGGCTATTGTTTTTGTTTGGAGAGCTGTTCACAGGAATGTATCCTATGCCAAACAAACGTAGAGACATTTGCTGCAAGTCTCCCTTATCATAACACTGTAATGTTTAATATGATACTTGGTTGCTTAATGTTTTTCCACAGACTTAAAAAAAAATTGAGCTCATAATTATTCGTACTACTTTTTATTTTATTTAACTAGGCAAGTCAGTTAAGAACAAATTCTTACTTACAATGACGGCCTAACCCAGACGATGCTGGGCCAATTGTGCACCGCAGTATGGGACTCCCAATCAAGGCCGGTTGTGATACAGCCTGGAATCGAACCAGGGTCTGTAGTGACGCCTATAGCATTAAGATGCAGTGCCTTAAACTGCCGTGCCACTCGGGAGTCCCTAAAGGCCAATAGTCTCCTTTGTTTTAGTAATTGAATCCCAGTCTAGTATAGAAGTGTAAAACAACTCTTTCTACTTCCCAATATAGTTGCCCAGTCCATGCTCCCAGGTGAATAGGTGTCTGCCAGGGTGCAAATACCATTGCCAATGAGCCTTGCACAATACACTAATACATTAAATAAACTGCTTCAATCATGGATAGAGTAACTGAGTGTCCTTGCTTGAAAAAGGAATTACATGTTGAACATACTGGAATACCAGACACTAGGGATGTGACAAATTGAAATTTTTTATTAACGTTTACACTTCCATTTTTTTTAGGGGGGGGTCCGTTAAAACGGTCAGCCACCAGGCAGACAGTCAGAACCGTGCACTAGGCCTATTTAAAGCTGTATCTTGCCATTTCTTTTGCTTGCAATGTCTCGCAACTTCAGTAAAGCAGGGCCTATCATCAACGAATAGGATAGGATATTCTACACGCAATAGGCCCGAAGACTGAACACACACTTGCATCATTAGCAAAGAGCAAGTGCAGGCGAGCCAGCGCGAGGGAGAGAGAGGTGGGGTAGGCAGAAAGAATGTCTTGGTAATCTGTATCTCGTAACGTCTTGTCTTGCATGCCTCGCAAATTCAACCAAGTAGCTTCTTCCTCTCTGATTTGATTTAAATTACACAACCTTCCACAGGCATTGACAGTGTTGCAAATGTGGGTCAATGTCAACTCAAATGAATAGGCTCTAGAAGACACCATTTTTAATACAAAAGATTATACTCGCACTCTTACGGTATTGTACAATTTTAAATCTACAACCTAGATTCCTGTTTGCTTGAAATTGGGGAATGCACCTTGATGAAATCAGGATTTGTAATGCCAACCCATAATCCTTAACTTGATTTGTTCTATTTTCTACGTCATCCCAAAGATGCGGCACCACACAGCACCGCGGAGCATACACTCTGATCTAATGCGGCTCCCACGTCACAAGCATTAGGCTGATTGTTTGACACTTCATGGCTATTCCTCCATGTGCTTCTGCTGTGTAGCGATTACATCAGCCGCCTCGGACATAAAGTCTGGATGGGCAAGCAGCGCGGTTACAAAGTTACTTTCATGTCAGAAGATAAAAAAGTGTTCCAATTAGCCTTCCCCTGTTGGCTCATTGATTTCTGTGCAATGGTCTTCTGCAAAGCAGTCATTTTAAAGCCTGGTAATTAACTTTAATGGCCCCACTACCTCATTGGCTTTACAGGGCCTTCAAAGCCTCCTGCCCTCTCTGGTAGGAGTCATGTGAGCAGAGTAGATGTAGATGCATCTCTCTGAACTCTTGACAAAGACACACACTCATGAAACCTCCAGGAATCACAATGAAAATTGCCTCGGCACTTCATTTGCCCTCTGATTAAACGCTAGGCTAGCAATTTACTTATTTAATGAATTACAATCATAATAGATGTATTTTGTATAGCGCTTTTCATACAGAATCTCAAAGTCGCTTTAATTATACATTTTCAATCAAAAATACAAATAATTCACGGAGCTGGCAGTTCAAGGGGAGATGCTCTTCCACAGCTAGATGAGGCAGTTCAGTAAATAATTCGCTTGAATTAGCTTGAGGTGCAGCCAGGGAGGGAGAACCATCAGTCAGACCCTAGCTTTTCATCAGGCACCTGTCTGAAGTTCACAGCTACTCCTCCTCTGTACTGCAGGTAGGCTGGAACATCCTCCACCGACTGTGTAGCATCTACTTGGGTGACGCCTCGGCATTTATAAGCGCCTGAGAAACCACCACACCTCTGCAGTAATCAGTAACAGTGTCCTTACAAGGCGAACCTCTGTCATCCCCTCAAACCGTAGTCCACATCTTTCCAGAAACAGGAGCAGGTAGAATAAATAGCGGATGCTGTGTTGATCAGGTGTTGATGCATCATTCAAACTAGTTTTAGCCAGCTAGCTAGCTATAGCTAGCCAAGCCAATTAAACAGACTTGCCATCGTCAGTCCTGTATTGTTCTAAAGTACTAAACTGATATGAATTTCAGACAATTAGTTTAGTCTAATAAACTCAATAAGATGTTGGCACATCTTTACCAAGGAGCTTTCTGAAAAAGCTTTGTCTCATGCAGTCAGCGTCACGAACCTGAGAGGCATCCACCTCAGGCCCTGACCGCAGTGACATGATCGCCACACTGGAACATCGAGGCAGTCTGCTCAGGCCTAAGTGGTAGTACCCAGGGGTCTGCCTCTACTTTACCACATCAGATAGGCCAGACACAGAAGTTTACTGCTGGGTAAACAGGCCCATGCTCCACAGAGCCTTGGGCACTAAGACAGGGCCAGCCTGGGAGCCATAAAGACTCTACCTGCTAGGCTGCAAAAGGCACATCCCAGGGAGGGGGCATTCCTGACATGGTTCAAACTGTGCGTGGCTTCTCAAAGAGACATTGCTCACTCATGGCCACAACCATTTGGGTTTCATTGGGAGAAAGTGAAGAGACTTTGTGATTGTAGCAGGCTTGTTAACCCTTTGACACATACGAATGTGTCAAAGTGCTCCCTGCAGCGTAGCCTCAAATCGGTGTGATTAGAAATCGTGTTTAGAACGTCCAGTTACGATTGACGCAACAGTCACCGTTTGAGCTGGCCACACTGTTTTTCCACAGAAACGTTTTGCACAAACACAGTCTTTACATTGTTATGTCCTTAATGTGAACAGTTTATTTTTTGGGATGCAATGTTCAGACATTCACAGAAGTAATGACAGCATAACAAAATAACAAAATGTAAACTACATTAGTTGTAGCGCTAACTAAGGAAAGAGAGACCTAACTAGGGCTGTCCTTGGACCTCTCAAGTGGAGCAGTGGTCTAAGGTACTGTATCGCAGTGCTAGCTGTGCCACTACCGATTCTGAGTCCAAGATTAGGCTCTGTCGCAGCCAGCCGCGACCGGGAGACCATGGGGCGGCCACAATTGGCCCAGCGTTGAGGGAGGGTTTGGCCGGCAAGGATGTCCTTGTCCCATCACACACTAGCGACTCCTGTGGCAGGCCGGGCGCAGTGCATGCTGACACGGTCACCAGGTGTACGGTGTTTCCACATTGGTGCAGCTGGCTTCGGGTTAAGTGCTTATTGTGTCAAGAAGCAGTGCGGCTTGGTTGAGTTGTGTTTCGGAGGACGCATGGCTCTCGACCTTCGCCTCTCCCGAGTCCGTACAGGAGTTGCAGGGATGAGACAAGACTGTAACTACCAATTGGATACCACGAAATTGGGGAGAAAAAGGGGTAAAATTAAATTAAATAAATAAAAAATCTTGGTCGACCAAAAGTGTTCTGTTCTTTTGACCAATCGTTTGATATACATGTTTTATTGTGTATTCTTCCATATATAGACACACCCTATGTGTTTAAATAAAATAAACAATATGCATTGAGATTGTCTGATGCTTTAAGCTTACGGTTTGATGAAATAAGACAAATGCGCCAGCTATTCTCCTGGCCCAACTATTCTCCTCCCGCTCCTGCTGGCTTCCTCAGATTCTGGAATTACTCTCCTGAAGTTGCCGGTAATAGGCTACACGAGGAGTCGGCAACCTATCGATCTACGTGCCAGTTATGGTTTTCATATGCACATTTTCGTCATTTAATTTATAATATCGTCTTCATATCTCAAAACTCCTATTGCGATTGCCAACTATGTAAAAATAGCCTACATAAAGCCAACAAAAAAACATTGCAGCCTGCAGTTAGAAAATATCCCGATAAAAATATATATCCTATAAATCACATTGGCTACACATGGCCTGTCTGCAATGGATTTCAAACATTGTATCAACTATTAACTTGGGAAGCATGCACTAGCGATCTTGCAGCATTGTATAAAATAATCTGGGCTCTCAGAGATTCCCTGTGTAATTTTCAATGGCTGTAGATACAGACTTGTTTGCTTGCTGTTCGAGGTGAAGAAAACATTACTCTGAGAAACTCCACAGGTCATTAGTGGTGGTGCGTTAAGCCAATCAGAAATACTATCAGATCCCCAAATGGGCACATTTATATGCCTACATTTACACGCAGGCCAGGTAGCCTACTCATTACTCAACATTGACAGGTGCGCTCCAAACAAAAGACAATGACTAAATTGACAAATCTCGTAAATAGAATGAAATAAAAGCTTGTTTCTCACAAGTGTAGCATAGGTTGTGCACTCCGCAAACAATGTAAGACAGGAATTATAATATTGAATGAATTAACAAACTACCGTAACTAAAATTGTAGATTAGAAATTATAGGAATTAACGGTAAATGTCTACTGGTGATATATGTAAAGGGGGAATTGATATAAACTAACAATCAAAGGCAAACAATTCACACAAAGTTATGAAACAATGAATGTGCACAAATTGGATGGAGAAAGCACATTCTGGAGAGAGAAGTGCATTATGCATCTAGGTGCGTGGTCAATCCGACATCTGCATTGGACACGCAACATTCAAGATGATGCGGCCTCAGCAGAAGTCAGGGCATTCATTCTTCATGCGCTTCGTGGAGCAGTGCAGAGCTATTGTCAAAGAAGTGAGTTAGTGTTTTCTACAGGATGTACGGCCCCCAACTGCCGTCAATGTGGAGCTGTACAGAGCCCTCCGCATTGTCACAACATTTGGGAGGTGCATGGCAATGCATGTATGGAGCTTGATTTGGCCTCTGGTGGCTTCGCAATGGCTTCACACAGTCCACATGGCACCTCCGACCACATTTTCAGATCAAGCATATATTGGCTTTAAGTCTAGGCCTCCGCAATGGATTAGTTCACTGAGATGGGCGCAAACATATATTTCTTACTGCTCGACTAAAACTATCTAACTCATTTGGGTAGGCCCTAGACCTAACACAAACAATAATATTTAGCTAACTCTAGGCTGACAGAAACCATAATAGGAATTAGCTAATAGCAATTACTATTCACAATTCATCAGATCACAGGTGACCTCACCATTCACTTCCAAAAATGTACTCGAAAGACGAGTGAACCATCTCTTCACCTCGTTTTGTTATAACATCTTTGGTCTGACAGACATTTACGTGACAAGCAGAATGCATTGTATGATGTCAACAAACATATGGCGCCACACATAGCTGGCAATTAGCTTAGCATTAGCTCAGCATAATCAGTCCAACCTTCCAAAAAGTATTTTACACACATCAAATCTGTCCATTTCAATCTATGCATGATTTGTCACCAGTACTTTAAAACAAAAATAAAACAGTAAATACATTATGCTCCATACATACGGTGTGCTTAGTAGAAACGACAACACGATATACAGAAACTATAATGATAACGAAATAAGGCATTTACTTCGAGATGAACGCACGCATGTACACAGTTATTATTATTAGTGAAAGCAATGCATGCGCCAGCAAGAAAATGTGCCAGGGAGGAAAAAGTTTGTGCTTGGGTTCTCGTCAAAGAGAGAAGTTTTATCTGGCTCATTACTGCCTCAAACGTACATTTCCTGCAACAGTGAAATGGGCTACTTCTATATGAATGAATGAGGAGGCGGAACACAGCTCAATTGTGTTGAAACATAGCCTATAGATAATTAGCAGGAAGCGTGCCTTGGTTTGAGGGCAGCGTGGGTTAACTGTCCTGTTGCCTAACAATCACATTTTGGAACAGTGAGTACATTCTGACATCAAGCGCATAAAAAACAAAGATGCTGGGGCGACAGAGATATTTGCAACTAGTACGGGAAAAGGTTGAAAGTACAATATAGCCATTTCTATTGTTTGTACAGATGAACGTGGTACCTTCAGACGTTTGGAAATTGCTCCCAAGGATGAACCAGACTTGTCTACAATTTTTTTTCTGAGGTCTTGGCTGATTTCTTTTGATTTTTCCATGATGTCAAGCAAAAAAAGGCACTGAGTTTGAAGGTAGGCCTTGAAATACATCCACAGGTACACCTCCGATTGACTCAAATGATGTCAATTAGCCTATCAGAAGCTTCTAAAGCCATGACATCATTTTCTGGAATTTTCCAAGCTATTTGAAGGCACAGTCAACTTAGTGTATGTAAACTTCTGACCCACTGGAATTGTGATACAGTGAATTATAAGTGAAATAATCTGTCTGTAAACAATTGTTGGAAAAATTACTTGGCTGACATTTTAGGTGGTCTTTTCAAACAGCTCTTACACTAAAACGGGCATTATCTTAATTTTCACAGTATTACTTCAACCTCATGGGGTGGAAATATATATAAATCACATTAAAGTCTAGTTTTTGACTGCACTGTGGCTTTAAGAGTGTAATTTACAGGGGTAATTGGTCATTTCATTACATCAGTCACCTGCACACAATTTTAGCCTGAAACTTTATCCTAAACTTAAAATAATGAGATGGGTAAAGAACAAGCCTTTACTCAGCACGTTTAGTCTATAATCTAGTAAAAATATCAGATTTAGACACAAATCAGTTTCTTATTTAATCTGTGAAGGTGGCAAGTCAACACTATTTAGCCTAGTTTCGTCAGACCAGTTGTGACACCCCTCTAAGACGGCCTGGTTCGACTGTAGCCTTATGTTCTGACATGAAAACTGCTAAATAGTTCCCCTTTTGGGCATAAACCTAAAACATGCTGCCGACTTTCTTTTTTGTTCGCTGATGTGTAAAACACTTAAGTCAGCGCACATACAGTACAGTAGCAGACGGTAGCCTCGCCACCTTATTGGCCCACTTGTTTTCAAAGCTGGTTAGGCTCTGGGTCTTGGCAGCACTGCTAACATTTCTGACAGTGCCAGGGCACCCAGTTCAGACAAAGGGAAATGGGATTACAGATAAACGACCCAGGACCCATTAACCCTAATACTGCCACAGTGACCAGGCCAACATCTGAGACATGAATCTCTTCGACAGAGAACTCTGAGGAATTCTATGAACAGAGAGCAGTAAGAAACTCAGACCCACCTCTCTCCGTAGGGAGATCATTGACGCTCTCTGAACTACAGGTGCCCACTGGAAAAATACGCGCCTCTATCATACACATCTATAGGTGTTGGTTTGATCGACTTCAAATCACACGACAACTTGGGACTTTGAAAACAGAATTTCAAAGCATAGTTATCTGAGAACTTGAGTATGATACAAAGAAAAAACAGATTGGAGAAGGCTTAGGTTTACAGGACACACATTTTGTTTGTTTTACGTACACTGTGTGTACAAAACATTAAGAACACCTTCCTAATATTTGCCCTCAGCATGGACTCTACAAGGTGTCGAAAGCGTTCCACAGGGATGTTGGCCCATGTTGACTCCAATGCTTCCCACCGTTGTGTCAAATTAGCTGGATGTCCTTTGGGCGGTGAACCATTCTTGATACTCAGAGGAAACTGTTTAGCGTGAAAAACCCAGCAGCGTTGCAGTTCTTGACACAAACCGGTCCACCTCGCACCTAACTACCAAACCTCATTCACAGGCACTTAAATAATTTGTCTTGCCCATTCACTCTCTGAATGGCACACATACAGTGCCTTGCAAAAGTATTCATCCCCCTTGCAGTTTTTTCCTATTTTGTTGCATTTTTATTTGGATGTCATGTAATAGACATATACAATATAGTCCAAATTGGTGAAGTGAAATTCAAAAAATAACTTAAAAAAAAAAATGCAAATGGTAAAGTGGTGCGTGCGTATGTATTCACCCCCTTTGCTATGAAGGCCCTAAATAAGATCTGGTGCAACCAATTACCTTCAGAAGTCACATAATTAGTTAAATAAAGTCCACCTGTGTGCAATCTCAGTATATATACACCTGTTCTGAAAGGCCCCAGAGTCTGCAACACCATTAATCTGTCTGGGAACGGGGTTCCGTTCCGCTCGCCAACAGCCAGTGAAATTGCAGGGCGCCAAATTCAAACAACAGAAATCTCATAATTCAAATTTCTCCAACATACAATTATTAGACACCATTTTAAAGATACACTTCTCGTTAATCCAACCACAGTGTCCGATTTCAAAAAGGCTTTTCGGCGAAAGCACAACATATTATTATGTTAGGTCAGCACCTTTTCACAGAAAGCATACAGCCATTTTCCAACTAAAGAGAGGAGTCACAAAAAGCAGAAATAGAGATAAAATGAATCACTAACCAGAAAAAAAGAAGAAAAAAATATTCACTCATCAGATGACACTCCCGGGACAACATGTTACACAATACATGTATGTTTTGTTTGATCAAGTTCATATTTATATCGAAAAACCTCAGTTTACATTGGGCTTTGCCTCCAAAACATCCCGTGAATTTGCACAGAGCCACATCAATTTACAGAAATACTCATCATAAATGTTGCTGAAAATACAAGTGTTATACATGGAATTAGAGATATACTTCTCCTTAATGCAACCGCTGTGTCAGATTTTTTTACTTTACGGAAAAAGCACACCATGCTATAATCTGAGTACAGCGCTCAGAGACCAAAACAACCCAAAGAGATATCCGCCATGTTGTGTAGTCAACAGAAGTCAGAAATAGCATTAGAAATATTCACTTACCTTTGATGATCTTCATCAGAATGCACTCCCAGGAATCCCAGTTCCACAATAAATGTTTGTTTTGTTCGATAAAGTAAATAATTTATGTCCAAATACCTCCTTTTGTTTGCGTGTTTGGTAAACAAATTAGAGGTCGACCGATTATGATTTTTCAACACCGATACCGATTATTGGAGGACCAAAAAAGCCGATACCGATTAATCGGACAATTTTTTTTTTAAAGTATTTTTATTTTAACTTAATATAATACATCGAATTTAATCAATTTAGCCTCAAATAAATATTGAAACATGTTCAATTTGGTTTAAATAATGCAAAAACAAAGTGTTGGAGAAGAAAGTAAAAGTGCAATGTGCCATGTAAGAAAGCTAACGTTTAAGTTCCTTGCTCAGAACATGAGAACATATGAAAGCTGGTGGTTCCTTTTAACGAGTCTTCAATAATTCCCAGGTAAGAAGTTTTAGGTTGTAGTCATTATAGGAATTATAGGACTATTTCCCTCTATACCATTTGTACATGGTTGATGATATTACTAGTTTATCTAGTGTGTAATCTGACTGAGTATATAATCTAACTGAGCGGTGGTAGGCAGCAGGCTTGTAAGCATTCATTCAAACATTCATTCAAGCATTCATTCAAGCATTCATTTGCTTGAATGAATGCTTAAATGAATGTTTGAATGAATGCTTACGAGCCTGCTGCTGCCTACCACCGCTCAATCAGATACCTGTATGCTCAGTCAGATTATATGCAACGCAGGACACGCTAGATAAACTAGTAATATCATCAACCATGTGTAGTTAACTAGTGATTATGATTGATTGTTTTTATAAGATAAGTTTAATGCTAGCTAGCAACTTACCTTGGCTTACTGCATTCGCGTAACAGGCAGTCTCCTCGCGGAGTGCAACGAGAGGCAGGTGGTTATAGCGTTGGACTAGTTAACTGTAGGTTGCAAGATTGGATCCCCCGAGCTGACAAGGTGAAAATCTGTCTTTCTGCCCCTGAACGAGGCAGTTAACCCACCATTCCTAGGCCGTCATTGAAAATAAGAATGCGTTCTTAACTGACTTGCCTATTTAAATAAAGTTAAAAATAAAAAAAATTAAAAAATTCTGGGACATCAAGGAAAACACTATGTCTGACGCAAACCCAACACCTCTCATCACCCTGAGAACACCATGAAGCATGGTAGTGGCAGCCTCATGCTGTGGGGATGTTTTTCATCAGCGATTGGGAAACTGAAATTGAATTTGAAGGAGTGATGGATGGCGCTAAATACAGGTACATTCTTGTTACAGTTTTCCAAAGATTTGAGACTGGGATGGAGGTTCACCTTCCAGCAGGACAATGACCCTACGCATACTGCTAAAGCAACACTTGAGTGGTTTAAGGGGAAACATTTAAATGTCTTGGAATGGCCTAGTCAATCCAATTGAGAATCTGTGGTATGACTTAAAGACTGCTGTACACCAGGAAACCCATCCTACTTGAAGGAGCTCGAGCAGTTTTGCAAAAATCCCAGTGGCTAGATGTGCCAAGCTTATAGACACACCCCAAGAGACTTGCAGCTGTAATTGTTGCAAAAGGTGGGGGGGGGGGGGGAATAGTTATGCAAGTTTTCTGTTTTTTTGTCTAATTTCTTGTTTGTGTGACAATAAAAAATATTTCACATCTTCAAATTATACAAATCCCCCCAAAATCCATTTGAATTCCAGGTTGTAATGCAACAAAATAAGTAAAATGCCAAGGGGGTGAATACTTTCGCAAGCCACTGTACACAATCCATGTCTCAATTTTCTCAAGGCTTGAAAATCCTTCTTTAAACTGTCCCCCCCCCCTCATCTACACTGATTGAAGGGGATTTAACAAGTGATGTCAATAAGGGATCATAGCTTTCACCTGGTCAGTCTTTGTCATGGAAAGAGCAATAAAGAGTTTATGTTTTGTACACTCAGCCAACTAAAATGTGATATTGACAGGATATTGACGTCAGGTCTTTGCCCAATGTGTGTGTATGATGTGCGAGGCCCAGGGGGAGAGGCCGGTTTTCAGGCCAAAAAACCTGTAACAGCAGATTGCTGTATTGTTTTGAGCCTAAGGAGCTGTCTCTGAGGCCTATATCAAACCATGACATGAGAGTACATTCAAATGCACAAGGCAGGACCTCACATTTTCACTGCAGATGTTGCTTCTGGCAAGAGCTTACCCTACAAAACCCTCCTTTTACTCAGACATCTTCAAAAGGCAACAAATGTCTCAAGAGAACTCCGGCTGATTGTTGCGCATCAGTCAGTACTGGGGGGGGGGGGAATACTTCTGCAGAGCTTTCTGCAAAAGCCTTAATATTTCAGCTCCAGTAGATCCGAGATCTAATAACTATGATAGACACAATGGCCTTGCACTCACAATGAAGTAGGCTTGCATTAGGAAAGGAGTAGGCTAGATACAGTCTGGCTGTAGGGTAAAAAGGCCATGGACTTAATTTACTGTAACCTGATTTATTTATTTTTACTCTAACCGACTTTCACTCAAAGCAGCGGTATAGAAAATGAAGGAAATATTTGTTTAAATGGTCTGAGACTATTTGAAGGAGCCAGTCACCGTTCTCTGTGCTGCCAGACGTAAACACCTTTGATAGCGCATAAGTCCTTGAAATCAAAAGGGGCAACACAAAATAACAATGCCTCTGGTGACCGGGACACAGATTCTAATTCATGACTGACCTCAGTGTAAAACATTCTCTCCTGTTTTGAAGGAACATGAATCATGGTTTGCTTTAATCATAAAGTTGAACTTCAAATAAAACAGCTCGAACATAAAACAATTCAAAATGACAAAAACACCCAGACTTAAGATAGTCTAAACAGTGTCTAATTTTGTGCTGTTTCAAACAGCTGTCACCTTGGGCTGTGCAAAGAACCACTTCGCAAGGCAGTTCACTCCAGAAGCTGAGTGCCAACAGTGACTCTTCTCTCCTATTGTTGTGTGACTGTTGTAGGGCTGCTGCGTTGGGCCATACTGAGGACTGGCTGTAACTGGCTGTGCTCAACATAAAGGAGCCAAGCTGGACCATGTCTAACTTGCCTCACCCTACACCTGCTCATTACGGTAGGGTAGAACAACAGCTAAGAAATGACCAATACAAAAAACTGCATGGATGGTAGTGAAGCAACATACAGCGCATTCGGAAAGTATTCAGACCACTATCGGTTTCCACATTTTGTTACAGCCTTATTCTAAAATGTTTTAAATGTTTTATTTTCCTTAACAATCTACACACAATACCCCATAATGACAAAGCAAAAGCAGTTGTTTAAAAATGAAACTGAAATGTCACATTTACATAAGTATTCAGACCCTTTGCTCAGTACTTTGTTGAAGCACCTTTGGTAGCAATTACAGCCTCAAGTCTTCTTGGGTATGACACTACAAGCTTGGCACACCTGTATTTGGGGAGTTTCTCCCATTCCTCTCTGCAGATCCTCTCAAGTTCTGTCAGGTTGGATGGAGAGCGTCGCTTCACAGCTATTTCAGGTCTCTCCAGAGATGTTTGATCGAGTTCAAGTCCGGGCTCTGGCTGGGCCACTCAAGGACATTCATAGACTTGTCCCGAAGCCACTCCAGCGTTGTCTTGGCTGTGTGCTTAGGGTCATTGTCCTGTTGGAAGGTGAACCTTCGCCCCAGTCTGAGGTCCTGAGTGCTCTGGAGCAGGTTTTCATCAAGGATCTCTCTGTACTTTGCGCCGTTCATCTATCCCTCGATACTGACTAGTCTCCCAGTCCCTGAAAAATATCCCTACAGCTAGATGCTACCACCACCATGCTTCACCGTAGGGATGGTGCCAGGTTTCCTCCAGACGTGATGCTTAACATTCAGGCCAAAGAGTTCAATCTTGGTTTCATCAGACTAAATAATCTTATTTCTCATCGTCAGAGTCCTTTACACGGAACCCAAACCGGCTGTGCGTGTGCTCTATCGTGCATACATCTATTTTGTCCCACTACACCAAACGCGATCACGACACACAGGTTAAAATATCAAAACAAACTCTGAACCAATTACATTAATTTGGGGACAGGTCAAAAAGCATTAAACATTTATGGCAATTTAGCTAGTTAGCTTTTACTTGCTAGCTAATTTGTCCTATTTAGCTACCTTGCTGTTGCTAGCTAATTTGTCCTGGGATAAACATTGAGTTGAACTGAACTGCACAAGGTCCTCTACTTCGACAATTAATCCACACATAAAACGGTCAACAGTATCCTTTCTAGTCATCTCTCCTCCTTCCAGGCTTTTTCATCTTTGTACTTATATGGTGATTGGCATCTAAACTTTCATAGTATTACCATGACAACCGGAAACACAGTTTGTCTTTCCATCACCCACGTGGGTATAACCAATGAGGTGGTGGGAGAGAGGCAGGACTTGCAACGCGATCTGCGTCAGAAAAAGAAAGGAGTTCTATTTTAGCCCTTGGCAACGCAGACACTCGTTGACTCGCGCGAGCAGTGTGGGTGCAATAATTGAATAACAGATTTCTACATTTAGTTTTCAACGGGAGCGATGTAGTCAGGGTATTAGGTGCCTTTCGGCAAACTCCAAGCAGGCTGTGCCTTTTACTGAGGAGTGGCTTCTGTCTGGCCACTCTACCATAAAGGCCTAAATGGTGGAGTGCTGCAGAGGTTCTCCCATATCCACAAAGGAACTCTGGAGCTTTTTGCAAACATTTCTAAAATACCTGTTTCTCTTCGTCATGATGGGGTATTGAGTGTAGATTGATGAGGAAAAACAATCAATTTCAGAATAAGGCTGTAACATAAAATGTGGAAAATGTGAATGTGTAGTGAAAGTTGTAAGCTATGTTTGTGTCATGATGAATGAATGAATGTTCAATGACATCCTGGCATTGTGCAGATCTGTTCCATTTTTAACAGGGTTAGACAAGGCTATATATCCTGTTAAAATAGCTCTGTAATCATACTAGCGCATAGCCTAGCCTTCTGTTCAGTACAGACCTCATGTCAAAAAATTTATTGGCAGTACTGGTTAGGCCTAGAAGTTGTATGAGTGATTAGAAGAAGGTATAACTGATTGAATTGACATCGATTTCAATAGGCCTAGGCTACATGTTTTCTAACTTGGCCCATGTCACTCATGCCTAGTTACAACAGTAACCCTCGAACATCCCTATCAACCCACACGACTGCTTTGTGGAAAATTTGCTCTCGCGAGCACGACTGAAGAACTTACAATCATGCCTGACAAGGCCATTGAAAACAGTGTCTCGCTGGAAGACCTGCTTTTCACAGGTGATAACACTGAGGGTCGGATTCATTCCTCCAATTCGGTACTGCACTTCACCGAGCCCAGAACCGGGCAGAGCTAGGCCAAGCAGGTGTTGTACCGCGATTCCTTCCTCCAGGGAACAGTAGTTATAGTCATAACGTTACGTTCCCTTTCAGCAGGTACTCTCAGTACAACACTCCATTAAGGGGAACTACAATCCAGCCCAAAACCGACACCAACGGATACCAAATTAAATGGCCCATGGCAGACCACCAACCCGCAAGATGCGGAAGTCTTGGTTTTGCGCAAACTGCCCACTGCCTAACGACCCTCTCCTGTCCCAACTGTAAGCACACTGTGGGCCACACCGAGAGCAGTGACATCAAGTGATAAAACCTCACAAAAGTGTATGGCGATACCCAAGTCGCCTTCGCACAAATATCCCCTACAGTCAACCCTTTAAACCAGAGGTTTCAAACATAAGGTAAAAATATATTCATTTTTGTTTTGTTTTTCCTCAGGGGAAAAAAAATATCTTAAATCGACATTGGACTGACAAACTAAATCAAAACTGTGTAGAAATGATAAAGAGCCTATATTTATAGTCTCTTCACTCTGTCCAGCTTGCTAGCAGTCATCGAAATGAAAGCTAGACAGTCAGAGAGCATTTAAAATTCTAAAAGCAATGGATAGAGGACTATTAAGCATGAAAAACCCAGCAGCGTTGCAGTTCTTGACTCAAACAGGTGGACCTGGCACCTACTTCCATACCCCGTTCAAAGGCACTTAAATGTTTTACCTGTCCCATTCACCCTCTGAATGGCACACATACACAATCCATGTTTCAATTGTCTCAAGGCTAAATAACCCTTCTTAAACATCTCCTCCCCTTCAACTACACTGATTTAACAGGTGACATCAATAAGGGATCATAGCCAGGCCAGGTGAAAACTAACACCCAGCGCTGGAACGCACGTTCTAGAAATAATCCCCGGGGAAAACCAGAACTAAATGTGGTGAGACGGAGGAAGACTGAGCATCGTGAGGTCATACCTCAGACTGTGTGTGGGAAACAGCAAGGTTGAACTCAGCATTCCTTGTTCCGTCCACAACTCCGCAATCGCCATTAGATCGCCTATAAAGTCCCTAACCTGCATCACCAGACCCCATAGGGACTAGCACGCACATGCCTGGCTTGGCGATGAAGTCCCAGATGAAAACCCAGTAAAAAATATATATATTTGGGAAGGGTGACCCATTATGGGCAGAAAGCGAGTTATTCCTTCTACATATTAAAGGTGACAAAATGTCTGGATATAGAGAGTAGAAATCCCACATCCAGTAAATGTGGAGGAGGAGCTAAGATGGAGTGTCGCCTTGTTAAGACAGAGAGGAAGAGGCGAAGCGAGAGGTTTCACTCCATGAGCTTATTTCCCACCTTTGGGACAACAACTCCCATCGTTAGGGCAGAGACATGAGCATCTCATCATTATATAGAGATCTCTGTTCAACATCCAAAATCGTAAGGCTCTTTCCATTTCCCCTGAAAACCGGAACATCCGTTTTTGGGGACCTGGCAGAGGCTAGCTTCCAGCATACATTGTGCTCACGTGAGACTGTATAGCCTGCATGGAACCTGGGAACCTTTCTGGGTACCTGGGGATCCTGCAACGGCTGATGTATCTAGTTTAGCCATAACCAAATGGGGCCGCTGTTGTTTTAAATGGTGGGGAACACTAGTGACTCAGACCTGTGCCACAAGCCCCTCGCTCCGGGGGATTACCCAAGATACAGTAGATGCCAGGGGGCTGCATCCTCACCAGAGGTGCGCACACATGCCCCGCTTCCTCCACTCCATACAACTCCAACAATTGGATATAGGGGTGGGGTTGCCATAACACTGGGAAAAAGCTAGTAGTTTCATTTTCTGTTAGTTATGTATACTAGCCGACATTAGCCATGAGGATTTAGTCTAAGCTAAGCTAGTAGCCAGATAGCTGGCGTTCGCCCAGTGGATTAGTAGCCAAGCCTGAGCTTGTGGAGCCTTCCTCCGATATTGAACATCTCTGACCGTAGCACTGTGAGGTGGGACCTGTCAGTTTAGAATAACCAAGCAACTGAACGCTACACACACTAAAGAAGAGAACTACACCAGCAATTCCACCGTTGGGAAGGCAGGAATAGCTAGTAGCACGTTTTGCAGCATTTCGCTATAGCCTAGTCTCAAAAGTCTCATAAGACTGAACCCTTAGTCAACCAATACTGAAAAGGGATGCAAGCGGTGAGAGTAGTCTCCTGCAACCGGTGACAATACACACAAGACCAGGTTGAGCAAGGGAAGCATCCGCATGCATCAAGCTGAGGCAAAAACAAGACATCTGATTTGACCAAAGCCCCAGCTCCCATCCCCGCCTCCCGCAACTCAGCATCAGCTGAGGTACAGGCATCCGGGAGAGGAAAGTCACTATCAGAAACTCAAAGCTTCCTCAAGAAGGCTACACATTTATCCAGAGACTTTGCACGAAGTCAGTGGCAATGCGCACCCAGACTGGTTTGAGTGAGGGCAGCCTGATCGTGCGCCAAGCCGAGACAAACAACACAACAATCGTGAGTATCTTTTAGTGCTGTAGAATAGCTGCATGACTGGGGGCATGGTCGCAAACCCCTGCCTGGATGTCAGTCTTCGTCGTGTCAGTCACATTTTTTGCCATCTAACTAATTTCTATAGCCAGGCTAAGCAACTCGAAGAATACTATACTGAACAAAAATATAAACGCAATATGCAACAATTTCAATGATTTTACTGAGTTACAGGTCATATTCGGAAATGGAAATAAATTCATTAGGCCCTAATCTAAGGATGTCACATGACTGGGCAGGGGCGCACTGGGGAGCCAGGCCCAGTCAATCAAAATGAGTTTTTCCCACAAAAGGGCTTTATTACAGACAGAAATCCTCAGTTCCATCAGCTGTCCAGGTGGCTGGTCTCAGACGATCCCGCAGGTGAAGAAGCCAGATGTGGAGGTCCTGGGCTGGCGTGGTTACACGTGGTTAACCGTTGTGAGGCCAGTTGGATGTACTACCAAATTCTCTAAAACGACGTTGAAGGTGGTTTAAAGTAGAGAAATTAACATTCAATTAGAACATTCAATTAGAACTAGAAACAGCTCTAGAAACTAGAAACAGCTCTGATGAGCATTCCAAGTCAGCATGTCAATTGCACGTTCCCTCAAAACATTTGTGGCATTGTGTTGTGTGACAAACTGCACATTTTAGAGTGGCCTTTTATTGCCCCTAGCACAAGGTTCACCTGTACAATCATGCTGTTTAATCAGCTTCTTGATATGCCACACCTGTCTGCAAAGGAGAAATACTCACTAACAGTTGTGTTTATATTTTTGTTCAGTATAATTGGTTTGTAGGAGGGAAACAAAAACAAAATACAAACTCTAGCACACAAGTTTGACAGTCTCGATTTCCAATGTTTGTTTCAAGATAGCAGCGTTAATCGTTCTACTCAGCTCGATGTGAAGACCTGAAGAATAAGAAATTAATCTGAGCCTCAGTGTTATCACCTGTGGAAGGCAGGGCTTCCAGCGAGGCTTGCGTTTCATTGGCCTTGTCAGGCGTGATCGTACGTTCTTCAGTCGAGCTTGCGAGAGTGCGACTCCCTATTGTGAGGTGTTGTACCGAAAGTGCAGACTGAAAGAGAACCCAAACGGTTTCGACCTGACACTCCTTGCACACAGCCAAAGGCTGGTTCCCACACAAACAGCCGATTCTATGCCAGCAGAGGGAGCGAGGCCGAAGCCTTCAAGCTCTGCTGCCTGCCTGCCTGCAGCGTATGCTTTAAAAAGCCCATCGCACACCACAGCAGCCTAAGACTTGTGATGGGTTGGACTGGCCAATGTGGTGCTAGCTGGATCACTAAGCCTACTACTTCTCTCCATTAACAGTTTTGTGTTCCTCTGCGCGACGGCTAATTAGTCCGGGAGCATCCTGGAGTTCTGACACCACGTCGACTGTTTGCCTCTCAATCAATCCCCAGAACGACCCAGCAGAAGCAGCCCAGGTCAGAAGCATCCCCAGACAAAGCGCTATGGGACGGAGCTGGCCTCTGGACCCGGGGAAGGGACGGCCACTAGCCTAGCTGCCTGCCATTCTGGCGTTAGTGCCAGGCTCTGCGGCACAGAGAATAGCCATGTATTTGACTCTTTTAATGAAGAGTCAGCATGAAAAATGAAAAGAATGCTGGCTATTAATGTATTTATCCTTTACCACGGTTTGCATTTCTTTTCTCAAAAGATATAGGCCTACTGAGTGGGCAAGGAGAAAGGTATGTTAAAATGGCAAATATACCAGAGCGAGCTGACAATTTTTCAAACTGTGGCCCGTTTACCAAAACGTTTATTAAAAAAGTACAGTATCTCAGGGTAAAATAACAAGAAAAGTTAATGGTCCTTTGGCTTCCTTTAAACAAAGCAGTTTATATATACAGTAATCTTGGCTATTGAGAACTCCAGCTACGACAAAAGCTAAACCCTCAGCCCCCAAATGGTTTTCAAGCAAGTCCCAATAACTGCCTCAAACTTCTCTGCCTCCCTCACAAGCCTGTGTATACAGCAAAGCCTAAATTAAGATCCATCACTGCTTTAACATGGTGAACAGCGAGATTAACAAAATTATGTTACCAAACTTTGCATCTGCACAGTTCTTCCAGTAAATGTGTTTTTGTAAAAATGTTCCGTGTGAATTGTTAAAAGTAGTGAATAGAATTTTAAGTGAAAAATCCTTTACTGTGGAATTGCCCTTTCGAAAAACACCTCTAGTCTAGTGCAACCCATCTCTTTGATTATTTCCCATGTTGAAACAGCCAACGCTAATGTCATGGGTGCTATGGAAACCACACGAGAGCTTACAGACATGCTCCTGAGCGAAAGAGACGACTAGCCTAAATGTCAAACTCACTTAGACCGACTGTTTTCCACCTCTGTGTTCGATGAAAAATGGAAACGTCCGCATTTCTGATGAAAACAGAGCCTTAGTGTGTAATGAGCTGTCTTCATCATGCTTACCCAAAACAGAGGGGCTTAGACAGTGATCAATGGAGGGACGTTCAGTATGACAGTTTACTACACAACGCAATAAACTACAGAAATGTAAGCAACTACAACAAGGGGACATAGCAGAGTGTTGAGGCCTACAGTTAAGAACAAATGAAAGCAGCGCAATTGAAGTTGAAGTCACCCATGCAAGAACATTGGGCTGTAATTTTATGAAGTAGTTAACACAACTGTTGACTCATTTTCATATTCGCTTGGTTTGTCCTATTGGGTTCAAAGGCCTTGTGTTTAACACCTGCACTAGCCTATTATCTACATTATGACTGACTTGTGATCTTTGCCCATGCTAGTTTGATTGTATTGACATTTATTTTTGTATTTATTTAACCTATTTAACTAGGCAAGTCAGTTTAAGAACAAATTCTTATTTACAATTGACGGCCTACCCTTCATTGTAAAATAAGCATGACAGCTAGAATACATTGAGTATGATTAAAACTGAGCGTTTGTAAAAGATTATTGTCATAGGCCTTATGCACACGAAAATACATATTTCTTTACTGCGACAAAGTATTACCTACAAAGAACGAGTTAGGCTACCTGGTAAAAACAGCCCTTCGAGCAAAAACGTGTTAATGGAAATGAAATTACAGTCCTGCTACTTAATCAAATCTACATAGAAGATAATGGAAGTAGGGCTGGCATAATTATTGTATAATTAACCATTAATTATGGACAATAACCGTGAAAACGTTATTTTGCTTCATAATCGTCTTAATACATTCCTTTAAGAAGAAGGGAATTTAAACTTTATATTCAATTACATATACACTACATTAACAAAGGTATGTGGACAACTGCTTGTCAAACATCTCATTCCATAATCTTGGGCATTAATATGGAGTTGGTCCCCTCTTTTGCTGCAATAACAGCCTCAGCTCTTCTGGGAAGGCTTTCCACTATGTGTTGGAACATTGCTGCAGGGACGTGCTTCCATTCAGCCACAAGAGCATTGGTGAGGTTGGGCACTGATGTTGAGCGATTAGGCCTGGCTCACAGCCGGTGTTCCAATTCTTCCCAAATGTGTTCAATGGGGTTGAGTTTAGGGCTCTGTGCAGGCCAGTCAAGTTCTTCCACACTGATCTCGAAAAACCATTTCTGTATTAACCTCGCTTTGTGCACGGGGGACATTGTCATGTAGAAACAGGAAAGGCCCTTCCCCAAACTGTTGCCACAAAGTTGGAAGCACAGAATGGTCTAGAAAGTCATTGTATGCTGTACCGTTAAGATTTCCCTTCACTGGAACTAAGGGGCCTTGCCCAAACCATGAAAAACAGCCCCAGATCATTATTCCTCCTCCACCAAACTTTACCGTTGGCATTATGCATTCGGGGAGGTAGCGTTCTCCTGGCATCCGCCAAACCCAGATTAATCCGTTGGAATGCCAGATGATGACGCGTGGTTCATCACTCCAGTGAAAGCGTTTCCACTGCTACAGAGTCTAATGGCGGCAAGTTTAACACCACTCCAGCCGACACTTGGCATTGCGCATGGTGATTTTAGGCTTGTGTACGGCAGCTCAGCCATGGAAACCCATTTCATGAAGCTCCCGCGAACAATTATTGTGCTATCTTTTGCTTCTAGAGGCAGTTTGGAACTCGGTAGTGAGTGTTGCAACCGAGGACAGACTATTCAGCACTTGGTGGTCACGTTCTATGAACTTGTGTGGCCTACCACTTCGCGGCTGAGCCATTGTTGCTCCTAGACGTTTCCACTTCATAATAACAGCACTTACAGTTGACCGGAGCAGCTCTAGCAGAGCAGAAATTTGACAAACTGACTTGTTGGAAAGGTGGCATCCTAAGACGGTGCCACGTTGAAAGTCACTGTGCGCTTCAGTAGGGCCATTCTACTGACAATGTTTGTCTACGGAGATTGCATGGCTGTGTGCTCGATTTTATACACCTGTCAGCAAAGGGTGTGGCTGAAATAGCTGAATCCACTAATTTGAAGGTGTCCACATACTTTGTATATATAGCGTAGTTTACACAATAGAAGTTGTCTTGTTAGTAGTCATTTTAAGAGGAGAACGGCACAGTAAAGAGAAGCTTCATTTCCAAAAGTTATAAACGGTTAAAACCATACTTTTTTTAGACAGGGGTATCACCAAAGCTGTGTTGTATTCATTAGGTATGCTGCAGCTAATATTGAAAGATGCATTGTGATGCACTACAAATTTTTGATGACAAAAACGGGGCCATTTACAATGACAATTCATCGTTACCAAAAATGGCATAATCGTAACAGCCCTAAATGGAAGTTCACATTATACTATCTTCTCTCCATGGTCAAGGTCGCATTTGAAAAACGTTGCCTTATCTTGGCAGAGGCCTTACATTCAAATCATGTCTAGTTTAAATATCAGCCATAGCTCTAGGGATTATTTGAGTCCCCTACAGCAGCTGTATCAATGGAAGCCAATTTGCTTTGTAAGGGGAAACGGTTAGGCTTAGTAGAATCAGCCTGGAGCAAACGTAGACTTCTCCAGGCAAAGGCTACCTGAAAGCGCACTAACTCTGTTCTCAATGTCTATTCTTATGATTACAGTACAAGTGCATATAAAATCCACTATTCCACCTGCGTAATAACAACCAAATTCCCCTACTATGTAATTACAAAGCAATTAGTCTATTTATAAGCCTAGGTAACAACATGTCACAATGTTGTTACTATGGTAATTACAGTGTTACTACACAGTCAATTGTGACCTCAAATAGAATAAACCTGTAATGAGGTGCATCACATAGCCTAAAAAAAAAAGCACAGCTGTCTGCTGATCATGGACATAGAGTTGTTTTGGGTTGAACATTACAGGGTCTGTGGAGAAGTCAATGCTTTCATTTAGCCAAATCCCTCCCAACCTTGTTAAATCCACCTGGTTTCTTAATGTAGGAGCTGGCAGGGCCTTCGCAGCTACCCTCTAGATCAGTGGTCACCTTTTGCAGTCAAAAAGCAACATGACCTAGAAAATGTAATATTAACCTATTCAAAACAGTTCTGTAGGAATGTGGTTTGGGCACTAGGCCTAATACATAATCACAGCATATTGGCTTTATGCGTGGCTTGCCAATATTGTTCTTCTCCTATTTCAAAATTCTCGCTTTTTTGTTTTACTGAACTGATCGTACCTGCATCTGATGGTCATGGTACTTTCAAGACAACTGGGAACTCAGAAAATTAATAAATTCCGAGTTGGATGACCGTTTCTTTCTGAGTTCCCAGTTGTTTTGAACAGAAAATTAGTCTGAGTGGAGGGAGGAAGCAGCAGAGGGTCCACCTCTCACGGTCCCTGCCCTCTCCTTTTCTATGGTGAGACTTTCCAGAGAAGGGACACAGTCTTCCACCTGATGGCGAAACTCAAGTCGCTCCGCATATGCCTCACGCACAAATTAATGTTGTTCCTATGACACCTACGTGAGAATGATATTCATTTACTACAGCTCAGCGTTCAACACCATAGTTGCCCACAAAGCTCATCACTAAACACCTCCCTCTGCAACTGGATCCTGGACTTCCTGATGGCCCGCCCCAAGGTGTTGAGGGTAGGTAGCAACACATCTTCCACGCTGATTATCAACACTGTAGCCACTCAGGGGTGCGTGCTCAGTCCCCTCCTGTACTCCCTGTTCACCCACGACTGCATGGCCAGGCACGACTCCCAACACCATCATTAAGTTTGCAGATGATACAACAGTGGTAGGCCTGATCACCCGACAACGCCTATAGGGAGGTCAGAGACCTGGCCGGGTGGTGCCAGAATAACAACCTATGCCTCAACGTAACCAAGACTAAGAGATCATTGTGGACAACAGAAAAGGAGGACCGAGCTTGAGAGCTTCAAGTTCCTTGGTGTCCACATCACCAACAAACTAGAATGGTCCAAACACACCAAGACAGTCGTGAAGAGGGCACGACAAAGCCTATTCCCCTCAGAAAACTGAAAAGATTTGGCATGTGTCCTCAAAGCAGTACAGAGGGTAGTGCGTATGGCCCAGAACGTCACTGGGGCTAAGCTGCCTGGCATCTAGGACATCTACACCAGGCGGTGTCAGAGCAAGGCCCAAAGAATTGTCAAAGACCCCAGCCACCCCAGTCATAGACTGTTCTCTCTACTACCGCATGGCAAGCGGTACCGGAGTGCCAAGTCTAGGACAAAAAGGCTTCTCAACAGTTTTTATCCCCACGCCATAAGACTCCTGAACATGTAATCAAATGGCCACCCGGACTATTTGCATTGTGTGGCCCCCCCAACCCCTCTTTTACAGTTCTGCTACACTCTGTTTATCATATATGAATAGTTACTTTAACCATATCTACATGGTACTACCTCAATACTACCTCAATTAGCTCGACCAACCAGTGTCCCCGCACATTGGCTAACCAGGCTATCTGCATTGTGTCCCGCCACCCAACACCTGCCAACCCCTTTTTTACACTACTGCTACTCTCCGTTTATCATATATGCATAGTCACTTTAACCATATCTACATGTACATACTACCTCAATCAGCCTGACTAACTGGTGCCTGTATATAGCCTCGCTACTGTATATAGCCTCGCTACTGTATATAGCCTTCATTTTCAACTGTCTTTTCACTGTTGTTTTGACTTTTTTACTTGCCAATTGGTCACATAATACCTTCTTTTTTTGAAATTCCACTGTTGGTTAGAGCCTGCAAGTAAGCATTTCACTAAGGTCTACACCTGTTGTATTCGATGCATGTGACAAATAAACGTTGATTTGATTTGACCAGAGAAAGTGGCATTTTCCTATTATTAATATTAAACTAATATTAAAATAGACACGTCTGTAACGATTCTCGTCCTCCTCTTCTGAGGAGTAGTAGTAAGAAGGATCGGAGGACCAATGCGCAGCGTGGTAAGTGTCCATATTGTATTTATTATATGAACACAAAACAAAAACAACGAGAACGAAACGAAACAGTCCTGAACGGTGAAATACAAAACACAGAACAGAAAATAATCACCCACGAAACACAGGTGAAAAAAGGTATGATTCTCAATCAGAGACAACTAACAACACCTGCCTCTGATTGAGAACCACACCAGGCCAAACGCAAAACACAACATAGAAAAAACTAACATAGACAACCCACCCAACTTACGCCCTGACCATACTAAAACAAAGACATGATAAAAGAACTAAGGTCAGAATGTGACAACGTCGAGCTGCTAATAATAAAAACACAGGCCTATTAATACACTTGGCTACTCATTTCATTTCAGCTGCAGCGTGAGTGCATTTTATGTTTTGTAAAAGTGTTGAATAAAAACAGGGTTGACAGAGCTGAATAAAAACTTCAACATGAACTCACTCATAAAACCAGAATCTCTTTGCTGTATTCTTTGACAGTCTCTCTCTGGTCATGGTTTTAAAAGTTATGAAATGTCAAGTAGGCTAGTATAAAATGTTGCTGTGGCCAGGGTCGTGGAAGCTGTAGGCACGGTGATTTGAGCTATCCGATTGGACAGCGCAGTAGGCACACTTCATTTGGCCACAGCTCTCCCAGTTCGCCAGGTAGCCAGAGTTTTTCTTTTAAACAAATGAAATGGTTAAAAATGGGAACACTTTGCCTACTTGGGCTTCTGAATCAAGTGCACCTACTGCCAACAGAGCAAAAAAGAAAAACAGAGCACAAACCAGTAGCATTGGTTTTTCTACAGAAATGTTTGGTGATCGACTAGGAATGCCCTGAAGATCAACCATGGTGACCACTGCTCTAGATCCCTAAGGATCAGACTAAGAGGGAGCTCTTATGTAAACATGTTGTAATAAAAATCACCTCTACGGCTAAAAAGAACCATTTGGACAAGGAACTTAAGGCAAAAGCTATTTAGAATTCTCTAAATATAGGACTAATATACCCGGACAATATAGCATCGCAGTTTGAAAGGGATATTTTCTCAAATAATTTCATTACATACAGCCATCCTGTTTATTATAGAAATAGACTGTTTTACATAGGCCCAATCTATGGAGATTGGAATGATTTTTTGAGTTGGCAAAGAAAGAAATGAGCAGCCATAACATCCAACCCGTGATAACATCAGCCTGCTGCACATACTTATCAACCAGTGAGTGTATGTATGGTGGTATTGATCAATGATAGAGGGGCCCAATACATCTTTGCAATCAATAGCCTTGCAGGTTAAAGTGACACACCAGGTTACCAGATTCACACGCTCACCGAGGCATAGGGGGAGCCACCAGCCAACGGACATGGCTGACATGCAACAGGGTTTAAATCGCATTAAATATAGCTACGTGCTGTGATTAAGACGCTAAACTCGCCTAATGTCGCACGGTTCGCTTCCTGCCAAGAGTAAAGACATCCTACTGGCAGAGGGAGGGAGTTTTGCTGACATGCCAACCATGCTGAAGAACATTCTAGCTGGAACTCCCTCAATGTCACATCCATCCCTCTTCAGTGAGCGTCAGTCCCAGCACTGATTACTCCTGGTGCCACCAGACCCACTCTGTTGTTTAAGCCAGTGCTTATGGATTCAGCTAGTAGCATTTACTAATAGGATCCATTTCCAATACGACTCATTAGGCCATCAATGACCTACACCTTTACGGAGGGAAAATAAATATGGGTAATGAGCATGCTGGGAAAAGCTAACAGACCATTAACTGTTACTATGAACTCAATGATGCGGCATCCTCAGAGTAGCGCCTTAAGGCAGATCAATTCCGTTCCTCTGTCCTACTTTGTTCGGCCTGTTAGTTTGAAAAGTAGGTATTCGAGCCAGGCAGATCATGAGAAGCAGCCAGGTGATCCTAAAAGCAGACGGGATTAGGCAGTGTGACGTCAACCCTGTCTCTGTCCCAAATTACACCCTTTTCCATATAAAGTCCACTACCTATGGGCTCTGGTCAAGCGAATACTGTGCCATTTGGGATGCGACCCATCTCTAGACAGAAGTCTGCTCCCTGCCTCCCTCTCCTCCAACACAGAATGGGATTCATCTGGCCAGGACACGCAGCAATTACGCCCCAACTAGAACACTGTGACACGCATTAGTTACTCCCACAGAAAAAAGATTAAAAACTAGCTCCATTAGGTAATAACAGGCAAAATGGCTTGGGCCAGCACAGTCAGCAAACAGAGTAACAGACTATACACCAAGGCAGAGAAAAGGAGGAAACACAGAATGAAACAGGTAACAGTTATTTCCTCTTTTAACCATTCCTTCTGACAAGTACAGTTGCAGGATCGCTGAAGTCACATGGCACTGCATGACCTTCTTAGTAGGTCTGTGTTAGACTAAGTGTGTTGCAGGCGCCCAGGTCCCACAACAGAGCCGCCTACCCTCAGTTGAGTGGAGTATTAGGTCTGACTACAATAACGTCTGACCCACATTTACACAACCTCACAAAACCGGGCCTTACAGTCATGAGCCACCCCCCCCCCCCCCCCCCCCCACCCCCCACATGTGCCTTGACTGGAGGGCTGTACTGTAAAGTGCCCCTGAAGCAGCAACACATAGCACAGAAATGCACAATTGTCATCGCATTTGAACGCAGAATAGCTGAACAGGTTGTCGTGCATGGTATGTAATGCAAAACATAGGATGATGATTTAAGGCCATGATTTAGGATACTGAAACATTGAGAAGGTGTTATAGTCATGTAGGCTGTATCTTATCTTTATAAAAAAAAACAGAACATGGAGATGAGCAGAATTCAATAAAGTAGCTAACTTGCTCATTTTGTCTTGACAGCTGTGCAGGTGGTTCTTTGAGTAAACACAGGTTGGCCACACATCACATTTACAGAAGCATGCTGTGTAGGTAAATAGCCTAGGCGTATACAGGCTGAACAAACACTCTCTGACTAAACACAACGAATGTCACACACAGAAAGGCATTTTCGAATTTGCCAGACTACCGTTTGGTCCATGTATGGGGCAAACAGCTAACTACTCAAATGTCTGAGGTTATATTGACATGCTGATCGTATAAGGGAGCAAACTTGCCGAGGTCAGTTGCCTTCACTGGCTACCTGTATAACTTCACCCGTTAAAATAAAGGAAATGTCTAAACTGTTAAGACTATTTGAATGTTGTCCATGTAGTTCTCTACATAACAACTACATGTGATTGTCTGTTGCAGTCGGATCCATGTAAAAACATGTCAAGAAAGAATAACAAAACAAAACAATGACTGCCATACTTATCAGCTAGCGTTAACACTAACCTAACATGGCATGCGTAAAAAGACTAAACAAAAAAAAACACAAACTTGTATGTTTGTGAAATGTCCCCTCGAAGTCGAACTCAATCAACACAAAAGATGAACGAGCTCGAGTTGGGAGAATGCTGCGCTAGTTACTGTTAGCGGTTGTGCGGTGCCAAGCGCAAATGAGGCATGGCGCAAGACAAAGAATGGGAAACTCAGTGTTCGATAAGAAAGTACAGTGAACATACCAAAACGATTGCGAATCTCTCCTCCAATTCACCTGGCTCCGGCATGGGCAGTTTCAAAGGCATGTTGTGTCCCCTGAAATCAGTTTGTTGGTCCATACTCCCTGCGTTCCCCATGTTTCTGATTTATTTGAGCTGGATCACAACTACCGTCCACACCTTCCTCCTCGACTTCAGAAATTACAGAAAGTCTACGATCCCCCCCCACCAAAAAAAATATATATCTGCACCGATGCTTGTTGTTTGCTAATTTTCCCGTTTTATCCCAGCCTCACCGCTTCAACATCAAACACACGTGAGGAAATGTGCACATGGTTCCAATGAGTCGAGTCCTCGTGAAGCATTATGGAATATGGGACTTGCTGGAAACTTGACTCGGAGCAACAACCGCGCAATCTCTAGAACCAAAGATAACTCCTATCCATATCTTGCACAATTTCTGCTCCACTCCCAGTTAGATGTAATGACGATGTGCATGATTCAGGTTTAGCAATCCCCGTATGTGTAGCTAGCTAAATCTCCCCAGTGATGACTAACTAATACAGTAGAGTCCTGTCGACTCTACACGCCGCATTCACAATCACATCTCTACACGTTGGAGTAACGAGCTCTTTCAGACAAGCCTACTACTTGGGCGTGCCATAAGCCGCACAATGTTTTGTATGATTGCATGCTGGTATATGCAGTCTACTCATGGTGTATAACATGTGCATAACAACCTTATTTACTTAGTCCACAACCTTTATTACAATCGTAGTCCAGTATTTAAATCCCATATCCCCAAGAATTAGGAAAGGCCTAATTAGAAGTCCTCCATTAGAACCATTCTACAGTGCACTCAGAAAGTATTCAGACCCCTTGACTTTTTCCACATTTTGTTAAGTTAGCCTTATTCTAAAATTAAAATCCTCAGCAGTCTACACACAATACCCCATAATGACAAGGCAAAAACAGGTTTTTAGACTTTTTTGCAAAAAAAGAAATAACTTATTTACATAAATACGCAGACCCTTTGCTTTGAGACTCGAAATTGAGCTCAGGTGCATCCTGTTTCCAATGATCGTCCTTGAGATGTTTCTACAACTTGATTGGAGTCCACCTGTGATTTGGAAGTTGGAGTCCACCTGTGATTTGGAAAGGAACACACCTGTCTATATAAGGTACCACAGTTGACAGTGCATGTCAGAGCAAAAACCAAGCCACGAGGTCGAAGGAATAGTCCGTAGAGTTCCGAGGCAGGATTGTGTCGAGGCACAGACCAGGGGAAGGGACCCAAAACATTTCTGCAGCATTGAAGGTCACCAAGAACACAGTGGCCTCCAACATTCTTAAATGGAAGAAGTTTGGAACCACAAAGACTCTTCCTAGAGCTGGCCGCCCGGCTAAACTGAGCAATTAGGGGAGAAGGGCCTTGGTCAGGAAGATGACCAAGAACCCGATGGTCACTGACAGAGCTCTAGAGTTCCTCTGTGGAGATAGAACCTTCCAGAAGGACAACCATCTCTGCAGCACTCCACCAATCAAGTCTTTATGGTAGAGTGGCCAGATGGAAGCCAATCCTCAGTAAAAGGCACATGACAGCCCGCTTGGAGTTAGCCAAAAGGCACCTAAAGACTCTGACCAGGAGAAACAAGATTCTCTGGTCTGATGAAACCAAGATTTTTCAGCGGCAGGGACTGGGAGATTAGTCAGGATCGAGGCAAAGATGAACGGAGCAAAGTACAGAGAGATCCTTGATGAAAACCTGCTCCAGAGCTCTCAGGACCTCAGAATGGGGTGACAGTTCACCTTAACAGGACAACAACCTCAAGCACACAGCCAAGACAACGCAGGAGCGGCTTCAGAACAAGTCTCTGTGAATGTCCTTGAGTGGCCCAGTCAGAGCCCGGACTTAAACCTGATCAAACATCGCTGGAGACCTGAAAATATCTGAGCAGCGACAATCCTCATCCAACCTGACAGAACTTGAGGGGATCTGCAGAGAAGAATGGGAGAAACTCCCTAAATACAGGTGTGCCAAGCTTGTAGTGCCATACCCTAAAAGACTCGAGGCTGTAATCGCTGCCAAAGATTCATCAACAAAGTACTGAGTAAAGTCTGAATACTTGTGATGTTTTCAGATTTTTATTTGCAAAAAACCCTGAAAATCTGTTTTTGATTTGTCATTATGGGGTGCTGTGTGTAGATTGTTTCCGAAGGCACCGTAGATAGAATAACCCAGCTATTCACTAGGCTTGAAAGAGAAAAGAGAAAATAATCTATTAAGCTTTTAGTTTGCAGAAGATATGAGATAATGTATAGCCAAACAGGGTGGAGTCCCATTGCTTGTGAGAGAGGATGACATCAGCTTGGGGAGAGGTTCCATGAAAATGAGAGGTTCTCCAGATGCACAGTGGTTTTAGTGAACAACACAGACTGTGTGTCAACAGGGCGTTATCAGGGGGTCAGCTGTGTTAGCTGGCTACACAAATTGCATCAGGGACATAATGAAGAGTGAGGCACACCAAAACGCTCCAAATTGTTTTTGTTGGCGACGTACATGTTCTGACATTCTCCTCCTCCGTCTCGTTTCTCGTAATTCAATTATCGAGCATCGTGATTAACCAGGATTTTGACTGGCTTGATTGACAGTCACTGAGTCAGTTGACAAAAGTGATATTTGGGGACATGGGCAAAGCATAAAAATATGCTGGATAGATCACGGTCATTCCAGTCATTATAGTCAGTTGATGTCAGTCTATTTTAAATTCCAATATCATTTCTTAGAATTCCACATGGAAATGTAAAATACTCAAAGTTAAGATATTATATTATTTCCCTTTGATATTCTTCGCCTTTGCAGACACACAACAAAACATCAAATACCATCTAATACCGGTGGGTATATCTTCATAACATTGTAATTACAATCAAAATGTCCTTGTCAGTGGAATCTCCATAGATATATCTTTTCAACATAATATTACAACCTGAATCACATACAGTAGCTATAATAATTGGCCTTTCTTTTTCCCCTCAAAGTCGTAATCCCATTGGTTTAGGAGCTCAACAACTGACCTATTATTCACCACAAATGAAGTAATGAACAGACAGAACAGTAGTGCTCAGCAGAGCTATGCCTGTAAAATACACACACAAAACAATTAACAGTCCAACAATAGTAGGGTCTCTCCCAGACGTCTGCAGTGGACAGTAGCCAAGGCTGTGGAGTGAGTGGGATAGACCTGATGCAGCTGATGAGCTAGACACAGGAGATGGTGTGTTTGTGTGTAGATGGAAATGAGAGACATTGATTGCCTGGTGTAGGGTGGTGGTGGTAGCTGCAAACAGGCCAAGTCCTCGGCTGGCTGAGAAAGGCAGGGAGATCGTGTCAGTCCACTGGAACACACGGAGAGAGAGAGAAGAGAGAAAGAGAATGAGAAAGAGAGACAAAAAAGGGAGAGAGAGAGATGCCCATGTGCCCCCCACAAACAATGACGGAATGAAGGGGGCCTCTGACACCAGGTATTTGATAGAAAGACTATGAAAGGGCAAGTTACCCCGTTGATATAACCCAGTGCACGTGACTAGATACGATGCCGTCATAAGTGTCTGAGCACGAAGGTGGAATACATTCCCCGAACTTTAACATATAAACAACACATTGCGTTGCACCAGCATTATCTTGTGACAAATAGGCTAAAATATGTTACTATGACAACCGCTAGGCCAAATACTATAGTAAATGCCTTCGTTTTTTTTGGTCAATGTTTTGTATCACAACAAACAATGACATAATACACTCCTCCAGGGCAGGCTTTTTTGGCCTACTCCACATAGAGAATGGGGGAATATGGTGGTTCAGGGGGAGACACCGCACAGCTGCACAGTGCTGAGAGGCCTACAGAAATTCCCACTAAAGGCACTCCTAAGAGAGCCCAAAGCGCACCACACGGAAATGTAAAATGCCAAACAGATGCCAAAAATAAAGAGAGCACAATCAAATCTCTGTGTCAGGAATCTCCCAGGGACACCAATTCACAGCTGTTGCTATATTTCTCTACAACGCAGCCAAAGGACGTTGTGTTCTCAAACACGAGAGCAGGGTTTCCCAAACTCAGTCCCGGGGCCCCCCCCCCGGGACGGCCCTAGCACTACACAGCTGACACGAATAACCAACTCATCATCAAGCATTGATTATTTGAATCAGCCGAGTTTGGGAAACACTGCTCTAAAGTGCACGCTCATGACAGGGAGGAGAACATTGTGGTGGAGCCACAACAGAGACAGAGTTTTACAATCCTCCTTAACCCCCAACGATGTCTGTTAATCAGTGGGCAAGAGTCTACACATCACCCACACAGGGAGTTCGTTCAGGTCATTCTATAAACGTGAATAAAATGTCACGTCAAAGCGTCCATTTCGGTTCAGAGTAGACAGCAGGAGACAGGAAGTTATAGTATTCAGGTCAACTAAGCATCGTGAATGTGGACAGAATATTGGGCTTGTTAAAGATTCAAGCTGCATGAAGGCTTTACCCAGACATTTTCTGAGTGAGGTCCAAAGCTGAGAAAGTAATGTCCCATAGAACGAAAACGCCCTCTAGTGTATATTAAGTGTATTTCAAGAAGAAGAAAAATGTGATACAATTCCTTTCTTGCTATGTGAATCAGACATTAGAAACACACAAGTAAATGAAAAAAAATAACGGAGACACCGGAGTAAATGAGGGTTCTGGTGAGTCTTATGGTGTGGTGCCTTTTCCTGGCATGGTTCATTCAACCACTTCGAGGGCAAGGTAAAACGGCAACAAATACACAGCCATTCTGAGTGATCACCTTCAACCTATGGTGAAGCATTTCTATTCTGATGGGAGTGGTCGCTTCCAGGATGACAATGCCCCCATCCAAAATTCCAAAGGGCTCGAGTGGTCACTGAATGTTTTGATGACCATGGCAATTATGTAAACCATATCCCCCTTCCCTCCACCAAACCCACCACTGGCGTGCATGGCCAAAAAGTGCAGAATAGTGCCTCATATCTACAGTAAAATATGGTAGTGGATCGTTGTTAAGGTCAGTGACATCCTGAACTTTACCAGGTACCATTTTAGACAAAAACGTGTATGCATCTGACAGGAGGCTGACACAAGTGAATCTTCCAGCAAGACAATAACGCCTAACACTAACGGAAAATTTGAATGAACCTAGTTAAAAATGTAATCTGTAAAAATGTAATTACTAACAACAAAAATCACGAGTCAGACGTCGGTTTCGGGAAATGTGTTTAGTTTCACATGTAAATCCCTCGTTAAAAAAAAAAAATCCCCACGTGACTTTTTTTTCCACACCTTTATTTTTCCACGTGATTATTTTTACCACTTTACACGGTCTCCCATCCAGGGACTTACCGGAACCCACCCTGCTGAGCTTCAGAGGCAACCAGCAGTGGGATGCAAGGGTGCTATCTTGCTGGAATTAATGTGCCAACATTTGCAAATGGAGAAAAGGCAGCGAAGCAAAGGCCAAGGTAGCATAACCAAAGATAGGGAAAATTGCAAAGAGGGAGGCGTTTTTATTTTAATCGCCTTATCATAAAACATTTTATTTTTTTTGCGCCCATTTACAATTTATTTGCTCTCGCATTTAACATGATATCATTTCAATGTTTAGTTTGGCTAGTAATATCATTATTTTTGCTTGCAATGCTAGTAATTTTGTTCTCGAATTCATAAGTTTATCTTTATATTAAATAGCACAAAAGTAACTCACTATAGGATTGGGTTGCACCATATAACAACACTATTACTCAATAAGAAATGTCCAATACAGCTGTTTTTATCTCAATATCCAATCATTTCTAGGTAACAATTAAATACCTTAAATACTGTGATTGTTTTGATTAAATGGTCAAGACAGAAAAACAGCTTCTTAGAAAAGAGCAAATGTATGTAAATGCATAGCACCACAGTTTTGCTAAAAAGCTGAAGGATGGGGCTGGAGAAATAGAACCAGTCAACTAGACTATGCTATGGATACCAAGGACTGACCATCCATGATATCAAAAATATAGTTCTAACCATGTCTTTAAGCTATACAGTGTTTGTTTGCATTTACTTGGTTTACAAACAAATGTTAAGTAAAATGTGGAGTTTAGGTGTGAAACTGCTCATTTGATTTTCACTTTCAGATGTGAGGCTCAAAATGTACAGAAATAAAGACCTTTCTTCTGAAACGTGTCAGTCTATTCTTGTTCTGAGAAATTAAGGCTATTCCATGCAAGAAATTGCCAAGTAACTGAAGATCTGGTACAACGCTGTTTCTAGTTTGAGAAACAGATGCCTCACAAGTCCTCAACTGGCAGCTTCATTAAATAGTACCCACAAAACACCAGTCTCAACGTCAACAGTGAAGAGGCGACTCCGGGATGCTGGCCTTCTAGGCAGAGTTGCAAAGAAAAGGCCATATCTCAGACTGGCCAATAAAAATAAATTATTCAGATGAGCAAAAGAACACAGGCACAGGCACTCTGCCTAGAAGGTCAGCATCCCAGAGTCACAATAGTTGGCATCAAGTCTGCCGGGAGTTTGCCCAAATGTGCTGAATTGGCCAATTTATACATTTTCAAGGTCATAACTATAGAGAACATACAAAAATGCTATGGCAATAAAACATTTGAGTTTACACACTCCCAGGAATGTCATACATGGTGGTTCGTTAGCTTCCCTACATAAAATACATCTAGATGGCCGGGCGGGGTGGTTGTGGAGCCAGAGATTTTTTCAAACACAACTACACTACAATACATTACATTGTATCTCTGGGACACTCAGGATGACACATCAGAGCAAGATTACTGAATGTAAGTACATTATTTACTTTCAGAGGTGAATGTATCAAATCAGTTGCCGTGATAAGTGTTGTGCACTATCCTCAAACAATATCATGGTATTTTTGCTACTGTAAATTGGACAATGCAGTTATATTAACAAGAATTTCAGTTTTCTGCCCATATAAGACATGTCTATGTCCCGGAAAGTTGGCTGTTGTATACAACATTTTCTAGCAACATTATCGCATACTGAGCAACAACCGTCCCGGTTCAGGGACACCGATCCCATATAGGTTAAATAGTTCTCCCCCCCACACACACATTACCTCCTAAAGTATTCAGACCCTTTACTCAGTACTTTGTTGAAGCACCTTTGATAACAAATTACAGCCTCAAGTCTTTCTTGGGTATGCTTGGTAAGCTTGGCACACCGGTATTTGGGGAGTTTCTCCCATTCTTCTCTACAGATCCTCTGAAGCTCTGTCAGGTTGGATGGGGATCGTCGATTCACAGCTATTTCCAGGTCTCTCCAGAGATGTTCGATCAGATTCAAGTCCGGGCTTTGGCTGAGCCACTCAAGGACATTCTGAGACTTGTCTTGGCTGTGTGCTTAGGGTGTTGGAAGGTAAACTTCCTGTTGGACGGTAAACCTTCATCCCAGACTGAGGTCCTGAGCACACTGGAGTAGAGTTTCATCAAGGATCTCTGTACTTTGTTCTGACTAGTCTCCCAGTCCCTGCCACCTAAAAACATCCCCACAGCATGATTTTGACACCATTATGCTTCATTGTAGCGATGGTGCAGGTTTCCTCAGACGTGATCCTCAGGCCAAAGACTTCAATCTTGGTTTCATCAGACCAGAGAATCTCATTTCTCATGGTCTGAGAGTGCTTTAGGTGCCTTTTGGCAAACTCCAAGCGGGCTGTCATGTGCCTTTTACTGAGGAGTGGCTTCCGTCTGGAGTGCTGCAGAGATAGTTGTCCTTCTGGAAGGTTCTCCCATCTCCACAGAAGAACATTTGAGCTCTGTCAGAGTGAACATTGGGTTCTTGGTCCTCTCTCTGACCAAGGCCCTTCTCCGCCAATTGCTCAGTTTGGCTGGGCGGCCAGCTCTAGGAAGAGTCTTTGTGGTTCTAAACTTCATTATTTGAAGAATGATGGAAACCGGTATTCTTGGGGACCTTCAGTGCTGCAGAAATGTTTTGGTACCCTTCCCCAGATCTGTGTCTCAACACAATCCTGTCTCGGAGCTCTTCAGACAATTCCTTCGACCTCATTGCTTGGTTTTTGCTCTGACATGCACTCCCAACTGTGGGACCTTATATAAACAGGTGTGTGCCTTTCCAAATCATGTCCAATAAATTGAATTTACCACAGGTGGACTCCAATCAAGTTACATAAACATCGCAAGGATGATCAATGGAAACAAGATGCACCTGAGCTCAATTTCGAGTCTCATAGCAAAGGGTCTGAATAGTGATGGAGTATTCGACATTATGGGGTGTTGTGTGTAGATTGATGAGGAAAACATTTTATTTAATCCTATTTAGAATAAGGCTGTAAAGCAACAAAATGTGGAAAAAGTCTAGGGGTCTGAATACTTTCCGAGTGCACTGTATATGGTAGGAAAAATAAATAAATGTCACTCCAGAAATGTATGGGCTTCAACATTGATCAAATTGACTTGTTGCTGTGTGATGGCGCAGCGCACATGAAACAATACTTTGTGGTTATATTCCCAAAATTTGCACATTCAAAACTGTAATGTTTGCATGAATTCTGATCATTTCCAGGGATACTCAACATCCTGAAATATATGTAGATATATTTGTTAGAAAGAATACTACATTTACCTTGAATGATTAATGCTGAATGTAAAAAAATGTCTCAACTTACCCCACTCCCCCCCATGTCACATAAAATGTTCATGTGACGTACAGTACATGCGACAACGGGCCTTACGAGATGCCAACCACTCATTTAATAATGCATAGAAATGTTTTATTTGGGGTCTCCTGAAGCCGTCCTAATCCCTGCCTAACTGGTCCCGGCTATCTAAGGGTTAAACCAGAAATCCTCTCTCTTTCTGAACAGACGAGTTTAAACTCATGAGTTTAAATCAATCACTACTGAAGACTATATGAATGCTTATGTTGTTGAAGTTGCCACCCTGTCCCTGTCATATCTCCCGTTGAAACCAGTGCTATTGCAAAGACGATAAGGCGGTTTTTAAGATGGCAGAGTGTTTTTACCTGTATAAGAATGGCCAGGTGACAGGGGGAGGGGTTATGAGGGCAGTGTGAGTCTGATCACCCAGGACCTGGAGACTCAAAATGTCTCTGAGGCTGAGAGACATCAAGGAGTTAGATCGTGGATTCTACATGGAACAAAAATATAAAACGCAACATGTGAAGTCTTTGTCCCATGTTTCATAAGCTAAAAATAAAAGATCCCAGAAATGGGAAGCACAAAAAGCTTATTTCTCTGAAATGTTCCCCGTTACTGAGCATTTCTCCTTTGCTAAGATAACCCATCCACCTGACCGGTGTGGCATATCAAGAAGCTGATTAAACAGCATGATCATTGAAAGGTCACTCTAAAATGTGCAGCATTGCCACACAACACAATGCCACAGATGTCTCAAGTTGAGGGAGCATGCAATAGGCATGCTGACTGCAGGAATGTCCACCAGAGCTGTCAAATAATTTAATGTTAATTTCTCTACCATAAGCCACGTCCAACGTTGTTTTAGAGAATTTGGCAGTACGTCCAACTGGTCTCACAACCGCAGACCACGTGTAACCACGCCAGCCCAGGACCTCCACATCCGGCTTCTTCACCTGCGGGATCATCTGAGACCAGCCACTCAGACAGCTGATGAAACTATGCATTTGTACAACCGATTCGCACCAACTGTCAGAAACCGTCTCAGGGAAGCTCATCTGCGTGGTCGTCTTCCTCACCAGGGCCTTGACTTGACTGCAGTTCGGCGTCATAACCAACTTCAGTGGGCAAATGCTCACCTTAGTCTGGGTAGCCATTTGATTAGATGTTCGGGAGTCTTATGGCTTGGGAGTCGAAGCTGTTTAGAAGCCTCTTGGACCTAGACTTGGCACTCCGGTATCGATTGCCGTGCGGTAGCAGAGAGAACAGTCTATGACTAGGGTGGCTGGAGTCTTTACAACCATCATATCAATGTAAAATTGTAGTCATGCAATGATATGTTGTGTAGTTCTCCCACTGTGTCTCAGGAAAGCATGCAGTTAATTAGGCTACATATGAATTGAGCCATGAACCAGTGTTGTAAAGTCCTTAAGTAAAAATACTTAAGTACGACTTAAGTCGTTTTTTTGGAGTGTCTGTACTTTCCTATTTATGTTATTGGCAACTTTTACTCCACTACATTCATAAGGAAAATAATTTATTTTTTTACCCCTTACATTTTCCCTGACACCTAAAAGTACTCATTACATTTAGAATGCTAAAGCAGGACAGAATTATGGCACCTGTCAATATAACACTTTGTCCCTACTGCCTCTGATCTTGCAGACTCACGAAAACTGTGTTTGCAAATTATGTCTGAGTGTTCGAGTGTGCCCGTCTGTCCGTAATAAAAAAATATGAAAATCATGCCATCTGGTTTACTTAATAAGGAATTTGATGTACAGAATTTACTTTTACTCAAGTATGACATTTGAGTACTTTTTCTACCACTTTATTTAAGTACATTTAAAACCAGATACTTTTTACTCAAGCAGTATTTTAGTGGGTCACTTTCACTTTTCATTTTCTGTTTTACTCAAGTATGATAATTGAGTACTTTTTCCAAAACTTTGAACTGCACAGGGTGGTGAAAGTACACAGTTATGAGGTTGATGCTGCTTTCCAATAAATATTGAGGATCTTATTCTGGTGACACGATCAATGCTCGGTTGCCATTTCACAAATAAAATAATCTCACTCTTTTATACATAATAGGAATCTCATGTAGGTAGCCGAAAATTATCTATATTTTTTTGTACATGTAAAATCAATTGTTCCGCCGTCCCTGGGCATATAAAGAATATTCTGTTTATTCATGGTTACTCGTGAGCGGGATATCAAAGATGCATGTTAACAGCTTGTCCTGAATAAGACCTTAACCGAGATATGAGCTATTATCCAGAATACTGTGCGCATGTAGATGTGGTCGGTGTTATGTTAATTAACCTCTTTAGTTTGGTATTCCTCGTCAACAACTAATACTCAGCTTGGGTTGGCCGACCAATGATGGAGGTCACGACGGAGCTGACCCTGGACCCAGATAAGGTTGCTGTCTCCTGGGGGCACATGCACACAACACAGTCCACATACTCATACTTCCACGCATTAGCGCAGGTTACAGAACCATTAGGCAAACCTAGGACCCCTATTGACTTAAAACAAACAGCGTGCCGGTAAGTTGTCTTAATCAGTTTCGTAACAAATGGGGGTTTGTCCGTGATAAATGTAGCATTTGTAGTTGTAAACCGGTGTGGTTCGGTAACTTAATGTGATTGTTTGAAATGAAAATGGTCAAAAAGAAACAAAAACTGATTCTTAGCAAAAAAGCAATTTCTCAAGCAAGAATTGTTTGGAATTCTTTCTTATGGATCCTTTAACTAATTTACTGCCTGGTCATCAGGCAGGCCAACATTCCATCCAGCTTTTTCAAACAGCTCTTACACTAAAAGGGGCAATATACTTTTCAAAATGTCACAATATTATTCCAAATGCATAGTGTGGAATATATATATATAAAACACAGGAAAAACATGTTTGACTGCACTGGGCCTTTAATACCGTTTTTTTGCTGCCATGTAGCAGTGTAGCTAAATAATATAACTACACATAGGTTGTGAAGTAACTCATGTTCAGAAGAGCAGAGATGACCTGGGCAGAGAAATGTGATATAGTGTATCCTCTACAGGCTGAGTTTGATTCCTGTGTCTATTTAGGGGAGACGTTCTTTGTTGGGTTGAGTGACACTGAGGAACTAGGTTATCTTGGTGGTTTGAGAAAGGATTTGGTTCCCCCAAGTGATCTACTGTATTCAGAAGTTGTCAGTGATTATGTTTTGGTCCTTTAGCTGACATGTCCTTTACCAGAGAAGGCAAACCTAGGTTTGCAACCTCCACGGTTGTGGTTCCTCCACAGCCTGACAACGAGGTTGTTTGGTTGTCAGGTGCTGATTTAGCTGACATTTCTCACTGAGCTGTGAGAGGGAGGAGACTCTTCCCAGTCATGTTGTGGGATTAGTGAGGTTCCGCTGGAATACTTTTTCTTTAGGTTGTATCTTGTGATGAGAATCAAGAGCTCGAAGAAGAGAGGTTGCGGGGAAAGTCAGATCCACCGGAGTTGTCGCTTCCTGTTGTTGAGGAGCTGTCGACAGTTCATGCAGCGTTTTCTTCTGTTAAAGTGGAACCGACAGTGTTGGAACTACTTTGCAGATATGAAACAGACAATCATAACAGCAGTAAAAAAGATAAAATTCCTAGTTTATGCTGCAAAACTGACTTTTAAAAGAGGTTTTAAAAATAGAACCTATTTGACTCAAAATTCCATGACGTAGAGTAAGGCATTGTTGGCAGAATGGATGGATGTAGTTCAATGCATGATTAATATAGTTCACCAATTTCTTGGTAGTCCCAAAAAATATTGCAATAAAGTTGTAAATCCCTGCTGGCCAGGTACATTGTTTGCTGCCTCCACCCATTTGGGATGCACTGTTCCAGTTTCAATGACTCAATATTTTGAACTAAAATGGACTACTGTAACTAAAGCTGTATCACAACCGGCCGTGATTGGGAGTCTCAGTGCAGGCACAATTGGACCAGCATCGTCCGGGTTTGGCCGGTATAGCCCGTCATTGTAAATAAGAATTTGTTCTTAAACTGACTTGCCTAGTTAAATAAAGGTTAAATAAATACAAAAATAAATGTCAATACAATCAAACTAGCATGGGCAAAGATCACAAGTCAGTCAATGTAGATAATAGGCTAGTACAGGTATCCAACAAGGCCCTTGAACCAAATTGGACAAACAAGCGAATATAAAATGAGTCAACAGTCTACTTTATAAAATTACAGCTCAATGTTCTTGCATTGGTGAATTCAACTTCAATGGGGCTTGCTTTCAAAAACCTTGGGGCATTCCGCCTCGGGGGATGCCTTGCTGACCACACCCTTCTTCCTGGCCTGCCTCTTCCACCAATCCAATTGTTTCTTATGGACAGAAAAGAGCAGAGGCTCTGAGCTGTCCGATCAGGTCCATTGTCTACTTGTGCGAATCTTGTCAGTTCTCTGTTCTGCCCTGCGTGGCATTACAGTGAGCCCGTATATACTAAAGTTGCATTTGCCATTTATTACTTCGCTAATAAAAAAATACATAGTATAAAATCGGTGACTCATTGTTATATTTATCCTGATACCAGTCGAATTTACGCAACCCTAACAATAGGCAACTGAGGGAGCGATAGCCTGCCTTTTCAGGGTTGTTTGATCAATCGAACTGCGACGACCCCAAATGTAAAAGAGGACTCACGTGGTATTTTACATATTTGCAGAAATCCGTTCAGGGGTATTGTGTGGCTTTTGGGGAATGCGTTCTAATGATCTAAAGTTGCATTCTATTAATTTATGAAATCGTGAAAATGACCATACGGAGGTGAGGAGAATACAGTTAGTGTTTCCCCATTGATAATACTCGAGGAACACTAATGCTCTGGAGAAGGTAGAGATTGTTCTCAAAGTCAGAGTGAGGCGGCAATGGCTAACAGTTCCCCTCCAGCGAGTGCTCAGGGCTGGAGGAAGAGGGCGTTAGGAAACGTGGACGTGTTCCTGGTGAGGTTTTTTTGGAAGTCATTGCTGATGTTCACTTGTCCCTGGTGGTGGTTGCTCCAAGTCTCACAATTGCCAACATAATGGAGCTTGTTCCTTGTGACCCTGGGCCTTGTGAAGGAAGTTGGTCTCAGTCTAGAACCAGAAGGGGTCACAGGTTGTCCTTTGGCAGGAGCACCTGAGTGTAGAGCCGTCAATTATGGTTTTGGATGACTTTATCGTTTCGAGAATAGCTTTATCCCAGAGGTGAGGGTATCTGAAGCCAAGTTTCATAGTTGTGCAGTTCTAGTATTTATGGTGTACATATTAGCCTCTTCAGTTAAGGAAGTTATAGAAATAAGTCAATTAATTGAGCAATGCCGGTCGGCCATTTCTTTTACTGTTTGTTTTTCTTTAACTGACAAAAACAATCTAGACATTATTTCCCAATTCTTCTAACACTATAGGAAACTCATCCCAATCACAAAATACAAACAGCTTGATTTTGTGATCATTTATTTTGTAACCGTGAGCAACTACACTTGTAGTGTTCTCATTACATGTAATCTCTCATACTGATACATTTATAAAAATTGAAGAAATATAATCTACACACAATCGAATACAAAATAAAAATCTGTGTGTGATAATTCACTGGTCTGTTTAGTATTGCAAATGTGTAATAATGGTGGACACGTGCTTGCAGGGAAGAACACAAAACTGATGCTCAAATATGATACCAAGACTGTGCTTAAATAATTTAAAAAAACATTCTAAAAGCCCAAGTAATTGCAAATACCATAATGCTGATAAAACACAAGGGTCATTCCACAAAATGATTGCCTTTTTATACAAGTAGAAATTGGTCACCAATATTGAATTGACCCTTGTGTTATATTAAATGAAGTGCCCTTTAACAGACCACATGGACAATTCAAATCACGGATTTTTTATATAAATAGTAACTTGCTAAAGTGGCTAAATTCTGCATTTTGACATGTACCATGATGTGCACCCTCTGACTTCTAGGAACATTTGAACCCACTTAACCCCAACATTTCACCATCATTGTAAAGCCTTAGTTATTTTGCCGCTTTGACAAAGCCATTTGTGAAGATGATCCTTTATGTAATGTGATTCGTGACTCCTTTATGTCTGTCCCTCATTTTAAGGTCAACCTTGTTACGTGAACTGAACTCGTTCAAATAATGGTGAAACTATAAATGTTTAAATATTCTTTTCAAAAGAAACATTCAACATCTAACAATCAAATCATAGTGTTTAAAGCAGGGGAGCTGGTTTCTACTCCTGTGGTGGAAAAAACTGAGCGGGTCAGCCATAACACATCAACTCTGTTACGCATAGATAGACAGGCTAGAAATGTTTTAACAATTAAACATGTCTTTGTGAAGCTTGCACACAAACTTCCATTCCCCCCGTCACTAGGGGATTCATGGCCGATATAAGATGAAATTGTCAACCGTGTTAAATTATTTGGCACTTACACACTTAGGAAAATGTGTTCGTTATTAAGTTGAACATGTGCACTCTATGATAAAGTTAACATTTGGTGAAGAAAAAAAAAATGTTGACCAAGTTACACTTCTCAAAAGGCACCGAATTGGTGGAACAACCCACAAACACGCCACTGACTTCGGGTTTGTTTGGTTGAGGGGAGAAAACCGTAGATACTGTAAATTTAGCAAATCAAATAAATGGATCACACACAAACAGCTGGAATGCGGTTAATGTCAAGGTAATGTTAGAAATATCAACATCTGATATCTACTATAACTGATAAGTAGGAAAGTGCATAATCATAGCAAAAGGTAATGAAGCCCATTCTCTCTCCCCCCATTTCAGAGTGTGTCAGAGAAGGGGAGTGTATTACCAACATGGCTATTAAAAAAGATAGTAAAAGCTAAAAACAGGGGATATCGGTTTGTTTTGTACTGGTTGTACCACTCATTCCTCTTCTTCCTCCTCCTCCGCCATCACCTCCACCAGGAGTTCGGCTGTGGACGTGGCCTCGCCCAGACTGTTGACAGCCTTGACGGTGTATTTGGCATCGTCGTCGCCGTTCACCTCAGAGATCACCAGGCTGCAGTTGCCCTCTTCGTCGTAATCAATCTGGTAGTGGCGCGTCTCCTTGATGGGCTGTTCGTCTTTGTACCACACCACCTCTGGATCAGGGTAGCCTGGGAACCACAAAATACAGACCTACTTTATTACTTTGGTTCGTGTACAGTTTAGCGGATGGTAGCCGGCTAGTGACAGTATCTTAAGGTTCAGGACAGGGTACTGGGTGGAAGCCGGCTAGTGGTTACTATTTAACTGTCTGATGGCCCGGAGATTGATCAAGAGCTTCGGTCTACCGGTCCCCAGCTTCGATGCACTTGTACGGCTTCCAACTTCTAGATGGTAGCAGGGTGAACAGGCCATGGCTCGGGCTCACCTCAGAGATCACCAGGCTGCAGTTGCCCAAGGTTCTTGATGATCTTCTTGGTCTACCGTGACGGGTGCTGTAGATGTCCTGTAGGGCAGGTAGTGTGCCCCCAATGATGCGTTGGGCTGACTGCACTGCCCTCTGCAAAGCCCTGCGGTTGCGGGCGGTGCAATTGCCATTTCAGAATTATTGTTATAGTTAGTTGACCTGATATTATGCACTTTACCAATTTCCACAACTGTTTTCCAAGTCGAAAAAGGTAAACAAATCAATTTAAAAAAATCATTTTTTACATTGATCACCTAATGAAAATGCCTGAGTTAAACATAACATTGAATTAAAAAAAAATACATTTTGTAATTTCTCATTACCGCAACACGTAACCTTCTGAATCTTGTTTGTCATAATTACTTGTGTAGACATGTTATTATTTATGTACACATTTGGATAAAGGCAAACTGTTAGATTTATACTTCAGTAATTCTGTCTTAGTTATTTTTCTTACCATTTACAAAATATTGGTGCATTACAGTAATGATAAGCAGGTTTCTGAGATGAGAATGTTTGCCATAAAAAATTAAAAAAAACTGTACTGAGCTCCATTAGAGATTCAGTAACTCATTTGTTGATCCAAATAACTTGAATACTAAAATCACACACACGTCAAAATGGGGGATATTCTCCTTTAAGTGGTGGGGTTGTTCTTTGCTGAAAGACAAACTCCAGATTGTGGCTGTAAGTGAAACAAAATTGGGTTTATACAACCATATTTCTTGACAACCTCTACTTAATCAAATAATTGATGTTTGACAACAAAAAATCTATACTATATGTAAGCAGTGGTCCTAGTAAATTACAGTAAAGTTACAGCCCAGCGCACCCCATTGACTGTACATTAGAATTAGCTTCTCATTACCGAAATATTCTGAAGGCATATAAGTGAAGATATTAACTTGTGCTCATCTAAGGACTACTTCAATAGATGATGCATCATACGTGAATAAAACTATTAAACTATAAAAAATATATATAGGAACTTGAAAGTGTTATGGTAATGAGAAACATGTCCACAGACACTAATATTATAGTTTAACTTCAACTAGTATACAATTATTATAATTTATGGACATACTACAGCAACATAATGTGTTTTATTCAAATAAGTTAGAAGAACAAAAATTATATAAAATGAACCGATAATTTAATCATGACACTTTTCAGTAATTAGAATTTGGGGTGAAATGTTACATTTGACATTTTTGCTGGAATTTATTTAAAATACGATACTGTGCCATAAACTAGGCATCTTCGTCTTCAACATGATAGTTGATTGTTGCAGATTTATCATGGTTTTCTAACTCAATTTGCTACTGCCATGGTTAAAACTGGTTTCATGAACTTTAAGCTTTTGACCCTCTCCACTGCAGTCTGTTGACGTGTTTGGGGATGTGCTCTCTGCTGTCTCCTGTAGTCCGTGATCAGCTCGTTTTGTTGACATTGAGGGAAAGGTTATTTTCCTGCCACCACTCACCTCCTCACTACCACTGTTGTGTCGTCAGCAATCTTGATGATTGCGTTGGAGAACAGGGAGTACACAGGAGGGAGGCTGAGCATGCACCCTTGTGGGTCCTCTGTGTTGAGGATCAGCCTGGCGGAGGTGTTGTTGCCTACCTTCACCACCTGGGGTCGGCCCGTCAGGAAGTCTCGGATCCAGTTGCACAGGTAGGGGTTCAGACCCAGGGCCCTGAGCTTAGTGAGGAGCTTGGAGGACACTATGGTGTTGAAGGCTGAGCTGTAGTCAATGAGCAGCATTCTTATAGGATGAACAGCATATTGTAGCATGTGCCACGTCGGGATGCAGGCTGTGTTTCTCAATGGGTATTTATAGGATGCAGGTAGTATTAGAAATATGAATGGGATCGAACAGATTACAATTATGGACAACCATTCGAGAGAAAAGTTTACACTATGTGTGCTGCCTCACAAAACCATATTTGCCTTCCTTCTGTTTGGTTTATGTACTTCATGGCAGATGAATGGATACAGCACTTGTGATGCATGTATATGTAAATTAGGAGGCCATGTTGCATGTATATGTAAATGAGGAGTTTGTGAGACATTACCCTCAATCTTGCAGTCAAATCTGGCTGCGCTCCCCTCTACCACCTCAACATCCTTTATCATGGAGCTGAAGGTGGGCTTGACCTGGGTTCTCTCCTCAGACTCCAGGAACTCAAGGAACTGGTTGTCCTCTGCAAAATATGGGACAAAACAAAATGACATTGTTTTAGCCTCAAGTTAAACTGGTGCAGAGAGTGCTGCTTTGACTTCAAATAGGAGCAGCAGCTCCCTTGGCAGCACCACCTACTGTACCAACCAAAGTGCTCCAAAAAATGAGGGCAAATATTTTCAGTGGCATTAATAAAACAAACACCCCTAGCTGAGTGCCATCCCTTGCTCAGGGGTACAACAGAAAGGTTTAGAACATTCATGAGTAATAAATAAATAAATAAATGTTTTGTTGCCATGCCACCTTCGGTAGGGGAGCCCTTCTTGGCACTGACGCCCGCCAACATCGCCATGGACGACAGTCTTCCTATGGCCCGCACTGCATGTCCCGTTTTCTGCCATGAAATCAATGATGCAATCGTTACATGTCTGAGCAGTACAAACAGTCCTTAGGCTAGAAGATAATTACATCCTCCAGAAATGTTAGAACCGCAATCTTATAAGTAAATGGGCTCGTTTGTATCAATTTGAAATGTCCTGTTTGTTGGCCATGAAGTATAGACTAGGTGTGAGTCCCAAATGGACACCCTATTCCCTTTATAGTGCACTGAGCTGGTCTATAGTAGCGCCCTATATATGGTGAATGATGCCATTTGGGACACACCCAGCCTGTGATCCTAAAAGTATGCTTACTACTACAACCAAAGCTTGATAACTTGATCCCTGAGATTATACATCCTGAAGGCAACAAAGGACAAAAAAAAGAGACATTGCTCCACTTTCACAGTCTACTGTTTTGTGCTCTAGTTTTCCAACATGATGCTTGCAGTTTGTCCTTTTCAACCTCATGAAATACTAATGGACCTCCATGTTGACTTTGTTGTAAAATGAGCAGTCTACTCATGTGTGAGCACTCAGAATGAGTTGAACTGCAGGGACTTAGTGAGATTCACTTTTCTTAACCAACTTGGAAGCTCATCGAGACGGCCTGATGAGGCAAGTCAACAATTTCTGTAGCCTCTCCTATAGCAGAATTCTAAATAACATTCTCAAACGCACATGTTTTGGATGATTCATATACTGTGCCATACTACAGTGCTAGTCTTGTTTCTCATTTAAACAATTTTACGCTGCGGAGCACAGCCCTACTGTTAAAGATGGATGGCCGTTATGTTGCACTGTGACATGAGAAATGGGCGGCATCCCAAAATGACACCCTATTCCCTATATACTGCAGTCGACTACTTTTGACCAGAGCCCTATGGGACAAAGCCCACGATCTGTTTTGCTTGCACCTACCTGCCATTTCCTTCTCAGGATGTATTTCTTCATCCTTTCCTTGGACAGCTTCTTGGCCTCCATTTTGCCAGTGTCTTGTTTTAGCCATGGGTGTTCATAGCAGCGATCACATGTTAGTCTGGCCCTACGATCAGAGAACCACATGAGCACTGAGTGAGAGGCGTAAAGACCCCATTCTCACGGTATTCCAACACATCAGATAGTGATTTGGGTCGAGTCTCAAATGGCACCCTATATAGTGCACTACGTTTGACCAGAGCCCTGGTCAAAAGTAGTCTACAACCCAGGGAATAGGGTGCCATTTGGGAAGGAAGCATTACGTACATCTTACACCTCAACAATGAAAACAGACATCTGGCAGGCTGATCAAAGCCATTCTACAACATTTACACTCAAATCATGTCAAGACTGGGACTTCATCCCAAATGGCACCCTAAAATATGGTAAAGTAGTGCACTATGTAGGGAATAGGGTGCCATTTGGGATGCACCCGGTCTTTCATCATGTTGTGTTTCAGAGAGCAGCACCATCGTGCTTACTTCATATCTTTCTTCAGCAGCATGGTGATGAAGTCTTTGGCGTGGTCTGAGATCTCATCAAAGGCGTCGTCTTCAAAGTCCCAGGTGGCCGAGGTCACGTTGGACAGGGTCTCGTTGTCGTTGTCCCCCATGAACGGGGACAGGCCACTCACGCTGGGGACAGAGAAAGAGGCAAAGCGAGAGAGGATCGTGATGGTTGCCCTACAAAAATTGCACAACAATATCTACCAAAAAACACTTCTGCTTTGCATGGAAAGTACACCACACCCTGGCGGCACCCTAAAACCTGCTTACTTTTAAATGATGAAAGGCCAAATTGTAGTATAAATTATTACTATTGGTGGTCTTGGTAAATTTCAACAAAGCTGCTTGTTTCATTGGGCACACCCAGGTGTTTTCCATACTGTAGATGTATAACGGTACATCAGTAAAGCTTTTTTATTCTCCAAATGGCACCCTATTCCCATAGGGCCTTGGCCAAAAGTAGTGCACTACATAGGGTGCCATTTGGGACGCAGCCTGGAATCTGAAGCAACAGAGGAGATACGGGGAGAGCCTCATTTGTAACACTTCTGTAAGCAGTGTGTAATAAATCTTTGTGGACCAAGGAGACCTCAGAGGTTTGGGGGCACTGGAGAGTATCGCTGTGCTCTTCCTCTATATCCATTTACAGGCATAGAGGACGGAAAGGCCCATACACTGCCTGCTGGTGGAAAGTATCTGTTGCAGAGAGCATGAAAGCCCAGAAAAACCTGATAAGGGCTGGTTTGAGATTAGGGACACATTGTAGCACATAGACAACCATACTTTATTTGCATAGTCCCCTATAGATGACATACATATGCTCAAAACTATCAACTATTACTGCAACAGCTTGCTGGTTAGGGTTAGAGCAAGGTTTAAAATACAATTCTGCCACTTTATAACCAGTTATGCTGTTTGTATACACCCACGGGCCAGTTTATTAAGTACACCAGCCTGTTCACGAAAATGGATCACTCCTACAGACAATAAGTCAAGTGTCCGTGGCTTGCTACATAAAGCAGGCAAACAGGCATCCAGTTACTGTTTGACTGAACGTTAAAATGGGCAAAACTATGTTGGTGCAGGGCACGCCGTATCCAGTATCTCAGAAACAGCTGCCCTCTTGGGCTTTTCACGCACAAGTCTAGGGCTTACCGAGAATGATTATCTCCCCGTGGCACTGACTTCTGTCATCATGAAGCGCTTTGAGAGACTAGTCAAGGATCATATCACCTCCACCTTTCCTGTCACCCTAGACCCACATCAATTTGCATACCACCCCAATAGGTCCACAGACGATGCAATCGCCACCACACTGCCCTATCCCATCTAGACAAGAGGAATACCTACATCAGAATGCTGTTCATTGACTATAGCTCAGCCTTCAACACCATAGTATCCTCCAAGCTCAGAATTAAGCTGGAGGCCCTGGGTCTCAACCCTGCCCTCTGCAATTGGGTCCTGGACTTTGATGGGCCGCCCCCAGGTGGTGAAGGTAGGAAACAACATCTCCACTTCGCTGCTCCTCAATACTGAGGCCCCACAAGGGTGTGTGCTCAGCCCCCTCCTGTACTCCCTTCACCCATGACTGCGTGGCCATGCACGCCTCCAACTCAAATCATCTAATTTGCAGATGACACAACAGTAGTAGGCTTGATTACCAACAACGATGAGACAGGGAGGAGGTGGGGGAACTTGGAGTGTGGTGTCAGGAAAACAACTTCACTCAACGTCAACAAAAGGAGATGATTGTGGACTTCAGGAAACAGCAGAGGGAGCACCCTATCCACATCGAAGGGACAGCAGTGGAGAAGGTGGAAAGCTAAGTTCCTCGCATACAAACTGAAATGGTCAACCCACACAGACAGTGTGGTGAAGGAGCGCCTCTTCAACCTCAGGAGGCTAAAGAAATTTGTTGTCACCTAAAACCCTCAAATTTCTACAGATGCACAACTGAGAGCATCCTGTCGGGCTGTATCACCGCCTGGTACGGCAACTGCACCGCCCACAACCGCAAGGCTCTCCAGAGGGTGGTGAGGTCTGCACAACACATCACCAGGGACAAACTACCTGCCCTCCAGGATAACCTACAGCACCCGATGTCACAGGAAGGCCAAAAAGATCAAGGACAACAACCACCCGAGCCACGACCTGTTCACCCCACTACCATCCAGAAGGCGAGGTCAGTACAGGTGCATCAAAGCTGGGACCAGGAGACTGAAAAACAGCTTCTATCTCAAGGCCATCAGGCTGTTAAACAGCCATCACTGACACAGGGGCTGCTGCCTACATACAGGCTCAAAATCATTGGCCACTTTAATAAATGGATCACAAGTCACTTTAATAATATCTTGCATTACTCATCTCATATACTGTATTCTATACCATCTATTGCATCTTGCATCTTATGTTTCTTACTCCATTCCTTTACTTAGATTTGTATGCATTAGGTAGTTGTGGAATTGTTAGATTACTTGTTAGATATTGCTGCACTGTCAGAACTAGAAACACTAGCATTTCGCTACACTAGCATTAACATCTGCTAACCATGGTGTCTGTGACCAATACAATTTGATTTGAATGGTGTGACAAACAAAAAACATAGTCAACGGCAGTCCTGTGGGCGACAACAGCTTGTTTATGAGCGATGTCGAAGGAGAATGGCAAGAATTGTGTAAGCTAACAGGCGGGCCACAAACAGACAAATCATGTATAACAATGGTTGGCAGAACGGCATCTAGGAATGCACAACTCGCTGATCCGTGTCACAGATGGGCTATTGCATCAGACGACCACACCAGGTTCCACTCCTATCAACTAAAAACTAAGTGGTTCCAGTGGGCACACAATCACCACTGGACAGTGAAAAAAACATCACCTGGAATATGACAGAAAGCTCAGTTTACTTGTGTGGCCTGCACAGTCCCCCGACCTCAACCGAATAGAGCGTCTTTGGGATGAGATGGAACAGGCTGTTCGCATCATGAATGAACCGCCGTCCAATCTGCAGCAACTGCGTGATACCATCGCATCAGCAGGGACCAACATCACTGTGGAATGTTACCGACACCTTGTAGAATACCCCAAATAACTCAGGATGTTCTGGAGGCAAAGGGGGGTCCGACACGGTACTAGACAGGTGTACCTAATAAACTGGCCAGTGAGTATACACCACTGTTCGATCATTTTTGTTAGTCATACTGCACGATTCCTCGTTTGTCATTTTGAAGCTTCTGTATTGCACTCCCCTACAGCATACTATGATTCTCAGGGTACATTTCGCCTCCCAATGCTCCGCCTGCTTTTAGCTTAGCTGGCTGGCTGGCTATCAAGCACAGACAAGGCTTAGTCTAAATATTTTGCTCACGCCATAAGTTCTGAGTGTATTTCACATTACTTTTGGGTTGTAAATTATAGTGCTTGGATGAATGTCATGCTGAATATCTGTTCATGTTATTGTCACCAATCAACTGCAACCCACAAAAAAGTATAATTAGATGCTAACTAGCTACGCTAACCATAAGAGTTATTGCATCTAGATGGCATGCTAGCTAGCCCGACTGCTACATCCAAAATAATAGAGTTTGCAACAATAACAGCAGAGTTTCATCTTAACAACTGTCTTAACAACTGTCTTAACATGTAGGCCTGTCAGAAGAACACAATGTTTACTCTAAAATGTATAGGCAAATCATTAAGGAGTCCTAGTCTCAGCCTGTGTCTTTGGTGCCAACATTACCAATGCTAGCTAGCTAATGCACTAAACCTGAGGCACCTGAAATAGTGTTTTCAACAATAAGACAAATACAGCCTCAGCGACTGTCTAAGCAACCTTCCAGCAACACTGGAGGCCTATTGGAATTAATAAAAAGGGCAAAATGGCAGCAGGAGCTGCAACTTCGTTTGGTGATGGTGGGAGTGGTTTTGCCAAATGGAATCATTAAAGTTGAACAGAACAGAAAAATATTGGAGTAAGCCAACTATAAATATATTTCTAAGGGTTTCTGAGCCTCTATTTAAAATATTTACAAATGTTAGACAACCAGAGCAACATAACGATCACTAATAATTGACTGTCCAAAAGGTATTGTATTAGTCATCTCAGGGATCCTACTGGAAAACGTCAGAGAAGCCATTTCTGGATTTGCTCATCACTAAACAGTCAGACATGAAACCATAAAATTGTGTAGGACATCAGTAAATACTTCATAATACCAACCCAAATGTTGCCTTTCAAGGCAAGGGCAAGTAGATATTTAGTTGAAATGTTGCTGACAATTAGTTGAACAATCTACAAACCATCTATTTGGGACTATCCAAATAAAGTGTTACCATAGACGCTTACCACAAACATTACAAATAAGACTAGTTATAAGGGTACTTATAGTGGTTATAAGGGTACTTATAACTTGCTTGACACTCACAGAATGTAGCAGATGACGCCTATACTCCACATGTCTGTTGGGTAACTGATTGCTTCATAGTTGATCACTTCTGGGGCCACAAACTCAGGGGTTCCAAAAAGAACTTTCAATGTTCCAGAGTTTTCTAGGAGCACACAAGGGAAGAGGGTTTCAAGAATGAAATGTTGAAGTTTAGCATAGGAAGTTATTGAAAAGAAACGTAATGATTCTGAATTCCTATAATTTGACCAAAATTCCAAAGTTTTCCAGAAATCACAGTTGGAATATTTCTGGAATCAGGAGGGAATAAGCAGGATATCTGAGAATCCTCTAACCAGGATTTCTGGGAAAGTTACCAGAATTTTGCAACTCTAATCCTGAAAATGTCTTCTGCACATGAGGCCTGGTTACCTAGTCTGCGTGCGAGGCCAAAGTCGATGAGTTTGATGGTGCTCCCAGTCTTGTTGACGCACATGATATTCTCAGGCTTCAGGTCCAGATGGACTATGCCCTGCTTGTGGATGTAATGGACCCCATCCACGATTTGCAGCATGTACCTGATGACCTCTCTCTCCGTCAGCTCAAAGTCTTCATCGATGATACGCTCAAACAGTTCCCCACCAGAGATCCTGCAGAGGGAGAGAGAGAAAGATGGTTGAGATCCAGCAATATAGATAATCACAGCCAAATATGAAAATCATTCACTGGATACCACATCCTTGTCAAATCTAGAGTATCTCGAATATCATTTTTCAGCTTACAAGGCATATCTAAAATTGGTCCTAAGGACAATTGCTGTTTTTAATGCGAGTCAAGTGTTCTTGTGTCAGTCAACTGATTGACAATGCTATAAAAAGAAAAAGGGGAAATGTTTCAGTCCAATGTGTTTACATGTCTAAAATATTTGGCAAGTGAACTTTTTCAAAGCATAACCATATAAAAAAAGCCGATGGTTCTGTCTGAAGTGTCTGTCTGGTAAAAAAATACATCAGACGGAAATGGAAAACAAATTCCTTCCCCAAAATAGAGATATCACTTTCATATTCAGTTTTTATTTTCTTGTTTGTTTTTTTAAACATATGAGTGTCATCATCTACTAACATTTCTAGCCAAACTACTGTAAATAGGCCTGTGTCCCCCAAAGGGCACCTATTCTTTATATAGTGCACTACTTTTGACCAGGCCCCACAGGGTAACTGAAATTAATACTTTTTGTAAGGTATAAAAGTGAAATGAAATATACTCACATTTCCAAAACCATGACGATGTCCGACTTGCCCTCGAAGGCATCAATGCACTGGACAAGTTTGGGGTGATGGAGGGAGTTCATTATAGCAATCTCTTGTCTCACATTATCTTTCTCTTTGGCAGAGTAGGCTTTGATAAACTTTCCAGCCCAATGCTTTTTCGTTGCCTTCTCCAAAAGTTTAAATACTTGTCCGAATTTCCCCCTACAACATAGAAGACAAAAATGTTTTTGGGGGAATCTGATAGAGGAGATCATGGATGAGAGGCATGTACAATAGGCCTATTGCGGACAAGTGTCAATGTAGATCAATATATGCCATTTAGCAGAAGCTAAATGCAAGGCAACGTACAGTAGTAGGGCATACTCTGTTCATATGGGGACCCGGAGCGGAAATCGAACCCACGACTCAAGTGTTACAAGTGCAATGCTCTACTGACTGAGCCTGAGGAGCACAATTAAATAAATGCTTTGCTGACCAACGTTTGTAGGTGGGTACTCACGTTCCGAGGCGCTCTTCCACGTCGTACAGATCCTTGACTTTAACATCTGTTCTAACGGTCACGTCTCTGTAGTCTGGCTCTTTGTCTGAAAATAGGAACATGACACTTTGGAGTTATGACAGTATATATGCCTAGTCAGTCATAACACATAAGCACGTTGCTTAACAAAGGACGTAATAAAGCATTTTACATATGTGCGTCACAGGTGTTACCCATTTTTATTTTTTTGAAGGAAACAATGTCGAAACATGGATTGGATTAGACATACCTTCATCATCCTCAACCTCCTCCTTTTCTGTTCGATAAAATAGTAAAAGAATGTTGTTAGTCATTGGTATGAATCAATAATCATTAGTATGAATCACTGTCCGACAATGTCAAGGAAAATAGCTTGTTAACAACGAGTGACAAGTGTAACCAATGAGTGGCAGTACACCAAAAGACCCCCACTTACCCTCTACATCCTCCTCTAGCATTGTGACAGGCTCAGACTCTGCACTGGGCTCGCCGATACCGTAGATATTGACAGCCCGCACCCTAAACTTGTACTGGCGTTGACCCAGCAGATTGTGAACATTATAGAAGGTGCTGTTGCAGGAGACCAGATCCTTCCACTCGTTGTCCACAGAATTCCATATCTCTAGGTTGTAAGACTGGACCGCGCTGCCCCCGTCGTAGGTGGGGCCGTACCATGACAGCGTGAGGGTGGAGCGGCGGATGTCTGAGGCGGCTGGAACACGGGCAGGGGGATCAGGTTTGTCTGGAACACAGAGGTCACACAGAGCCACTCAAGAGGTCAACGCTGAGTTCTGAACACTGGTCCGGGTTACATTGATGTGAAACATGCTCTAGGCTTTGTCCCAAATGTAACCCAGTCCCTATATAGTACGCTACTTTTGACCAGATACCTATGGGCCCTGGTCAAAAGTAGTGCACTATAAGATTTGGACAGATTAGACTCCCAGTCCCAGGATCTGATAAATGTGTTGTGCAAGATGAAGCACCTGAGGGGGAGATCGAATGATAACAGTTCCAGGAAGGACAAACAAACCTTCCATTCACAAATGTCAGTACTCAGTAGTTACCATACACAAAAGCACAGCTGTGTTGGTAATGAAAAAAGGTTTGTCTGGCTATAGTGGCTACCTTCTGAACAGCCAACAACCATTCGTCAACAACAGTCTCACCATATCCAGTCAGGGCAGGGTGTCCATTAAAGGGCACAGTACAGGAGACTATACGTGAGAGCAGATGATCAGTGAGGATCCACACAAGAAGTCTGGATCAGTTTTATGTACAGCCAGCTACAGTGCACTTTATTCTCCCTGCTTTGTTGAAGGGGTGGGAGCCATGTTACACAAGCTGTTACCAGCATACCCCCACTTAATCCCCAGGGTTCCATTGTAAAACACCAAACGAATCATCCTCAAAGAGCACAGCTTGACACCAACAGGCTTGCAATGGTAGAGGAGTCAATGAAACTAATTATATGAAAAACAATTCAATACTAAAACCTCTATACGCCATACATGCAGTCGAAGGTTTTAATAGTAACGTGAGGATCATAGACATTAACAAGCATCGAAGTAGGGGGCTGCTTATACCAGTGTGTAACAAGTGCTGTGTCTCTGTACGCTATTAACAGTTCTCTGGGCACATAAACGGTTGCGTTTATGTGGAGCAGCTCAATAACTCGTGTCCCAGGCTGCTGCGTATTTTCCCTGAGTCAGGCTGGATACACTCCACTCTGACAGAAGTGGCAAAGGGCCTCATTAAAGCAACAGCTGAAGAGAAAGCACAAGCCTTAAAAGGCCATTGGAGATCCCTGCAGTGGCTTGTTAGTGTTAGGACCTAGAGAGCTCCAGCTTTCCCGGCCTGCGTACCTTCCCTTCCCCAACCACATTCCCCAAAGCTACAGGACTGCCATTTTTACGAGAGACGAACATGATAGGTAGTGGGGCGAGTTAAATCATGCGTTATAGCGAAAATAATTTCATTTGGAAAGATTTCTCAAGAGTCTTAATTGTCTTGTGAATCTCAATGATGGAGCTAAAAGGAGGCCAAACTCAATACGGCCTGATTTGGATAAATGGAACATACCAACAACGGTGAGGTTGAGAGCAGCCTGTCTCACGCCGTAGTTGTTTCGCAACTCTACGGTGTAGCAGCCACAGTGCTCCTGCTGGCTGTCAGCGATGGTCAGTTTACTGTTGGACTCAGTGGTTTCAATGGTTAAATCACCTTTGACCTCTTGGATCTGCAGACAAAACCACCATAAAAGGTCAGTCATATTACGGAGAATGAAACTTTTGCTAAAACAGTTATAGAGTTACTATAGTGTTATTAAATATATATACATAAATAATTAGAAATCGGACATGGTGGTTCATTTCAGGTGAAGGTTGGAGTTGATCATAGACAGGGCAGAGCAATAGAGTGAATATATAATCAATACATAAAGGGGCGGACTGGTACAGACTTGTCCTTACTGGTTTGCGGAACTTGAGCCAGGTGCATTTGATTGGAGGAGCTCCTCCAAACTTACAGAGAATTTCCACCTTCTCTCCTGCCAGGATCTTCATGTCGTCTGGGAACTGAACAATCTGAGGTGGTATAGCTGGATGACACACACACACACACACACACACACACACACACACACACACACTTCAGCAAGAAACATCTCTATCCATCATCAGAACAAACCTCCAGGTAAAGCGTTCAGTACTCATCTGCCCCCCCCCGTCCACTGTTTGTCCAATAATCTGGAGGCTGAGATGGGTTGGCAGGGGGAATCTCCCATTGCTATTACAGGCACCCTCAGACAGAGCAGCTGAGTTCAGCCAGTGTTTGGCACATGAGCTAGGCCCTCTAGCCTGAATGAGAGCTGGGCTGGGGCACAGGCTAGGGGGATCATCTATCCTGCTTGTTGACATTTGGGTCGTTCTCTATTAGGCCAGAGAGTTTTAGTACAGGGGCCCTATGTATCAAGTGCTCCAGAGTAGAAGAGCTGATTTAGGATCCATTTAGTATTTTTGGACAGGGGGAGCTGATCCTACTTCAGCACTCCTACTCTGAGAAGCTTGGTACATAGAGATACTTTTAGCATTTATGAGGAAGTCTTTCTTACCCTGTTTGGGAGGAGTCTTTGTATTCGGTTTCTTTATCCTTGCCTCACCTGGAAAAAATAAATTATTACAAATTGGGAAGGCCGCAGTTATGGTCAATGCAGTTGATAATGGATCCAATGAGATTTGATACAAATGATTCCCATTTGTGAATCTTCAACGCAATTATTCAAGTAAAATGAATATATTGATCAGAACCCAGACTGATTCTAAAAATGGTGTGTAGAATTCGCATAAATTAATGTCATTGCAATTGATTACATTGTGAGCAACAGCAAGCAAGCATCAGTAAATCAAAGTTTAAGTTCCTGTTCTTTTCCCAATATAATCACTCAGTGTTCCTGCACCAATATAGCTGGTATCCAGTTGTTACTATTGACAAGACTTATTGATCAAAGCATATATGAAGATTGAATTTGTACAGTTCATTTACCACAAGTTTGAAACACCAGTCCAGTTTGTAGGCTAGCCTCTGACGGAGCACATACTGTGGGAAATAACACATTCGTATATTCAGAATCCTTGTTTAAAGCATTTGCCTTTATAGTACATCTATAAAATCATTTTGGTTTTATAAGCACTTATGAGTTCTGAAGACTTAGGCGTATAGTCTGCCATAACTAGTGTATTATAAGGCATTATGAACTTCATAGAAAATGTTAGTTCTTCCCAGGACAGTATATGGGAACCGAGAACAAACTGTCTGATAAGTGAACTTGGGGGAGGGAGCTATTCTCTTGTGGATGTCCTGGAAGAAAGTGCTGCCTTGTCCTTTGGTATTTGCCTTTTTTGGTCATAAAAAATAAAAAATCTTCAGGAAATAGCTCTTGGCACAATATACATTACATTTGATTGCCGTCAAGAATGAATGTGACAGTAAAAACAAACTAATGGAGCTAGTGAGGAGCAACACGGAATATTAACCTTGATGAATTACAGCTTAGGCTCGCAATGTCTTTACTTCCCTCTTTTCTGCATGAGATCCTCCTCTCTGGAAAGAACATCCTTTTTACAACAACTATTTTTGCCCAGTGTACTGAAACAAAACATGAAGCTGATAAAACGTTTAATTGCAAATACAGAAAATGACAGCCAAACAAAGAGAACAGGCTTTTAAACACACTAAAATTGTTATGAGCACACTGAATGGCCGTGAAAGGGTTTAATGCGGGAAATAGCGTACTCTTTAAAAGCTTGTGTTCATGAAGTTTCCAAAACAAGTAGAGAACTTAAAGGGGAAATCCACTCTTTTGGTATTTTTTTCTAAATGTTTTGCATGCTAGCAGTCAAATCTTCAAGATATTGGACTTTCAAGAAGCAATGTGTCACCGGCCACATCACGATGCAAATACATTTTGCATCATGACAACGTGATGGGGCCGGTGACACTTGAAAGTCCAAAGTCTTGAAAACTTGACTGCTGACATGCAAAATATGTCGGGACTGTATCAACAGCGGACTAATAGATAGATTTAAAAGATAGATTTTCCCTTTAAAGAACAACGAATGCTTAATTAGTCCAATTGTAAAGTTCACATACATCAGTTCAGTTCTGAATTCTAAAACGACTGCACCCAGCCTTTGAGCTGTAGTTAAAAGGTAGTGTGTGTATTCATGGGTACCAAGGGAACCCAGGCTTCCCCCCCAGAAATGGTCTGTTTCATAATTTTCCTTCATTTCGCAAGAGGCTGTATCTCACTAGAGAAAGCATCAAAGTGAGTGACACAGTACCCGTCTGACTCTGTCTGGTCAAAAAGAGTATGACGTTGTTGCCATCCATAGCACTGAATTCAAGAGAAGCCAGTGAGCATTTGACCTCCCTTGATTGAAAAAATATAACAGTTTTGCTCAACGCTGATTGGCTGAGTGAGCTCAACTGTGAATGGTCCTGTCACATCAAAACAAATTCTAATAATATTAAAAAGTGTCAAGGGAAGCCAGTTTGGATTTGGCCTCACTCCAATCACATCGAAAGCAAAATTGAAAGTAATTGACAGAAAAAAACTTGAATTGTTGAATCTCGTTGTGTTGTGGTCCTATGGTGGCTAGCTAAAATTGCCTTTCCTAAATTAGCCATGGATGGAGACTTGGACTTGTGGTTTTACTTAATTCTTAATTCTAATACTGGCCAATGATTCTAACTGCGATTCTGATCCAACCATAAATTCATACATTGTGCCTGAGGATGGAAGTTCAACATGTAACTAGCTGGCTTGGCACATCGTTGCCCATGAAAGGAATTTAGGCTAGTGAGCAAACATTTTAGCCATGGACAGCCACATAGTTTACGTTGAATGGACTAAATTGTTTTATGTATATTTTAGTTGTCACTGTCATAGGTTATTTGATGATGTTGAAGTTGAAATGGTGGTGGAATAGGGAAGAAGTTGCTCTCCGGTTTTATCGTCTCGGCCTTATACATCTCTGTATCACCGTCACAAGGCATATGGACTAACAAGTACATATTGTTCATATTGCCAATCGTAATATAAAGTCAAGAGAAGAAAAGGCCTGGAAGGAAGAGGGATGACTAGAAACGATTCGGTTGACCGTTTTATGTGTGGATTAATTGGCAGAGTAGAGGACCTTGTGCATTTCAGGTAAATGAACTACTCAATGTTTATATCCCAGGACAAATTAGCTAGCAAGTGCAAGCTAACTAGCTAAATTGCCATAAATGTTTAATGCTTTTCGACCTGTCCCCAAATTAATATAATTGGTCCAGAGTTTGTTTTGATATTTTAACCTGTGTGTCGTGATCGCGTTTGGTGTGGGGGGACAAAATAAATGTATGCACGATGGCGCACACATGCTGCCAGTTTGGGTTCCTTGTAAGGCACTGCATCACACTGCTAGAGGCGTCACTATAGATCTCGGTTCGATCACAGGCTGTGTCGCATCCAGCCGTGACCGGGAGATGCATACGGCGGTGCACAATTGGCCCAGTGTCATCCAGCTTAGGGTAGGGTTTGGCCGGCCGGGATGTCCTTGTCCCATGGATCGCGACCTCGCCTCTCCCGAGTCCGTACGGGAGTTGCAGCGATGAGACAAGACTAACTACTACCAATTGGATACCACGAAATTGGGGAGAAAATGGGGTAAAAAAAAATATAAATCAAGTAACATGCATACAAGGTGGGATCTTTGTCTTTTTTTTACCCCTTTTTTCTCCCCAATTTCGTGGTATCCAATTGGTAGTAGTTAGTCTTGTCTCATCGCTGCAACTCCCGTACGGACTCGGGAGAGGTGACGGTTGAGAGCCATGCGTCCTCCAAAACACAACCCAACCTAGCCGCACTGCTTCTTGACACAACGCACATCCAACCCAGAAGCCGCACCAATGTGTCGGAGGAAACACCTGGCGACCTGGTCAGCGTGCACTGCGCCCGGCCCGCCACAGGAGCCTCTAGTGCGCGATGAGACAAGAATATCCCTGCCGGCCAAACCCGGACGACGCTAGGCCAACCTCCCTAACCCGGATGATTTGTGTCGCCCCATGGACCTCCCGGTCCCGGCAGGCTGCAATAGAGCCTGGGCTCGAACCCAGAATCTCTGGTGGCACAGCCTTAGAGCACTGCGCCACCCGGGAGGCCCGGATCTTAATTTGTCTTTAAAATAAATGTGAGAAATATCGGTGCAAACACTGATGCTCAAATATTGATATAACAACCATATTTAAGTAAACTTGGACTCCCACTATGACTCTTCGGGAATGTATGCAGTTTATTAGGGTTGGGGCTACAGATTAAATAAATTGTGAACTTCACAGGGTTGTGAAAGTGCAAGGTGATGAGCTTGATGCGCCAATAAATATTAAGGGTCTTATTCTGGTGACAGTCGATGCATGGCTGCCGTTTGACAATTAAAAATAATCTTGCTTTGGTCCAAAATAAACTAATCATGCATGGAAGTCAAACGGTGTAAGTGAAAGTCAAAAGAGCTAGCTTTCTATCTCTATGCTAACGTTAGCTAGCATTAAGCTCACATTTTCCATCTGAATAAAATTGATCAAACTAAGCAAATGTAAATATGTCTGCCAGCTGTTGGTAGCCAACTGCTGATGCTGTCATACTATAGATCAGGGGTATTGAAATCTTACCCTACGAGGTCCGGAGCATTCTGGTTCTCTGTTCTACCTGAATCAATTGCAGCCACCTGGTGTCCCAGGTCTAAAATCATCACTGATTAGAGGGGAACATTTTTTTTTTTTAAACAGTGGAACTGGCTTCAAAGTCCACAGTTGAGTTTGAGGGCTATGGATACAGTGCATTCAGAAAGTATTTAGACCCTTTCCATTTTTCCCCACTTTGTTACGTTACACCCTTATTCTAAATTTGATAATTTTTACCCCCCCCTAAATCTACACACAATACATCATAATGATAAAGCAAATTCAAGTAAATAAAAATTGCAAATCCATTAAAAAATATACTTTTACATAAGTATTCAGGCCCTTTGCTATGAGACTAAATTGAGCTCGGGTACATCCTGTTTCCATTCATCATCCTTGATGTTTCGACAACTTGGAGTCCACCTGTGGTAAATTGAATTGATTGGACATGATTTGGAAAGGCACACACCTGTCTAAATAAGGTCCCACAGTTGACAGTGCATGTCAGATAAAAAAGTAAACCATGAGGTCCAAGGAATTGTCCACAGAGCTCTGAGACAGGATTTGAAGAAGTTCGGAATTACCAAGACTCTTCCTAGAGCTGGCCGCCTGGCCAAACTGAGAAATTGGGGAGAAGGGCCTTGGTCAGGGAGGTGACAAAGAACCAGATGGTCACTGACAGAGCTCCAGTTCCTCTGTGGAGATGGGACAACTATCTCTGCAGCACTCCACCAAATCAGGCCTTTATGGTAGAGTGGCCAGATGGAAGCGACTCCCCAGTAAAAGGCACATGACAGCCTACTTGGAGTATGCCAAAAGGAACCTATAGGACTCTGACCATGAGAAACAAGATTCTCTGGTCTGATGAAATCAAGTATGAACTCGTTGGCCTGAATGCAAAGTGTCCCATCTGGAGGAAACCTGGCACCATCTCTACAGTGAAGCATGGTGGTAGCAGTATCATTCTGTGAGGATGTTTTTTGTGGCAGGGACTGGGAGACTAGTCAGGATCAAGGGAAAGATGCACGGAGCAAATTACAGAGAGATCCTTTATGAATACCTGCTCCAGAGCGCTCAGGACCTCAGACTAGGGCAAAGGTTCACCTTCCCATCTACAGTTCAACCAAACCGTTTTTTTGTGTATCCTTGAAAAACAGCCAGCCAGCCCAGACATAGTGGACATTCACACATAACAAATCAAAGCGCTAGATAAATGGAACAGCTGTTTCAGGAAATAATCGACTTTGGTAGCAAAAGGATTAGACCAGCGCCATAAAAATTATACACTTCTCAATGTACACATCACAGGCAAACTGAAAATGGTCCACCCACACAGACAGTGTGGTGACGAAGGCGCAACAGCGCCTCTTCAACCTCAGGAGGCTGAAGAATTTTGTCTTAAACCCTCAAACTTTTACAGATGCACAATTGAGAGCATCCTGTTGGGCTAGATCACCGCTTGGTACGGAAACTGCACCGCCCACAACCGCAAGGCTCGCCAGAGGGTGGTGCGGTCTGCACAACGCATCACAGGGGGAAAACTAACTGCCCTCCAGGACACCTACAACATCCAATGTCAAATTAAGGCCAAAAAGACCATCAAGGACAATAACGACCCGAGCCACTACCTGTTCACCCAGCTTCCATCCAGAAGGCGAGGTCAGTACAGGTGCATCAAAGCTGGGAGAGATTGAAGAACAGCTTCTCAAGGACTAGCACGACTAGCACGACTGCTCATCCATATATTTTATACTTTTATATTCTCATCCCATTCCTTTACTAGATTGTGTGTATTAGACTGTTGTGGAATTGTTAAATATTAGGTTTTGTTGTGGAATTGTTAGATATTACTGCACTGTCGGATCTAGAAGCATCAGCATTTCACGAACATGCCACAATGCATAGTGTCAACTGTAAAGTTTGGTGGAGGAGGAATAATGGTCTGGGGTTGTTTTTTATTGTTTGGGCTAGGCCCCTTAGTTCCAGTAAAGGGACATCTTAATGCTGCAGCATGCATTGACATTCTAGAAGATTCTGTGCTTCCAACTTTGTGGCACCAGTTTGGGAAAGGCCCTTTCCCATTTCAGCATGACAATGCCCCCGTGCACAAAGCGCGGTCCATGGTTCGTCAAGATTGGTTTGGAAGAATTTGACTGCACAGAGCCCTGAACCCCATCAAACACCTTTGGGATGAATTGGAATGCCGACTGCGAGCCAGGCCTAATCACCCAACATCAGTGCCCGACCTCACAAATGCTGTGTGATTGAATGGAAGCAAGTCCCCGAAGCAATGTTCAAACATCTAGTGCAGGTGTGCGCAAACCCCAGTCCTCTGGGGCCTGATTTGTCAACATGTTCTCCATCCCTTGCAAACACAGATAATTAATCAAATTGCATTCTAAACTGAAGATCATGATTAGGTGATTATTGGAGCCAGGTGTGTTAGCTGGGGCTGATGCAAAAGTGTGAAGTGGAGAATTCTCAGCTACTTGCTACTAAACTGTTCTTATGCCAGCACACCCAGGATATCAAGCCTTGAAGGCTCACGGTCCATATGTGAGCTTCAGAGCAGTTGCACCATGTTACCCAGCCGGAGAAGTGTTGAAGCTGTCAAAACAAGTCCGGCCTTAACCCTTCCACAGAGCCCTGATCTGGTTCCTTCTCACAGGCTTGGAGTCAGTTCTCTCTACTTTCATTGTGTTTAGACAATCTGGAGACATTGCATTGCACAGGCCTGTATCACAATCTGTTTAAAAAAATAATAATAATATCGCCCCACCCCCCCAACATGGAATCTAGAGAAACCATTGAATTACCTGATGAGCACACACTCCGTCATAACAGAGGGAGAATATTACATCTCACTTGTCCAGCATTGTTACGGGCTGTCAAAAGGAGTAGAGGGCACAGATGAAAGCAGTTTGATGAGGTAAAGGAGCAGTTGAGTGTCCCGATGGGACAGTGCATTCTGAGCTTTCCAGGACCCTGCAGTGCTGGACTGTGCCCCCGAGCGCAAGTTAAATAAATGTGCAGGGGTTAGAGTTTTCCAGCGGGGATGAAAAAGCTGCTTGTTTTCATAGCACTACACCACTGACGCATTTCCCATGGCTCACCACGCTCTGCGGCTGTAATTAGATAACACACAAGCACGAGCAACAGGGACTGCTTTAGAAAAACCATAACATGGCGAATAACACCGATAGCCCACTCGATAAAGCACTTGGACGTAATACGACCATGCATCTGGATGAGAATCTGAATCAAAACATTTACATTTTTGTCATGTAGCAGACAGTCTTATCCAGAACGACTTACAGTTAGTGCATTCATCTTAAGATCGATAGGTAGGACAAACACATATCACAGGCATAGACAGTACATTGTTCCTCAACGTAGCTATCAGTAGAGTTGGAGCTAGAAGGGGGGGCGGGGGTGGGGTCAAGTGCAAGTGCTAGTTGAGTGTTGAGAATGATTTAAGATACTGTTTGGGTTTCAGACGTTTTCGGGAAGATGGGCAGGGACTCTGCTGTCATAGCTTCAAGGGAAAGCTGGTTCCACCATTGGGGTGCCAGGACACAGAAGAGCTTGGACTGGGCTCCCGTATGGGGAAGGGCCATGAGACCTGAGGTGGCAGAACGGAGTGGTCGGGTTGGGGTGTAGGGTTTGAGCATAGCCTGAAGGTACGGAGGGGGCAGTTCCTCTTGCCGTTCCGTAGGTAAGCACCATGGTCTTGTAGTGGATGCGAGATTTGACTGGAAGCCAGTGGAGGGTGCGGAGGAGCAGGGTGACCTGAGAGAACTACGGAAGGTTGAAAACTGGACGGGCTGCTGCATTCTGGATAAGTTGCAGGGGTTTAATGGCACAAGCGGGGAGCCCAGCCAACAGCAGTTGCAATAGTCCAGACAGGAAAGGACAAGTGCCTGGATTAGGACATGTGCCGCTTCCTGTGTGAAGTAGGGTCGTACTCTACAGATGTTGTAGAGCATGAAGCTGCAAGAGCGGGTCACTGCTTTGATGTTTGCAGAGAACGACAGAATGTTGTCCGGGGTCACTCTGGGAAAGAGACTTGAGTTGTCAACCGAGATGGATCGGTCTTTGAGCAGGAATAGCAGTTCCGTCGAGGTTGAGCTTGAGGTGGTGGGCCGACATCCAAGTTGAGATATCTGCCAGGCACGCAGGGATGCGTGTTGCCACCTGGGTGTCAGAAGGGGTGAAAGAGAAAAGTCGTTGACCGTCATCCGCAGGTAGCCTAGTGGTTAGAGCGTTGGACTAGTATCCGAAAGGTTGCAAGATTGAATCCCCGAGCTGACAAGGTAAAAATCTGTCGTTCTGCCCCTGAACAAGGCAGTTAACTCACTATTCCTAGACCGTCAATGAAAATAAGAATTTGTTCTTAACTGACTTGCCTAGTTAAATAAAGGTAATAATAGCAATGATAGGAGAGACAATGTGAGGATATGGTGGAGCCGAGTGACTTGGTGTATAGGGAGAAGAGGAGAGGGCCTAGAACCGAGCCCTGGGGGACACCAGTAGTGAGAGTACGTGGTGCAGACACTGATCAACTCCACGTCACCTGGTAGGAGCGGCCTGCCAGGTAGGATGCAATCCAAGAGCGTGCAGAGCCTGAGGTATCCAGCCCTGAGAGGGTGGAGAGGAGGCTCTGATGGTTCATTGTGTCGAAGGTAGTGGATAGATCTAGGAGGATGAGAACAAAGGAGAGAAAGTAAGCTTTGGCAGTGTGGAAAACCTCAAACAGAGAGGAGCAGTCTCGGGTGGATGACCAGTCTTCAAGCCTGAGTAGTTAGGGCCAAGAAGATCATTCTGATAGAGATGAGAAAGTTGAGACAGCACGCTCAAGTGTTTTGGAAAGAAAAGAGAGAAGGGATACAGGTCTATAGTTTTTGACGATGAGTCAAGTGATGGTTTCTCGAGGAGGGGCGCAACTCGAGCCATTTTGAAGTCAGAGGGGATGCAGCCAGTGGTCAGGGATGAGTTGATGAGGGAAATGAGGTCTCCAGAAGGGAGGAGATGGGGTCGGGCAGGCAGGTTTGTCAGGCAATTTCTTTAGGAGGGGAGCAAAACAAGCCCCTTGATCCTGGTTGATGTGTCAACAACTACCTGCAAATTATGAGCAGTCAGCAGTTCACACACCAAGTCAGCCACTGGGAAAACAGGCAGCACTTAAAGTAGATGGCCCTAGCTAGCAAAAAGACAGACCACAACAGATAAAGACAAAAGTTAAACACTCCTGCGGATATCAGGAGTCCTCCAGCTATAGAATGAAGCTATAAAACTAACATTACATTTGGCAACAATAAGCTTTCTAGTACCATGTAAAAAAACAAAATATGTAAGAACTACAGTATAAGCACTGACACCAACTATCACAAATCGGGGTTATAGCTTCACATGACATCCAATTCCCCATTGAAACATTGTAGTGAATGAATCATTCTAAAAACAGAATTATACCCGACACCGGACTTGAAAACCTTTTCCTTGTTTCAAATCTACCCTACTTGGGAATCAAACATCAAAAGAGATTAGCCTTAATAAATCTGGGGCTCTTGTGTCAGGTCTCAGCCTCCTGCTTTTATTTAACTGCTCCAAACTATCCTACAGCTCTGAGTTTTGTAGCTTGTTGGGGTCAGGCCACATTCCAGCAGGACAAAAGCGTATCCCAAAGCTGGCAGATTTTCTGCAGAACCTCCAAGTATTGGAAAAAGAGGCCGGAACATGTGCTTCTGGCTGAATCAAGAGATGGCTGAGGAACAGGGAGACGCGAGCCTTACATGGAAGTTCGGGAGAGGAGGTTGAGTAAGCGGGGCAGCCATGCAAAGGGTCTCTCGCTCTCGCTTCCTCCCTCTCCTCTCTTTCCCCCTTGCCTTTTCCTCTCCCTCCCTCCTTGGGCTTGTTTTAAGTGCCAGCGAGTGTCCCGGGCTTAAAGACAAACAGCAGTCAATTAGCTCTGTCAAACATCACAGAGGAGAGGGGTGTCGTAGTGGCCTCTGACCCCTGGAAGGAACCATCCAAGCTGGAGGGCTAAATGGACATGCTTCATGCTCAGCCCTAAGCGTGCCCGATCCACAGCCTTTTATGTAAAGGAAGATTTATGTGCTTGATACAGGCTTACATCATATGGAAAATAATGTGCAGGGGTATAGCACATAACTCTGTCAAACTACCTATGCATTCCTCAAGCTTGGAAAGATTAAGAGGACTATTAAGATAAGCACATCTTCTTAGTCATCTTCTCTAGTAGTGTAAATCGAACCTACTTCGGATAAAACATTTACTGATCACTATTTACACCTTATATCTGTCCTTTGTTCTCTACATACTGCAAGCAGATTACAGGGTAAGAACAATATATATATTTTTTTGTTCACATGCTATAAAAAAGTGCCCGAGCTCGAGGAGGCAGACAGGCTGCAGCAGTGGGAAAGGCAGATCCCATGCCGCTCCTTCTTTGGAGAATAAGCATATTTTGGAAACTCACTCTCGGAGGTAGGGATGGATGGCTTCTTGCTCTTCTTGTCAGCTGCTGTCGAGTTTGTGTCTGCAGGATCTATGGGAGAGGAAAACGAAAACATGTTTCAGGTCACGGATTTCCACACATTATTATTGCCATTTCTTTCATGCTAAAAATAATCCCTACGAATTGTATCAGTAACTAAAAAAAAAAACTAACCATAGTCTCGTACAGTACTTTATAGAAATCAAATCAAAGTTTATTGGTCGTTTGTTTTCCTAACACCAACAGTGCAGTAATTCAAAATAATACACATAATCCAAAAAGAAATGTAGACATATCATAACGAGCAATGTCAGCGTCCAGAATATAATGGTGTGTATAGACCATGTGGACAGTGAACCATACATGAAATTAACCAGTCAATGTTAAAAATGTAATGATTCCCTATGGACCATTTAAAGTCAACTGAATCATTGAGATATGCCCCTGTATCCATCTTTGTCTCTCCTGCTAAACATATTTGATCTCGACTCACTTTACTAAATGGCAGCCCCCCCCCCCCCCCCCCCCCCCCCCCCTCCTCTCTGATTCAGTTGGGTTAAATGCGGAAGACACATTTCAGTTGAAGGCATTCAGTTGTCCAACTGACTAGGTAACCCCCTTTCCCTAAATTACGTTTCATAATCTCATATTTTTGTATTGATGGCAACAGTAGTAGAAGTATGCGACAGTTCAATCGTGTATTGCGAATTAATCTAAAACTAGGATTGAACCGTGCGTGCCTGCCTAATGTTTTGATGCAGGCCTGTTAGTGAGTGCTGGGGGGCTGGGCAAGGCGGACGTGCAGTGGGAGCCTGGAACAGGGACTCCAGCTCGGCTAATCTGGCCCATGTAATTGCAGGAAGTGCCTAGGGTTATGCCGGGGCAGCCGGGAGTCCAAGGGGGACTCATGGGAGTGGGACACGGCAGCCAGGAACAACTCACCATCCACCAGCACCATGCAGGAACACTCTGCTTTACCGGCAGAGTTCTCCACCCGGCACTTGTACTGGCCCTCGTCCTCGGGCAGGGCCTTGTCGATGGTCAGGGAGCACTGGCCTCCTGCAGGAAAAACACACACACATAGAGGACCTTAGCTAGAGTAGCCCCAGTACACACAGAGAAACTTTGTCACTGTGGCCCCCAGTACAGACACACAGCGGCCCCCAGTACACACACACACACACACAGCGGCCCCCAGTACACAATCACATCCATAGCCACAGTGACCCCCAGTACACAATCACATCCACAGTGGCCCCGAGAACACACAACCATAACTACAGTGGCCCCCAGCACACACAACCACACACAACCATAGCTACAGTGGCCCCCAGCACACACAACCGTAGCCAGAGTAGCCACCTATACATGATTCCATTAGACGAGGCCCTGACTTGGCTGTGTGACGGTTGAGATCTGGGGCTGTGTCACAGGACATAACAGCTGGTGGTTGGAGCAGTGTGCCTAGTTACGTTACTGTGCTGCCCGTTGATTGTCTTGTTAAATTAGCCCTTACCCATAGAGCTGGTCAAGGGGAGTCATTCGGTTGAACTTTATAACAGACAGGCAACTCGCCGTTGTCATCGTCAAGCTATGGGACCAGAGCAACGCTTAACCCCTGCCTCAACTCTGGACTGAACTGTTATCCCGACAAAAATGCACTCTAACTGGACTGACAAATACTGGTTCAAGATAGCCAGAGTTTCAGGTATCTGCATCAACACAAACTGCCTGAAATAACAGAGCAGGGATTATGGACGAACACATCCCAAATTACACCTCGTTCCCTATGCAGTGCACTATTTCAGGAAAAGGGTGCCATTTGGGACGAACTCGACGTCTGTGTTGGCGGTGTGTCAGGGGACCCCCAGGAGCCCAGAAACAGGGAATCCTTTGGCCATTCTTACTCTACAGTCGATTCATACCACCTTGTAAATATGTGTGGCTTTCTACAAGGAGACAATTACAAGCACCCAGAACAAAACAATTTGGCACTATGATAACATCGACTCCCTCTATGTAAAGGGATATGTTTCCATCATATCCCATATCGAATGCAGCGGTGCAAGAGGGGAAACTCAGTCACATCACTGTCTGTCACACTACTTCATAATATTAGAAGCCAAGCCTCCACAAACACATGGGATGCGAATTACCTACATGGTGCACTATAAAAACCTAATAGGGTGCCATTTGGGACGCAGGCATGGTCGGCCTAGTAGTGGTCCACATACTTACCTTCGTTGGACAGCTTGATGAACTTGGAGGGCTTGATGACCTTCCCGTCTAGAGTCCAGGTAATAGTAGCTGGGGGGTCACAGGTCACTTGGCAATGTAGCCTCAGGCAAGCCCCGTCCACCACGCTCATATCACTCAGCTTCTGACTAAACAAAGGCTCCTTTCCAATGTTGTTTCTCTCATCAATAATCCCACCTGCCACGCAGTTGATAGCGTTCTTCTCCTTCTCAGTGGCAGCAGGGGCTTTCGGTGTTGCTGCTTCTGGAGCAGGGCTCTCCCCATTCTTCTCCAAGCTCGTCTGATTCTTCTTGTTGGCCAGAACCGATCTGAAATCTGTAGGCTCTCCTTTCTCAGTAGGAGCGGTACCTGGTTTCGGGGAGGTGGCGGTGGTGCCCCCTTTTTTCCCCAGCACATCTCTAAAGTCCACCTGAGCGGGAGCGTTGACCTTCCTCTCATCTTCAGACAGTGTCTTGGGCTTGCCCCCTCTGGGCTGGAGCTGGCCCCTGAAGTCCATCTGTTCCGCCGTGATCTCCTTCAGGTCCTCCTCGGAGACGCTCTTGGTGGTGACTTTCCTGCCCAGCACCGTGCGGAAGTCGCGCTGCTCAGCCTCCTGCAGGCGGATCTGGTCCTCGCGGTGCTCCTTGGTCTCCACGCGCCTCTTCAGGAGTCCCCGGGCTGTGCTTGGCTCTTCTGACCCCTGCTGCGGAATGGAGCTGCTGCTTGGTGGTGCTCTGCCTCGCACTGTCCCGTCCACTCCTCCCACACAAGGCTCAGGGCTGCAGCAGCACAGAGAGAGCGAGGTGTGGAAGAGGAAAAAAAACTGGGGTTGTATAAAAGCCACGGCTGGCTCAGCCTCCACTAGTTAATTGGGGGAGATACACAACTCAACATGTTACATCAGAGATGACTTCAGTAGCCTTATAAGGGCATGCACCCTGAACAGGGCCCCAGCCCCCAGGCTTTGAACAATGGCACAGCTGGAGGAGGTACTGTAAACTATTTATTTGGTTATATTCAGGGATTAAGCGGATTTGAAACTGGGGTCTGGGGAGGGGAAGGCAAAAATAGCCCAGGTTGAGGGACCTCGACAATGAAGCAGCAGGCTAGTTAGTTACATACGTTTGATGCTCTCCACTGGACACCACTGCACCCTCACTGACCACCAAGGTGGCAACACAACTGCAGTCACCCACTTTGTTCCTAGAAGAGAGGATGAGAAAAGGAATGGAAAACTGGGGAGGAGGGAGTGTTTTAATTGACCATAACTGGTCCTTTCAGACCAAATCCCTCTAAAAAAGGACACCATCAAGAAGAGGGCTTGTGTCTCAGTGATGGCAGTTTTAGATGACCTTAACATGACTTTTCAATATGTAACCCTAACCCATGTACTATAATAACCAATCAAAGCATAACAAAACAGTGAAACAAAAGTGAAACATTCAAGTCATCTACTGTATAAGGAGTCCTCCCACTATGTCCCAAATGGCACCCTATTCCCTATGAAGTGCATCCCCTGGTCATCTAGTCAAAAGTAGTGCACTTCATAGGGAATAGGGTGCCACTTGGGATGTAGAAGCCTACCTCAGGCTGATCTCGTAGTCCCCGGCGTGGTGGGACCGGACTCGTCTAATGAGCAGGGACACCACATCCTCCTTCTGCAGTATCTCATAGTCCAGGTCAGTGGTCACCACCTGGCCCTGCTTCATCCAGCTCCACTGAGGGAAGGGATCCCCAGCGATGGCACAGGACAGCAGGACATTCTGTCCCAGGTAGGCGGTGGTGGGCTTGAGCTTTGTGATGAACCAGGGCTGGACCCCGTCCTGGGGCTCTGGAAGACAGACATGGATAACCAACAGGTCATTATGGCATGAACAGGGTTGCAAAATGCTGGTAAAGTTACCCACATTTTTGTAACCCGAGGCATAAACTACGTCTGCTACAGTTTAATACATACAATTTCACCTGACACACCGAGCTATCTCAAGTAGAGTTAGCTAGGCTGCTAGCCTACCTTGTACAGTGAGTGAGACCTCTGTGCGAACCTCCCCTACTTTGTTCCACGCCTCACAGGTGTACTTCCCAGTGTCCTCAGGGAAGACTTCCTGGATGAACAGACTGCATTGGTTCCCCTTCCGCTCAAAGTGGAAGTCCTCAGACTCCTGGATCTCCTTCCCATTGTGGAGCCACACAATCTCTGGATGAGGATTCCCTAAGACCATAAAAAGGTCACATTAAACCTCGTGTTTCATGTCCACATTATTTCAAAGTGTCTAAAATGGGATTGTGTAGATCAATAAAGTGACTTTAAGATGATTTGGACCGGGGTTAAGGTAAATTCAGAATGGAGTTGCAAGTTAGTCAATTGGCCACAATTGCAACTAAAGGTATCATTTAATTATTAATTTGTTTATTTTAACACTTTTTTCTGGTTCATATACAGTCCATGAACCAAAGACTAGCCCAGAGACTATTGATTATTGCCTGTGGGAGAGCCACCCCTTTAAAAAGGAAAGATTCACCCATTTTGAATGTTAGAACATCGCTCGGAGATGCACAAATACGATCTATCAATTCCCAGGGCCATTTCCCGGCTGTATTTCTGCCTGCTTGAACGCCGAATAGCTCAGATACACATGAAAACATGAAATTACCCCTGGAAAAATCGATAGAACATCACACAGATGTACAAATACAATATAACATTCAAAATGGAAGATTCTTTACATTAAGTAGAACTGAACACTAACAACAGAAAGTTGGTAAATGGCCTTTATGGGATGTATTCATTTATCCACCATCTTTGACCTTACATCTCAAAGCAAAAACTGTTCAACATTGAGTTATAATCAAACTCATATTTGAAATGGTATCTTTTCTTTATTACAAACTGGATGGTTCGAGCCCTGAATGCTCGATTTTGTACTTTCATAATTATGTTAATAACTAGTTTATAATAGCAATAAGCCACTTTGAGGGTTTGTGATATGGACATTTTCCCCCGGCTAAAAGCTGTGTTGCATCATGCGTAAGAACAGCCCTTAACCGGGGTATATTGGCCATATACCACATCCCCTCGGGCCTTATTGGTTAAGTAAGAGGTGGGAGATGCTTTTGGCAAAAATATTTGCCAAAAGAGTGAGACTTACGTTTCATATGTTAGTCAAATTTCTTTGAATTGATTCTACTTCCTTTAATTCAAATTCACAGTTTGGACAAAAAAAGCTAAAAAGTAAGCATTTGGAGACAGTGGACAAGTAAACAAAACCAAAGTACAGATTTCAGTCTCACCTTGTCCACAGACCGCTTACATGGTAAGGAAACTAAAATCATATTCTAACTTTGGGTGAACTACCCCTTTAAATTGTGCCCCATAGTAGCAGGCCGTTATGACAGGTTGTATTACATAACACACTCAATGATATACAGTTGTCTTGCATAATTGTATGCATTTTTCACATAGGCATGATCAAAATAAAATGCATGTGCTTTAATGCTATTAGAAATCTTTTATAAGAAAACAAAGCAAGAGACCCTCCTGCTCCATCACTATTCACATTAAAAAGACTAGGTCTAGAATAATGTAAATCATACGACGCATTACTAGTGACTTCTCCCCCATGCAAACAACATCAGTGGGATAATGAAGATTACGTAATAATAATAAGTGATAATACTCAGAGTCAATCCATCCCCTCAGGTCACACATTGGAAGGAAATGGAAATGCAGAAAACACCCGAAAACCAAACAAGTATCTCTGGGGGGCCAAGCAGGAAATACCAGCTTCTAAAGCAAACAGTCGCTGAAAACACACACGATGAGTTTTCCATTCTGATTAATGGGAATCAGGGCTAAAACGAGACACCCACCAGGGTTGTATTCATTAGGGTGCACCACAGCAAAAACAATTTCAAAGTAAAGAAGGTTATTTTTTAATAGATGGGGGGGGGGGGGGGGGGAAAGCACTTCTTGGACCAGGTAGTCCCTCTCCTGTTTGTCTGTTTTCTTCCGTTTTGTGCCTAATGAATACGACCCGAGAGGCCTTCTCTTACCTGTCACCTCCACGGTCATGATGACTTGGCTACCGTCCATGACTTTTAGATCCTTCAGACCTCTGAGAAATACAGGGGCCGATGGCTTCTTGGTGTCGACTGCATTTGGAGGGTCCGTCCTCTTGGCACTTTTCTTAGCTGAAATGTAACATTTGCAGGGTTACTTTTTACAGAACAGGAACATGAGTAATTCACTGAACAGCACACTAAGCCTAGAGAACCAACGACGGTTAACTTTACCCCAGTTGACGGTCACCGTGAGGGAGCTGGCCTACTCTAACAGGCCTACTCTAACAGTCAAAAAGGCTTAAAACAACAGATAAAAAGGGAGGTAAAAAATGACTTCATTTATTTTGAAACTGCAGAGCAAGTAAAAACTGTTGGCAGAAAAAAAACAGCCTTGCTTGGAGGACTCTCCAAACACTTCTGACACAGGTTAAAAATACATTCATTCATTAAGCTAATATCATCTGCACCTGTGTCAGTCCTCCAGTGTGAAATTAAAACAGCCAACAACCTATTAACAAGACAATTAGCAGTTGGGTGTGTGCATATGTCAATCAGTGCAGGCTATTGGGAGTTTGTCTTTCTGTTCATTTTCCATTCCAGTCAAAGACATAACATTACTTGCTTCACAGTTAAATATGCTATATTAAGAGAGTCTTCTCCAAGTGAAGGTCTTTCCTTCACAGTCATGTAAATAAATATTACCTCAACATGGATTCCTGGAGTACTATATATAGAGGCTGGAGTAGATCTCTTAAAATACATCCCAAATAGCACCCCATATAATGGACTACTTATGACCATAGCCCATGGTCAAAGGTAGTAGACTATATAGGGAGCCATTTGGGACACAGTCATGATGATTTAGAAAAACAAAGAGGAACATGCTGATGTTAACAAACTCCCTGTGTGTCTCTTGGGAGTCTCTGCTAGTTCAGAAAAAGATAACCTTCTGGGAGAGAGCAACAGCTCTCCAACATCAGGAAATGAGCTGTCTGGCAGTCTACTGCAGGATATCCGAAACCTAAAATACTGAAGAACCCATACCAAAGAATCTGTGGAAAACTGTTTATGTTCTTAATGACATTGGCAGCCAAGCATATATAGGTGCTGCAGCAGCAGCAGCCACTGTCTGCACACTTCCAGAAGCTATGGAGCAGAACGTCACGAGTACACCTGATCCTCATATGGAATTGCCATCTGGAACACAAAGCAACGCTGTAAAATTAACTCTGGCAGTTTACCATTGGAAAAAAATGGTCACGGTTCCGGTCTGTGTAATAAATAAAACAAATAAGGGAGTGGGGTGTCTTGGTTTCTCTACCATCTCTGATGGGGTCTGAATCCCAAATGGCACCGTTTTTCCTATTTAGTGCTCTACTACAGAGGGAATAGGGTGCCATTTGGAATACAGATCATGAATACTAGACACATCCTGAACATTACCAGCACGTATTGTGCTTGGTTCTATGAAGTCAGCTCCCCATATTGTGATGTTCTTGGCAAACATGCAAGGAACATTTTCCTGAATATGCAAACACTGGAATAATCTCATTAAAAGACGACCATAGGGACGATGTTCCTGCCAAGGTCTTTGAGAGTCCAAAATCAAATTACTTGACTCATCATTACACTTCAGTCCATTAAAGGTAGACTCAGATGAATTACATTGCAACGAATAACACCGCAGATATTAAGATGAGCGAGACTCAAGACTTCTCTCACACAGTCATACACAGTATCTGCGCATGGGTTCGCTTCATGCTGTTACAGAGTGGTAGTCTGGGCACCAAAACAGGCCAGCCTCGCTGTGAGAGAGAGAACGAGAGAGAGAGAGGAAGAGAGAGAGAATGAGAGACCAACGGGAACTTTTTGGCCCTCGCTCCTTGCATGCACACCATGTATGGTGTTTGGTTTTACGTAGTCAACCCACCTCCCTTCCCCCAAGTTTATAAATTGAAATGGCTCTAACCCTGTGGATGTCAGGACCCAACAGACAGGGAGGCAGGCTTGTCATAAACACAGAACACAGTCTGTATGCATATCCAGCATGCCAGAGGGAGATCCAAGGCATCTCCAGCATGTTTCCATCAGCACTGTTGCTTAAACAGCCCTGCTTCACTGCTGCCTCAGCCAGCATTCCAAATGGCACCATATTCTGTTTATTAGCACACCACCTTTGACCAGTGGTGTAAAGTACTTTAAAGTATTTTTACTTAAGTCATTTTTGGAGGGTATCTGTACTTTATCATTTCAATTTTTACTTTTACATCACTACATTCCTTAAGAAAATATTGTACTTTTTACATCCATACATTTTCCTTGACACCCAAAACTACTCATTACATTTTGAATGCTTAGCAGGACAGGAAAATAGTCAATTTCACGCACTTATCAACCAAACATCCCTGGTGATTCCTACTGCCTCTGGCGGACTCACTAAACACACGTGCTTTGTTTGGAAATGAGGTTTGAATGTTGGAGTGTGCCCCTGGGAAAATGGTGGTATTTCAAATGTTTACCCCAGCGAAACAAATAGCTAAACCTCCACCTTGAAGCCTGGCGTGTGCTGATAGAAAAGGATTTCATCCCAAATGGTAACCAATTATTTTTTTCAGTGTACTGCTTTTGATCAGGGCCATGGTCAAAAGTAATGCACTACTTAAGGAAATAGGGTGCCATTTGGGACTAAAACTGCATGCTGGAACAAAGAGAGCAGATGTTTCCTTAAATGCTACATCGGATCCCTAAATAGCTATTATCTTAGAGTAGCACTTCTTCAAAGAGGCTCAAAGTACTCACAAGAGACATTTCAGGGCTTTAGCAAACTGTCAAATACTCATTCTTCTTTAAAAAAAAGCAGCATTTTCCTAACTCATGAATTGAGCGCATTCTCAATTTAGCCAAAACAAAACGCGTGTTTAGATGTTCAAAAATGTCAAATCTAAACCCAGTTATCAAAATAACATTCATTGGTCATTCCCCTAATTTTAGCACTGCAGACTTTTGGAAGCCAAAGTCATAACATTTGAATATATTACAAACTATAGGGCTTCGGGGACTAATAGCGGAACTGCTAAAGTACAAGTAATCAGCATCATTTTGAGAAATAATTACATACATATGTGCTCTATTGGGGTAGTACTCTGGGAAATATCTGATACATCAATCACAGATGAAATGTGTCTTCTCAAAGATGCAAAGGATAAAGAAACACATCTTAGGCTGGATGTATCAAGCGTCTCAGAGAGGGGAGTGCTGATCTAGATCAGTTTCGCCTTTTAGATGACAACGAATAAGATTACACGGAAAGAGGGGAGCTGATCCTAGCATTCCTACTCTGAGGTAGCGTTAACACAGGAAGTCCAATTCTGATCTTTTGCCCAATTATTGGCAAAAGATCTGATTGGTTAAAAGACCAATTAGTGAAAAGAACATCAGAATTTGGCGGCCTGTGTAAACGCAGCCTGAGAAACTTGATACATATGGCCTCTGTAGAGGCTCCCAGGCCCACCTTTGATGAGGACTTTGGCAGTGCACACTGCTCTCCCATGGATGTTCTCAGCAACACAAGTATACTGGCCCTCGTCCTCTGGCAGGGCGCCCTGGACTGTGAGTTGGGCCAGGCCATTCTCAAAGGAAGAGCGGGCGTACGGCATGGGCTTGTCTGATGGTGGAAGAGAGAGGAACATGTGTCACACTTGAGGAACACCTAAACACAATCCACTCCCAGCAAAAATAGTTTCTCTTACACAGAGCAGGGTACACTTTTGCTGTCACGGTAAAGCAGGGCAGTATTGGTGAGTGATAATGAAAGGTCATTACAAATGAAGACGTTTACCATGCAGGACATGTGTAAATCCATTTTCATATCAAATCAAGGGACTAAGAGAGTGTATTCCTTCAAATCAATTCTGAATGGTCACGTTTTGTTTAACAGGTGTAGCATAACAGTGAAAAGCTTACTTCCCAACAATGCAAAAATTACACAATTGTTCAAAAGTTGGGGTTCACTTAGAAAAGTCCTTGTTTTTGAAAGAAAAGCACATTCTGTTCAATAAAATATCAAATTGATCAGAAACACAGTGTAGACATTGTTAATGTTGTAAATGACTACATGAACTACATAGGCATACAGAGGCCCATTATCAGCAACCATCACTCCGGTGTTCCAATGGCACGTTGTGTTAGCTAATATATCAAGTATATCATTTTAAAAAGGCTAATTGATCATTAGAATACCCTTTTGCAATTGTTAGCACAGCTGAAACAGTTGTGCTGATTAAATAAGCAATACAACTGGCCTTCTTTAGAATAGTTGAGTATCTGGAGCATCAGCATTTGTGGGTTCGATTACAGGCAAAAAATGGGCAGAAACAAAGACCTTTCTTCTGAATCGTCAGTCTGTTCTTGTTCTGAGAAATGAAGGCTATTTCATGCGAGAAAAATTCCAGGAAACTGCAGATGACGTACAACGCTGTGTACTACTACATTACAGCAATTCGACCATGAAGGCCTGATTCACTCAGTCCCATCTGAACAGTTGATGTTGAGATTTGTCTTACCTGAACGATGAATTTGGGCTGCAACTCTCCTTTCCTGTGGCGGTCCTCATGAGTGCCAGTTTCATCATATTGCTTGATGGTTTTTGCGACTGCACGTGAAACGCTCAAAGTTCTTGAAATTTTCCGGATTGACTGACCTTCATGTCTTAAAGTAATGGACTGTCATTTCTCTTTGATTATTTGAGCTGTTCTTGCCATAATATGGGCGTGGTCTTTTACCAAATAGGGCCATCTTCTGTATACCACCCCTACCTTGTCACAACACAACTGATTGGCTCAAACACATTAAGGAAAGCAATTCCACAAATTAACAAGGAACACCTGTTAATTGAAATGCATTCCAGTTGACTACCTCATGACGCTGGTTGAGAGAATGCCAAGAGTGTGCAAAGCTGTCATCAAGGCAAAGGGTGGCTACTTCGAAAAATCTCAAAAACGATTTTGATTTGTTTAACACTTTTTTGGTTACTACATGTGTTATTTCAAAGTTTTGATGTCTTCACTATTATTCTACAATGTAGAAAATAGTACAAATAAAGAAAAACCCTGAAATAAGTAGGTGTCTAAACTTTTGACCTGTACTGTAAATATAGAAAAACATTTTAACAAGGGATAAGACAATGAGCAATGACAACTTGGCGTATGTGATGTGTGGGGCAAATATTTTTGCCACAAACTTTCGCTGCTGCTGCTACTGTCTTATGTATCCTGTCACTTTACCCCATACATATCTACCTCAATTTCCCCATACCCCTGCACATGGACTCGGTACTGGTACCCCATGTATATAGAGCCAAGCTATAATTTATATACATGATAGTCCAGTGTGTGTGCATGGAGTCAAAAGGATGGATTTAGTACAAAAAGGGTCAATGCAGATAGTCCGGGTAGCTATTTTGTTAACTAATTAGCAGTCTTACGGCTTGGGGGTAAAAGCTGTTCAGGAGACTTTTGGTACCGCTTGCCATGCGGTAGCAGATCAAACAGTCTGACACCGCCTGGTAGAGAGGTCCTGGATGGCAGGGAGTTCGGGTCCAGTGATTTACTGGGCCGTACGCACTACCCTCCGTAGTGCCTTGCGGTCAGATGCCGACTAGTTGCCATACCAAGCAGTGATGCAGCCAGTCAAGATGCTCTCAATGGTGCAGCTGTAGAACTGAGGCTCTGAGGGACAAGCCAAATCTTTTCAGCCTCCTGAGGGGGAAGAGTTGTTGTTGTGCCCTCTTCACTACTGTGTTGGTGTGTTTGGACCATGATAGGTCCTTAGCGATGTGAACACCGAGGAACTTGAAGCTCTCGACCCAGTCTTCTACAGCTGCTCAGCGCATGCTCTGAGTATGTGTGTCTTGGTAATCTGTCTGGCCCTGTGGCCTTGTTAATGTTAAACCTGTGAAAAGGTCTTACATCAGCTACGGAGAGCGTGATCACAGTCATACGGAACAGCTGGTGCTCTCACGCAAGTGTTGCTTGCCTTGAAGCAAGCATAGAAGGCATTTAGCTCTGGACTGGGATTCCCTTTGTAATCTGTGATCGTTTGCCAGCCCTGCCACATCCGATGAGCGTCAGAGCCAGTTGTAGGACTTGATCTTAGTCCTGTATTGACACTGCCTGTTTGATGGTTCGTCTGAGGTTGTAGCGGGATTTCTTATAAGCGTCCGGTTGAGTGTCCTGCTTATGAAAGCAGAAACACCTAGCCTTTACCTCAGTACGGCTGTGACCTGTAATCCATGGCTTCAGGTTGGGATATGTACGTACTGTCACTGTGGGGACAACATCGTCAATGGACCTTTTAATTAAGCCGGTGACTCATGTGGTAAACTCCACAATGCCATCGGATGAATCCCGTAACATATTCCAATCTGTGCCAGCAAAACAGTTCCATAGCTTAGCATCTGCTTCATCTGACCACTTCCGTATTGAGCACAGCACTGGTACTTCCTGTTTGAGTTTTTTCTTATAAGCAGGAATCAGGAAGATGGCGTTATGGTCAGATTTGACAAATGTAGGGCGAGGGAAAGCTTTGTTTGTGTGTGGAGTAAAGACGATCTAGTGTGTTTTTTCCCCCCTCTAGTTGCACAGGTTACACGCTGGTAGGAATGAGGTAAAACGGATTTCAGTTTTCCTGCATTAAATTCAGCAGCCACTAGGAGCACCGCATCTGGATGAGCATTTTCTTGTTTGCTTATGGCCCTATACAGCTCGCTGAGTGCGGTCTTAGTGCCAGCATCGGTTTGTGGTGGTAATTAAGCAGCTACAAAAAAATAGATAAACTCTTGGTAAATAGTATGGTCTACAGCTCATCATGAGGTTTAACTCCGGCGAGCAGAACCTTGAGACTTGCTTAATATTAGAGATTGTGCACCAGTCTTTGTTCACAAACAAACCCCACCCCTACGGATCTTACCAGATGCTGCTGTTCTGTCCTGCCAATGCATGTCTTTGTTCAGCCATTACTTCGATAAAGCATAGTATTTTACAGTTCTTAATGTCCCGTTGACGTTCATTCATGTTAAGCAAACGTATGCTTGCTGTAAAATCGCTCATAAAAACGAATAAATATGCAGAGGCATAAAAAGACCACACCTCACAGAGGTACATGCTGATACAATGGCAAAAGATCCTACGTTATTCACACCCCTTGACCTTTTCCACATGTTGTGTTATAGCCTGAATTTAAAATAGATTAAATTGAGATTGTGTCACTGGCCTACACACACACACACACACACAATACCCCATAATGTCAAAGTAGAATTATGTTTTTAGAATTTTTTACAAATAAACTTACAAAATTAAAAGCTGAAACGCCTTGAGTCCATAAGAATTCAAGCCCTTTGTAATGGTAAGCCTAAAAATGTGTTCCACAAGTCACAAAACATAATAATCAATACCAATGGTGTTTAATGTGATTTTTGAATGAGTGCCTCCTCTCTGTACCCCACACATACAATTATCTGTAAGGTCCCTCAGTCAAGCAGTGAATTTCAAATACAGATTCAACCACTAAGACCAAGGAGGTTTTCCAATGCCTCATAAAGAAGGGCACATATTGGTAGATGGGTAAAAATACAGAAAGCAGACAGTCATGTTCAAAAAGTTACAAATTACACTTTGGATGAGGTATCAATACATCCAGTCAATACAAAGATCCGATTTCCTTCCTCTGGCAATGGTCTTATGGATTTCACCATGAGGCCAATGATGACTTTAAAACAGAGTTTAATGGCTGTGATAAGAGATACAACATTGTAGTTACTCCACAATACTAACGTAAATGACAGAGTGAAAATAATCCTGTTTTCAACAAGGCACTAAAGTAATACTGCAAAACATTTGGAAAAGCAATTAACTTTTTGTCCTGAATACAAATTGGGGAAAATCATATCAACAACTTGAGTAGCACTCTCCATATTTTCAAGCATAGTGGTGGCTACACCATGTTATGGGTATGCATGTAATCCTTAAGGACAGGGGAGTTTCAGGATAAAAAAAATAAATGGAATGGCAAAATCCTAGTGGAAAACCTGGTCGGTCTGCTTTTCACCAGACACTGGGAGACAAATTCATCTTTCAGCTAGACAAACTAAAACAAGTCCAAATATACCAAGACGACATTGAGTGTTCCTGAGTGGACTAGTTAAAGTGGACTTAAAAATCAGCTTGAAAATCTATGGCAAGACTTGAAAATGGTTGTCTTGACCGAGCTTGAAGAATTTAAAGAATAATGAGCAAATATTTTACAATCCAGGTGGGCAAAGCTCGTAGAGACATACCCAAAAAGAGACTCACAGCTGTAATCACAGCCAAAGGTGATTCTAACATGTATTGACTCAGGGGTGTGAATACTTATGTAAATTACATATGTTAGTATTTCACTTTTAATCCATTTGAATACATTTCTAAAAAATATGTTTTCACTTTGTCATTATGGGGTATTGTGTGTAAATAAAATATTTTTATTTTTTTATTTTTTAGGCTTTAACAACAAAAAGTGGGATAAGTCAAGGGGTATGAATACTTTCTGAAGGCACTAAGTATTAATCTTTCCTCGCAGGCCTACATTTCACAGTCGGGAAGCTAGCTAGCTAGCTAGCTAGCTCGGTGTTGAATTTAAACTGGATGAGTTGTGATGCTCTGCCACCAACAATTATAAATGGCTCCCGCGCCCAGTGCTGGACAACCCGATCCCAAGAAAGGCATTCACTTTGAAATCCAGGGGAGCCTGTTGGCAGGTATTTCAGAATCGGCCTGCGCAAGTCCGAGTCTCGGAAAGAGAGAATCTCAGATGTCTGCTTAGGGAGCACAAACACTTGCCAAGTCTGTCTGTAATACTTCAGCAGGGTTTCAGGAAGGAGGGATGCATGCTTTTCCTTTATATGGTTCCTCGGCTTCATATTTGTTTAATGGCTGTGGGTGTATTTTCCAGCAGTAGGAACAGAAGAGAACAGAGGGGCTGTGAATGGATTGGTACTGGGATCCCTACACAGTTGCTGGGAACAGGACTATTTCTCTTCCCTGAGTTGACTATGATGCCATTAATTGTCTATCCGTCTTTAAGAGGCTAACATCAACAGCTCCTGCACATACAGCTCAAACCTGGAGCACTAAGAGAAGCGGACCTTTGGAAACTATGAGTACATCCCTAATGAAACCCTATATACTGCAATACTTCTGGCCAGGGTATATAGGGGTCTGGTCAAAAGTACTATACTATGAAGGGATTAGGGTGCCATTTGGGACTGAGACAATGATACTTCTCTAAAACAAGTCAATTCAATTAGTGCTTAAAGAGTTAAAGCTTTAAAGTTAAAGCTTAACGTTTTCTGAAGAGGATAATTCAACACATTTGGCCCCCGAAGCCCCTATCAGTTTACAAACAATTTCAGCGGCCAAACTTTTGACTGGTAATGAAAGTTAGAGTTGAGAACTGAATCCTTATGTTGAGAGTCAAGTTATATGATAAGAATATTATTATAATTAATGCATCATTGGGGCGGAAGGGTAGCCTAGTGGTTAGAGCGTTGGACTAGTAACCAAAAGGTTACAAGTTCAAATCCCTGAGCTGACAAGGTACAAATCTGTCATTCTGCCCCTGTTAACCCACTGTTCCTAGGCCGTCATTGAAAATAAGAATTTGTTCTTAACTGACTTGCCTAGTTAAATAAATACAGAAGGATAAAAATAACCCAGCTACAATAATACAGAAAATAGGGTTATAACGGCAAGGTTATAAAAGTAAACAAAAAATAAAATGTAATTGGAAAAACAATTTCTGAAACTGAAATAAAATGAAGAAAAACATACTCTACTGAACAAAAATGTATACATGCAACAATTATTTTTACTGAGTTACAGTATATAAGGAAATCAGTCAATTAAAATCAATTCATTAGGCCCTAATCTATGGATTTCACATGACTGGGAATACAGATATGCATCTGTTGGTCACATATACCTTAAAAAATATATATTTAAAAAAGTATGAGCGTGGATCACACAACCAGTCAGTTATGGTATGACCATTTGCCTCATGCAGAGCGACACATTTCCTTTGCATAGAGTTGATCAGGCTGTTGATTGTGGCCAGTGGAATGCTGTCCCACTCTTCAATGGCTGTGCGAAGTTTCTGGATATTGCGGAAATGGAACGCACTCTCGTACACGTCAATCCAGAGCATCACAAACATGCTCAACGGGTGACATGTCTGGTGAGTATTAAAGCCATGGAAGAACTGGGAAATTTTCAGCTTCCAGGAATTTTGTACAGATCCTTGCAAAATGGAGCCTTTCATTATCAAGATGAATCATTTTTTATTTTTTTATTTTACCTTTATTTAACCAGGCAAGTCAGTTAAGAACAAATTCTTATTTTCAATGACAGCGGTTAACTGCCTGTTCAGGGGCAGAATGACAGATTTGTACCTTGTCAGCTCGGGGGTTTGAACTCGCAACCTTCCGGTTACTAGTCCAACGCTCTGCCGCCCCAATCATGAGGAGATGGTGGCAGATGAATGGCACCACAATGCGCCTCAAGATCTCATCATGGTATCTCTGTGCATTCAAATTGTCATCGATAAAATTCAATTGTGTTCGTTGTCCGTAGCTTATGCCTGCCCACATCCCCACTGCCACCATGGAGCACTCTGTTCACAACATGGACATCAGCAAACGCTCGCCCCGTCACAAAGCAATAGACATGGTCTACGGTTATGAGGCTGATTGGACACTGCCAAATTCTCTAAAATGAAATTGAGTACAGGCTACCCTGCCGCCCCAATCATGAGGAGATGGTGGCAGATGAATGGCACCACAATGCGCCTCAAGATCTCATCATGGTATCTCTGTGCATTCAAATTGTCATCGATAAAATTCAATTGTGTTCGTTGTCCGTAGCTTATGCCTGCCCACATCCCCACTGCCACCATGGAGCACTCTGTTCACAACATGGACATCAGCAAACGCTCGCCCCGTCACAAAGCAATAGACATGGTCTACGGTTATGAGGCTGATTGGACACTGCCAAATTCTCTAAAATGAAATTGAGTACAGCTTATGGTAGAGATATGAACATTACATTCTCTGGAAACAGCTCTAGAGGACATTCTTGCAGTCAGCATGCCAATTGCACATTCCCTCAGAACTTGAGACATGTGGCATTGTGTTGTGACAAAACTGCACATTTTAGAGTAGCCTTTTATTGTCCCCAGCACAAGATGCACCTGTGTAATGATCATGCAGTTTAATTAGTTTCTTGATATGCTATACCTGTCAGGTGGATGGATTATCTTGGCAAAGGAGAAGTGCTCCCTAACACCAATAATGCTAGAGAAATAAGCTTTTTGTACATATATCATGAAACATGAGACCAACACTTTACATGTGTTAATATTTATGTTCAGTGTATATTATCCTGATTCCAAACAGGAAGTACCAGTGACACGCTCAATTACGGAAGTGTCTGATGAAGCGGAAGCTCAGCTGTTTTGCTAGCACAGATGGGCATATGTTCTGGGATTCATCCTATGGCATTGAGGTGTTCACCACATCCAGTCACCGGCTTGGTGATATTGATTACAGGAAACACCAGCACTGAGCTAAAAGGTTAGAACTGCCACTTTCAAGGAGCGGGACACTAATCCCGGACGCTTATATGAAATCCCACTATGACCTCCGACAAGCCATCAAACAGGCAAAGCGTAATAACAGGACTAAGATCGAATCCTACTATGCTGGCTCAGACGCTTGTCGGATCTGGCAGGGCCTGGAAACTATCACAAATAACTAAGGGAAACCCAGGTACAAGCTGACCAGTGATGCAAACTTACAGTACCAGACAAGCTAAATGCATTCTATGCACGCTTCCGAGGCAAGCAACACTGAACCATGCATGAGACCACCAGCTGTTCCGGACAACTGTGTGATCATGCTCTCCATAGCCAATGTGAGTAAGACCTTAAAAACAGGTTAACATTCACAAGGCTGCAGGGCCAGACGGATTACCAGGACACGTACTCAGATCATGCGCTGACCATCTGGCAAGTGTCTTCACTGACATTTTCAACCTCTACCTGACCCAATCTGTAATACCTACATGTTTCAAGCAAACCCACATATCCCCTGTTCCCAAGAACACCAAGGTAACTTGTCTAAAAGACTATCGCCCTGTAGCACTCACATCTGTAGCCATAACATGTTTTGAAAGGCTGGTCATGGCTCACATCAACATCATCATCCCAGACACCCTGGACCCACTCCAATTCGTATATAGCACCCAAGCAGATCCACAGATTAGAGGTCTTCAAGGATCCACCTGTACCCGAATACCCAAGAACCGGTCTGGGACCCGAGCGGGTCCAGATCCAGAATTCTAAAATGTCGCAGGTCTTGGTATAGCAACTGCTTGGCATCTGACCGAAGGCTTGGACCCCTTCGGTACTGGTATCCTGTAGTTACTCATTGCAAATTTAAAAATGACATGTTACTTTCTCTCTGCAATGTTGGGAAGGGCCGTAAGCATTTCCCTGTTAGTCTACAGCAGTGTTTATGAAGCATGTGACAAATAGAATTGTATTTTATTCAAAACTCCTGCCGGTGCTAGAGTAAATGGGTTGATTGCTTTGCAAATTGATACAGCAACCCAGAAAGGTATGACATTCTGAATGAGGCATGAAAAATAACCCTGGGCGTAGACGAACGGAGCATGAAAGGACTGATTGCTTCATTTATGACCATTTCAGCCAGCTTCTGTCACCCCTCCTTCAACAAGGCACAGCATGCATTGCTCAACCTCCATCGGATTTAGCATCCGCACACCGGAGAGGTAATTGACTGCACATTGGACATACCAGAGGAGAAGATCCTTCTCGTCCTAACTGACAACAGGGCGAACATAGTCAAGGCTATCAAGCTGTTACACAACAGGCAAAAGAAGACCCATGACCAGAGCTGGCCATAGCTTTGAACTGCGCAGCAGACAATACTCGTTTTAAATCTAAGTTACATTTAAATTATAATTCATAAATCAATCTGAATGGATTGGAAAAAACACTATGGATCCTAGCCTCCCACACGTGCTACTTTCTGTCCCTAAAATTAAAATTGAAACTCAATATAAAAACAATAGACATTTTAGAATACTCAAACTAAATAAAAAAAAATAGTAGATGAAGTCTGAAAACAGAAACAGAAATAAAAACAAATAGAAAAATCACAAAACTATAACCTGGTTTCACTGTTGAAATTCTACTAGATCAATTGTCAACGCCAATGGTTACATTTTTTATTGTAACCTTATAAAACACAACATTCAAGGGGGTTTCCCCTGACGTTCAATATGTGGAGCAGTTAAAGATGAAAAATAAACACTCGGTGTGTGATCTGGACGTGGTACAGAGACACATGAGCCTTCAGCAGCAGAGCAGCCAGACTTGTGAAATGGTGGTCCTCTGATCGGCCGCCCTCAGGCTGAGAGAGAAAGCAGTAGCAGAACTACTATAATGCCTCCCAAATGGCTTCCCATAGGGCTCTGGTCAAAAGTAGCGCACTATATAGGAAATAGAGCACCATTTGGGACACACACACAATAACTCACACCCCCTGTCTAGCTGATCTGTTCAAGAGGGTTCTGAGTACAGAGAAATTTGTATTCCTCCCCCTTCTCATATCATCCTTCACTTTTCATAGAAATGGACCTGATTTTAGTTGGTCAGTCCTGTGGGTGCAAAGCCTTGAAAACAGGAAGTCACCCCCCTCTAGTGGGTAAAGCGGCATAACTGGACGTGATGACTGGTACGGGAAGGGTTACAAAATTCCCTCAACTTTCCCAGAACTCCTGGGGTTTCCAGAAATCCTGGTTGGAAGATTCCCCAGAATCAGGAAGTATTCCAGAATCCTTCAACCATGAGTTTTGGAAAACTTTTGCAACCCTTCTTACTGCAGGGGGAGATGATAGGCTCTCTCACCGTTTAGGAGCCAGGAGGGGTCAGGTCGAGGCTTTCCATCCACTGAGCACTGCAAAAGGAAGTCCTGGCCCTCACTCACTGAACATCCCTTCAGGACTGTGCTGAATGCCGGGGGCTTGCCCTCCTGCCGTGGGTCTGCAGGGGAGGGAGTACACAGATGGTGTATTAACATTTACAGTATGCTGTATTGGAGCCTTGCAGTACATTTCAAATGGAATGTGTGGTAATGGTCAGTCTAAGAGTGACAAATGTGGTATTAGCAAAGTGGGGGGAGGTCCATTGTGATTCTGCACCCTTTTCCCAAAGTGTGTACTTGCACACTCCCATCTCAGATTTGACCATGCTGGAAATGCCCTCCAACCAAAGCTGACACCAAACCAAAGCTTTTATATCGATGACGGGGAGTGTGCCAGTGTGCCACACTTTGGGAAAATCGGGACGCATACTGGGTATCTGACAAGATGCAATTTTCCTTCTTTCCAATAGATGGCATAGGTAGACAATAACTGTTACAGTCATTCCTAAAGGATGCTCACTCCCAACAAATATATACTGCTCGTCTCAAGCAAACTGAATCTGCATAGTGTTTGGCACTGTTCTGAATTAGAGAAAATAAACAATATAAAATGCCAGACGCTCCCCTTTTGCTGCAAATTGAATCACTGGTCGACTGGTGCCAGTCTGTCAAGTCCAAACAAAAACAACTAGACAAGATATCAAAACCTCTCCAAATCCTCCACTAAAATAGTTTCACTTTGATTATCATTAAATAAACAAGCAACTTTTTGGGGGGTTATAAGGACATGCAACAGTCTCGTTTCCAAACGCAACAGTCTCGTTTGAGATCAACTCAGCATTGTAGCAGAGGAATGGACTTACCCTCAATGTGCTCACTTATCCTGACTTCATCATTACCATGTTTTGATTGAGACAGCCAGGGGAAAGGAATTAGATGTTTTTTTTTACCCAAAAGCACCAGAAACCAGAAACTGCTCAAAACTATTACACTTTCACAAACATAGACCTGTTCACTGAAAAGGAGTAATGTAATGAGCCTACACAACACGGGCCTTAGTTCACCCTATTAAAGCTAAATGTACTTATTTACAGTAAAACTGCATCCCAGGCGGCAACCTATTCCCTTATATAGTGCCTTACTTTTGACCAGGACCCATAGGGCTCTGGTCAAAAGTAGTGCACTATATAGGGAATAGGGTGCAATTTGGGATGCATCCTAAGTACTTACTCTTGACACCGAGGATCCAAGTAGAAGAAACCTTCCCAGTGCTGGTGGTCATGGTGCATCCATAAGTTCCACTGTCCCTCTTCTGGACGTTGGTCACAGTGACGATGTGTGTGTTGCCATCTTGCTGGAAGGTCAGCCCTGCTCTGGGTCTCAAAGGGAGGCCATCTTTAACCCAGCTCAGGCCAGGCACAGGAGAACCTGAGACTGGAAGAGCACATCAACAGTCAATCTAATGGGATAAACATGCAACAATGAAGTAGCTAGTAGTGAACATTGTCCAAATGGCCTCTTAAAATGTCAAAAACATCTAAAAGTTGTGAATGTGTTGGGAAGGTCATGTACTATTTTCTCAGATTAAATATAGATGTATTTATTTTTTAACATCTGAAAACATGGAATCGCGAAATGTTTTGAATCACCTTGGCATTTGAATGTGACTGGGGTCCCCTCCGTAGCATCCTGGCTCTGAGGTACAGAGTCAAATTTGGGTTGAGCTCCTGCGGTCACTGCTGCCCTCTCTGACCGGCTCTCTCTGGTCTGCCTTCTGGTCTCTCTGGTGGGCTCTGGAGATGGCTCTGGGACTCCCTTTGGGGGGGGTTTCAATGAATCTCTTGTATCCCTCTCAGGGGCTCTGCTTTGGGGGTGAGGGCTGGTCCTTGCAGCGCCCTGGCCTCCCAGGTGGTGCTGCAGGGTTGTGGAGCTGGCAGTCTTGGGGGGAGAGACACCAGGCTTTCTAGGGGCTTTGTCTGGCAGGTCCGCAGGAGGCTTGTGAGAAGTCACGACGGTGGTCTTGGGAGATGCTGCGCTGGTCTCCCATGCTGGAGTTTTGATCTCTGTGCCGTCTTTGGTCTCCCTGGTGAGAGTGGTGAGCCTGGTCTCAGTCCCGTCTCCTGTTTTTGCAGGGGATCGTTGGTCTGCGAGCGGGCCATTACTTGTGGGCTTGACTTCAGGTGAGTCAGTTGTCTTTGGGACAGGTACTACCAGAGCCGAGGGACTTAGGCTGTAGAAGTAGTAACATATGACATTGTCAAAAGATTGAACACCTCACTGTGAAGAAATTGTGGAAATACTTTCTAGAAATTCAGCCAACTCACAAAAATTCTTACTCATGTAGTCACACAGTAATACCACTATGCAGGGAATTTTATGAGATACATACTCACATGCCCGAGTCACTGCCTGAACCTAAAAAGGAATGGATACACACTGAATTTCCCCTCTCAAATACGAATCAACATCTATATTTCCGAAATATAACTCAGTATTCAGAACTGGCACTGCTGATGATTTACTGTGACGTTAAACGGTACCCTATTCCCTATTTAGTGGGCCCAAGTCAAAATAAGTGCACTGCAAAGGGAATAGGGTGCCATTCGGGACACTGCCTGTGTGTTGACGGCTGATGGCTGAATAACAGGCTGTGTGATTGGTTGCAGTGTCCTACCCTGAACGATCAACTCCGCTGTAGCCGTGGCCTTCCCAGCACTGTTGGCCACAGAGCAGGTGTACATTCCTGCATCGTCTACAAACACGTCTCGGATCTCCAGGAAGTGGATTCCGGACTTCTCAAACATGTTGAAGTGGGGAGAAGCATGGAGCTCCTCATCTCCCTGCGACAGCCATCCATCACAGAGAAAGTGGAAGAAAGGGGGAGAGAGGAAGAGAGTGAAGTCAGAAATTCAGAGATGAAGACTCATCATCCTCCATCTTTGAAAGACAGAATGTCTTCTCTATACCATCTAGAGTTGCAAAATTCCAGTAACTTTCCCTAAATTCTCAGGTTTCTAGAAATCTTGGTCAGATTTCATACTTATTCCCTCCTAATTCCAAGAACATTACAACTGAGATCTGGAAAACTTGGGCAAAGTTACAGAAGTTGCCAAACTCTCTCTGTTCCAACTCACTTTGAGCCAGGTAACCAGGGGCTGTGGACGTCCTGTGATTTTGGCCGAGAATTTGCCAGTCTGTCCCATTCTGACAAAAATACGTGAGGGTTTTGTCACAAACTTGGGGGGGCTCTCCCCCCAAATACTGGGCCTGCTCTCCACCGCTGGAACTCCAAAGCGCCCGCTGGAGTCAGAGAAAACACAATGACTCACTACCTTATCGTCCAAAGATGTGTCTGCTCAATAACATCACTTGAACAAACAAATTACATTTTAATAATGACTTAATATAGCAATATGACTGACTGGCTATATCTTTAACACCAACATAAAACATATCTGCATTATTCTAAATTTAAAAAATACAAGATTAAACATCTCATGCAACAAATATTCTGGTGTTACAGATGGAACAGGATAGGAAGGTTGATTTAAAAAAAAAGAGAAATCATACCACCATGTGCAAAGAAAAATGTCCCAAATGGCACCGTATTCCCTATATAGTGACCTACTATTGACCAGGGCCCATAAGGCTTTGGTCAAAAGTACTGCACTTTGTAGGGAATAGGGTGCCATTTGGGACACAACCAAAGACATCTTACCCTGTTCTACTGGAGGAGGGGAGGCTGTATTTCTTCCCCGTGTTCCCTAAGAGAAAACATGCCTCAGATATGGAATAAAAAAAACTAAAAGTACGAGTCTCAAATGGCACCCTATTCCCTATGTAGTGCCCAGAGACCTGGTCCAAAGTAGTGAACTATATAGGGAATAGGGTGCCATTGGAGACAGCCATAGAATATATTGCTGGTGAAATTCCAGCAGCACGTAAATGAATGGGCAGTGTTGCAGAATGCTTCATATCTCAGTCCAATGCTTTGTAAGATGTGTTTGTTCTGCTACTTGTTAGAAAGGGCATGCTCCATATGTTAATGTTTAGTGAGCCTGAGGTGCCTAAATAGCTGTTTATGATCTTGGAAAGCTGAACAAAATGTATGGAAACACTCGGACATCCTCTACTTCTCCCCGGAAAGCAGTAGGTGCCGGCCCCCCTCTATCATCCATAATGTTACCTAAGTATCCACAGTGTAACTATCGGAAATGGAAAGGCACAGCTGGCATGTCTACACCAAGGAATATAAAAAAAAATAAGTGTGCTAACACCGCTTATGCTAACAGGACAGTATAAATCCAAAATGGCACCATATTCCCCATTTACTGCACTACTTTTGACCAGGGCCTATGGGGCTCTGGTCAAAAGTAGTGAACTATATAGGGAATAGGGGGCCATTTAGGACGAAAACCTCTGTTGGCTTTGGATGGGTTGCTCTAATGAGTTCCTTCTGAACGGGGAATTAGAAAAGGACATTATCTGCAATAAATCAAAAACAAAGTGGTCCTTTTGAAGATGATCCATACTCAACCTTATCCCTATCATTACATTGAGTTAAAACATCACTTGGGCAAAGTATAAAAGCAGTATAAAAGCCCATATTACAGGACATCTTATATTTTATAGAGTTGAATAAATGTGCTGGTGTTTAAAATACTTGACACAGTCTTGGTTTTAATTTCACATGAGCTTTTGAGGCCGTGCATTTCTCAGGGTTCCTTAGAAGTCTGCTTTCCATGCTACATTTGAAAAGGAGCTACAAAGCAAAGCCAGTGGACCCTGCCAAAACATTTGTTGACAGACCATTCAATTATCTATCTGGTTGGCTGACGGAGAGGGTCAAGTTGTGTTCCAAATGGAAGCCTAGACTGC